>NC_132893.1:4354557-4954557 GCF_030463535.1 Salminus brasiliensis
CCAGTTAGGGCTCGTGCAGCTCCTCCAAAGCAGTGCTCCGGCCCGGAGTGGGAATGCCTGAGCCGGAATTGGTGTGTGAGTGATTAACGCTGGTGCTGCGTGTTCAGTAGAGGGAAAGTAGAGGGTTGTCATTCCTAAGCTGTTCACTCTGGATTTCTAGGGATCTCTCTGAGCAAGCGGATCCTTTTAGCTCTCTCTCTCTCTCTCTCTCTCTCTCTCTCTCTCTCTCTCTCTCGCGTGTGCACTCCCTTGCTCTCCGCGGGGTGTGTGTGTGTGTGTGAGCGTGCCGCTAAGAGTGCGGTGTGTGTTTTTCAGCTCTATCTGATCTCTGGCGCTGAAAAATGTGAGTTATAGCTGTGTTGGGTTGAGTTCCGTCGAGCTTTCAGCGGATCACAGGGACACTTTGATAAGTGGCAGGGAAAACGAATGAGTGTGTGTGTGTGTGTGTGTGTGTGTGTGTGTGTGTGTGTGTGAGGGTGAGAGTGTGTGTTTGGAGCTCTTTGAAAGCGAGGAGGGTCTGCATTTCTTGCCTCTTGACTGCTGTTGGCTTGTGTGAGTGTGAGCCCTTCATATCTCAGCTCAGGAGTTCCTTCAGTGTCTTCCTTTAGGGCTTGCCTCGACACACACACTCGTACACACACACACACACACACACACTCACACTGCGGCTTTATGTCTGCGCCAGCTGGTAGGATTTACCTCCAGACATAAACGAGAGAGAGTGAGCGTGAGAGTGAGCGAGTGAGAGCGTATGTCCCCATTATCGTGTCCACTATTGTCCAGCGTTTCTCCTCTACACCCCTCTATACCCCGCGGGCAGAGTGCATGGTGACAGTAGGGGTCCTGGTTGTAATCAGTGGAGCGCTACAGGTGTGGCAGGTAGATGACGTTATGTTGTCCTCGGGGGCGCTGTTGTAGCAGTTGTAGGTGTAGCTGTAGCAGTGGCAATATCAGCATCAGTAGTTGTAGATGTAGTTGTAGTAGTGGCAGTAGTTGTAGCAGTGTCAGTACTAGTAGCAGCTTCAGTAGTTGTAGCAGTGTCAGTACTAGTAGCAGCTTCAGTAGTTGTAGCAGTGTCAGTACTAGTAGTTGTAGCAGTGTCAGTAGTTGTAGATGTAGTTGTAGCAGTGTCAGTAGTTGTAGCAGTGTAAGTACTAGTAGTTGTAGCAGTGTCAGTACTAGTAGTTGTAGTTGTAGCAGCGTCAGTAGTTGTAGGAGCATCAGTAGCAACATCAGTAGTTGTAGCAGCATCAGTACTAGTAGTTGTAGTTGTAGCAGCATCAGTAGTTGTAGGAGCATCAGTACTAGTAGTTGTAGTTGTAGCAGCGTCAGTAGTTGTAGCAGTGTCAGTGGCAACATCAGTAGTTGTAGCAGCATCAGTACTAGTAGTTGTAGTTGTAGCAGCGTCAGTACTAGTAGTTGTAGTTGTAGCAGCGTCAGTAGTTGTAGCAGTGTCAGTGTCAACATCAGTAGTTGTAGCAGCATCAGTACTAGTAGTTGTAGTTGTAGCAGCGTCCGTAGTTGTAGGAGCATCAGTAGCAGTAGTTGTAGCAGTGTCAGTACTAGTAGTTGTAGTTGTAGCAGCGTCAGTAGTTGTAGGAGCATCAGTACTAGTAGTTGTAGTTGTAGCAGCGTCAGTAGTTGTAGCAGTGTCAGTGGCAACATCAGTAGTTGTAGCAGCATCAGTACTAGTAGTTGTAGTTGTAGCAGCGTCAGTACTAGTAGTTGTAGTTGTAGCAGCGTCCGTAGCAGTATCAGTAGTTGTAGCAGCGTCAGTAGTTGTAGGAGCGTCAGTAGTTGTAGGAGCGTCATTAGCAACATCAGTAGTTGTAGCAGTATTATCAGTGTCAATAGCAGTAGCAGTATCAGTAGCATTAGCAGTAGCAGTATCAGTAGCATTAGCAGGAGCATTAGCAGGAGCAGTATCAGTAGCATTAGCAGGAGCAGTATCAGGAGCATTAGCAGGAGCATTAGCAGTAGCATTAGCAGGAGCAGTATCAGGAGCATTAGCAGGAGCAGTATCAGTAGCATTAGCAGGAGCAGTATCAGGAGCATTAGCAGGAGCATTAGCAGGAGCAGTATCAGGAGCATTAGCAGGAGCAGTATCAGTAGCATTAGCAGGAGCAGGAGCAGTATCAGGAGCAGTATCAGGAGCATTAGCAGGAGCATTAGCAGGAGCAGTATCAGGAGCATTAGCAGGAGCAGTATCAGTAGCATTAGCAGGAGCAGTATCAGGAGCATTAGCAGGAGCAGTATCAGGAGCATTAGCAGGAGCAGTATCAGGAGCATTAGCAGGAGCAGTATCAGTAGCATTAGCAGGAGCAGGAGCAGTATCAGGAGCAGTATCAGGAGCATTAGCAGGAGCATTAGCAGGAGCAGTATCAGGAGCATTAGCAGGAGCAGTATCAGTAGCATTAGCAGGAGCAGGAGCAGTATCAGGAGCAGTATCAGGAGCATTAGCAGGAGCATTAGCAGGAGCAGTATCAGGAGCATTAGCAGGAGCAGTATCAGTAGCATTAGCAGGAGCAGGAGCAGTATCAGGAGCAGTATCAGGAGCATTAGCAGGAGCATTAGCAGGAGCAGTATCAGGAGCATTAGCAGGAGCAGTATCAGTAGCATTAGCAGGAGCAGGAGCAGTATCAGGAGCAGTATCAGGAGCATTAGCAGGAGCATTAGCAGGAGCAGTATCAGGAGCATTAGCAGGAGCAGTATCAGTAGCATTAGCAGGAGCAGTATCAGGAGCATTAGCAGGAGCAGTATCAGGAGCATTAGCAGGAGCATTAGCAGGAGCAGTATCAGTAGCATTAGCAGGAGCAGTATCAGTAGCATTAGCAGGAGCAGCTGCAGTAGTAATATCAGCATCAGCAGGTTTGACCGGGCTGTTTGAAGGCCTGCAGTGAAACTCTTCCTGAGCTCTTCACTGGCTCTTCACAGCTGAGCTGAATTCATTCGAGAGAGATCTGGATCTTCAGCCAGCGTTTTGGGACCGCAGGGGCTTTTTCCTCCCTCTTCCTTTATTCTCCATCTCCCTCTCTCTCTCTTTTGTGTGACCTCCCTGACCTCTCCATCCCGCACTGTCTCCAGCGCCGGGGCAGAGGGGTCAAACACCTCTCCTCCACTCTGGGGAGGTGCTTGGCCCCCTGCATTGCTCCTGAGGATTGTGTCTTTCTGCTGCTCGGCTCTCGGAGGAGTCCAATCAGTGATCCCTCTCTGCTCCCACCATCCATCAAACTTCGCCAAACTTGGCTCTTTTCCTTCCCTTCCTCCTACATTAACATCTCTCTCTCTCTCTCTCTCTCTCTCTCTCTCTCTCTCTCTCTCTCTCTCTCGCACGCTCCTGTCTCTCTCTTGCTCTTTCGCTCCCTCTCGCGCAAATGCCACATCCCCGGTTTGTTCTGCAGATCCCTCCGGAGCTCCATCTCTCCATTTCTCCACCTTCTTCTGTCTCTCCGTCTGCCTGTTCGGCGGCTTGTGGGGGGGCTGGGGGGTTGGGAGGAGGGTGACACATCCCCTGTGGAAATGGAGGAGCTGAAAAACAAGAAAGATCACACACACTCGCAAACACACACTCGCAAACACACACACACACACACACGCGGAACCGGCCGTGCGTCCCACTCTTTGTGTTCCTTTTGTGTTCAATCAAAATGCTAATGGCAGAGATATGATTGTGGCTCTAATTGATAAGCAGAGCGCGATAGTGTCTCAGATGCTGGCGTGTGTGTGTGCGCGAGTGCGCGAGTGTGATGGCGAATGCCTTTGCCCTGCAATTCAATTATTTCTAATTACAATGGCGGTAATAAAAGAGAACAAATTGCTTAATGATGACTGTTTCTCCAGCAACAGTGCGTGCTGTGTTTTTCCCTGTTTGTCATGTCTCACACACACACACACACACACACACACTCACACACACATGCACACACACACTTTCTATGTCCTCTCGAGTTTCAGCTGTAATTAGAGCCGTCCTACACCCTTGTTTATTTATGCCCCCACTTGTGTGTGTGTGTGTGATTGTGTGTGTGTGTGTGAGCGTGATCCTTATGCGGTTACATGTACAGTTGGCTCCCATGGGCCTCTATGGTTTCTGGCTCGAGCTGACTGTGTGAATGTGTGTGTGTGTGTGTGTGTCCACTCTGGGTTTGTTTGTGGGGGTGTCCTGCAGAGGGGTAATTGCTGCAGAACTCTGTGTGTGTGTGTGTATTGGGGGGATGTTTCTGTCTTCTAATTTGTCAGAGTTCCTTCCCGGGCCGTGTGGTCAGTGCAGTGCTGGGCAGCGCTGTGGGCGGGTGTGAGGGGTAATTAATAGGCCAGGGCTTATTTCCTATGTGTCAGTGCGGCTGGCTGCCCCGCAGGCCGCGTACCACCGCTACGGATTATTAAGCCCGTCCGGGACAGGTAGGCCAGAGAGAGGGAGCGCCGGACGGTACCCAAAAGCGGGGGTTGGTCTCTGACCACATGACAAAGTGATCCAATTATAATTCAGAATGATAAAAAACACTGACCACGCCAGCGTGCCTGTGGGGGCTGGTTATACAGTAGTGGGGTACAGATTACGGTTATGTACTGTTTGTGTGGACAAGAGTGTTAGGACTCCTGCCTTTGTAGGGGTAATTGTCTCTACTGTCCAGGGAGGACGTTCTACTAGATTTTGGAGGAGCATTGCTGTGAGGATTTGACTGCATTTGGTCAGGATGTTGTATGATGATCACCACCCCACCACCCCATCCCCTACTCCCAAACGCATCCTAAAAGTATTGGATCTCCATCCATCATTCCAGAGGACACAGTTCCTCTTAGGGGGCTTTATACCCCTCTATAACCCACGCCTGGCATTTCACATGGCATGGTTCCAATAGCTTTATGTTTATCTGCTCCAGAGAGTCCTATTCTATTGGCAGTACTTCTCTACAATGACTAGACAAGTTGTAGTTGTGTGTAGCAGCAATATGTGCAACTTAAAGTAGCTGAATGCATTCATTAGAAGGGGTGTCCACAAACATTTGGACATTTAGTGTATGTATAAGTATCTATGCATATGCAGTATATCCCATATGTATTATATACTTGTAGTTTTAACACATCCCATATGTATTAGATATTTAATAGCTATATATAATAACACATCCCATATGTATTATATGACTATATATATATATATATATATATTTCTAAAGCCTCACAAAGTCAGTACTATTTTGTTGGACCCGTAGATCCACCCTGTCCCCTAGGAAAGACCGTCCCTGTGTTTTTCTCCTTTTGCATCAAACACACACACACACACACACACACACACACACACACACACACACACACACACACACATAGTGTTAGAGAAGTGTCCTTTATGCGGTTAGGATGTGTTTCTATAGTGACCTGACTTAAATATCTGTTCTTGACTGAGTTCGAGATTGTATATTATTTAAAGGACAAGACATTCGAGGGCTGTGTGTGTGTGTGTGTGTGTGTGTGTGTATGTGTGTGTGTGTATGTGTGTGTGTGTGTGTATGTGTGTGTGTGTGTGTGCAGCAGCGACGGCGGCAGCAGGCTGAGTGAATGGAACAGCAGTGTGACATTGCGTTAATGTGTTTTTCCTTTAAACGCTGTTCTATTGAGTGCAGGAGCACTGGGTTAATGAGAACTCACCTCCCAGGTGACACCGGGACGGGGGGAGGGTGGAGGTGGGTGGTGGGGGGGTTGTGGTGTTGGTGGAGCAAAACAGAGAGAGACCCAGAGAGAGGAGAGAGAAGGTGACAGATAAAAAAGCAGGAAGATTACACATCAGTTAGACGCATTTATGCTATCATCCAAACTAGCACAGCTTTTACTGGCTGCTTCCACCAAATACCTGCAGTTTCTACAGTCGTACACACACATCTGCCATAACATTAAAACCACCTGTCTGATACTGCGCAAGTGCCTCCAAAAGAGCTCTGATCTACCGAAGCATGGACGCCACAAGACCTCTGAACATGTCCTGTGGTAAAGTTAGCAGCAGGTCCTTTAGGTCCTGTTAGTTGTGAAGTGAAACCTCCATGAATCATGTATACATGTAATTAGCTAAATGTAATAGCATATCCCATATGTATTATAGAACTAAGTAGCTATATGTAATAACACATCCCATATGTATTATATAACTAAGTAGCTATATGTAATAACACATTCTGTATGTATTATATAACTAAGTAGCTATATGTAATAGCAAAACCCATATGTATTATATACATGTAATTACCTATATGTAATAGCATATCCCATATGTGTTATATACATGTAATTACCTATATGTAATAGCATATCCTATATTTATTATATAACTTAATAGCTATATGTAATAACACATTCCATATGTATTATAGAACTAAGTAGCTATATGTAATAACTTAACCATATGTATTATATACATGTTATTACCTATATGTAATAACACATCCCATATGTATTATATAACTAAGTAGCTATATGTAATAACACATTCCGTATGTATTATAGAACTAAGTAGCTATATGTAATAACACATTCCGTATGTATTATAGAACTAAGTAGCTATATGTAATAACACATTCCGTATGTATTATATAACTAAGTAGCTATATGTAGTAACACATTCTGTATGTATTATATAACTAAGTAGCTATATGTAATAGCAAAACCCATATGTATTATATACATGTAATTACCTATATGTAATAGCATATCCCATCTGTGTTATATACATGTAATTACCTATATGTAATAGCATATCCTATATTTATTATATAACTTAATAGCTATATGTAATAACACATTCCGTATGTATTATAGAACTAAGTAGCTATATGTAATAGCATAACCCATATGTATTATATACATGTTATTACCTATATGTAATAGCATATCCCATATGTATTATATAACTAAGTAGCTATACGTAATAACACAACCCATATGTATTATATAACTAAGTAGCTATACATAATAACGTATCCCGTATGTATTATATTACTAAGTAGCTATATGTAATAACACATCCCATATGTATTATATAACTAAGTAGCTATACATAATAACGTATCCCGTATGTATTATATAACTAAGTAGCTATATGTAATAGCAAAACCCATATGTATTATATACATGTAATTACCTATATGTAATAGCATATCCCATCTGTGTTATATACATGTAATTACCTATATGTAATAGCATATCCTATATTTATTATATAACTTAATAGCTATATGTAATAACACATTCCGTATGTATTATAGAACTAAGTAGCTATATGTAATAGCATAACCCATATGTATTATATACATGTTATTACCTATATGTAATAGCATATCCCATATGTATTATATAACTAAGTAGCTATACGTAATAACACAACCCATATGTATTATATAACTAAGTAGCTATACATAATAACGTATCCCGTATGTATTATATTACTAAGTAGCTATATGTAATAACACATCCCATATGTATTATATACATGTAATTACCTATATGTAATAGCATATCCCATATGTATTATATAACTAAGTAGCTATATGTAATAACACATCCCATATGTATTGTATAACTAAGTAGCTATGCGTAATAACACATTCCGTATGTATTATATAACTAAGTAAAGGTGCACGTATTTGTCACTGAACAGTGTTCACTGTTCAGCGAAATGTGTCCTCCGCATTTAACCCATCTGGTAGTGAACACACACTCACACACACACATGTGTTAGGGGCAGTGAGTACACACACACACCCAGAGCGGTGGGCAGCCAACTCCAGCGCCCGGGGAGCAGAGAGGGTAAAGGGCCTTGCTCAAGGGCCCAACAGTGGCAGCTTGCCGAGCCCGGAAATCGAACCCACAACCCTGTTATCGATATCCCGGCGCTCTAACCGCTGAGCACCCAGTAGCTATATATAATAGCATAACCCATAACCCATAACCCATATAATAGCATAACCCATATATATTATATACATGTAAGTATCTATATGTGTTATCTATATATAGTGTATTATATTATATATGTATTAAATAACCATCTCAGTATGGCTTTTGTCAAAGTGTCTGATTCTTATGCTTGCCCAACACCTACATCCTTCTCAAGAACTAACAGGAACTCTTGTGGCTGAATGCAGTCAAATCCTCACAGCACATGCTCCACAATCTAGTAGAAAGTCTTTCTCCCTGGACAGTAGAGACCGTTACTCCAACAAACGCTGGACAAATACCCCTGATTTCAGAAGAAACAATGAATGAGCAGGTGTCCCAATACTTATGTCCAAACGGTCTTAATTGAATGATAATTGAACAGTGAGGACTTGTTGGACTTGGACGGCACAGAGTACACAGAGCAACAAATTCATATTACGCATAGCCATGGATGGTCCTAATGTTTTGGCTTATAGAGTAACAAATGCCTCCAGCACTGGAAGGGGGAAGGCTAGCTTGTGCCTCAACACGCTTGGAGGAGAACACGAACGGTCAGTTCTGTTCAGTCAGCAAACGGACCCCCACAATGAGGGACAGGGGACAGGGAGGGTCCACCTACCCACCCAGAGAGGGTGAGGCCAGTCATGCTGTCTGGGACGTCCGGCCACGGATGGCTGTGGCGTCTCCGGGATCGACGATACGACCAACACTTAGACAGTTGCGCCGCTCGGAGGCCGTTGCTAGCTATACTTTAATAAGTGGCCTCCAGATATGTGCTTGACGTTACAAGATCGTGGTCAGCCCTGTGAGACGATGGTTACTGTTGCTATGAAAGAATGCAGTTGTGGGCGGGGGATAGATGTGTCAATCATTTGAAAGCTAGAACGTGTATTAGCATTCCTTTTAAACAGTTTTGTACCTGAGCAGACCTTTCCGTTTTATCCAATGTATTATTAGTCTCTCTCTCTCTCTCTCTCTCTCTCTCTCTCTCGCGCTTTCTCTGTCCACTCTGTCTCTCTCTGTATGACAGATAAGCACGGGGGGGTGGGGAGGTGGACGGGGGGCCGGGTGAGAGGAGAAAATGGCTTCTTTCAGCCTTCAGATTTCATTTCAGTCCTTTTTATCTCCAGAGGACAATGCCGGCCGGCGGCCTTATCGGAGCGCTGTCCACTCTCTCACACACACACACACACACACACACACACACATGCGCTCACACACACACACATGGCACAAAGGCCCATGGCATATATATTTATGTCCGCTGGAGGAGGTGGTCCGGGGGCTGCTGGACAGACTGACCTGTCCATTGTGTCCGTGTGTGACATGGAGGGGCGGCTGGACAATACTGAAACAGATCCGCCACACACACACACACACTCCTATTGTATGAGGGTCTACTATATACACACTCTTTTTGCTCTCTCTCTCTGAGTGTGTCATTGTAGACACCCCAAATCATCACTAGATACACACACACACACACACACACACACACAAACACACACACAGTGTGAGCATGCTGCCAGGCTGCCTCTCCATCACCTTCATCAGCTCTACAGTTAATTGGGGTACACACACTGATCACACATTCATCACCCCTCTCTCTCTCTTCCTGTCTCTCACACTGTCTTTCACATGCTGTCTCTCCCCCCCCCCTCTCTCTCTCTCTCTCTCTTTTTCTGTCTCTTACATGCTGTCTGTGTCCCTCTCTCTCTCATTCCCTCAGTTTCTCATCACTGTCTGTCTATCTCTCATATCTCTCTCTCTCTCTCATCTATCTCTCACAAATCCTCACAGCAACATGCCTCTCTTTCTCATCAATGTCTCTTGTGCTAGCTCTATTGTTCTCTCCCTCTCTCTCTCATTCCCTCAGTTTCTCATCACTGTCTCTCTATCTCTCATATCTCTCTCTCTCTCATCTATCTCTCGCAACTCTCGCTCACCTCTTTCATTTCTCTCTGTCATCTCTCTATCACTCTCTCTCTAGCTGCCTATCCGTCTCTGTCTGTCTCAGCTGTCTCTCAGCTGTCTCTCACGTGCTCTCTCTCTCTTCATGCCTCTCTTTCTCATCACTGTCTCTTGCGCAAGCTCTATTGTTCTCTCCCACTCTCTCTCATTCCCTCAGTTTCTCATCACTGTCTCTCTATCTCTCATATCTCTCTCTCTCTCATCTATCTCTCGCAACTCTCACTCACCTCTCTCATTTCTCTCTGTCATCTCTCTATCACTCTCTCTCTAGCTGCCTATCCGTCTCTGTCTGTCTCAGCTGTCTCTCACGTGCTCTCTCTCTCTCTCTCTCTCTCTCTCTCTTCATGCCTCTCTTTCTCATCACTGTCTCTCGCGCTAGCTCCATTGCTCTCTCTCTCTCTCTAATATAACATCACTCTCTCACTCTTCTTTCTCTCTCATCTCTCTGTCACTTTCTCAATTGAATTTCTCTCTCTCTCTCTTTCTCTCTCTCTCTCTCTCTCTCTCTCTCTCTCTCTCTCTCAGTAATCAGGCTCTCAGTGTTTGTGCAGAATTGTCTTCATTGTTTCAGTGTGGAGCTTCTTTTCACTCTGTCACTCTCAATCAGAGTCAATATAAAGCCTCTGACTGTCAGATGTGCCCCCCCTTTCAGCTCTCACACACACACTCTCTCACACACACACACACACTCTCTCACACACACACACACACTCTCTCTCTCACACACACACACACAGTAACGGCCCTGTCAGAGCGTATGAAAGAGCACATGATTTTTACGCAAATAAAGCACTAGAGTAATAAAACACATGTAGCCGTGTGTGCGGCGCGACTGCAGCGCGACGGCGGCTCGAGACGCAGCGCAGAAATGGAAACTTCTGCCAACATATTTGTATTCGGATTCTCCGAATGTCACCTTAATGTGATTTAGCCGGCGTTCCGGAGGAAACAGCGGCTCTGCACTATTAACCGCCCTCTGAGATCCGAACCAATATACACCCGCGTGAGCCGCGACACACCGTCTGTTTACCAGCCCGTCCTCCATACATCACCATTCAGCTCAGCGGCCGTCTCAGGACTGCTCCATCAGCCGGCCGCAGCTCCTCTCACCTCCAGCGCTTCCTCGCTTTGGAGCTTTATAAGGCTGACTGATAGATGGGCTGGAATGTGTGACTGTACACACTGCTCATAAACTGCCACACACACACACACACACACACACACACCTACAGTTTTATTCTTACCTGCCGAAGCAGAAGCAGAAAGACACCGCCGCCGGCTGAGTCCTCGTTAAGGCCTAAAAGAAGCCCTCCTCAAAGGCCATGAAGACGTTCCAGACGGAGTGACAACAGCATGCGGTCGTCATGGAGACAGATGCTGTGTCTACTCCCAGCCAACGTGCTCATGTGGCGTTCTCACGTGGCTGAAATGTGGGCTAGGTGGATTCCAGGTGGGCATGGGCTCTAAATGGGTGTTACCGATTATTACAGCCCACCTTAATCTCACATGGGTCCCGTCCCATCTAGGCCCCAATGTTCCAGTGCATCACCAGTTGGGCTACCCAGACAGGGCCCACATGGACATGCTAGTGGAGAGCTGAAAGCCGGGGGCATCAGATTAACCCTTAACACAGTTAGGAACCAACCAATCACGTTCCAGTATCCAGTGGCTCGTGGAAATACACCCCTGTATGCCTTCTGAAAGTCCAACAGCCGTCACTGACTGTGAATGTGTGTTTGTGTAACCAGGATTCAGACACACACACACACACACACACACACACACACACTCACTCCCTCCGTCTCTCGCTCTCTAAAGGGTCACTTAGCGGCTGTTGTTATGGAATAGCCCCCCCACAATATTTAACACTCGGTTAATTATACAGGTTTGTAATTCTGCGTCCGCATCCCTCGCCGTCTTTAATTAGTGCCGTCCACTCGGCCTGTACTGCAGTGAGGGGTCCAGCGTGTGACAGCCCCGCCGTAATTAGCTCCTAATACTCAATGTCGCACCCTCACAAGCACCCATTTAACCGACGACGCTGCCGTGATGGGCTGAGCGAAGAGGAGTGTGTTACTCCTGGAGAGGCGGCTGTGTGTGTGTGTGTACTGTATGTTATTAAACCTGTAGAGTTATATGGGCTCAGTATTCATAAAAAACACTGTGATTAAATAGATATAGCAGTTTTTCTTCCTTTCTTTTGATCTTTTCTTTTGTTTTTCTGTCTTTATCTTCTGTTTTAGTACTTTTTATTTTTATTCTTTTTTCTCTATTCTTCTCTTTTTATTCGTTTATATTTTAGTTTTTATTCTTACTTTATTCCCTTTTTTCTTAAGTTTTTACTTAATTTTTGATAAATTCAGCTTTTAATTTATTTTCTTTTTATTGTTCTTTTTCTTTGATTTTTTCACAAACTTTTAGGTTTTTTTTTTATTTTTACATTTTTTTCTTTTTCTATTTTTAATATTTCTTTAGTTTCTCTTTCTTTTTATTTTATTTTCTTTCTTACTTTCCCTCCTTTTTCTTTCTTTCTCTTTTTATTTTTACATTTGTCTTTAGTTGTTCTTCCTGTTGTTCTTTCTGAGTTTCTCTTTGCCGGACAGTGTTGCGTGAATCCCTTGTTCTGTACTCCAGTCCTGGACGGGACTGACCGTTTCTCAGTGTGTGTTTAGACAGCTTGATAGCATTATGATAAATGGTGTATTTTAGACATGTGATAGAGGGGATGCAGAGTGCGTAATGCGTTACAGCTGTGACGGTGTGTGTGTGTGTGTGTGTGTGTGTGTGTGTGTGTGTGTGTGGACAGTTTAGAAACTATGAAAATTCACACCCATGCAGACCTGTGAGACACACACAGGGTCTTAGGACGACTATAAGTGTGACAGGCCTCGTTCAGAGCAGACCACCTGTGGGGCTCGCCAAAGCGGTGTCCATGGCGACCAAGTGAGGTGACTTTAAAGGACTGGAGAGAGCCTCTCTGGGTCAGTCCTGTGAAGTGCTCGTTTGAGGAGTGGGCTGACCAGCCTGTTCCTTTCAGATTCTTTAAGTGTGCTCTGAAGGAGGAGGTGGAGCCTCAGTGCTGTCTCCGCCCCTCGCCCTGCCCCTCCCCTGCTGCAGGGTGATTTTGGGGTTTGTGGTGGAGGTGGAGATGGAGGTGGAGGTGTTCAGGGGAGGGGGAGTCTCCTGCGGAGTGTGTGTGGATAACCTTTCAGATGAATGAAGCTGGACGCGGGCCGGTGGCGGTCACCCCGCTGACTTGGGGGCTTCAAAGGGCCAGCGGCCTGAAATGGGCAGGGGGTGGCGAGGGGGCGCTGCCTGCTGGGCGATTGATTAGGACCACTCAAAGGGCAATTAGAGGGGAAGAGCACTGAGGGAAAGGCCACTGACAGAGAAGTGCACTCACTCACTCTCGCGCACTTTCTTCTCCCTTTTCCTTCTCTATTCTCTCTCTCGCGCTCTCTCTCTCGCGCTCTCTCTCTCCTTCATTTCTCTTTGAGGCTCATTCACACCCCTCTGTAGTTGCTCTGCCGTTTCTCTCTGATCCTCTGATCCGTCTCTTAACACACCGCCTCTTTTCTCTCTCCGTTCACACACTCCTGCTCCGTCTGCGGCTCCACATCGCAGCAAAGCGTCTGAAATGGAGGAGAAGAAAGGTTCAGGTGCACTTGAAGTAAACTCTCTCTCTCTCCCGTGTGTGTGTGTGTGTGCGTGTGTGTGCGTGTGTGTGCGTGTGTGTGTGTGTGTGTGTGTGTGTGTGTGTGTGTGTGTGTGTGTGTGAGAGAGGAGTTGCCGTGCAGTGTGTCCCTGTGCTACAGGATTAACTACACTCATTTAGCGCCTCCACAGATGTGGGCTTTGAGATTGAAATGATCTCTCCTCTGCAAAGAGCTCTCTAAAGAGCCAGCGCCGAGACAGAGAGCGAGAGACAGAGGAACAGAGAGAGAGAGAGAGAGAGAGAGAGAGATGGAGAGACAGGAGAGAGAGAGAGAGAGAGAGAGAGAGAGAGAGATACGGTGACTGAGAGAAAGACGGAGAGACAGGAGAGAGAGAGCGAGACGGTGACTGAGAGACAGAGAGAGACGGAGAGACAGGAGAGAGAGACGGAGAGACAGGAGAGAGAGAGAGAGAGAGAGAGAGAGAGAGGAACAGGGAGAAAGAGAGACAGTAACTGAGACAGAGAGCGAGAAAGACAGTGACTAAGAGAGAGAGAGAAACAGAGACAGACAGACAGACAGAGAGACAGAGAGAGAGAGTAAATAGAAAAGGGACATAAAGAAAGTAAAGAGAGGTAGAGCGAGAGTTTTGGTGAATGAGGGAGAGAGAGATGTTGACTGAACGGATGTGATGAGCGAGTGGGGGCGGGGCTCAGAGCTGTTCAGTGAGGCTGATTGGCTGCGGCCCGGGCGCTGTGATTAGAGAGTGTGTGAGGAGCGCTGTGTGCACTTTCACATGTGATTATACACCCAGTTCTACCTCACTTACGAAACGCCGAACCCGTCCGCCAGCTCTGAGCACATGACCCCGACTCTGCCTGTCTGCATGTCTGTCTGTCTGTCTGTCTGTCTGCCTGTCTGCCTGTCTGTCTGTCTGCCTGTCTGTCTGTCTGTCTGTCTGATGCTTAGGACTGTGAGAAATCAGGGACCACCGTCCTCATTTAATCACCATTAAGAAGAAAGTTCTGGATAGTTCAGGAGCCTGTTCTGAGGTCAGATCAGCGGTGTTCTCCCCACAGTGGTGATGTTCCCAGGAGGAACTTCCTGTAACACCAGGTTCCTCCTTAAACCCGGCTGTGTTCCCATATTTTTATCATTCTGACCAACTGTGAAGTAGTTCAAAACTACGCTGTTAGCTCGATGCTAACAAAACACTTGAAATCACATAGACATGCTAATGATTAGACATGCTAATCAGTTTGGTCATGCTGGTCAGGCAACAGGGTCATGTAGATCGGGCTGTTTGGTCATGCTGGTCGACCAGGTTGGCAATGTTGGTCATGCTGGTTGGGCTGTTTGATCATGCTAGTCAACCAAGTTGGCGATGTTGGTCATGCTAGTCAACCAGGTTGGCGATGTTGGTCATGCTAGTCAACCAGGTTGGCTATACTGGTGGTCTAGCCCGGTACCCTGTGCTGGTCAAGTGCTAAGACCAGTTTGAGCTGTTCAGACTGTATTCAGTATTTTTTCAGCAGGGCAGTGCCACACAGCGCTAGCGTAGCCGCTAATTGGAGGTCATTCGCTTTCGCCCAGTTTTAGCAACTTTACCTTTTTGTGACTGAACTGATCCTTTAATCCCTCCTCAGTCCGGTTTTTATGTGAATGTAAATCCCACCCCAACCATCCTGCTCCTCTCCTCCACACACTTTCACTCCCCTAATGCTCCACGCCTGCTGTTATGGCCGCGTACATCCGAGCGTTACTTAAGTACAGCAGCGCCTCTCGGCCTTCGTTTACGAGCGAGTCTGTCTGAAGGAAAATAAAGGGAAGCAGCCGAGCTTTGCTGGCGTTCGTCTCGCTCATTAAAAGCCATCTTCTCGGAGCGGCGGCGCCGCGCTCTCCGAGTGCCGACGTCGATGTTCTTCATTATGGCCGAATTGATCCGCCGTCTCGCTTTTTAAAACGCAGCTCCGCCGCGCGCGCTCGTAAATAGAAGAGCGGCCGGAGAAGTGCCTAATTAAGTTTAATCAATGCCGCTTTACGGCGCGGCCGAGCGCGTTTCAATCCGTTAACCAGTCCCCCGCGCTCCTCCAGGCGGAGCGGGAGGGGGTTCGGGGGGACGGAGAAAGCCCTGTCTAAATCCTAATGCAATTAAAGAAAGAGGGAGGGAGGGGGGCTGTGTTCGCATTACATCACTAAGACTAATCCCTATTTTTAGACGAAATGTGACACTGTGGATCCCGACGGCCGATACTGCGATGTTTGTCGGAGCTCTCTGGAGCAATTGTCCTGATTGGTTAAACCCAAATCAGCACCGATCAGTGGAACCCATCAATGCAAACCAGCAGGGGTCAGGCAAGGTCAGCCAAGGTCAGCCACGCTTCAGCCATATGTGCACACCTTCGATATGCTGTTTTCTTACTGTGATAGGTGGATAGAGGCTGGTGAGAGAAGGCGGTGGCTTTAGTAGTTGATTGATTAGCTGGCCCCGCCCTCTGGTGCATGGTGACATCATCAAACATCAGAAGACGTTTTACTGGCAGCGGAAATTGTTTGCATTGTCTTCGATCGACCAAGATCGACCACGTCCAGAAATGTAACAAACAAGGCTGGCTAAATGAATCGGACCCCTTATAATCACGCCTAGAAAGCAGCGTGATCGGATTCCGATCAGATCAGATCACTCAACCACATTTGAAAGCGATTACAGACTGATTACTGATTACAGACTCATTACCCATTCAAATCAAACGTTAGCGGCGTACGAATTGCTGTTAATGAGCTTGTTATGCATCATAGTAAAAAAAATCAGATCTCGTCTGATCACATTGGACACGCTGTAGTGAAAAGTGTAAATAGGAAACCATCCAGAGTGCATCCAGATACGATCCAGTTAGGAGAGGTGTAAACAGCCTCTCTGTTTTTGTCCAGACTGACAACTCGGATCGGATCTGTGGCATGTCTGATCTGTTCAGGAAGGAATTTCCACACCCAGATAACATGCCTATGTGGGGGCCTGTATGATTAGCCCTGCTGAGACCCAGAACGTTTTGTCCAGGGGTTCCATGTTAGCCCCACATTTGGGTGCCCACCATGCTCCTGGGGTTTAACATCGGACCCATGTGAGGCCACCTAGCCCACTTGATCTCATGCTGGCTGGGCACATGAGATCTGACCCTTCCTCCTGACTCAGATTTCGGGAACAGGCTGAAAGGCTGATCCTAAGTGGGCTCTCCGGTCTCTGGGCTTCTCCCGTTTGTGTCTCTGTCCTCTCTTCATCCAAAACCGATCCCCCCTACCCTAATTCAGAGGCAGTCCCACCTCCCCTCCCCTCCTCCCAGTCTCTATTCCACTTGCACCGGGCGCTCGTTCATTACTGATTATCTCCCTCTCCCAATCCCAATTTCATTGCAAAATGGAAAATGGTAATTGAGCCGTGGATGAGAGTGGGATCTCGGGTCGGTGCTTTTAGACCACTGAAGGTTTCCCGTTTCAGCACAGGTGCCGTTCCAATCTGCGTTGTCCATTTCACTCAAGCTCCAAACCTCACCCTAAAGGGCCCTAAAGGATCAGCGCGAGAGTTTGGCTTCTTTGGGAATTTTCAGTTCCGCCTTAAAAGGTGCTGCCGGGACATTGTGGCGCCTGTGTATTTAAGGTGGAACGGAAAATTCTAGAAAAGCTGGGGACTAAGAAACCTCATTTTTGTGTACGTCTTAGTGAGCCAGTGTTCAGTCTAGCTTCCTTACATTGCCTCAGTCTGTGCTAGTGTCTCTCCCTCTCTCTCTTTCTTTCTCTCTTTATGCAAAACAGTCAGGAGACAGGTGTGTCTCTGTGTGTGTGTTGGTGTGTTCATATTGGCTTTGGGAAGGGACAACTGGGAGGGGTCTCGCTCAAATGAGAAGAAAGCCTAGGGTCTGCACCGTGTGTGTGTGTGTGTGTGCGTGAGTGTGTGTGTGTGTGTGTGTGTGTTTCTCTAAGTAGGACAGTGAAATTGATGGCCCTTTGCTGTTAGCTGACCTACATAGAGACACAGACAAAATAGTCCCCTCTGCACTCTCACTCAAAGAGAGAGAGAGAGAGAGAAAAAGCTATCCTGCAGAACACACACACACCCCACACACACTCACACACTCACTCACACACACTCACACGTGAAAACCATAAGAAAGCTTCCGTGCTGTTCCTCCTCTCTGGAGAGAGAGCTGTATAGTGCAGCGTGTGAGGAAGTGTGATGTTCATGCTCAGTCTCCTCACTGCACGTAAAGCTGGACTGAAGTGGACAGAGGGGAGGTCACATGCTGTTTTGTGAGGCGCACACACACACACTCACACTCGGTTTGTGTTCATGGTCATGGTCAGGTCATACATATTCCATATGTGTTAAATTCAGGCTCCTGCAGAAGGCGCTGAAGTACCTGCTGGGTGTGTGACGGTACTCAGACTTGGATGTGGGGAAAATGGGTCGCGAAACAGATGCAGTTAATGATTGGCTAAAAGGATTGATTGCATTTGGGCGTGGCCAAAGGCCATAGTGTGAAGGAAATAGCTGAATCTGCAGGTATCTATATGGAGGCGTACGGTCATACGGGTCTACCAGCAGTGGCAGAAATCCCTACAGTCTACAGGTCCGGATGTTGGATGATCTCATCCCAGCGGTATCAGATGGAGCACCATCCATCCTTTCCAGGAACAAACGCGCAATGCTGGAGGGCGTCTAGCTCAGGGTGCCAACAGGTTCATGTTTGTTTATCTGCTCTAGAGAGTCCTATTCTATTGGCAGTACTTCTCTACAGGGAGTAGACGAGCTGTGTGTTGATGCGATGGGTGCACCTTAAAGTAGCTGAAGGCCTTCATTAGAAAGGGTGACCATGAATATTTACCATGGTTTAGATTTAGGCTGAGACTTTGTTTTTTAATTGGACTGTTCTGAAAATGTCGGAAAACAAGCACACACACACACACACACACACACACAAACAAGTCTGTTAAAGTTGCTCGTAAACAAACATCTCTCTGGTATAAAGAAATCGGTATGACAGGCACACACACACAGGGCGTGTCGGTAAAGGAGCTCAGACAAACAGCTGGAGAAACAGCTCTCGCGTGCTCTCTCTCTCTCTCTCTCTCTCTCTCTCTCTCTCTCTCTCTCTCTCTGATTGATGTGTGCTCGTATATTTTCCACTGTGCATGTCTTTGCATGTTGTGTGTGTGTGTGTGTGAACAAAGCCATTGGGACACATGTTGACAAACAAGTCGAGCTCATACACACACACACACACGCAGGCAGTTTAGTTAGCACGCGCACACACACACACACACACACACACATTTGCTGCTGCCTGCGTCGCGTCCGGCCGGCGAACATTCAGCATTAATCACTCACGTCCCTCTCCGCTTCCGTCCATCCCAGCACAACTGCTCACACACACACACACACAGACACACACAGGGCAGTGAATTCTGTGAGCTGGTTGGAAGCTGCCGCAGCCCAGTGGAGCTGTCCAGTCCGAGCTCTGTCCACCAGCGTGCTGTGTCCACTGCTGCTGTTGCTGGGCCGGACAAGCTCCTCACCGGTTCGATCACACACCGAGCCGACTTTACGCCGGTATTCATTTCCTGTGTCAGCGTCACCCCGCTCTCATTACTCACAGCTCGGCTCCGGAGCAGCGCTGGCACGGTGCCATTTTTAAACAGCGTCTGCTTCATAATTGATGTTTCATTTCTGCTGGAAATTTGGTCTGTAAATGAGAGCTGTAAATGTCACTCAGCCCACGCACAACACCCAGCCAGCGATCTGTTCTGACCACGCTGAAACTGAGCTCAGACGTGTGTTACTACAACCGACAACTAACGATAATATAGCCTGTATGTGTCATAAATATACACACACTATATGTCCAAATATTTATGGACACCCCTATGGAGAAGCACTGCCAGTAGAATAGGACTCGGACCTGGAGCGGATAAATCATGAACCCATTGACAGCATGCTGCCTAGTGCCAGGTGTGGACTAGAGGGGTGTAAAGCCCCCCAGCACTGAGCAGTGGAGCAGTAGAAGAGCTGTGTTCTCTGGAGTGATGGATGGTGGAGCTCTATCCGGTACTTTTGGGGGAGTTGGGGATGATGAAGTGGGGTGGTGATCATAATCCAACATCCTGACCTCACTAACGCTCTTGTTGCTGAAGGCAATCAAATCCTCACAGCAATGCTCCTCCTCCAAGATGTGGTAGAAATCTATCCTTCTTCCCTGGACAGTAGAGACAGCTACTCTAACAAAAGCAGGGTCGAATCTTGGTGTCCAAATACTTTTGTCCATGTAGTGTATTTATATACTTAGAATCCAAAGTGTGTGTGGGTGTGTATTTGTTTGTGTGTGTGTGTGTGTGTGGATGTGTGTGAGGGTGGTTAACTGATGGCTGTCTCTCTCACACCCTCATCAGCACTGTGGCCTTTTCTGCATCCTGTGTAATTAGTGACCGAACAGGCCCTGATGCCTCTGTAATTACATCAGCCTGAGAGAGCAGGAGAGAGAGAGAGAGAGAGAGAGAGAGACAGAGACAGAGACAGAGAGAGAGAGAGAGAGAGAGAGAGATAGCATCACACTGTAGTGATGGGGGAGAGAGACATCTACCCACCCATATCTCTCTCTCTCTCTCTATCTGTCTGTCTATCTGTCTGTCTATCTCTCTCTCTCTCTCTCTCTCTCTCTCTCTCTCTCGCCCTCTCTCTCTTTCTTTCGCCCTCACTCTGTCCTTTTCTCTCTTTCCCTCTTTTCTCTCTCTCTCTCTCTCTCTCTCTCTCTCTCTCTTCAGTTCTCTCTTTAGGTCTCTCTCTCTCTCTCTCTCTCTCTGTTTCACTATATTTACACACTGAACTACAGAAGCCCCCTGGACCCCCTGCTGCCCCAACCATTGGTGTACACAGAGGAGTGGCCTCTGCATCCCTGCTTCCTGATTGGCTGTGGAGAGGGCGGGTATCGGACTATAAACAGAAGCCATAACCGTTACAGAGGCCTCACCCCTCCAGGGGTCGGAGGGAGACCGCATAGCGCATTACCCTGCTGTGGGGGCTGTTCCCAGACCCTCCCTCCGCTGTTGCCCTGTCTGCGCTGTTCTCCAGCTGCTGCTGCATCAGCAGGGCCTGCTCTCCGTGCCTGTCCCGCTCCGGAGCGTCGGGGGGGTGGTGGATGGTGGAGGAGGGGAGGGGGTAGGAAAGTAGAGCGGAGATCATTAGTGATTTGGAGGCGAGTGATTTGTTTTGTTCTACACGTTGTTCTGCAGTCGTCGTGTTTGTAGTTGGGGAACGAGGTCCTCTCCCCCTTCCTCCTCCTCCTCCTCGACTCCCGTTAGTTTTAACATTTAATGTCGCCATTAATCAGACGTGGCACTCGCTCCTGCGTCGGCAAGACTGGAGCCGCGCGTCTTCCTAAGGACTGCCACTATTTCTGTCATGTGTCGTGTGTGTTTGTGTGTGTGTGTGTGTGTGTGTGTGTGTGTGTGTGTCTGTGTGTGTGTTTTTAAGAGCAGGAAAGAGAGAGAGAGGGAGAGAGTACTCTGAGCGCAAGGTGTGTGAGTCAGCAGGCTGGTGAATGAGAACATGCTGATGTATGATTTTAGGAGGAGATAGGCGCGAGAGGAGGACGCACTCTTACACAACCAAAATAAACACCCGGCCCTTTCCCAACGCTGCCTTTACCCCGCCGGCCAGGATCTCAGCTCCGGCTGGAAATCCAGCAAATCACACTTACCCTGTTACAGACCTGTCTGCAGACCTAGGCCATAGGGTGTAGGGCGTAGGTCGTAGGGTGTAAGGGGGTGGCGCATATGAATGTAGCCATTCCCATCACTAGTCAGTACTCATCACTAGTCAGTACTCATCACTAGTCATTACCATCACTGGTCATTACCATCACTGGTCATTCCCATCAGTAGTCAGTACTCATCACTAGTCAGTACTCATCACTAGTCATTACCATCACTAGTCATTACCATCACTGGTCAGTACTCATCACTAGTCAGTACTCATCACTAGTCATTACCATCACTAGTCATTACCATCACTGGTCAGTACTCATCACTAGTCAGTACTCATCACTAGTCATTACCATCACTAGTCATTACCATCACTGGTCAGTACTCATCACTAGTCATTACCATCACTAGTCATTACCATCACTGGTCAGTACTCATCACTAGTCATTACCATCACTGGTCAGTACTCATCACTAGTCAGTACTCATCACTAGTCATTACCATCGGTTCTCATCATCTAGTATGAGATGCACTTTACACACACACACACACACACACACATATATATATATACACACAATTCAGACATGATTTATTTATTTGTTTGTAACATATTGCTGTAACAGACTGACAGGTCAGTCATTACTGTGTTTCCAAATGTTACGGCATAAACAAGTGTTACCTTTTAAAGACTCTCAGATCTCAGCTGTTGCGGTGATGGCGGTGTCGTACAGTGTTATACAAAAGTTGGATAGATATGATCATAAATCATACAGTCAGTGTGTTTGTTAGTTGTTATGAATTTATTTGAATTGATTTGAATTTTATAGAATTTTATTATTTTATTGGCAAAGTAGCAAAGTAGAAAAATACTTAAAATATTTAAAATATATTTTTATTAAAATGGAAATTGTATTTTTTAATAAATATGATATATTATAGTTATTTGTATTATTTATTTAAACTATTTATTTTTGCAATAAAATATTTCTAACATAAGTTTATAACCTGGGAACAAAAAGGTTCCTGTAATTGAAATATCATGCATTTCTGATGCATGTTCAGTTTACAGAGGCAGGTTTCTTGCCTCCGTGTCAGTGATACCTATGGTCTAGTCTCCACTGCTATAAATATTTCAATAAAACACCTCCATCATTTATATAAGATATTAATTAACAATATAAATTCACTTTTTAAGAATTCACTGATAATCAGCCCCCTGTAAACCCTCCCCAAAAACATCACAAAACCAGAACATTGTTCATTTCTGGGGGCGTGGCTTAGAAATCAGTGGACGGGGCAGAAATTAGCAAGTTAAAGACTTCTCTGCCACAAGTGGGTGTGTCAGCATTCCCCTCCTACACGCAGCGTGATTCATTTGTCGCTAGTTGTTTTCGCTGCGTCGTTTTAAACTTGCTTTAAGGGTTTCTGGTGGTTGCTAGGTTACCAGCAAATAAGGCGGCCTGGTGCTCGTAGAGGCAGTACGTTACTGTACGCTCTCCGTCCAGCTGTGTGCTCGAAACCTCTGGCCGGGTGGAACCCCTCAGCCGTCACTTCCTGCTCTCCAGTTTGCTGCGGTGTGCCACACGGGGCTCAGTTTGGCCCAATCGTGTTCCTGACTGGCGGTTAAAATACGGTGTGTGTGTTCCTATGGTTTGTGGAGGAGGGGGTGATGGTGGGACTGGAGCACACCTCTGGCTATCGGTCTGGGGTTGTGCGTACCGTACGTTCCTCGCTCAGCTTGAAGGAAAGGAAGGAAGAAGAATAAAAAGAAAGGCCTGAGAAGTACAGATTCGTTCCCCCCGTCGGCCTCTCTTATGCACTTGCGTAAATGCTTTGCGAGAGTGTGGAGAGAGGACATTAGCGAGTGGAAGCGTTTAGGCTCATTTATAACTCCCCAGCGAGAGATGTGGGAGTTGAAGCTTTCAAATGGAGGCTGACAGTTTGAACATAAAGTCTAACTGCGCTAACTTTCTCCCGCTTATAGGCTTTTTTTTTTCCTCCTCCGTTGGCTCGTGGAAATGACAGCTTTTTGGGAAACTTTCTTAAAAAGTCTCTCGGAGACTCGATTTCGCTCTGGTTTAAACACACGAAACTGCCATCAGCGCAAACTGCTTTTTAAGCAAAGGTCACTTAACGTTTCATCAATTTAGCATTTAGCATTTTTTCCTTCTTTTTTTTTTTTTGCGGCGCTCTGAAGGGGAATGGGATTGTACGGTTTGAGAAGCTGGTAGAACGAGAGAGAGAGAGAGAGAGAGCGAGCGAGAGAGAGAGAGACACAGGCTTCTAGCACCTGGCTAATAAGTGTGAGATACAGCGCAGTCATCCACGACGCGCCGGCTAACGGGCGCTAACACCTATTACCAGCCGCGCGATTGGAAAATCGGCGTGTTGTGGTAAAAGGCGATTGTTTAAGGTCGAGGGGAAGTTGGAGCGCGAGAGCGAGAGAAAGGAGAGAAGAAAGGGAAAGGTGTTGCTGGCGCCGCCGAGCCCCAGGGGAGGGACACACAGTCCGTTCCTAATAACACTAAAGATGGCCGCCGCTTCTGCCATCTGTCCTGCTAGAGCGGCCACAGGGGAGGGCGGGACGAGGGGAAGGACGGCACAGCCAGGCTCTGAGGGCCGGCGGGTGCTTGGGGTCAGCAGCTTTGGGGTTTCACTGATACTGACTGATCAATGTTAGCATCTCGTGTAGGATTATCAGACCCGTTTAGCTCGCTAGACGAGCGTAGCGGCTAGCTGCTTATAAACCTCACTCAAAACCTTGTATATCCAAAACGGCGGCTTTCCAAGAGAAGGGAAAAACCTTCTTCAGTTTACTCCAGCATTTCTATTTTTGAGTTTTTGGTCACGATTCGCCAAAAATGGAGATGTAAGGTTTTTGCGTGGCGACAACGATAGGTTTCGAATGCTAGTGTGTGTGCTGGCGAACCTGCTAAACCAGCTTAGCCTAGCTAAAGCTAAATGCTAAGCCAGTCAAAACATATGTATGTATATGTAGTTTCTCCACACGCTACATGTCCAAATGTTTGTGGACACCCCTTCTAAAAATGCATTCAGCTGCTTTTAGTGAAGCCTCATAAGTTCTGTCATCTCCTGAGCTAACGCTTACTAGCCTAGCCACACTGTGCCCTTTATTTTTTAACGTTTTAGCTTGAAAAACGCAAACCTGTGAAGTGTTAATTAGCTGCTGCAGTTAAAACGAACCGTTAGCTTCTCCTTTATCTGCGCTTTTCTTCCGACGTGCTAACGTTGTGCCTCACACTGTCTGGGCTTCTCCTCCTGTCTGCAGTAGCCGTTAGCATAAGTAGCTAGCTCGTGACTGGTTGAGTGTTTGGAAATTCTGGCTCATCATTATTGACATCCCCGGTCAGCCATCATCATGTTCGAGACTAGCCGGCGAGGGATCAGCCGTTATTAGCGAGTGCTGTTGCACCGCTCGGACACTAGCGCTCCACGAGGGCACGTTCAGGCTTGGCCGCGGGTCTCTGTACGGGGAAGGTGGGCGCTCGAGAAGGGAAAACTCGTGCCCCTCACAAGTCTTTGAAAGTTTCGGCCTCTCGGCGGAGCCGGGCGAGGGCATTAGCGGGCGGAAGCTTCTGGGCTGGTTTTGTATGAAAGCCAGTGGCTGAATAGCATCAGACGAGGAGGAGGGGTTGGGTTTCACTGTGAATTCCTCACTTTGTAAACTATCTATTTCAGTGTGTGTGGAGGGTCCGAGAAAGAGGGCTTTTAGCCGGGAGAAGTGTGTGTGTGTGTGTGAGAGAGAGAGAGAGAGAGAGAGATAGCAAGAGACTGATGCTTATTCCCCTTCTGCTCCAGCAGGAACTCTCCATCAATAACTGTAACAAAGACGTCAGCCTCCATATCTGCTAGATCCCTCAACATCTGCCGTAGTGGGGCTGACTGCGAGAGCTGGGAGAATACTGGATGAGAAATGTGTGTGTGTGTGTGTGTGTGTGTGTGTGTGAGTGTGTGTTCCTGGGGGGTATTTCATAAATAAAGGAATGTCTCGGGAAGCCGGATACGGCTAAGACTGTCCGTATGAAAGTGCCTCACCTCTTTCCCTGTCAGACAGGCTTGCTTTCGGTGTTCGGCATTGGGACGCTCACTAAACCTGGCTAGTGCGCCCCCTAGTGGTTGGAATTTCAGCTCTGCTGCGTCTGTAACTCTATTGAACTCAACCGATGATGAAATTGGGAGGATTTTTCCCTGGATTACAAAGTAGGGAACGACGACCTTCCGAATGTTGACTCCTCCTTGGTTGCCACGGCAGCACATCAGGCCCAAAAGCCTCTGATTGGCTCCTTTGTACCCTACTCGCCCTGCCTTCACTCACTTATTAACGACCCCCTTAGGTTTTCCGGTTTCCTCCCAAAAATAAATAATAAACATGAGGGGGTGAATTGGCTATGCTAAGTTGTGCCCCACCCCCTTGGGAGTGTGTGTGTGTGTGTGTGTGTGTGGTACCCTACGATGGACTGTAGGGTCTCGATGGGGTGTTCTGCCCTGGGAAGGCTACTACTGCGCCCACCACTTCCCTGACCTGGATGAATTTATTATTATTGTTTTCCCAGAACTGGGAGCGTGCTTCCAAGTGTGTTTGACAGCCTGGGTAGTGTGTGTGTGTGTGTGTGTGTGTGTGTGTGTGTGTGTGTGTGTCTATTTTGCAGTCTGTGGGCCTTCAAGCGTGTGTGTGTGTTTCTGTAGGCCTTCAAGAGAGTGCTTGCTGTTGAACACAGAGGTCATTCAGTATGAGAGGCAGTCGTCTCAGCACTGCCCCCGCTGGGCCAGTGGTGGTGCTGCACGGTGGCATTGAGTCTGACCTTGTGTGCCGTGTGTGTGTATGCTTGTATGATTCTTTATACACACACACACACACACACACATACATACGCTGCATCAGCAGGCTCTCCGGTGGCGAGGGCAGGTGTGTGTTAACCCCATTCGCTCGGAGTGTGTGTCTCCCTCCTCTGGAGCGTCAGCGTGACAGATGGCTCCTGACGTCTGATTTGTTGGTTGTCAAAAGTGGCACGTGTCGTGGGCATGTGTGTGTGTGTGTGGGGGGGGGGTAGTCAGGAGTCAGGTTCGGACAAGCCTTTTCACAGACGCACAAACACGCAAACATACACACACATACCAAACCTCAGTCAACTGCTTTCCCTCCAGTTCACCCCATCCTGCCGGTCCAGGACCCTATCCCACCCCCCCGAGCCCACCCTTCCAACGAGGGGCACTCCTCTCTCACTGACCACCACCTTCATCACCTCCTCAATAACAGTCACTAATAAAAGAGAGAAAGCAGAGGAAGCAGAGGAGACTCCGATGTGGAGCAGGATTAGGAAAGAGAGGGAGGGTGAGAGACTATAATAATAACAATAATAATAATAATAATAATGAGAGTATACAAAAAATAACATTTAATTTTAGTAGTGGTAACAGTAGTAATATGTAAAAATAAATAAATAAAAATTTAATATATTAATAATTAATAATATAACATATATAATAATCTAATAAAATATACAATACTTATAATAATAATAAATGCATTTATGCAAGGTGATAGTAATAACAATAAGTTATTATATTAAATAACATGACAAAATATAATTTATTATTATTGTTGTTGTTATTATTTTAAGAATTGAGTGAACTAAAATGAAACTTTCTACATAAATTGTAATTATATGTAATTATTTGTAGCAGTATTTGTAGTGGTGGTATTACAAAATGCTAAAATTATGCATTAAAAGGATACAATTTTATTATTATTTTTATTATTATTATTAATGTTATTATTATTATAGAGGTAAATGTATTTTACACTTCTCATGTAGAAATGAATGATACAGAGTAGAATAGCTAATAAAGTGCAGGCAGCTCAGATTAGCCGCTGCTGCTGTCTGTGAGCGGTGTGTCTTTGCTCGTTTCACCAGTCTGTCAGAGATTACGCAACTGCTCGCGGTTCGAGGTGCAGTCGGATCCAGCAGCACCAACTTCAGTTGTGTTGCCCTATGGTTCCAGTGCCCAGCGGAACACAGAGGACTGCAGACAGACGGAGCTGGGGTTAGATACTCTCCTGCAGGCTGCGGGGTGTGTGTGTGTGTGTGTGTGTGTGTGTGTGTGTGTGTGTGTGTGTCTGTGTGTGTGTGTGTGTGTGAAGTAGACGAGAGGGCTGAACCAGCAGCTCACTTTATTGGTTGTTTAGCACTGCTGCACGAGATGCCTGCATTAGGTGTGTGTGTGTGTGTGTGTGTGTGTGAGTGTGTGTGTGTGAGTGTGTGTGTTATTTACACACACTGACGTAGATTGTAGGCTTCTATGCAGGCGTTGTGTGTTTTCTCACCGTGGTGTAACACCCTGTAAAAGTAAGCACACCCTGCAGTAACCACATGCAAGGACTTTACTGCTTTCTCACAAATACACACACACACACACACACACACACACACACACACAAATCCTCTCTGCTACAGGACAGACTGAGTAACGTCTAGACTCTTTTTAAACTGAAAACTCTTGTGACAGAGAGAGAAAGAGAGAATGCTTTTCACACACACTCTTGTTTTTATTCTGAAAGATGGAGCCATACATGCATTTCATAAGTATAATAATAATACTACTACTAATAATAATAATCATTATTATTATTATCATAAAATCCATGTGTAGATATCTATATATAATAATATACCCTATATGTATAACATATATATACCAATATGTAATAATAATATACCTCATATGTATTATGTCTATATATATATATATATATATATATATATATATATATATATATGTGTGTGTGTGTGTATACCATATGTATTATATATACATAGCTATATGTAATGGCTTATCCCATATGTATTGTACATATGAGTACCTATGTGCAATAATAGTATACAACATATATGTAATATAGAAGTACCTATATGTATGATGGTAAATACCGTATGTATTGTACATATGCGTACCTATGTACAATAATAGTATATACCATTTGTATTATACATATACGTTTCTTTATGTAATAGCATATCCCTTATGTATTACACAGTATAAATGTACGTACCTATATGTAATAATAATAACGATATCTCTAATTTATTAGACATATGTAAGTACCTGTGTGTTATAAGCTTGCCCCATATGTATTCTATAGATGGATCAATATGTAATAATAATACTATATCCTATATTACACATGTGATCGCAGTGTATCCCATATGTTATTATGCAAGAAAGAGTGTGTGTATGGAACATTCCCTTGAGGTGATGTGTGTGTGTGTGTGTGTAAGGTCCTTCCAGCGCACAGTGGTAGGGGTTGCTTTTTTATTTGTTCTCTTATCAACCCTGCTGTCTTTTATCTCCCCGTATCTGCACTGTGTGTGTGTGTGTGTGTGTGTGTGTGTGTGTGTGTGTGTGTGTGTGTGTGTGTGAGCAGGGTCCAGGGCCATTTCTCTTTCCACCGCTCCAATCTGCCGCACTTGACCCCTGACCCCACTTATCTCTCTGCCTGGGGCGGCAGCGGGCGCAGGGGTCAGAGGTCAGTCCTAAGTGTAGATCTTGGCTGCTGTTTCCTCTTTTATCTATTAGCAGCTGAGATTAGGGGCCGGCTCG
Organism: Salminus brasiliensis; assembly: GCF_030463535.1. NCBI lineage: Eukaryota > Metazoa > Chordata > Actinopteri > Characiformes > Bryconidae > Salminus > Salminus brasiliensis. The sequence goes on from NC_132893.1 coordinate 4,383,486, forward strand.
GGGAAGCCCCCCGCGCACAGACTGTTTAAAGGGAAGTCGTTAGTGCGACTCGGAGGAGGCAGAACGGAGCTCAGGAAGGTGTGTGTTTGGGTTAGCGGGGAAGCAGGGAGCGCTTCATGAAGTCGACTGGATTGGTGGCTCTGTACGAGCAGGAGTGGGCCGTCCCCCACGAGAGCCGGGGTTAATGCTAACCGGCCAGGGGCCAGATTAGGCTCATGTACTGCATATACACAGATATACACACTGTCTGCACTGTTCTCATTGAACCCTGCAGCTGAGGACTGTTATGGAGTATTGAGCATCGAGAAGATCTGCTGAGCTGCTGGTGGAACTGGACTGGTCCACACAATACCTGGAGTTCACAGAGGGGTCTGGAGGCCCTCAGCACCTCAGATGGTCTTAGCAAAGCTGGCCAAGCTGTGTTAGAAGCTACCCTAAAACATGAACCTGCTGAGGCCCCCCGAGGACTGCTCCGATATCCGATATCAAATTCTTCATTATCAGATGATTCTGATCCCAATCCAGCACCGAAATCTTGAGTATGTAGCGATCCTGATCTGATATTGAAACCTTCAGTATCATCTGATCCCAGTCTGATCAAACTTCAGTTGAAATGTCAACGAATTTGAGTATTGGATCGGGATCAATATCGGTTGATACTAAAGATTTTAGTTTTAGATGAGTGTCAGACAATTTGGATGATACTTTAGATTGTAGTTTGAAAATGATCCTGATCCTGGTATCAGACAGTATTGAGGATTTTAGTATCAGACTGCTATCGACTGATCCTGATCCTGATCCTGGTATCAGCCAGTATTGAGGATTTTAGTATCAGACTGCTATCGACTGATCCTGATCCTGATCCTGGTATCAGCCAGTATTGAGGATTTTAGTATCAGACTGCTATCGACTGATCCTGATCCTGGTATCAGACAGTATTGAGGATTTTAGTATCAGACTGCTATCGACTGATCCTGATCCTGATCCTGGTATCAGCCAGTATTGAGGATTTTAGTATCAGACTGCTATCGACTGATCCTGATCCTGATCCTGATCCTGGTATCAGACAGTATTGAGGATTTTAGTGTCAGACTGCTATCGACTGATCCTGATCCTGATCCTGGTATCAGACAATATTCAGGATTTTATTAGACATTTTTTAATTGAAGCTTTTCAGAGCATCAGAAACTAGGCTTTCACGCCCAAAACTACCCACACACTCCCCTAGCCCACAGGAGGACCCGCACAGCTAACACCATCTGATCACTGTTTGCTGGCTGTCTGCACTGTGTTCTGCCAGAGTTCCTCACTCCTCACCTCTGTGCTGAGAAGGAGGGACATTAAAGCTGATTGACTTTGACTTTGACTGAACTTCGATCTCAGATCGACTCTCATTCGCTGAAAAACGCAAAGCGTCCTGTTCCGATTTGTAGCCGTCTGATCCCGCACCCCTGCGCTGGGCCCTGTTGGGGCTCCGCTGGTAAACGCTGCAGTTTGTGCCGAGGAGCAGATCTGGATCTTCAGATCTCTGTGAACAGGTTCATCAAAGGGCATGATTCAGCAGACGGGAGGTTCGGCGCGAGACGTGTTAAGAAGCAGGTTATTCTCAGACCAGCGCTGACAGCCCATCAGCAATCTGCAGCCGGAGGTTTGAACTGCCGCCTGACTGAGCGCTCAGTTTGACTTGTGGCTGGAATGCGTGGAATTCGTTTCACAGGTATTAATAGAGCTCTTGTGAATTTGAATAAATATTGCGGCTCGTGTGAATGTGTTGAAATGGCAGCTTTACGGGCCGGTTCATCCGCTGAGTGGCCAAACGCGGCGCTTCCGAGCTCTATGATGATCCGCTCTGCTGTTATTTAAGTAGGAAACGGTGTTAATGGCAGTGGACCTGTATTAACCAGTAACCAGCGCTGCTGTGGAAAGCTGTACTGGGTTGGGAATGGCACCTTTGTCACGTACAGATCCACCACCACTCCAGTGTTTAGTATCAGTAGTTACAATAATTACTATTAATTCATTAAAATTGAGTTATTTTTCAGTGAAAGCTTTTATAATACAGGTTGAAATATTATAAGCTGGACGGAAGGATGTGTTTTAAGTGTGTTTTAGTCACTAAATAATAATTAGGTTGAATAAGAAATCATTTTTTAATATTTTTTATAATTTTTGAACATATTTGACAGGCAATTTGCCTCGAAATGTTATCACCACGTTTCAAACGTCTCGAATTATGAGTATTAATTTTATTATTTTACCTTTTTTCATTTGAAAAGGTGGCGTACAGGTAACAGGTGTACAGGTGATCCTACTGACTGTAGTAAAGTAGTGAGTAATGGGTAGTGTGAGGGGAGTAGCCTCATTAGTCTGAGAGGGGTAACTACGGTTGCTCACTGCAGACTGGGGTGCAGACTGGGGTGCGAAACCTTCTGACACCACAATGATCCGAATACACCCATCCAACCCCACAAGGTACTCGGCAATACCACTCGGCAACCAGCTGAGACCGCAATACCATAGCAACTGCCTAGCATCCACCCAGCAGCATCCAAGCGGCATCTAAACAACTCCATTGCAGTCACCTTGCGACACCATAGCAACCACTTAGCAACCCTATAGCAACCACATGCTATATACTAAACTAAGTACAACTAAATAGTAACCCCATAGCATTGCATTTGGGATAGCATAGCAGTTGCCTAGCAACTACCTATCGACACTAAAGCACCAATCCAGCAACCACTGACCCTTAAAGGAATGAAAGCAGGGGTTGAACGAGAGCTTCACTGGAGTGAAGAAATCAGAAAGCTGAACGTGAGTCGGAGCTCTTTTGTTTTCAGCGGATGATTTTCTTTTCATTATGGATTAATCTGCTGATTATTTTCTCTATTAATGAACTGATTGATCATTTGGGTTTTAAACTTACAGTAAAAAATATGTTGAGTTTTGATAACCATCAATTCACGAAGTGCGGACCACGCTCGCTTGGCTGAGGAAAGGACTGGGAGCTTCAGAAATTGGGGCAGGAGAAATTCTGGGGGGCTTCGAGCTGATGGGACCTGACGCCAGACCCCCTCCCTTGCCAGGCAGAGGTTGTGCATAATGTGGACCATCAGGAGGAGCAGGGGCGGTGGGGAGAGGAGCGGCTTTATAGTGCGTAGTGATGGAGCGGAGGGGAGGAGTTTGGGCGTGGTCCTTCTCCCACACTTTTAGTTATTACATAACTGCATTTAATTAATACTATATACCCATCAACAGTACGCTGCTGCAACATCATAGCAACCACCTGGGACACCATGGCAATCATACTAAGCACTTAGCAACTACCTAACAACCTCATAGCAACCACTTACAAAAAAAAATAAACAATTTAATACTAATGACAACATAGCAACTGCCTAGCGACTGCCTAGCAACTGCCTGGCAACGTCTTTTTTAAAGCATTTTCTGGTGCATTACAGTCTTTTGCATATAGATATTCAACAAGTTGTGTGTTTATATAGATTCTGTATTTTAGAAAATGTGTATTTTAGCATTAGCATCATAGCAAAGTTCTTTGAGGGAACGTGAGGAGTGTGCAGGGGTGAGGCGCCTTCACTCTTATCCTGCAAATGAGCAGCAGCTGTGGAGAAACCTTTGCCTACTACTGTCATATGTCATATACAGATGTATGAGTAACAGACCCCCCCCTACACACACACACACACACACACACACACACACACACACACACCTACACACAGACATTCAGCCTGTCTGCAGAAGCCTAGTGCTTCATGCATCTTCCCTTTGTGCGCCCGTCTCTCGTCTCCATAACACAGCTGCTCTTGAATATAGAGATGATGCTCATGATGATGAAGTGTGTGAGCGGGCGAGCGGAGGGGGGCGAGCGCGCATTAGCAGGTGCCGCCGAACTCGCAGGCCGGAATAAACAAGCGGCGGACGCCGAGCAGCCCGGCCGCTCATCCGGACCTGTCTTGCTTTGTGTTGCCGCAGCAAGGCGGCTATTAACACTGACAATTTCCTCCCTTTCTGAGGCCTGAGAATCGCCTTCATTTCTTTCTGTATTATTTTCTTTTTGTGCGTCTCCAGCAGAAACGGACGACCAGGCAGAAAGGGTTAAGCTTTTATTTCATAAATATGGAAGTTGGGGGGGTGAGCGGGAATCCCACGGTCAGCGACACGTTTCAGATATGGCCGAGTGGCGCATTACCATAAAAACGGGAGCTTGTTATACAGTGAAATTTCAATGAAGGGAACACAAAATGCGTTTAATGAAATTCAGATGCCGGCGACCGGGTCCCCATGAATCTCATTAAAGGGCCTTTTGTGCTGCCCCCCCCCTTCTTCCAAATCTCCTCTGCCTTTTGTGGAGGAGCCTCTGCGCTGTTTCTAATAATGTCAGAGATTTTCATCATTGGCCCTGTTTCAAAAAAGACAATGTCTGCCGGGCCCGTGTTTAAGGCTCTGATGGGTTTCGCCTTCAGATTCCGAGAGAATCCCGACAACCTCTCCAGATTGGCTGCTGATAACGATCGAGGCCGCATTGTAATTCTCAGGAGTTGACCCTGCAGCTTTTCTTTACTTCACTGAAGTTTGAAAAGTGATGACCAACACGACACTCATCCTCCACTGCTCTCTCCCTCCCTCTCTCTCTCTCTCTCTCCCTGTGTCTCCGCAGGCTTTGGCTTCGTAACTTTCGAGAATGAAGACGTGGTGGAGAAAGTCTGTGAAATTCATTTCCATGAAATCAATAATAAAATGGTAAGTGTTCTTCCTCCACTTTTCAATTTGCCTGGGATTAATATTTGATTTCCTGTTTAGCGCGCCCCTAATAGCATGCCCTCGCGGCTTCAAGGTGGGATGTGTTTGCTCGTGTAAATGGCCCAGTGCAGCCATGGCCATGTGTATACTGTCCAGGGAGCGTGAAATTGTGTGGGTGTGTGTCTGTGTGTGTGGGGTGGGGGGGTCTGGGTGTATCCTGTGGGCTTACCGAAAGCAGACAGAAGCCTGTCCACTCCTTCCCTCTCTTTGTAAATCCCTCCGTCTTAGTCGGTAGAAGAATGAGCCAGAGAGGGAGTGAGTAAGTGAGTGAGAGAGAGAGAGAGAGAGAGAGAGAGAGATGGAGCTGGCAGCCGCTCAGTTCATTAAAGAAGGATTAACGCCTTCCCAAGCCCAGTAATGACCAGTCTCGCCCCCTAACCGCCCGCTCTCTCAGAGCCGGACTCGAACTCTGAGGCTGGACGGTGGAGCCTGGTGGGTTTTGGACAGTTTAGGGCAGCAACGTAGGTCAACAACAGCAGCGCCAGTCAAGGTGGGCTTTGGTCAGCGCATCTCATAAGCATAAGCAGTTTGACCCGCATGTGGACATTCAGACAGGTTGCAGTACACTACAGAAACTGTAGGGGGTGCTATGGTCATTTTGTGACACCACAGAGAAAGAGATTCCTTGTCCCACACCCGGCATCTTGGGGTACAGGCTAACCAAACAAATGCGTTTAATTTATATATACACTACGGACAAAAGTATTGGGACACCTGTTCATTTTTACAAAAGAGTCGATATTGCTTTTGTTGGAGTAACTGTCTCTACTGTCCAGGGGGGCTTTTTTACTAGATTTTGGAGGACCATTGCTGTGACGATTTGATTGCATTCAACGACTGGAAAGTATTAGTGAAGTCACGATGATGATCACCACCCCAACTTATCCCCAACTCATCCAAGAAGTATTTGGATGTGAGAACACAGTTCTTCCACTGCTCCACAGCTCAATGCTGGGGGGCTTTAAACCCCTCTAGCCCACACCTTGTTTGTTTGTTGCTCCAGAGAGTCCTATTCTATTGGCAATACTTCTCTACAGGGACTAGACAAGCTGTGGTCACTACAGCGGATCTTATAATGATGAAGCGTTAAAGAATTGTCGATTTCAGGTTCTGCTACTTGTTGGGGGCAAGGCATGCCAGACACCACCTGGCCTCACGCCTGAAACATCACCGTGCTACTAAAAGCCGTTCATTGCCGTGCGCGCCCAGGTTTTTTTTTTACCAAAAGCAGTATGGCAACCAAACGCCACGGCGACGGAGGGTGGAGACGGACGCACAGGTCAGTGTTGCCTGGATGATGTTTGATAGGTCAAAGATAGGTTAGGTTAAAGCTAACGTCACCTCCTCATACTAGCTAATAGTTGCCTGTCCTCTATTTTATTGGACATCTAGCTTTAGCTAGCTAATATGCTAGCTCACATCTCGCCACATGGTCACAAGCGTGTTTGTAAGACCTGAAGAGCAGCAAATGGACCGATTACGTTACTGCTGACGTTGACTTTGCTAGCTATGGGTAGCGAACTACATTTCCCACAATGCCACATCACCAAACAGTTCCAAATACAGTTTTCCAAGTGGCCTAGGCCTGGTTAAGCATACGTTTTAGCCAGTGCAGTCTACCTTTAGTAGCATGGTTATGTTTTAGCTGTGATACCAGGATGTATTCCATTGTGAATTTCATTTTTATTTATATTTTGTTTTTATTTTTATTTAGTTTGTTATTTTAAATGTATTTGTTATTTATATTTTATTTTAATTTATTTATTTTTTATTTTAATTTTATTTGTTATTTATTTATTTATTTTAATTAGATTTTTATTTTAATTTTATTACATTTTTATTTTTTTATTTTAATTTAATTTATTTTATATATATCATTTATTTTTATTTTATTTTTTATTTATATTTTTATTTTATTTTATTTCATTTTTGAAAGATACACATCTCAAGCATTTAATCATAAAGTTTTAGATTAAAGTGTGTTTAAGATAAAAAAAAAATATATATATATATAGAGCAGGACTCTGGGGCGGGGTATCCCACTCACAGCCTTTTTTGATTGACGGGGGCTACAGAGCGAAGAGCAGTTGGCTGGAGACTGTATACTTGCCCCACAAAGCCATCAGTGTTCATCCTTGGTCCTTCTGGGACTACACGAGAAGAGTTAGTGAGGGGCAAGAGTGTGGTGGGCTTTGGGTATCAGGAACAGCAGATCCTAGCACTCCTCACAGACACACATCTCTCGGTCGCAACCCGGCCATTCCAGGCTGGGAGCCGGACACAGTATCTGGTCCCCCGGATCCATGAGAGCAGAACAATGCGATCGATTTTTATGATAGTGCATCAGATGGTTTCGTGGCCCCGGGGAGGGAGTGCCAAAGCCAGGGTGCAGATACTTTTTTTCCCTCTTCCCCCACAGCACAGCACCCCACTCCGTGCCATCTCTCGGCTGGCCGCCTCCGAAATGGGCCTGCCAGGGAATTGCATGCATCATTATTACCAGATGAGTAACCACCTCAGGGCGGGCAGAAAAGAGGAGAAAACTGCGAACCGGAGGGTGAAAAAGAGGAGGCGGTATGTAAAAATGCCGCAGTTACCCATTCGATGCAGGTAGATGACCACAGCGATATCTCTCTCGGCCCAGGGTGTCTCTGCGGCCACCTTTTAAATGAAAAGGACACTGAAGTGTGTAAGAGCGGGTGAGCTGAGGCTCGGTGGTGATTTCCTGTTTTCTCCTTCACTCCCCCTCTCCAGCCCCACCCCCTTTTTGCTGTTCATTTCCAGCTGAAACCCCTCGTTCTCTTGCCAGCGAGATCAAAGCCAGGCTCAGAAGCATCATCTGCTAGCAGCCTCTTTGCTTATTTGACTTGCTAATTTGCCACCATCATCCCCATCGTTATGACGACTATTATTATGATTATTTTCGTAAACCTTGACTCGGTCCTTCGCTCGGGCTATTTTGGAAGCTGCGCCCTGCCCCGCTTTTCGCGCCTGTTATTTCTTTATCATTTTTTTTTCTCTTCAATAACCATCTGTTGTGGTAACCCTTTCAGCTATGCACCAGGTGCCCCTGTAGCTCCAAACCCAGACAGACCTGGGAGGGATTCCAGCACAGCAGGGAACTTGGGGCGAGGGCGAGAAAGAGAGAGAGCGAGCGAAGAGCAGAAGAGGCGAAAGGAGAAAGGAGGGGGAACCGTCCTGCTCCCGGCCGCCTTTGATTTCCACTCTGGGCACACGGCAGCCCATAAAACATTCAGCAGCCTCTTCCCCCACTGCCCTTAAGCTGTGGGTTGGTTAAAGGAGCCCCATGCTGGCCCCACATTGGCCCACTGCTGGCCTGACTCGTCGCTGACATTGGGGGAAGGAGGGAGGAAAGAGGGAGGGAGAGAAAAGGGATGGCTGGATGGATGGATGAGAAGACGGGGAAGGGGTTCGAGGATTTGCCAGCGGTTTTGGGTTAAAAGGTGAGGGAGGATGAGAAGAAAGATTTGGAGAAGTGGCTCCTGGATGAACCAGGCTGGACTCCCTGAAGCCTCAAGCCAAGAAAGCCTTCGCACCAGCCTCCCCCTCCTCTGCTTGTCCAGATGGGGACTTTGAAGTGGACGAGTGTGGATGGTCCGATCGTCCTCGGCCTGTCGCGTTAACTTTTCATTACTCTGTCCAGTAACTCGCATCACAGCCTGCATTTTTATCACCTAATCGCAGAACTGGTGAACAGAACCAAAAATCAGACGGACCCGGTGTCCTCGAGGACTGAAACGGTCAGATCTGCTTAAAGGCAGGTTGGTCAGAAAGTGGCTGAAATATCTACAACTCCGAGTGGCTCAGTGGTCTAATGCGCGAACACTTTGGCCTAGGGGTCGTGAGTTCGGATCCCGAGCCATGTCGCTTTGCCATCAGTGGCCGAATCGGAGAGAACGCTGCATGGAGTCCCGACTGGCACGAACGCCCTCTCTCTCTCTCTCTGGATTGGTGGAATGGCCTTCCACTGCTTCCACTGCCAACTGCATGTTAGTGTTCTCCTCCAAGCGTGTTGAGCTCTAAGGTTGTTGTGGCAGGGGCCCTCAGAGCTCTAGCCCATCCTACTGTGCTCTACCATCCTAGCTGTGGCAGTATTGACTGATGGGGGGGGGGGTTCTACACAGTGGTCTGAAATCGGCATTCCCCGTTTATTAACACAGCAGGATTGAAGTGTCTTCAGAGTATCAGTCTCCGTTTCAGTGGGGTGACCTGATCTTGTCTTTAGTGATCTTCCCAGCCGTCTGACCCCCCCCACCACACCGCTCCCTCACTCTCCTCCCCATCCGCTCGGTGGCAGCGGGGTGACTGCACACTGAGCTGTGATCAAAGTGTCCCGTGTTCAAACCGCTCCCTCAAGACTTCCTCCAGCACACCCACCCACCGCTGCACCGAGCGCTTCTCCAAATGCAGCCGTCTAGACGCCCCCGAGCACTTATTTACGGCCTGCCGGAGGCAAGGGGAGAATTACTGCTTTCTGAGTGTGATCCACTGTCAGCAGAGAACACTGAGGGGAAACCCCCACACCACATACCCCCCCCAGGAACAGCACAGCACAGCAGCAGCACCATTATTACAGATGTTTAATTTTAAGAGCTAGCTCAGCTAGCTCACTCTGAGCAGCAGCGGTTGCTTTTACTATTATTTTCTCATAATCTGATTTCTGGTGGGCAAGAAAAGGTTCATTTGTGTAAATAATCTTAGCTCGTAACCAAGGCAACCAGCTGTTATTCAACGAATTTCTGAAATTTGAGGCAGGTCTGTAAAAATTACTGGAAAAAATGTGGCAATCATCGGGGTCCAAGCACAGCGCTCTATGTACAGTACCAGTCAAAATGTGTGGACACCTGGTTGACCGGGCTGATCATCATCATCTTACAGACATTTGATCTGGGGTGAAAATAAGGGGCTGTCAGAATGACCAGAAGAGCCATCGGCAGCCGGAGCCCAGAGAGAGCACAATTGGCCTTGTTTACTCCAGTGCAGGACTGGCAGTAACTGGGAGTGTCGGGAGCATTACATGTGATGGGTTGAGTAATTGGGGAGAAAATGATATCGGATGCCGTGGCTGCATCTGTGGTCTGGGAGTCGCGGGTTTGAATCCCGAGCCATGCTGCTTTGCCATCGGCAGCTGGAGTCTGAGAGAGCACAACTGCTTGTGCTTGCTTCGGGTGGGTAGATGGCGCTCTGGCCCCTCATCACTCAGCACAGGCGCTGGGGAGCTGGGGGCTCGGTGCTTTCCTCCGGGCTGCCCGATAAGGCCGCATCGGTGGCAGTTAAAAAGGAGGAGGTGTCTGGCTTCACGTGTATCGGAGGAGACGTGTGTAAAGTCCTCACCCTCCGAGTGTCGGGGGCATTGCTACTGCTAGGGGGAGCTACGAGCGGGTGGGTTAATTGGCAGTACCAACTGGTGCAGTTACTGATTATGAAATTATGTGATGGCATAAAAAAAATCATATGGCAAAACCACCGTAAAAATAACTGCAGATTTATGAAGGTTAAAGAAGACACACACACACTCTCTCATATACACACACACACACACACACACACACACTCACTCACACACACATACAAAGGGGTTCTCCCAGCCATCTGGGACTCCTCATGTCAGGATGACTGGGCGAATCTCTCCATCTGAATGCACTCCTCTACTCGAGCCTGTCCACACAGCAGAGATGCAGACACGCGAGAGAGGAGGGAAAGAGAGCGCACGCGAGAGAGAGAGAGAGAGAGAGAGAGAGACAGAGAGAGAGAGAGCGTTCTCCATTCACTCTTTTTAAGACTTTTCAGATGTGATTACACTGCTGCCGTCGCTCGCTCTCCCTAGGGCTGCTGAGAATCAGGCACGAGAGAGTGATTGAGAAAATGGCCATCACTCACTCACCCACTCTCTCTCTCTCTCTCTCTCTCTCTCTCTCTCTCTGTCCTCAATGGCTCCTGATCACTAACTCCCTTCTTGCTTGTTAAGATGTGAGTTCTGGCTCATCAACAAAATGCAAGAAACAGCAGCGCATACTAATAAGCCCCCCCGCTCTCGCGCTCCCTCCTCTCCTCTCCTCATCCTTTCCATCCTCTTTCTCTCCCTCTGTATTTCTCTTTTTCACTCTCTCTCTCTCTCTCTCTCTCCCTCCTCTCGCGCTCGTCGGTTCACCCGGTCTCCCTTTTTTAAAAGGGCAAGTCCTCCAATAGTGCAGAATTCAGAGTGGGGGGTTGGTGTGCAGTGGTTGATTGTAGAGAACCCTGCTGATTGATAATTGGCCCGTTCTGCCCTACACCACTCTACATGTACCAGAACGTATGTTTAAATACACTATACGTCCAAATGTTTGTGGACACTCCTCCTAATGCCATGCGTAATGCCAGACGTGGTGCTAGAGGGGTATAGAGCCCCCGGGTTGGTGATGAGTTGGGGAGTTTGGCATGATGAGGTGGGGTGGGGATAATCATCCAACATCCTGACCTCACTAACGCTCTTGGCGCTGACTGCAATGAATCAAATCCTCACAGCAATGCTCCTTTCACGGGTTCCTCCACTGTGGACCGCTCTGACCAGGTAAGGTTCTCTGGAATGGAGCTCCTAACGCCAAACTCTGACTGAGAACATCATTAAAATGATTATTATTATTATTATTATTATTATTATTATGATGATGATGATGATTATTATTAGTAGCAGTGGTGGTAGTGGTGCTCAGCTGTGCTGGTTCAGTTGGGGCTGTGATCTGTTTGATGTGGGTTTGATGCCTGAGTGTCCGGCGCTTCGATAATGACCTGACCATTAACTCGCCACTCACTACTGCACTTACTGAGAGAGAGGGGGTAGGGAGATCAGGACAGAGATAGGGAGAGAGACATCCACTGAGACAGAGAGAGAGAGAGACAGCAAAGACAGACTGAGCAAGAAAGAGACAAAGAAGAGAGTGAGGTAGAGAGAGAGAGAGAGGGAGAGAGAGACAGGAGAAAGACAGACAGAAAAAGAGAGACAGGTGAAAGACAGAGAGAGAGAGACAGGAAAAAGACAGATAGAGTGAGAGAGAGAGACAGGTGAAAGATAGACAGAGTAAGAGAGAGACAGGTGAACGAGAGAGAGAGAGACAGGAGAAAGACAGAGAGAGAGACAGGAGAAAGACAAACCGAGAAAGAGACAGGAGAGAGCGAGAGACAGGAGAAAGACAGACAGAAAAGAGAGACAGGTGAAAGACAGAGAGAGAGACAGGGGAAGGACAGACAGAGTGAGAGAGAGACAGGTGAAAGAGAGAGAGAGAAAGACAGACAGAGTAAGAGAGAGACAGGTGAAAGAGAGGGAGACAGGAGAAAGAAAGAGCGAGACAGAGAGGGAGAGAGACAGGAGAAAGACAGACAGAAAGAGATAAGAGAATGAGACAGGAGAAAGACAGAGACAGAAATAGACATAGGAAAAAGACTGAGAGACAGAGAAAGAGAAAAGAGAGAGTGAGACAGGAGAAAGACAGAGAGACAGGAGAAAGACAGAGAGCGCGAGAGGGAGGAGAGAGAGAGCGCGAGAGGGAGGATCAGAGTGGTTGCACTTTCTCATGCGACATTTATCACAGCCACTCAGAGTGTCATTAATTTGTGGGGTGGGACTAATGGACTGATGTGTTGAGTGATGATGAGGGATGAGCAGGACTGCAATACACACACACACACACACATACACACACACACACACACACACACACACACACACACACACATATACTGGCACCGCTGCTTTTCGGACAGATTGGCTTCTTGTGATTCGGACCCTCCACAGGAGGAGAGCTCAGTCAGCTCCTTCTGGCTTCATTCTCATCTGTGTTTAAGCTAATCACACTGAGGACCCCCCCCCCCCACACACACACACACACACACACACTGCTTCAGCACAGACCCCGAAGGAGCCATTGATTGATCAGCTGGTGAACTGATCAGCTGATTGATGAACGATCAGTTCCTATTAACTCTCCGTTCACTTTGGGGTGGTCTCAGTGGGCCAGCGTACGTCTGACCTCTCATTGATCTAAACAAGCAATTAAGCGTCTGTTAGTCCATTAGAAACCTGGAGTGCCTTCGGAGTGTCATCGGCATGACTGTGTGAATTAGGACCAGTATGATGCAAATGATGTGACTGAGGGGTGAAATGTATTGTAGGAATAGGAGAGGGCCGAGAACGGAACCCTGAGGCCCACCGTAGGCAACAGAGAGGTAATGGAGGACGTGTGTGTGCACTTATAAACCTGACTGTCAAACCTAATGACCAGAAATCACACCTCAGAACCTCGGAGTCCAGTTGAAGCAAGGAGAGGCGCCACCTCCCCTCTCTTTCACTGCAGCTTTGGGAAACGTCTGGCCCTGGAGTTTAACGTCTATTGGTGTGAAATTGTGACGCAATGTCGCTGAAATGAAAAGACCACCCTACACTATCACTTTTTCTGGTTTTACTATTTATAGGCGTATTTATGTGTGCTTTAGGGAAATTAATATTTGTGTTGTATTTCATAAACCATGGACAACATTTCCCCCAAATTCCCCAAAAAACTGCTCAAATAATGCTCAAATTATATAATAATTATAATGCAAAGAAGTTATTACTCAATTTTATTAATATATAAATTTATATAAATTCACTATGGTGAAATAACCTTGACTGCCAATCACAGCTCTCATGTCTTGGCCGGCTCTCCACTAGTCTTTCACATGGCCGTTGGGCGACTTTATGCCATTGGTAGTCTGCAAATTCAGCTAACTCCGCTTAGTTTGATGAAATGCCTGGAATAAAATGTCTACCGTACACATAGAGATATACATTTAAGGAAAAATAAATAAATAAAATATTACATTTAAGGTGTTTAGCAGACGCTCTTCTCCAGAGCGACTTACAAAAGTGCTTCACTATTTACCCAAGAAAAACCTCAGCTAGTTTGAATAGACTAATAATTCAAAGATCCTCTAAGTTTAGACTCTACTAAACACAAGTCAGTAAGGAGACCATAGTACTCTGCTATTCACCCAAGTCCTCTCAGAAGAGGAGGGTCTTCAGTCTGGGTTTGAAGACAGTGAGCGTTGGACTCTGTTGTTCGGACACCCAGGGGAAGTTCGTTCCTCCACTTCGGTGCAGGACAGTAAAAAGTCTGGACGCTCGTCTTCCGTGGATCTTAAAGGATGGCGGGTCGAGCCGAGCCGTACTTGAAGCTGGAAGGGCTCTTGGTGCAGATCGGCTTTTGACCATTGCCATCAAGTACGGAGGGGCTGGCTGGTCCAGTATCGGCTTTGTAGGCCAGCGTCAGGGTGTTGAATCTGAAGTGGGCAGCAGCTACAGGAAGCTACAGTGAAGAGAGAGAACGCAGCAGAGGAGATAAACATGGCTGAACTTAAATATATATATATATACATATGACGAGACAAAAATTAAGGCACAAGGTTTGGAAACTTACCAGCATTACTGCATCACTGTTGCAGAGCCAAGGACAAGGGCAGGCAGAACATTGCTCAGGTGGTCAAATGTAGCCGATGCACAGGGAGGGATACCATCAGCATCAACACTGAGGGAACTTCAGAACTTCAGTTTTATCCACATCCAGGTTTCAAGCAGTGTTTATCTGACTGCAGGAAGCTGCACTAGCGTTACTCTGCGTCTCAGGAATGATCTGCCTGAGGGATAACGTGTATCATGTGAATAGCAGAGGGCCAAGAACAGAACCCTGAGGCACACCCTAAGCAACAGCGAGGCGATAGGAGACTTGTGTGTACACTTATAAAGCTCAGCTGTCAAACCTAATGACAAGAAATAACACCTCAGAACCTGGGAGTCCTGCAGCGCGGAGAAGAAGCCCCCCTTCCTCAATGAGAGCAAGCTAATGAGCAACGGCGGCGACAGAAAGCAGAAAAGCCCAGCTTTTCTTCAGCCCTGACCTTGCCGAGGGAGACTGGCAGAAGCTGCCTTGTCCAGTACATTAGCTCACTTTCCGACATCAGCTGAAGGAGCATGGAACGACGGCAGTGAGGGGAAGTCTTCCTCAGGGTAGAGACAGAGAGACAGAGAGAGAGAGAGAGGAGCTGTATAATGCAGCTTTGATGGGAGGGACAGAGGCAGAGCTGTTTGTACGGTGCATGTGTTCGGCTTGTAGCGGCGGCTGCATGCAGTGAAATACAGTCATTTTCTTCTGTTTCCCCCCCCCCCTCTCTTTTTGGGAGGGGAGGGGGGGGGGGCGGAGCAGGCCGTGATGGAAGGGGAGTATAGATTTCTGTGTCATAGGCGAAGTTGCTTAAAGTGTATCAATAATGCACGCGCTCCCAAGTCTCCGAAGTAATCTCACTCAAGCTGCTGCGAATTACACGCCGCTGTTAAACTCGGCCTCCGTCTGATGGCTTTGAACAGCCAATCAAACGCTTTTTTTCTTCTTTTTTTTCAGCTCATTTTTCAACGTGTGAGCGAGAGAGTGCACTGCACGCGAGTGCGAGAGCAACGTGGCTGCGAGTGAGCCTGAAAGTCCCTGAAGGCAGATGACCCGCGGCCTCACCGAAGGCCTTTATATAGGGTTTGCACCTGGTAATTGGATACGATGCTGTGCGGCGATTCTGCCGATCTGATCTGAAGCCTGACCCTCAAACCCTGACCGCTGAGGTTGTTGGAAATGTCGGGAAATTGACCGTGGCATCAGCCTCTGTAGCGAACAGTTTAGGCGGCTGATGATAGGAGCTTGGCTAGCCGTTAATTTTCTTGAATGCTAAATGCTAAATTTTTTTATCCAAGAGGAATTCCAGTGATTTTCCAAAAATTCCCCAATAATTATCCCTAATATTTACGATGTGAAAAGCTTCTTCTTGAGAAACCTGCCGACTTAAGTCGGAAGTGTTAATAGTGGTGAAGAATGGAGGACTCCTCCCTTTTAAGTTTTTGCACCGAACAGTTATGAATACGCTACCTGGCACTGTTTTTGGATTTACGAAAAAAAATCAACTGAAAAAATGGGAAAAAAAAATTCACATGAAATATTGGAAGACCCGTGTTGGTAGGCCTGGGGCGACTCGTTGGCATGATCAACAGCGCCAATTCCAGAAATACAAAGCGATTTGCACGTTTGTTGGCATGTCACAAAGATGGTCTCCAACAATTAATTAATTACTAATTACTTAACTAACTAACTAATTAATTAATCAAAATAATAATGGGATAGAGTGGGAGTATTATTGCAAAAGGAAGATGGCTTATCTTGTTGGTAAGCATAAGAGCCGTGCTGGATCTCTCGGCTTGCAGTGTGTAGGTGTGTTTGTGACGTTTCTGTTATTATTAAATCAAAAGATTTGTAGGATTTGTCGTTTATTCAGTCGTATTCTAACATAATTCTGCAAATCCAGAAACCGTTGTTATCAGCTTTTCCCCCATGTTTGAGAGGGCGGCATGCTGTTGTTCTGTATGTGACGTTCATATGACGTATGCAACACGGAATCCGTACTCATTTGCATGGGCAGGCGTTATCTAACGCTGTTATTGGGCCTTTGATTAATGGGCGTGTACCAGTGAGAGAACAGTACCGCCCGTCACGAGTTCAGATCCCGAGTCAAGCCGCTTTGCCATCAGCAGTCAGAGTCTGAGAGAGCACAGTTAGCCGGGCTCTCTCCGGGTGGGTAGATGGCGCTGTCTCTCCGGCTCAGGCTGGTGTGGGGTCTGTAACTGGTGTGGTGGAGCCGACTCTTTCTTATGAGCGTGTCGGCTGCCCGGCAGATTGGCACATCAACAGTGGCTGGCTTTGCATGTATCGGAGGATCGTCTTAAGCCCTTACCCTCCTAGTGTCGGGGGCATCGCTAGAGTTCTGAATGGGTGGGCTAATTGGCAGAACCAAAAATTCGACAAATTAAAAGAAACACTGTGCAGCTGCATTAAAGAGCCCTGAGTAAGAACCAGGGCTTAACATAGCCGACACTCATCCGTCCAAATATTCCACCATCAGCTCCTCAGCTTATCCCAGGCCCAGGCAGGTGTACCAGCAGGGCTGGGTGGGCGGTTTGCGGCCCGGGCGCAGTTTAAGCGGCCACATATTGGTTTTAGTGAAGCGCTGGGAGCTAACGTCCTTAAACATGTCATTTGTGATACTCCTCAGTAGAAAACGATGGCCGCCTCGGGGAGGAATTTGTTTCCCCTCGTAGTCAATTTTTCAGTCCGCTCCCCCGACATGGCCCACCAATTACAGGAGCAGGAGGAGGCAGCGTTTCCGCCGGGCCGCGCTGCCAGGACTCGCTCTACATGGTGTGGGGTGTTTTTTTATTATTATAATATATTTTTTTAATTATTTATTTCGTGAGATTTGTGAGATTTCCAGCAGCTCAGCGCCGGCGCTGTGAGTCACCGGCTTGGAGGGGCCGTTTGGGGCCGTTCGGGGCCCGCGTGTGAGATTTACAGTGATATATATTTTCATTTTTCCAGATCTAGCGCCGTCCTTCACTTCGGGAGAGCGTGCCAGCCCGTTTTAGCGCGTGTATTGGGAGAGATTCGGCTGCCTGGCGAGGAGCTCCTGTACAGTTTTGGATGATTTGTGGTGTGAGCGAACGTGGGGTGTGATCTCACACACATACACACCTATGAGCACACACACACAGAGACACACACACACACAGACACACACACAGAGACACAGTCACACAGCCTCTGTCAGTCAGCGGCAGATTGAAGGATACATCAGATAAGTGAAAGCAGCTCCGAACTGCACAATAATAATTCCTCCCTGGTTGGCGGGGTTGTACACACGCTGCGCCGGAGCAGATAATGTATTCGGAGCCGACTGTGCTGAGCTGATGTGTGCTAATAATGCCGCCTACCTCTTTTCCATAGGTTTCATTTAATTCCATTCAGCAGAAGCTCCTTTATGCCTGGAATTATGTGCTTTCTCCTTTGAGAGCCGAGTCATTGTGTGCTCAGTGCGCTGCTATGTAATTGCACATACGTACAATGCAGCCCTGCGTGTGTGTGTGAGTGTGTGTGTGTGGGATGTTATCTTTTGGCAGAAATGCCTGGCAGGGTGTTTGCCTTCCTGCATTAAGTGGGATGAAACTGACATACTGTAGAACACGACGACGTCCAGCAACAAAGACTCCGAGTGTTACACTCACTAACACTGACGTCTGTCCATCTCTCACGCTCGCTCGCTCGCTCTCTCATGCTCTCGCGCTTTCTCTCTACCCAACTCTATATTTCCTTATCTCTACATTTCTCCCCCCCCCACATTTCTCTTGCTCTCTCACTCTCTTTATATTCTCCCTCTCTGTTTCTCTCTCTCTCTCTCTCTCTCTCTCTCTCTCTCTCTCTGTATCCAACACACGTTCTTTCTCTTTCTCTCTCTACTCCTCTCTTGCTTTCCCTCAACCCAACCCTCTATTCCCTCATCTCTTTACCTCTCTCTCTCTCTATCCCCCCATTCTCTTGCTCTCGCGCTCTCTATCCAACCCTACATTCCTCCTTTAGCTTTCGCATCCCCTCTCTCTCTCTCTCTCTCTCTCTCTCTCTCTCTTTCTCTCACTTTTCTCACTCTCTGTTTATTTCTCTCTCTCTCTCTCTTTAGGCAACCCTATAGTTTCTTACTCTGTTCATCTCTTTCTCACTCTCGCGCTTTCTCTCTATCTCTCTACTTCTCCTGCTCTTTCGCTATATCTCTCTCTCTCTCGTTGCCTGGGCGCTATCTCGCTCTCACCCTCTCTCTTTTTATCCAACCCTATATTTTCCCTGCTCTCGCGCGCTTTCTTTCTCGCTTGCTTTCTCCCTCTCCCTCCCTCCCTCTCTCTCTCTCTCTCTCTCTCTCTCTCTACCTCTCTCAATGTCTTCTTTGATGTCTGTCTCTCTCTTTATCCAACCCTATATTTTGTATCTCTCTCTCTCTCTCCCACTCTCGCGCTTTGTCTCTCTCTCTTCCTTCCCCTCCCTCCCTCTCTCTCTCTCTCTCTCTCTACCTCTCTCAATGTCTTCTTTGATGTCTGTCTCTCTCTTTATCCAACCCTATATTGTGTATCTCTCTCTGTCTCTCTCTCTCCCACTCTCGCGCTTTGTCTCTCTCTCTTCCTTCCCCTCTCTCTCTCTCTCTCTCTCTGTGTTGGCACTCCGGCTGTTCCTGACTGGTAATAGTGATAACACATGTTGGAACTTTGCTGTGAGGATTTGACTGCATTCAGCCCCTGGAGCATCAGTAAGGTCAGAGGTCAGGTACACTGGATGTGGTACACTGTGTGTGTACACTGTACACTTTGGTTCTGCTGCTCCTCAGCTCCATGCTGGGGGGCTTTACACCCCTCTGTCCGGCTCTGCCCGCTGGCTGACTGCAAACACTGGACTTACTGGTTTATTTCTCAGATGTTGGAGACTGCCTCACCAGACGGTCTCACACACACACATACACACACTCTGCCCCGACTCGCTGCCCGTCCACAGACTCATTTGTAACCCCTCACCACAGGAATTACTACCCTGCCTGAGACTGACGCACCCTCTTGTGTGTGTATGGTGGATGGGCATTGGCTCACGACCTGACAGCAGCTGGGTGGCACACTGGGACGCTGCAGGATGGTTATTGACTGCAGTGCCCTGCTGGCCTAATACACAGCCCTGTTTCCCACCCCTAGTAAGTGTATGGAGAAGTGCACTCTGCCGAGGGCATGAATTACCCTGATCGATCTGAGGAGAACAAATCTGGACTTAAAGACCAGACCCATCAAAATGTCCCGTTTGCCGCAGCACCTGACCACCCACTCGGGGTAAAAGCATCCACCCAGGCTACCTGAGGTCAGCAGCCACACACACTCACACACACACACACTGTTTTTTTTACACAATGTCAGGACGTGGTATCACACACATATCCCATTTGTATGATACGGTATCTGGACAAAAGTATTGGGACACCGGCTCATTCGTTGTTTCTTCTGAAATCAGGGGGATTTTTAAAAAAAGGGGAAAAAAGGGTTGGCGCTGCTTTTGTTGGGGTAACTATATTCTCTACTGGCAAGGCTCGAGCATTACTGTGAGGATTTGATTGCATTCAGTGCAACAAGTTAGTGAGGTCAGGATGTTGGATGATGACCACCCCACTTCAAAGTACAGGATGGTACTTTTTTTAGTACCACCCTAAAAGTACAGGATGGAGCACCAGCCATTATTACAGAGAACACAGCTAGTTCCACTGCTCCACAGCTCAATGCTGGGGGGCTTTAGACCCCTCTGTTTAGCCCACGCCTGGCATTAGGCAGCATGGTGCCAGTAGGTTGATGTTTATCTGCTCCCGGTCCTACCGAGTCCTGGTGGTATATGAAAACACACACACACACACACACAGAGTGCTTTCAGAGCTGCTGGAAAAAATCACAGCACTCTGTGAATGCCTGTCGTCCTGAAGAGAGAGAGAAAGCGCTGGAGGCTTAAATGGAAAAGATTTGAAAGATGCCCAGGAGGCATACCTTCTCAAAAAGTGCTGTGTGTGTGTGTGTGTGTGTGTGTGTGTGTGGCCTGAGTTGCCTCCTGTGGAGCAGAAGCTTGGTAGATGAAGCTGTGTGTGGATTGGCAGAGATATGATTACAGTAAGAGTGAGAGACCCCTCTGTCTCTACATCTCAGCTCTTTCTCCTCCGCTGCTCCTCCAACACCCCTCCACTCAGCTCCTCCACTTCTCTTCTGCACCTCAGCTTCTCCTCTGCTCCTCCACTTCCACTCTGCTCCTCCACTTCTCCTCTGCTCCTCCACTTCCACTCTGCTCCTCCACTTCCACTCTGCTCCTCCACTTCCCCTCTGCTCCTCCACTTCTCTTCTGCTCCTCCACTTCTCCTCTGCTCCTCCACTTCTCCTCTCAGCTCCTCCACTTCCCCTCTGCTCCTCCACTTCTCCTCTCAGCTCCTCCACTTCTCTTCTGCTCCTCCACTTCTCCTCAGCTCCTCCACTTCTCCTCTGCTCCTCCACTTCCCCTCTGCTCCTCCACTTCTCCTCTCTGCTCCTCCACTTCTCCTCTGCTCCTCCGCTTCTCCTCTCAGCTCCTCCACTTCTCCTCTGCTCCTCCACTTCCACTCTGCTCCTCCACTTCTCCTCTGCTCCTCCACTTCTCCTCTGCTCCTCCACTTCCACTCTGCTCCTCCACTTCCCCTCTGCTCCTCCACTTCTCCTCTCAGCTCCTCCACTTCCCCTCTGCTCCTCCACTTCTCCTCTCAGCTCCTCCACTTCTCTTCTGCTCCTCCACTTCTCCTCAGCTCCTCCACTTCTCCTCTGCTCCTCCACTTCCCCTCTGCTCCTCCACTTCTCCTCTCAGCTCCTCCACTTCTCCTCTGCTCCTCCACTTCCCCTCTGCTCCTCCACTTCTCCTCTGCTCCTCCACTTCCCCTCTGCTCCTCCACTTCTCCTCTGCTCCTCCACTTCCCCTCTGCTCCTCCACTTCTCCTCTCAGCTCCTCCACTTCTCTTCTGCTCCTCCACTTCTCCTCTGCTCCTCCACTTCTCCTCTCAGCTCCTCCACTTCCCCTCTGCTCCTCCACTTCTCCTCTCAGCTCCTCCACTTCTCCTCTGCTCCTCCACTTCCCCTCTGCTCCTCCACTTCTCCTCTGCTCCTCCACTTCCCCTCTGCTCCTCCACTTCTCCTCTGCTCCTCCACTTCCCCTCTGCACCTTCTTGGCCCAGCTCCTCCGTTACTCCTCCTCTCAGCTCCTCCGTTACTCCTCCTCTCAGCTTCTCCTTCACTCCTCCGCTCAGCTCCCGCCTAAAAATATTTCCCTGATTGTCGGAGAGAACGCTGAGTGGTGTGATGAGTGTCAGCAGGAGAGCTGTGTGTGTGTGAGTGAGTGTGTGTGTGTGCGTGAGTGAGTGTGTGTGTGTGCGTGAGTGAGTGTGTGTGTGTGTGTGTGTGTGTGTCTCCCTCCAACTACTGTCTGGGCTGTAGTGAACAGAGTTTGTCAGACATTCGAGCAGAGAAGAGACAACACGTGAATTACAATAGGAGGAGAGAGGGAGAGAGTGAGGGAGAGAGAGAGAGAAGGAGAGGAAGAGAGAGATCAGGGTAAAGAAAACAGGAAGAAATAGAGAGATAGAGGGAAAGGGTCGAGAGAGATAAAGTAAAAGATAGCTAGAAAGTGAGAGAGAGCAAACGAGAGAGCAACAGAGAGAGGGAATGAGCGAGCGGGTAAAATGAAGAGACAGAGAGAAATAGAGAGGGAAAGATGGAGACGGAGAGAGAGAGAGAGGGAGAGCGAGGGAGAGAAACAGTGCAGGCAGCAGCAGACAGATACACAGATGGACAGGCCCGGGGCAGCAGGCTGACGAGCCGATCACCGCGCGGCCGAGCCCAGCCGAGCGGCGCTGCAGCAGACAGATTCAGCAGAGTGCGAATACAAGCTCGGCCTAGCAAAGAGCACGCTCCTGTCAGGAGCCCTCACACACACACACACATATTCTCTCATATACACAAACACTCTTAAACACACACAGACACACACACACACACTCCCCTGGTTGTCAGAAGAGAGTGTTATTTCTGCTCTGATCCCCCTCCCACACAGGTCCTGCTCTGTTTACCCCAGCTGCTCCACTCCACAGGATGGATGAGACTTCTGCACACACACGTGTGTGTGAGTGTGTGTGTGTGTGTGTGTGTGATTCATTTTGTCTTCCCTGTGCTGCTTTGTTCATTGGAAGACATGTTTTAACACACACACACACACACACACACACACTCAGACTCACACACACAGAAGGAGAGAGAGAGAGCTGAAGGGTAAAGGTGCCCTCCTCCTGCTACCCCCTCAAACCCTGTGCTAGCTATCTACTGACGGGCCACTCACAGCTTCAGCCCAAATTCACACACACACACACACACACACACACACACACAGATCAAGACTGTCAGTCAGAGACAGTTGGGGGGGAGTGCAAGTGTCTGACCTGAATAGAAAGAGAGAGAGAGAAATACCCCTCTTGCCCACCCTTTGGCATTAAGCAGCATGGTGCCAATAGGCTCGTATTGATCTGCTCCAGAGAGTCCTATTCTATTGGCAGTTCTTCTCTACAGGGACTGGACAAACTTTGTGTGTGTGTCAGCAATGAGTGACACTCTGAATGCATTCATTAGAAGGGGTGTCCACAAACTTTTGAACATAACGTGGATCTCCTGGATCAGGGATGTGCAGAGTGTGTAGACTGATGCTTTAGCAGCACTGTAACGTCCTGTAGTCCAGTAAAGCTTCTTCAGCTGAGAGAGAGAGAGAGAGAGAGAGAGTGAGAGAGAGAGAGAGACTGGGAAAGAGAGAGTGAGAGAGAGACTGGGAGGGAGGGAGGGAGAGAGAGTGAGAGAGAGAGAGAGAGAGAGAGAGAGAGAGAGGGAGGGAGGGAGAGAGAGAGAGAGAGACTGGGAGAGAGAGAGTGAGAGAGAGACTGGGAGGGCGGGAGGGAGAGAGAGTGAGAGAGAGAGAGAGAGAGAGAGAGAGTGAGAGTGAGAGAGAGACTGGGAGGGAGGGAGGGAGTGAGAGAGAGAGAGACTGGGAGGGAGAGAGAGAGAGAGACGGGGGAGAGAGAGAGAGGGACTTGAGGAGAGAGAGTGAGAAAGAGACTTAGGGAGAGAGAGAAAGAGAGAGACATGGGGAGAGAGAGACTCAGAGAGAGAGAGAGTCAGAGAGAAAGAGAGACATGGGGAGAGAGACAGAAAGAGAGACTGAGGGAGAGAGAGAGAGACTGAGGGAGAGACTTAGGGAGAGAGAGAGAGACTGAGGGAGAGAGAGACTGAGGGGCAACACAGATATTCCTGGTTGGTTTTGGGGCTCCGAGGGGTCCAAGTGGACTAAAGCACTGCTGCCGTGATCCGAAGATCACTGGCTTGAACCCCGGGTCATGTTCCACCAGGACACTTTTTACCTCAACCAATCACCAGCTTCCACCTGTCTGACTTTCTTTTCTTCCCTCCTTCCTCCCAAACCACCACCAGTTTGGTACCGACCGGTGGCCCCTGGGGGCCGGCTCTGCCCCTTCACACCAAACCCACTCTGACTCACTTTTTTCTCACTCTGTTTTTTAGCTAAACCGTCCTGCCGACGTCTGTCTGTACCTCTGCTAAGTTGCTCTTCTCTGACTGTGTCTGCAGGTAGAGTGTAAGAAGGCCCAGCCGAAGGAGGTGATGTTCCCTCCTGGGACGCGGGGACGGGCCAGGGGTCTCCCCTACACCATGGACGCCTTCATGCTGGGGATGGGCATGCTGAGTGAGTACAGGACCACTTACACTGGCACATATTCTTACAGTAACCTGTACAGTGTGTAAACAGGGTTATTGTCCAGATCATGTTTAGGGGTTTTATTACTGATGGGTGTGATGATGTCATATGTGGGATTTAAGAAACACTCAGAGGAGAACGGGTGGTCTTTTTTTTTTCCTCTGCTCTGAAGCTCGAAGTAAAGCACCAGTCTCACAGCCTCCATCATTTCAGCACTTAAATAGCTAGCTAGCTGCTTTTCACGGTCCCGCTGCTTTGTGCTGTAGTGAGCGAATGGCTAGACTCCTTCCTCCCTACATGTGTATCAAGTAAAAGCCACCACCTAGTGTCCCAAAGTAGCAACAGTTTGAGGTTAAAGCCTTGATTTCTGCTGAAAAAAACTCAAATGTAGATAATTAGTAAATTAATACGTAAAGAAATGAGTTTAATTCTGCAACTTGCTCATTAATATCACCCAGCCTGTAATTAATGGACTATATAAGCTATGTAAGGAACTCCTCTTGGATATTCCACAGTGAAAAGTGGACCAACTGTTAGCATAGTCTCTTGCCCAGCAGCAGCGGAGACCACCTGCTGACGTTCAGCTGGTAGCATGTAGCTGCCTGGCTGTAATGTGTGTAGATGTAAATAAATAAATGATGTAATGGTTTGCATTTGGACGTAGTTTGTGTAGAAACTGAAACAGCACGGCTCCACTTCCCACCAAAAAGGAGCAGAAGAGAAGGTTTGTAGTCGGACAGCGAAAGGGACTAGGGATAGGCCCCGCCCCTCTCTCGCAACCCACTCCCTGCCACTCCGCCTAAACATACTGTCCACCCATCAGGGGTGGGAAAATGACTGCTTAAGTGAAAGTATGAGTACTGTGTCAAAATCTTACTCAAGTAAAAGTGGAAGCATGGAGTAAAAATATACTTGGATGAAAGTCAGGAAGTATCTTCACGGTTTTTAAACCGATAAAGGAAAGGTTTGTGATGGTGTGTGATTTGTATTTTTAATTGTGTTATTTGAAAAAGTAAAAATTTAATAACATTTATGGATGAAATTTAGGATGTTTAATTAAAATCACATCAAACATTTTAAGTAAATGAAAGTGCAGTAGGATTAGTTCTGTAAGCTCATCGTCCAAAACGATATTAAACGGAACAGTTTGACGATAAAAACAAATGAACATGATTGATCACCGCCACCAGGTTCTGTAGATCGGCCTAGAAAGGCTTGATATCTGACGTGTGCATCTTTGGTTTAGAACAGGAGATGCTAGGCTAATGTTGCTAACAAACACTGCACTCAGACTGTCACCAATCACATCTTCATAAAAATACATGCCCAAAACATCTCTAAACCCACTCAAAGCACTTCCAGATCTCCATCATTTCTGCACAGACAAATCAGTGTGGTTCAGAACAGGGTGTGACTTACTTTCGTCTAGAAAAGTAAAATAAATAAAAAACCTGCTTCAATTTTAGCTGAAATGTTTGATATATATTTGCCATTTTACCAAAAATAAATAAATAAAACACTTTTAAACAGCTTTTTTTTATGTATTTGCGAAGAATGAGAAGTAATTTGGGTGCATATTTGCAGAGATGGTGACAGTCTAAGTGAATCCAATTGCTTGTTAGCAACGTTAGCCTAGCATCTCCCTTTGTAATCGTAATAAGCAAATTTATTACATGTTAATTAGTTTATTGCACGTATTACACGCCCAAAAAACACCCGTGATTAATTAAGAGAATTAGTACCGGCCTGTTGTGCGTTTCGAGCTGTGCAAGCCCACAATGCAATAAAACAGAAAGGGAGGAGCCACAGCATCTCGCAGAGAACTTGCAGTGACGTATGTTGGCATAGCAACGCTTCATCACTATCACTATACTTGTCAGCATTAGCGGGTAGTGCTCGATTAGGACGCCCGCAGTGCTCACCACCACCTTGTGCAACCATTGTGCATGTGACATGTAAGGTGTCTGCTGATTGGCTGCGTGACACTCCAGGCCCTTTCACCCATTGGCTGCCCTCGGACTGGGGTCACCTCATATGGAAGCGAGCCCAGCGAGGCGGGCCGGCCGCCTCTGGCCTCACGCCCGCCGGAGTGCCGTCTGCATTACCGGCGCAAATGAAGAGGAAAATTGGGGTAATGTTCTATTAGGGGTTCAGCGGTCCATCTGCCTGACCTCTGCTCTGGCTAATGACAGCGCCGCAGAATCTCGGGAGCCGCTAGCAGCTCCGGAGCCACGGCCGAGGCTTCCACTTCATCATCCTCGTCCCTACCGCACACACACACACACACACACACACACTCTTATACACATATATACATACACACACACAGAAACCCACAACTGCATCCCCAAGATGTACACCCACACCCGAGTGCACTCAGCAGCCACCCAGATGAGGTGACCCTAAAACGAACGAGGCTGGATTAATATCCTCCAGACGGAGCAGCAGTATGTAAATGGCAAGTCTGGTCAGATTGAACTTTTAACAAGCCGCGTGAACTTTTCAGAAGTTCTTATGGATCAACGCTCAGCTGTGGAAGAGCGAGAGCAAGAGCGAGCGAGAGAGAGAGAGAGAGAGGGAGTCTGTGGAGTGCTCATGTGAAAATATTAACTCCAGACTTATCCACTCGCTCTTATCTAAATGAAATTGGAAAACGCAGGACAGCGCGACATAACTTAGTATAATTTGCAATTGAAAAAAAAGAAAGAAAAAGAAGAGGGGGGTGCAGAGGGGTTGGGGGTGCAGGGGTGGGGGGGGTGGGGGGGTGCAGCCGAAGATCAGGGCTCATTATTTAAGGAACTGTAGGTTTCCTTCCACGCCTGATCTCATTAAAACTCCCTCCCCAGCTCCTTTGTTTACCACTCTTAATCGAGCCATTTATCTTTATTGTGTTGTGCCGCATGTATGTTTGCTGAAATTAATACACATTTGAGCTGGTGCAGAGTGAGGGTGTACCAGATGGATAATTGATTTTAAAGTGAATCAGAACTGTTGAGCCATAAAATAGGTGCATTAGCATGCATATTAATAACGCGAGGAAGAGGAGGGCCAGACAGCAGCAACAGCAGCAGCCAATGACTGTGACAGGATTTATTTACCCGCCATGCACCAGGGGAAGGGGCTGCGGAGGGTGGGGGGTGGGGGATGTATGTAAGGGAAGGGGGGATTACAATGTGTTTTTGACATCCCGTCTCCTTCGCCTTTCTTTTACTGTCTCTCATGTCTACCTGAATGTCTCTCTCTCTCTCTCTCTCTCTCTCTCTCCCTCCTTCGCGCTAATGAGAATCTACCTTCTCTGCTAGTTCTGAGACACTTTCACAATCAACAGCCTGTAGATTAGAAACACCTTAGAAACACTTTATTAGAAACACCTACTTTCCAGTCACTGGCCACTTTATTAGAAACACCTACCTGAAATGTATAGTCACTGGTCACTTTATTAGAAACACCTACCCTAACTGTACACTTACTGGCCACTTTATTAGAAACACCTACTTTCCAGTCACTGGCCACTTTATTAGACACATTTACCTCAATGGCCACTTTATTAGAAACACCTACCTGAAATGTATACTCACTGGCCACTTTATTAGAAACACCTACCCTAACTGTACACTTACTGGCCACTTTATTAGAAACACCTACTTTCCAGTCACTGGCCACTTTATTAGACACATTTACCTCACTGGCCACTTTATTAGAAACACCTACCTGAAACGGATACTCACTGGCCACTTTATTAGAAAACACCTGCCTTATAGTCCACTACATAGGTGTACAGTAAAAGACTCTTGCCCAGCTGTTTCTGCCCTCCTCTACCTCATTCATCACTGGTCAGTTTCTGACCACAGAGTCGCTGTTGAACAGGATATCGAGACTTAGTACTCTGTGTGTGTGTGTGTATGGTGCTGGTGTGTGAGTGTACCAGGAGCAGTAGTGTTACTGGAGTTTTACACTGGTTAAGGGTGGGTCCACCGCCCACCCAAAAATATCTGGACAACAGCAGCTCTGTGGTCAGACAGTCTGACCACTGAGGATGACGAACACCAACTGCGCTCCAACAGATGAGCTACAGTCTCTAACTGTACACCAGCAAGGTGGAGCTATAAGGAAGGGGTTTCTAATAAAGTGGCCAGTGAATCTAAGAAAAAGCTCGGAGTTTCCTCCATTCCATCTCTCTCTCTCTCTCTCTCTCTCTCTCTCTCTCTCTCTCTCTCTCTCTCTCTCTCTCTCTCTAGCTCCCATCCTCCGCACACACCCCCACTGAGCAGCTCCTCCCAGCCGGCTCTGGGATTAAATTGAACTTTGTCATGGGCAACAAACTGCAGTGTGATATTCGCTCGCTAGACGAACATGTCAGCTCAGCTTGTCTGCCCCGAGATTGGACGAGTCACTCCGTAACCGAGGGTCGACCAGTCTGCCCTTTCTGCTAATGCTGTTGCTAAAACTCTCTTCCGCTGACCCGAGACCCGCTTCGCCATTTATTCTGTAATGATTGCGGCCCGGCTTTGATTAGAGGAGACCGATCCAGAAAGGGCAGCTCCGCAGCTGAGGGTTTAAACGTGCAGGACAGGCTCTCCGCCCCCTAACCCCTCTGAGGCCTATTAGCACTGATCTGCCCTGGCTTATGCAGATAGCGTTGTCTTAGCAGGTTAGCACAGCCGCACCCGCAGCCATCATCATCATCATCATCATCATCATCATCATCATCGGCGCTGCTGCTCTTTGGGGGCGACGCACTTTAGCCAGCGCCACGCGCCAAAATGCCAGCGTACGTAGCCCGAGGGAGAGAAGTATGGATATGCTCAGCAGCCTCTGACTAGCCGGGGTCGCGGCGGAGTCCAGGGTTTCACAGTGACGTGCCGTTAGAGCGAGGGTTTTCAGTGTGGGGGGAAACCATGAAGGCAAAAATAACCGAAAACAGCCTTTATGAAAATGTATGAATTTATTTCTGGTGTCAAATAATACTAATATTTATTTACTTATAATAATTTTATATTTCTGGCTTCATGTAAATGAAGGCACTCGGAAACATTCAGTTTCTGGCTTTGAGAAACAGAAGAAGACCAGAGGCAGAAGTAAACAAACAGCGAAAATGAGCATCAGCGTGAGGAACGGTATTACTGTGTTTGCTATATTATTTATTGTAATTACATACCTGCATAAGTAATTACTAGGGTTGTAAGAGTATGACAAATTTAAATGAACTGCAACAGATAGTAACATATTGCTGAACCATAATGTATCATAGTGATTATTGGATCATAAAATGTGATTACAGACTTTGTGTTGTACTGTTTTGCATCATAACACATCAGATTTTCCTGTAATTTGTGTTGTATTATATCGTAAGAGATCATGTGCAGTAACGTAACGCTTATATCGTAATGTGCTGTATTGCACTGGAACGTATTTTGTGCAATCATGTATTGTCTTGAAGCTTATTGGGTTGTTGCTTATTGTGGATAATGTAGTGGGTAATACAGTGGATACTGTAATGGATAATGTAGTGGATCATACAGTGGATGAGATTGTGGATAATACAGTAGATAATGTATTGGATAATACAGTGGATAATATATTGGATAATACAGTAGATAATGTAGGGGACAATACAGTAGATAATGTAATGGATAAGACAGTGGATAATGTATTGGATAATGCAGTAGATAATGTAGGGGACAATACAGTAGATAATGTAGTGGATAATGTAATGAATAATGTAGTGGATAATGCAGTAGATAATGTAGTGGATCATACAGTGAATAATGTAGTGGATAATGTAGTGGATAATACAGTAGATAATGTAGTGGATAATGTAGTGGATAAAATGGTGGATAATGTAATGGATAAAGTAACTAATCATTTTTTGAGTAATACAGTAGATAATACAGTGGATAATGTAGTGAATTATACAGTGGATAATGTAGTGGATAAAGTAATTAATAATTTAGTGGGTAATACAGTAGATAATGTAGTGGATAAGACAGTAGATAATGTAGTGAATTATACAGTGAAAATGTAGTGGATAAGACAGTTGATAATGTAGTGGATGAGACAGTGGATAATGTAGTGAATAAGACAGTGGATAATGTAGTGGATGAGACAGTGGATAATGTAGTGGATGAGACAGTGGATAATGTAGTGGATAAGACAGTTGATAATGTAGTGAATAAGACAGTGGATAATGTAGTGGATAAGACAGTAGATAATGTAGTGGATGAGACAGTGGATAATGTAGTGGATGAGACAGTGGATAATGTAGTGGATGAGACAGTAGATAATGTAGTGAATAAGACAGTGGATAATGTAGTGAATTATACAGTGGATAATGTAGTGGATAAGACAGTTGATAATGTAGTGGATAAGACAGTGGATAATGTAGTGGATAAGACAGTTGATAATGTAGTGGATAAGACAGTTGATAATGTAGTGGATAAGACAGTGGATAATGTAGTGAATAAGACAGTGGATAATGTAGTGGATAAGACAGTGGATAATGTAGTGGATAAGACAGTGGATAATGTAGTAAGTAAGACAGTAGATAATGTAGTGGATGAGACAGTGGATAATGTAGTGAGTAAGACAGTGGATAATGTAGTGGATAAGACAGTGGATAATGTAGTGGATGAGACAGTGGATAATGTAGTGAATAAGACAGTGGATAATGTAGTGGATAAGACAGTAGATAATGTAGTGGATGAGACAGTGGATAATGTAGTGAATAAGACAGTGGATAATGTAGTGGATAAGACAGTGGATAATGTAGTGGATGAGACAGTGGATAATGTAGTGAATAAGACAGTGGATAATGTAGTGGATGAGACAGTGGATAATGTAGTGGATGAGACAGTGGATAATGTAGTGGATAAGACAGTGGATAATGTAGTGGATAAGACAGTGGATAATGTAGTGAATAAGACAGTGGATAATGTAGTGGATGAGACAGTGGATAATGTAGTGAATAAGACAGTAGATAATGTAGTGGATGAGACAGTGGATAATGTAGTGGATGAGACAGTGGATAATGTAGTGAATAAGACAGTGGATAATGTAGTGGATAAGACAGTGGATAATGTAGTGAATAAGACAGTGGATAATGTAGTGGATGAGACAGTGGATAATGTAGTGGATGAGACAGTGGATAATGTAGTGAATAAGACAGTAGATAATGTAGTGGATAAGACAGTGGATAATGTAGTGGATAAGACAGTGGATAATGTAGTGGATAAGACAGTGGATAATGTAGTGGATAAGACAGTAGATAATGTAGTGGATAAGACAGTGGATAATGTAGTGGATAAGACAGTGGATAATGTAGTGGATAAGACAGTAGATAATGTAGTGGATAAGACAGTGGATAATGTAGTGGATGAGACAGTGGATAATGTAGTGAATAAGACAGTGGATAATGTAGTGGATAAGACAGTGGATAATGTAGTGGATAAGACAGTAGATAATGTAGTGGATAAGACAGTGGATAATGTAGTGGATAAGACAGTGGATAATGTAGTGGATAAGACAGTAGATAATGTAGTGGATAAGACAGTGGATAATGTAGTGGATAATGTAGTGGATAAGACAGTGGATAATGTAGTGGATAATGTAGTGAGTAATACAGTAGATGCTACAGTGGATACTTTTCGAGTAAAGTGTGTTTATTGTACATATAGCAAACAAAACAGATTCATATCCTACAAGAATAATTACAGGATTTTCCAGGGCTGGCTGATTGATAACAGCCCTGATAGCCAATTTTAGCAGTTTGCGCTCGCGTGGTTCTGACCGCTGCTTGGCCCGACCCTTTTCCGTGCTGTGTGTGGAGGATCTCTCCATTACCGTACGAGCAATTTATCTCTCTTTTTTTCTGTGTGAATACCAAGTGTGTGTGTGTGTGTGTTTTGTGTGAGTGGCTCTATGAATATGAATGCCTGCCACTGTACATATTCGAACCGTCAGCGCGCCCGCGCGTGTTTATGAAGAGCTGTGTTTTTTACGGGCCCGTCTGCCAGATTTTATTTACCACACTTCCTCCGTGCTCGCTCGCTCGCTCAGCACTCACTTGGCTTGTGTGCTTCTTCAAGCGCTGCAGTTTTTTCTCCACCTCCTTTTGGACAACAGAAAATCAATAAAGCATGTAAATAAAATATAATAATAATATATATATAGAACCCAGGCCCAGAATAACTTACTTGCCACAGTATCAACAAAAACAGTCTCTCTCTCTCTCTCTCTCTCTCTCTCTCTCGCGCAGCACCAGTGAGGGAGAGCAGATGGTGGAGAAATTCCCTCCTGACGCATTCTGATTTAAGCTCTCTGTGTTCACTTACAAACACACCCTTCTAACACTGCCATCCATTCAGAGGAGCTGAAGCTCTTAACAGTGTAGCTGTCTGAGCCAGTACTGATCTCTCCCTCCCTCTGCCTATGGCTCTCTCTCTCTCTCTCTCTCTCTCTCTCTCTCTCTCTCTCTCCCTTTCTGAATCTCTGTCTCTCTGAGAGTCTGTTCACTCCTGGCTTTAACAGCGTTCAGATTTCACTTGTCTTCATGAAAAGCCAGCTTACACCCCCATAACCCACCGTGATCGGATACCAGGTGATCAGATCACTTCGGAGGTGATCAGAGACGGATCTCGTCACCATTTCTGAACTCAGACCTAATCGGAATGTGTTTCCTGTGATCGGATTCAGCCAGGAATCATTAATTACTGTAACTCTTTACTCTCTCCCTCATCTCCCTCACTTACTCGCTCGCCCTCCCACCCCCCCTTCCCTTTCTCTCTCTCTCTCTCTCTCGTTCTCTAACTCTCCTCCATCTCTCTGTTCTCTGTTGATTAGCCACCCCAGAATAGCAGGCAATCGATCAGTAGTGGTAAGAATAGCTCATGCTGGGTGTTTTAACCCCCACCCCCCCGTCATCTCCCACCTGCTCCCCCTCCCACCCCTGCAGGCCTGTGGTTTGTGGGTCAGGACGGTCATCTAAGCTCTGTTTTTCTCCCTCTGTCTGTCTCCCTCCCAGGTTACCCGAACATCGTCGCGACATACGGCCGTGGATACACTGGATTTGCCCCCAGCTACAGCTACCAGTTCCCTGGTAAGTACGCGGCGAGTGGCCGGCTAGGGTCACGCTAGTGCAAAAGAATGCGAACCTGCCCGTTAGTTTGGACACACCTATGAGTAACAGGGGCTTCTCTAGCGAATAGGGAAGGCTATCAGAAACCTCAGGCTGTAAGAACCGTCAAGGACCAAACTGTGATGTTCTAGACGTCAGGGTCTAGGCAGGTCGCGTGGGGTGTTCCCGTGGTCCAAGAAAGGAAGCGCCTGTAAACCCACAACAGGGTCACTGATGCCCATGGAAGTCCCTGTTGTGGACCTTACAGGACGTTGTGATGCCAGAGACTGCAGGACATCTTCAGAGGTCTTGTGGAATCCATACCTCGACGGGTCAGAGCAGTTGCGACGGCACATAGGGGGGCCTACTCAATATTAGGCAGGTGGTTTTATTGTAATGGCTGGTCGGTATATAAAACGCATGTCACCATACTCTCATTCAGTCTAATTGATCAGCAAGCAATATTACAAGGAAGGTTGATTCTCTCGCTCTCAGGTGATTCAGGTGTTTTTGTAGAGCAGGTAGATCGCTCTACAAAAACCTCTGCTGGACACTGGCCCTCCAAGCCCTGACCTGACGACCCCTGCTCAACACACTGGTGGCCTTTTATTGTTTTGACCACAGTCGGGACGGACCAGGCCGGCTGTGTGTTTTGACTTGGGGCGTGTATGTATATGTGTGTGTGTGTGGAATGAAGGTGGGAGCAGTGGGGGAGATTTTGGGGGCAGATACACACCCGTCCTCTCCGCCTGTTGATTTCAGGCTTTATTTAAGCCCTTTCTACACACGCCTGTTTGCTGCTCCAGACATCAGTGGCCCAGCTGATAAGCTGGAATGGGAAATGTCTGACAGCAGCTCACATCTCCGTAATGGGTTTCTTGCGCTTGTGTGTGAATGTGTGTGTGTGTGTGTGTGTGTGAAGGATGGATGTGAGGATTTTGATTGATACTGGTCTTACCTTCCCACGTTCAGGCTTAATGATTTATAGAGGCTGCTAGAGCTTGGAAGGCATACCAATAAGGCTGCTGTTGGAGGTAAGGCTGTAGACTCTTGGGTGGGCGATCAGACGACAGGTTATAGTTATCGTGATGCGTTTTGTAACGATACGGTTTTCGGAGTGTACGATGGGTCTGGACGGTTCTGCTAGAACCCGTAGCCTGGTGTTAACCTGGTTTACTGGCCAGATAATTACTGCAGCTATGAGCAGATCCATGCTCCATTGTAAACCTCACAGAAATCTCATTAGTCCAGCTTTTTCACAACTGATTTACTTTTAAAAACATATATTGTGAATTTTGTTTGTTTGAATTATGATAATAATGTGATGTGAATGATGTTCACTGTGTGTTGTGATAATGCTGGCTGGCTGGATTGTCCATGTGGCCCACCTTTGCTCATCCTTCGGCAGTTTCACACTCAGATAAAGAGTTCGGAGCTACCCTCCTCAGACGCAGGGTAAATATTTCGCTGTGTGCTTCAGTCTTTCAGTGAAGGGCTTCAAATGGTGACAAACTCTACTAGAGTCCGTCAACGCAAAAAGTCCTTTACGTGCAGTTTAGCTTGCCAAGCAATTAGAGCCTCGTTGTTCTCCGAGCATCTGTCTGTCTGAGCGGCTGAGAGGGGCTAATTGGCAACTCTTTCAGCGCAGCGTGGACTAAAGAAGCCATGAAAGGCAAAAATCCTCGCGCAGCGTATCGATCTTTCCCTCCCAGCCGTTTAAAAACCAGAGCAAAATGTGGAATTTTATATACAAGTGGGTAACGGGGGGAGGGAGAGCCTGAGGAGGTGTGTGTGTGTCTGTCTGTCTGAGTCTGAAGGGAAAATAAAGCAGTGTAAATTGGAAGGCACTAGAGAAAGTGCTGGTGTGACTAAGCCAGCCGAGTGTGTGTGTGTGTGTATGTGTGTGTGTGTGTAGTTGTGTGTGTGTGTGTGTGTAAGTGTGTGTGTTGAAGCAGGACTGGCAGGTTTGAGGTTAACTGTAGTGTAACATTAGACTGTGGTTAACATCCTTAACGTCGACTCAACAAGCGTGAGCTTCACTAGGTTTAACGCCGGCGAGGCCAGAAAACACTGCATGACTGGAGTTCGCATCCTAGCCGAGCTGAGCTCTACAATATATGGACAAAAGTATTGGGACACCTGCTTTTGTTGGAGTAACCTACTGTCTACTGTCCAGGGAAGAAGGCTTTTTAGTAGATTTTGGAGGAGCATTGCTGTGAGGATTTGATTGCAATTCAGCGGCAAGAATACTGGATATTAGATCGCCACCCCACCTCATCCAAAGTATCATTCCAGAGAACACAGTTCTTCCACTGCTCCACAGCTCAGTGCTGGGGGGCTTTATACCCCTCTATAGCCCATGGCTGGCATTAGGCAGCATGGTGCCAGGAGGTTCATATTTGTTCATATATCTGCTCCGGAGAGTCCTACTCTATTGGCCGTACTTCTCTACAGTAGCTTAAAGAAGCAGAATACATTAATTAGAAGGGGTGTCCACAAACATTTGGACATATAGTGTTTGCTTGTAGAGTTTATAGGTCTCCATCCGATGAAGGAGATGTGGGAGACTCCGGGAATGTTGGCAAGATTGGCATGAGATTTCCAGCACGGGGGGTGGGGGGGGTTACGTCGGTAATGTCAGCAAGCGCTAACACGAGTCGGGTAGCCCAACCCTCTGTCCTGTTATTAACGCCACGCAGCGAGCCCCCAGCAGCCCCCAGCAGCCCTCTGCGGTTCGCTCGGCTGCTTTTAAGCGCCTGTTAGGACTCCATTAGGCCCGCGCGCCATCCTCGTTCTGTTTGCCTCTAAACAGTCTGAGGAGATGAAAGTGTCGTCCTCTGGGGAAACCTGCTCTCTGCTTTTTATTGTACAACTACAGCTGCTCTTTCTCTCCCTTTCTGTTTACACACATCAGCCATAACATTAAAACCACGTCTCTAACATTATGTAGGTCCCGCTTGTGACGCTAGAACAGCTCTGAGGCTCCACAAGACTCTGAAGGTGGCGTCATGTGCTCTAATGTTAGCAGCAGATCCTTTAAGGTCTGAAAGGTGTGAGGTGGGGCCTTCATGGGCATCAGTGAGCCTTGGTTGCCCTTCCTTTGGGGGACTGTAGGTAGGGACTGACCACTGCATACCAGAAACACCCCACAAGACCTGCCTGATGTTTTGGAGATGTTCTGACCCAGTCCGTCGTCTAGAACATCTCAGTGTGGTTCTTCTCCAAGTGGCTCAGATTCTTACGCTCGTCCATTTTTCCTGCTTCAGCACCTCCATCACCTTCAAGGCCTGACCGTTCACTTGCTGCCTAGTATGCAGATCCCACCCCTTGACCAGAGCCACTGGAACCAGATCCTCAGTGTTATCCACTTCACCGTTTCATTTTGAGAAGGTTTTGGCATAAATTGCTAGAAGAAGCGGTTTGACCTTGTTGAAAGAGACGTTATCTGGTACCGGCGGTCCGGCCCAGGCCGTTCTCAGAGAGGTCTGAGGACAGCATGATGGTGATTTTTGGTGTTTTAGCAGAATTTCCATTTTCCCACCTCCTACATCTGTTCTGTATATGTCTCAGGTGTCTTCTGTAAGGTTAAGACAGACAGAGAGCTCGCGTTTAGCTCCCGGTCAGTGGACTAGCTCCCCCCCGAACACTGCTGGTGGTGTGTTAGCTTCAGTCTCAAGGCTAATCCCCCTGGCTTTGCCCCAGTAAGACCCTCTTCTCTCTCAGGCGCCGGACCCGGGTGTGCATATATGTGTGTTTGTGGCCCCGCGGCGGGCCGATCAGTGACCTTGCTGTAGCGTGGCGAAGGTGAGAGTGTATGGAGTCGGCGGCTGCAGCTCGGGGGGATTTGCGCTAATCTGGGCTGCGGGGGGAGGTTAAAGATTGACTCTGGTCAAAGGAGTGGAGCTCATTTTGTTTCGAAGCCCCCGCGCTAAGCCTTGTCTGAGGGGAATGATTGAGAGGCGTGTGTGTGTGTGTGTGTGTGTGTGGAGACACTCCTTCTGTTCCCTGTCAATGAGGGTGCACCTCTCCATTTCACGGACCACCCATATGCTTTAGGAGCTCAGCTTCAAAAGAATGGAAATGTGGAAGGGCAGCAGAGTGTGTGTGGAGGAGCCTGTGCATAGGTGGTGTTCAGTACCTGATCCGTACTGCTGTCAGTACCCACAAATGATGCACTATATGTCCAAATGTTTGTGGACACCCCTTCTAATGAATGCATTCAGCTATTTAAAGTTACTAAAAAAGTAGTGCCAATAGAATAGGACTCTCTGGAGCAGATAAATATGAACCTATTGGCACCATTGTGTCTAATGCCAGGTCGTGGACTGGAAGGGTTTAAAGCCCCCCAGCACTGAGATGTGGAGCAGTGGATCTGGGTTCCAGGGTGTGGATATAAGGGTTTGGAAGGAGTAAGTATTCTGCTTGGACCCTTCTTTAATGGCCCTAATGCGCGAGCACCCACCCTGTAGAGCCTCGCTGAAAAGAAGACCCTGTATGTCATCTTAACAACATTAAGTGAAAGGTGAGACGACATCTAGAAAAAGACGCCCCTCTACGTCTAGAAAAAGACGCCCCTCTACGTCTAGAAAAAGACGCCCCTCTATGTCTAGAAAAAGACGCCCCTCTACGTCTAGAAAAAGACGCCCCTCTACGTCTAGAAAAAGACGTCCCTCTACGTCTAAATTTACCTGAAAAATTTAAAAGACGTTTTCAGGTTGCTTCAGCCACTTCAACCCAGGCCTAAACTTACAGTGGCGTCCTGCAACCCCCCCCCGACCACAGCGTTTCCCCTTGGCCTGTGCATGCTACATGGGGGTGGTCCTTCACTGCTGCAGGAGCAGTCATCAGAAGCCATCGTTTCAGGCGTCTCTTTCTTTTCCAACACGTCAGTATAGTGGTTTTTGAACAGCAGTGATTCTGTTCAGAAAGGCTAGTTTGGGTTTGTTTTGGCTACATTAGGGAGATATGTGGGCCGAAAAAGACGGAGGCTTAATTAGGACCAAATCAGACGAAGCCCGATTTCAACGTCTCCTGTAAAAGTCTTTGACGGGCCAAACCAGATTTAGCCCAAAAACAACGTCTGGTGCTGGGTGGGTCATTTCTGAGCGAATGTGGAGTGTCATAAACATCTGCTCTCAACACACACACACACACACACATACACACACAGGTCACCCGGGGTGTGTGGTGGTGACAGGGCTTTCTGCGCTCGCTGTAGCTGACTGTGTTGCCTCATCCATAGTGTCACATACATCAGCCGGACGGGAGGTGGCAGGCCCCCCCGCTTTCTGTTACTGTCCCAGCATCCTCGCCCGTCCCCAGCCAGCACCCCGAGCCTCACTCCCTCCTTCATCTTTATGAGACACCGCCTGACACTCCAGCAGCAGTAAATCTCCCCACCTCTCTCTCTCTCTCTCCATCTCTCTATATCTCTCTGTCGTCCTGTACTGACAGTAAACAAGGAGCGAAGAACAGTGCAGAGAAAAAAAGAGCAGCGAGCGTCGGAAAGACAGGGACTGTAGCCTGCAAGGATCGTTTTACTGTGGCACGGAGGTCACACACACACACACACACACACACACACACTTTTTCCCCTTCTCCCCCAAAGGCAGTATTAGTGCATTAGTGCATTAGAGTTCGGCACTTGCTGTTCCTTAGTATCACGACGACGTGGAAAACAATAAACCAGATGCACTCTCAAACATTTAGGGGCGGAGCCAGAACTGTTACTGTGGGGTTGCCAGGTTGGAGCTCAGTAGTTTATAGTTGTGGCCAACTTGTGAGGTGCATTTAAGGCCAGTGGGAACGCTTTCCCAGTGAATGCGCTCCCTTTTCATTTGATTTTATTAGAAAAGAACCTGAACAAGTACAGAACTGATGAAATGCAGCTGACGTATAACCAGATAAGAGGCTGGATCTGAGCACACCGCCCTCTAGCTACGCAAAGACGTTAAATACACAGTGGATATGGACGGAGCGCTTCGTCTGTACCCCGCGTTCGCTTCATCCGTGTTTGTGTAAACTCTCTGAAAACTCACGGATACAGACGGAATGGTGAGTAGCACTGGAAACAATGGGGAGGAGACAGTGTAGCCAACAGTTCTCACGAAGCATCTTGCAACTTTAAAATGAACGTTTGAAAGTTTTTATATCAGTCAGATCCAGTGAATAAAAAAATAACTATTATAAAACAGCTAGAATAAAAAATACAGTGTTTGTGAGTGGTTACTGCAGCAGCTGCTGCCTGTTAATTCCCCACATCGTTTTCCAGGTGATTGACGGCTGAATTGCTGAGTGATGGTCTCATTCTAGACCTCCCCTCCGAGAGAACTCCAGCCAGACAGGTTAACTCGAAAATACGATCTGACTGGCTCTCAGGATCGGCTAATTAGAGAAATATCGGCCGATTGCATATTTTGGCTGGAAATCAGCCAATACCGAAACACTGGAGCATTTTTCCATCACAACCTGACCTGTTGTAGAAGTGCGAAGGTGGCAAAGGTGTGTCACATTGATTTCTCACCTGGAGATTTGTTCATTACACTAAAGCAGCGTTATGTGTGAATTTGTGAATTTTGTATTTTCCCTACTTGTACTGTACACATGCATTTTTGGACAAGCTGAGTGATGCAGAACCGTCACTGAAAGGTAGAGAAGCATGTGGACTGAGGCGGTAGAGCAGTTCTGCAGGATTTTACACTGATATGACTGGGGGATGTGAGGTCTCTGTCGTGCAGAGACGCCGTTCTCCCTGTCAGAGGTTCTGCAGCTGATGTTCTGAGGCGGCGTTTTGCTTTAATGTCGGTTCGGGGACGAATTCATCGCTTGTGTTCCTCAGTACACAGGTGTTCTCTTCCAGTGTTACGTCTGACGCCGTGTTTTAGAGATGCTAGGTCCTGTGATATGCCAGCGCCACTCTCCAACTTCCCTTGCTCACTCGAAGGACACGAAATGCATCACCCGGCTGCACCCCCTCTCCTTCATCAAAGGCTATGGAGAGAGCAGACCATACGCTGCGAGTGAGCCTTATTTGGCCGCTGTGAAGCGCTGTGCTGTCATTATGGAAATCAGCCATATGGCGGAAGCGTCGGGGAAGAGCCTGGCAGGACTCGTCCCAGAGACGCTCTTTACACACACACACACACTCTCTCATCCCTCCCTCAGAACGCTCTCTCTCATCTCTCTCTCTCTCCACCATTCTGCTCACCTCTCATCTCTCGCCGCCGCTGCTGTGTTAAGATCAGGCTTTTGATGTGTGTATTCGTATACACACACACACACACACACAACACACACACACACACACACACACAACACGCGCCCACACGGACATAAATAACGCCAGAGCCTCTCAAGGTCACTTGTGTTTAAAGGACTCGAGTGGCCAGAAGCGAGCTCGCGAAGAGGAGGCGATTGTCTTTCACCACCGTACATGAGTTTTTACCCACACACACACACACACCTTCTGGCCACTCGAGTGCGTTTTTATACCTTGGCAGGACATGAGCTCATAAATGTGCCGTAATCCATTCACAACAAACACTGTGGCTTTGTGACGGTCTCTGTTCTTAATGCGTCGGGCGCTAGATGTTGGAACATTGCTGTGAGGAGGATTTGATTGCATTCAGCCGTAATAGAGCATCAGTGAGGTCAGGTACTGATGTTTGGATGGTCAGTTCTGCCATTTCAACTCATGCCCAAGGTTTCAGTGGAGCTCCAGTGCTCTCCACTCCAGAGAACCCCACAGCCCAATGCTGGGGGGCTGTATTTATACCCCTCTAGCCGACGATCAGCACTGAGCACTGAGAGCCAATGTTCTCACGGCTGCTCCAGAACGTCCCGCTCTGCTGGTCAACGCTTTTCTGTGGAGATACAAGCTGTGTGCTCAATGTTTGCACCTTAAAGTAGCTGAGTTCAGAAGTTAGAACAGGTGTCTGGATCCAGGTGTCTGGATAAGTATTGTGTATTGTCACCGCCATGCAAAAACCTTGTATCTTAAACTCAGTAACCAGAAACCAACCACCTGTAGGGTCACCCTCTGTTAAAGCCAGGGCATTTCTGTCCTGAAACTGCATAAAAACAAGCAAACACACACACACACACCACTCATCTGTGCTTTTGCAGCCCTGTAGACATTTAAAGGCTACAAGTGTGTAGGTGGTTAGAAAGGATGTGTATGTGTGTGTGTGTGTGTGTGCATGTGTGTGTGTGTGTGTGTGTGCTAGGCTACTCTGAGTGGTCTCTCAGCATGGTCTCAGGAAGTCTCCATCGCCTCACACGCACTCTCACACTCATCACACATTTGGATGTGAGGTCCTTACAGGTTTTAATGAGCACCCAGGCCCCAACAGGGCTCTGTGTGTGTGTGTGTGTGTGTGTGTGTGTGTGTGTGTGTGTGTGTGCGCGTAAGAGATGCTCCCTGTGTGCAGGCGTGTGTGAGCTTGCCTTGTTTTGGCACATTTCCCCACAGATGCCCTCTCACCAGGGAAGCTGTGTGATGAAGGGAAGCTGTGGAGGAAGAGGAGTGAGAGGATGAAGAGCAGAAATTGTGTGTGTGTGTGTGTGTGTGTGTGTGTGTTCTTGTACACTTTTAGGACAGTTCCTGAAGAGAGATCTTGAGTGCTGGCTGCAGTTTGCTGGATATGCGCAGCTCCGGGTTTTCACTGTTTAAAACTGCAGGAGTGAAACTGTTACTGAGATTAAGATCAGACTTGGTTTTAAGATCAGACTTGGTTTTAAGATCAGACTTTACAGCCCATGCAGCTCATGTCACTTATTGACAGTGAATCTGGCAGAATTTCATAATGAATGGATGAATAGAATAGAAACGTCTTTCATTGGAGGATTTTTTTCATGTCAAGTTGCCACTTTGGAGATACGAGGTTTGTGTGTGGGGTCTGTTCCAGCCTGTACTGTGTTTGGCAGCACAGCACCCCCTTCAAACCCTCTCCCTGTGTTAGCACAGCTCTTTCTGCCTGTATTGAAGGGCAGTAAATTGTAATTGTGGCCCATAAAACCAGCCTTACCAGCAGCAGCAGCGTCCTGTACACTCAGCTACAGTCACAGTTACTGACATTCCCTTGACCCGCCACCAATACCAACACTGCACAAGTGCGCGCATGTGGGAGTGCTAGTGTGTGTGTGTGTGTGTGTGTGTGTTTTTGTAAGCCTTCAGACATTCCCTGAATGTTTGGAGAAGGCCATCATTAAAATGCATAACAAATTAGGAGTGTTTACTCGGGTGCTAACGAGTGGGGGGCCGAGGTGGCCCCGCTAATTAATAGTGGCGCTTCAGGCTAACGAGGTGGGCGTCCCGTGAAGAGGGAGGAGTCTCTTTCTGCTTTCTCTGTTGCTTTTATTTCTTTCTTTATTTATTTTTCTGAGGAGTTCTCTGAGGACCCCTGCTGTGAGTCTGCTCAGCTCAGACTCTGCACTGGTCTCCTCATTGGCTCATGTACCTGACGACACCCGGAGCAGCTCTACACCGAATGACCACCACAACAGGGTTAGCTTCGTTTGGGTCAACCGCCTCGTTTCTGATGTGCTTGAAGTGAAGCTCCGCCCATTTTTCTACATTTACGTTACTTACCATGTTTAGCATTTACTGCGACAACTATGAGGTATTAAACCATTCAAGATAAGAGCGGATGCGGCTAACTCTACATGACTAGGAGTTAACCAAGGCTCACATCGCTCCTAACTTGTTGACCGGCATGGGGCAGGCCAGAAAAAGCTACTGATAAGAGAGAGAAAAGGCGAGGGAGAGAGAAAGCCATAACCTTGACGGCGTGACGAGTCTTCCATTAGCCACAGGTCGGACTCGCCATAACCCGGCTCCGTTTTTGGCGCCGGCGCGAGAAATTATTTATTTTAGAGGACACCGTCCTGCCCGCTCGGCTGCTCCCAGACACGAAAAGGCCCGGCACGGTCTGAGGGGCCCGCAAAGTTTTTATGTTTTATGATACGTGTGAATGTGGCTCCTGGGTGGGCGAGAGTAAGTCACCTCCATAAAGCACGGCCGGTGGAACGGTAATGAGCGAGTAATGCAGGCCGAGAGTCATACATCACAGCTCCACAATAGCCTTATTACACTCGCGGCTCGGAGCGCCACCCCGCGCGTATCCAGCTGTGTAAGTGTGCGCTAATGCGTCATAAATTACACCTCGGCTCCGTGTTTTTCAGGCCTGCGCCACTGATGAGTTCATACTCTAGTTTAGGCTTGGGAGACGGGGCCTGTCGTGTGCTTTCGCGCACCGAAATGACACGCTATTACAGAGGTGGCGAAAATAGACGCTCGCGGTCGACACTCTACTGTCTGGAACTGTTGCTAATGTAGGGAAAGGGATAGGTTTGTGTGTGTGTGTGTGTGTTTTGGAGAAACCTTTGTCCAGCCCACCCTTCTCTACTTCCTTTGATGTTTCATTAAGGGGTGACAAATCGAATTTACACACTTTTCCCCCTTAAATCACTGTCACATGACTTCTTTAGCTTAACCCATCAAGGCCCAAGCTTAGAAGTGACCGGCTGGACACTGTTGTTGTTAACTGTACTGAACTGTACTATAAACATAGAAAACAGTTTATATTAATTTTTAAAAGTTAGCTGAAATCTCAAAATTATTCACCAATCAAAATTACTCAGCTGTTTCAATAAACCAATCGAACAAGACCAATTTAAATATCTGGGGAATCCTAGCCCATTCCTCATGAGCAGTGGCCACCAGTTCGCTGATATTCTTGGGTTTGCTGCTGCAGCCTCCCTCCTTAAACCCCACCAAAGATTTTCTATGAAGTCCCAGACGACAGTGACAGACACTCCAGAATCTTCCAGAACTTCATCCGAAAGCAAGCTTTGATGGTCAGGCTTGGGATCATTGTGCTGTTGGAAGGCTCAATAACACTCAGGCTTCAGCTTCCTCACAAAAGGCCTGAGGTTTTCTCCTTGTATTTCCTTTCCTGATCCTCCACATGATGCAGGTTTCTCGTGCCAGAGGAAGCAAAGCAGCCCCAGAACATCACCGAGCCACCGCCGTGCTTCACAATAGGCAGGGTTCTTTACAGCTTCATTCTTCCTCGTCCAGACAAACCACTGATCCACAGGCCTGAAAAGTTCCAGTTCAGATTCATCGCTCCTCAGAACAAACTTCTGCAGAGCGGTGAAACAAAACTGGACCTTTTTTCAGGTATGTTTGGATCAGTGGCTTGTCTGGCTTGGCTTGGGTTATCTATGACCTGGTCAAACATATAGACCAGGCCCTTGGGAAAGAACCATTTAATCATCCATATGGCACTTCCAGTAGCTAGAACCACTACCTTTACTAAAGAACCCTTCAGTTAACACCCTTTTTAAAATGAGTCATGATTCATACCTCATGTTCTGATGGAAAAGGATCACTGTATCAAATGGGTTCCTTTCGGCTTGAATCTTTTACCTGTGAAACATGTTCTGCACATGCACACACACACTCTCTCCTGAGGATCCTCCATGTGCATCTTAAGAAACACACTTGTGCATAAGCACATCTTGGCTTCCAAATGTGCTCCTTTTGCATGTGCATGTTTTCCA
The DNA here is from genome assembly GCF_030463535.1 of Salminus brasiliensis. Classification (NCBI taxonomy): domain Eukaryota; kingdom Metazoa; phylum Chordata; class Actinopteri; order Characiformes; family Bryconidae; genus Salminus; species Salminus brasiliensis. Next base: position 4,428,225 of record NC_132893.1, read on the forward strand.
GGCTTGTTTTTCCTGTGTGTGTGTGTGTGTGTGTGTGTGTGTGTGTGTGTGTGTGTGTGTGTGTTTGAAGATGAGCTCCATGCCTTCTACACTCCATGTAAGAGCCAGCTGGGCGTGGGGCCGCTTTCTGATTGGGAGCTTTGATAGCACTCCTCAGAGCCTCTCTGAAAACAACAAAAGCCTCCTAGTTGCGCCGGAACACCTCGACAATGGGCCACTTGTCAGTCTGTAGATGAAAAGATAGCAGTAGCCATTTTTCCCTGCTATCACTATTCGTATTTGTCATGTTTACTTCTTTTTTTACATTTATCTTCCCCCCCCCTCTTAGTTTGAAGGAGGCTGGTAAAGGGAAGGCGAAGAAGGGCTATTTTTCTATTTCCCACGACCCTGCGGGGCTGACTGAGGGAGGGGATGCGCGCTGGCTGTGAAACCCCGGCTGTATTTACCCTTGATCCTCTTTTTATGAGCGCCGGCGCTGCGGCTTGCGAAGTTTACCCCCTGCTCACCGACAGCCTGACTCTCTGTTTGCGGGGACCGGCAACCTGGCTTTACTGTTTCTGGAGGAGAGCAAGGCTTTACCGTCTGCTGTTGGACGAAACACTGACATTTCTGAAAGAGCCCGTCTGATGTACAAATGACTTTTCAACAAAAGGGTTCAATATATGCTGTATGTCCAAATGTTTGTGGAAACACCTTCTAATGAGAGCACCTGTAAGTTGCACTCATTGCTGACACAGATGTGCAAATTCACTCAAACACACAGCTTGTAAAGAAATGGTGGCAATAGAATAGGACTCTCTGCAGGAGCAGATAAACATGAACCTATTATCACCATGCGGCCTAATGCCAGGTGTGGGCTAGTAGAGGGGTATAAAGCCCCCAAGCATTTAGCTGTGGAGCAGTGGAGGAACTGTGTTCTCTGGAGCTCCATCCAATGCTTTTGGGATGAGTTCAACATCCTGATCTTACGCTTAACGCTTTTGTCAATGAATGCAGTCAAATCCTCACAGCAATGCTCCTCAATCTAGTAGGGACACAGTTACTCCAACAGACACAGGATGAGCACCTTTTAATGCCCTTAATTTTCGACCGAATGAGCAGGTGTCCCAATACTTTTGTCCATGTAGTGTAGTGTGCCTTTAAGCCTGATAGATCTTTCCCACTGGCATCTAGGCTATTACACTAATGTTTTCACGAAGTCGGCAGGACTTGTGTTCTTGTATTAGGTGCAGTACATTACTGCTGGAGTGTCTGTGGCCCCCAGCTCTGATGCTGGAGTATCCTTTTCCTGCATATTTTAGAGTTTTCCCCCAGCTCCAACCCACCTGCTCCATCTAATCAGCTAAAAAGCAACCCCATCCTGAGCTGAAGTGAAGTGGTATGTTAGAGCTCCAAAACATGGAGCACAGGGATACTCCAGGACCAGGGCTGAGAAAGCAAGGGTATAGACAGATTCCAGCTTCCAGGCTGCCAATTCATTTTCAGCGTTTTCATCCATTTAACATTTAACATGTTTGTGCCTATCGTGTCCTCCTGCAGAGCTCAGTGGCGTCGTCCTGTAGGACATGAAATTGGAAGTAGATGGAAGCAGAGCCGGAAGAACTGGATTCTAGAAAGAACGAGGGAGTCTGACGGCAGACGTGATGAAGGGGGATTAAATGTCGTTACAGGAAATCGAGTTGACATGATTTCCCCCTCATCCCAAACGTAGCCGGTCGAGACGTGTCGTGTGTCGGACGTTTGCTCCTTTTGGTTTTGCACCAGGGCTTTAATTGGCTTCCTGATTTTTCAAGGGACGACTGCTGGAACGTATTCTGGATTCTTCAGGGTGGAAGACTGGTTGGTGTGACGCAACAGATAACACCACTACCTACCAGTGAGCTGCCACACCACGTGGGAGACTGGGGTTTGATTCTCGGGCTGGGTGGCTATGCTGCGCTACACCAGTCCTTGGGCAAGACTCCTAACACTACATTGGTCCACCTCTGTAATACGAGTAACCTTGGAAGTCGCTCTGGATAAGAGCGTCAGCTAAATGCCATAAGTGTAAGACTTACAATCACTATATTGGTTCCAAGAACATATCCAACCGTTTCTGCGCTTCATCCTGGTCAGGGTCACGGTGTCATTAAGCACAGGGCAGGATTGGATTGGGCGCCAGGTTTAGTTTGGACAGTATTCCCCAAAACAAACAAACAAAAAAATGCAGAAATGCGAGTTGGAGAGGATGACTTCGTTGGTTAGGCAGGAATCTCAGACCGGGGTTATTTGATTGAAGCTGCTGGTCTCTGTCCAGACCAGCATTACATTAATCACCATTTTAAAGCAAAACAGCCTCATGGTCAGGAAGACATGGTGGTTTCAGTTTCAGATGGTCCCAATCAGCACTTTCTGTTTGTTCTAAGATCATTTGATCTGTTTGATTTTGCTGGAAAAGATGCACACAGATACCTTGCATGATCTGTAGTGATCTGATGGGTAATGGCAGCAGAATTTGAGGTTCAATAATAATTGGAAATAACAAAAAAATGGCTTAAAAGAGCTGAATATTGACATGTCTGCTTGCTAATCTCATCAGGACCACATTCTAGGTTCTTATGCATAGGGCTAATATCTATAAATAGGTTGTGGTGGTCTTCCTTTATTCTGGCATTGTAGGTAGTGTCCACACACCAATATATAATAGTGCGACACGATGACCTGTTCAACAAATCTGGAAGCATCCAAGTAATGGTGTCAGCCTCCCTTCATAAACACAGTCATATCAGAATATCGTGACCGCCTCGGCTCGGCTCAGCTCGGATGACCCCCCGAGAAGATGCACACTTGATGTGATGGGTGATGGCAGCAGAATTTGAGGTTCAGTAAGAATTGAGCACAAACCTTAGCACTAAGCTGCAGGCCCCACTGGGCCTCTTCTGTGCTGTATGGTTTGGGACGCTCTCCAGGGGCCCCTGACCGTGACTGCGGGACAGATGCGTCCTTGGGCCTTCCCCGGAGTCCTGCCGTCTGTCCAAGCTCGGCCCTTTGACGCTGCTGCACAGAGTGATGGCAGGCAAAAAGCAATGCTATGAGGGGAAAAAAACCCTAAAGCTAAATATTGGCTTTATCTAGCTGGTAATAAAAGGGCCATGAAATTGATTTAATGCCGCAGCGCCTCTCTTGGGCGGCTTCTCACAGCGCCGACGCAAAACAATGAGCCAGCGAGATCTATTAATTAACCCACCTAATCCGGCACAGTTAATCTCTCACAAGAACATTTTTTGGCGCTCGGCGCTAAGTTTGAGAGACGGGGGAAAGGGGAAAGAAAGAGCAGACGACTCGCCGCTCTGGAGAGAAGCGGTTCTGCTCAGCAACAGCAGGAGGAGAGGCTGGGGAGGTGACGAAGGAGGAGAAGATTGACCAGTGTTTGCTGAGAATGAAGGGTTTGTGACTTTGATTAGCGTTAGATCTGCCCTCCCAGCAGATCCGGCTGTTAGATATTAACGAGCAGGATGAGAATAAAGAAACGTGCAATTTGGGTCAGAGTGCTGAACCACCACAGGGCCGCATGATTGTAGGTGAGCTTACCTCATCATTAGGCTGTTCATGTTCTGAGTACCTGTATTTGAGCATGAGGGCGCAACCTTGCTCCTTTTCTGTGCTTAACAAAACCTTGGAGGGGCTCTGAGTGGTCCGTTGGATTAAGGCGCTGCCACTACGATCAGAGCATCGCTGGTTCGAAAAACTGCTTGCCATCCGCAGCCGGAGTTAGAGGGAGCTCAGTTGGATTCGCTCTTTTGGTGGGTTGATGGCACTTCCTTCCCACATCACAGGTCAGCACGGGCTCATTGGTTACCTAGCTGGCTGGTGGTGGCTGGCTTTACATGTGTCGGTGCTGGTCTTCACCCTCCTAGTGCTGTGGGCATTGCTAGTGATTGGGGGGTTTGGTAATTGGCCCTCCATCCTTGACTTTATCTCCCTCATTCTCTCTCCCTCACTCCCTCTCACTAGTAGAGGGGCATAAAGCCCCCCAGCATTGAGCAGTGGAGCAGTGGAAGAACTGTGTTCTCTGGAATGATGGTTCAGCTCCATCCAATACTTTTGGGTCGAGTTGGAGAGTTGTGGATGAAGTGGGGGGTTAATTATTCAACATCCTGATCTTACTAACGCTCTTGTCAATGAATGCAATCAAATCCTCACAGCAGTGCTCCTCAGTTAAACCAACAAGCACAGGATGAGCACCTTTTAATACCCTTAATTTCAGACCGAATGAGCAGGTGTCCCAATACTTTTGTCCATGTAGTGTAGTATGTAAACATGGTTACAATGAAGCCCTTTTTTGGTTTTTGCTTATTGGTGTGTGGATCCTTGACTTTATCTCCCTCCTTCTCTCTCCCTCACTCCCTCTCACTAGGCCTCTTTCTCAGCTCAGCTCAATTCAATTAGCTTTATTGCCGTAATCATGTTTACTTACAGCATTGCCAATCATCAAAACGACAAAAGCTAACATATTAGATGATTTATGAAGTGTCCGCTCCAATTATCATAAACATGCTGTTTTTGTCCAGGCTGTGTGGACTGTAAATATGGCCTGATGTTCAGTGACATGGTATGAATCCAGTTGTCTAGTAGCAGTGAATCAGGGCGACCAGGCTTGGGGTGTAAATCTTCGTGGAGATTTACTAGACCATTCATTGACCAGAATGACTGATGGCCTGCCCAGACGTAAAGACATGGACCCAGTTAGACCTTGACTCAATCCATGTTTCAAGATCCTTCCCCAGATTCTTCTGGAACTGTTCACATATAAGCTTTGGTCATTATTAGGGTCAGATTTTGAGGCCAGGTGTTGAGAGCATGATTCCAGATGTCAGGAAATAACTGAATAGTTGATTTTGACATGGCTACTTGATAATCTCATCAGGACCACGTGTTTTATGCTTCTTTTCATTTTCATCTTTCTTTCTAGGTTCTTATGCATGGGGCTAATATCTATAAATAGGTTGTGGTGGTCTTCCTTTATTCTGGCATTGTAGGTAGTGTCCACACACCAATATACAGTAGTGCAACCTGTGCAATGACCTGTTCAACAAATCTGGAAGCATCCAAGTAATGGTATCAGCCTCCCTTCATAAACACAGTCCTATCGGAATATTATGACCGCCTACCTAACAGCGGGAATAACCACCCTCGGCACAGTGATGGCTTTGTACCAGTCATGAGAGTTGTTGTACCTGTGGGGCACCACTGCTCTGCCATTGTGTGAAGTCCATACTCTGAACACCTTCGGTACAGCGACTCTAGAACATACCACAAAGTCAGCGGGTTCTGAGATGCTACCCCACTTCACCTGGTACTGTATCATCATGCCCTTTTGGACGTCAGTTAAATCATGTCCTTTGCCCATTATGATCGTTTTACCAACTGGCTGGTGTGCTCTCGTATTTATACATGCAGTAAACTCAGTCACGTGGCATCGCTAAGCGCTAAATATGTGGTATGTTCTAGAGCCGGCGTAGTGAAGAAGTAATAAGACTTTACACACTGAGGGCATAACAGCGGTGCCTGCAGGGCATTGAGGCCAGGTGGACGACGACTCTGGGGTAATCGGCGCACCACTGTGAACCAGATAACCTCTATAATGTACACCTTTCATCAGCTAATTGTCATCTGAGCCAGGGGTGGCTAGTCCCACTGTTAGGTAGATGGTCATAATGTTCTGATATGACTGTGTATTAGACCACTGGGTGTACTATGCTACATGTTATCTTTTGCTGGCCTTAATAAATGGTCTGTTAGTGTGGTTCCTGACCGGAGAGCTTCGGCAGTTCTAACTCTTGGTACTTTTAAAGGAGACTGGTGTTAGCTGGTTCTAGACAGGAGGGGGGGGCGCGGGGTAATGGTGGGGGATGGCTGAGCTGTCTGAGCTGAGCTATGTCTGATTACATGCTCTCACTCTGTCTGTCTCGGAGCACCATCTCTGCTGTCAGACCCACACAGTCTGATGAGCTGCTGTCAGACACCGATATATGCCTTCATTAGCGTCTGGCCTGTAATTATATTTATTATAATGTAATGTGGTGGCGGTGGTGGTGGTGGTGGTGGTGGTGGTGTCTCAGACCTGCTGCTCTGATGTATGTCTTTAATCGGGCTGGTCTAATGATGATGTTTGATTACACTGCTTAAACAGCGTGACCTTGGTGTTGTAGTTACACATAAAGGCTGTTTACTAGTTCCTATATCTGGTCTGTCTGTAGCGATGCTTCTTAGACGGCTGCTGTAATACTGATTCTAAGCTACAGACAAACTGTATAAATAACCTGGAAACTTGTCAAAAAAGACATTTGTGTAAGACATGCAGGCTCTTATAGCTGAAGAGGTGAAAATGTTAATGATGAAAACAGTCTGAATGGTGAAGCCTTAACCCCAGAGAAACACTTCAGCCAGTTCGTCTTAACCCCCTGCGCTACCATGAGACAAAATCGCTGCTTGTAAACTGCGTAAGAATATCATAGCCAAAATAGCCGCCACCTGCTCCAACACTCGGCCCTGACCATGAGAATCTGGTGAGACAGATCATTCTCCTCAATTAGTGGACCACATGGCTTTTGATGGGCCTCATTCTTGCGCACTGAGTGGAATGGCATAATAGGCACTCAGTAACAAGCAATTAATCCCCCAGTCCCCATCTTTCAGCCCTGCCGTTGAGAGCAGAGGGACGAGGGCTATGCTGCTGGGGGCGGCTCATCCAAGCTTACCCAATGACTGTCCATTAAGTCATTTTTCTCTTCCCAGCCTGAGACTGATCGGCCTGCGTTGCCATAACTGGCCGTTGAACCAAGAGAGTGTAGCCAGGTGTGTGTGTGTGTGTGTGCACGTGTGAACGTGTGTATGAAATTACAGTTCATGCGTCTCTTCTGAAGCTTTTTACCATGCGATTTGCCTCAAGCTGTACTTCAGCACTGTTTAGGATGGCTGCTTTGGTCACAGCTAGACAAATGTCCCCGCTGTGCCTGCCTGGCGAACGTGTGGTAGGTTAATGTAAACGGCCTTTTGCCGGCCAGACAGCCTCTTTGCACTCTGAATTGAACAGTCCTGTAATTTTTGCTGGAGGGAAATGTTCCACTGCTTGCTGTGTGTAGGGTGTGTGTGTGTAGGGTGTGTGTGTGTAGGGTGTGTGAGTGTGTGATAGAAAGCAACACTTTTTTCAAAAAAGAGCCATCAGTCCTCTCCATGGACCCCATGCTCTTGTGTTGAATGGAATTATGGTGCTGAAAAGAAGTCGTGTGGTTCGTTGTGAGACGGCAGAGAGAGTGAGAGCGTGAGAAAGAGGAACAAGGTAGAGAGAGAGGGAGAGAGAGAGAGGGAATAAATGGCAGTCTAAGCGCTGCCGCTAACTCAATAAACAGGCATGGAAAAACTTACACAGATCGAAGGCTCAGCTACCATTTCTGCCTCTCCTAATTATTTCATTTGAGTAAATGATTGTGCTTGTCTCTCCGGTCAGTTTGTCGGCCCTGACCTCGCGGCGGCATTACGTGAGTGGGGAAAAAGTGGGAGTGAGAAATAAAGAAATGTGTTCATTGCTTTGTTTGTTGTCTTGAGCTGTGCACGCTGTGACGCTTACACGCTTTCGTGCATTACATCAAAATATGAAGTGTTTATGCTACAGGCAGAGAGTACTGCACATGGCACAACTGCAGTATTACCATTAACATGGATAGATGTCATTTCTGTAGACAGAACAGTAGTGATCATCAGAATTCCCACAGAACTGCATTACTTAGTTACTCAATAAAAACAGTGGCTGTGCAACCTGTCCACCGGATGTGTCGTGCAGCCTTAAGGAAGCATAGTACTTCCATAATGATCAGCTGAATGACTGGAATGTGATGGTTTCCATGTTTTTGTCTGGCAGGGTTCCCGGCGACAGCGTATGGACCGGTGGCGGCAGCAGCAACGCTGGCGGCAGCACGAGGCTCAGGTAGGGGGGCCCGTGGAAGAGGCGGCTACGTGGCATACCCACAGAACTCGGGGCCAGGTAAACGCTCTGACCGCGCGTGTTCTGTGTGGCTACCGCTGTGTCCATCCTCTTCAGCACACACACACTCACACATACACATTCATACTCCAAATTGAGACACACAAAAATTGACACCTTAAACAAGAGAGTGGCAGATTTAACGGGTCATGTTAATCATGTTGTTTTATCGGCCTGTTATCACACCGGTGTGCTTTAACCCTCAGTAAATAAAACTCACTCAACCCCCGGTGATCATTAGAGTTAGAGAAACAAGCATACTTAAAGGTGCACTAGCAAGCAAAACACACCACAAACACCACAGGCATTGATCAGCACAGAAAGACATACACACACACACACACACACACACACGTCTTTGTGCATACAGCAGTGCAGTGCGCCCCTATTATCCTAACTTGAGTTGAAGGAATGGAATTTTCTCCTCCTCATCACTCTTCATTGATTGGCTCCTCAGCTTCTCTCTCTAGCTTGATGAACAAATTTGCCTTAGTCCTCCTCAACGGCACTAAATAAATCAATGGCTTCTCACTAAAGTCCGGTCCCTTGTCATCTGCGTCCTTAATCAGTAGGCAGGAACCCCGAGGGGCCTGAGGCCTTTCGCTCAGTCATTTGTGCATGGCACATAAGAGCATATCTTGGACCAAGCCCCATCTGATTGGCTGAGCCAACAATGTGCTCTCTAATCACCGTGCCCTTGTTTTGCAGAATCTGCACGGACACTGACTCAAGATGAATCGTTGGTGGGTCTGAGTTCTGGGAGCTCCCAGGGTCTCTGAGGACCACTCATACAAACGCTCTGTAGGCCTCCTGTTTAGTGAGTGTAGATAAAGTGCTGTGTACTGCGATCGCCCCAGACACCGAAATTGCAAGCTCTGAGTACCTGAAGTGTTTTAGAAGACGGAGACACTATTCTTTTTTAGGTTTGAAAAGCTAGAGATGGTTCTAAGAGGGATTCTAGAGTCCTAGAATGTAGTCTAGTACTGGAAGTGTCTAGCCTTCAGAAAGGGGACCTTTGCATTGAGTGCTGACTACATCTCGAACGCTCATCAAAACAGCGTCACACTTTCTGAACTGCCAGTAGAGCAGTAGAGGAAGACAGTTCTACTTAGGAGGTTCGTGCATGTTTATGCCCTTGTGTTTGTGTATGTGACATTCATCGCTGACGCTAGCGTGTGAAATGTGTGGGTGATATAATCAACGCGTGCTTGCAACTCTGTGGCAAGGGCAAGTGAAAGGCTGGGTGTGTGTATGTGTGTGTGCAGCTACACTGAAACCCCTCATACACTTCAACCGTGCTGGTGGCTAATGTCAACAGACATGCTGGTGCAGGGTGGGACTGGGGGCCCTGGACAGTGACGGGAGATGAATGTTGAGGGTATGGACGCTCTCCTCCCTCCATTCCTTCTCTTCTCTTCTCTTCTCTTCTCCCCATCATCAGTGTAGACCCTGTCACGCTTACTCGGCTGCTCCTGCCTCTCTTCCTTAAATCTGACTACAGCACCTGTTCTTTTCCATTATCTTTAACTGCATGATTCACTTTTCTCAGACGGTGTTATTTTCTCTCGGCCAGCGGCAGAAAAGGAAAGCACAGTGACATGGAGAAATGTCGGCCTAAGGAGGCAGGCAGGCGGTCTACCTGTATCTGTGCCTGTCCCGTTGTTTCACCCTCTACCGGTCGTTCTTTTTGTCGTCCTCTGTTCAGCGAGGACCGCTGTACGCCACTTCGCTTGTCTTTGCCAGTCCGTCTCACTGTTCTTTCCATCTTTCTGTCCCTCTGTTTGTCTGCAAATCTCTGCATTACTCTTTGTCCCATTGTTTGTTCTGTTGCGTCTCCATCAGCGTGTCCCTTCGTTTCCTTCCTTCTCTTCTTGTCTCTATATGTCCCTCTGTAAGTGCTTTGAATTGAAAGGCCGGAGAGGAATGAAAGCCTAGACCTGCCCACAGATCCTTAGTGTTTATGGAGGGTTCCTAGAGCCTATAGTCCAGCACTTAAAGTCTCTCTCTGCCAGTCTGTGTTTGGACCTCACAGGCAGCCAGGAGTGAGTGTTCCCCACAGGAGGCTGCACCGCAGGAGGCGCTGCCCCCTGGAGGCCTGTCTCTCACACCCACAGCCTGCCCGCCAGCCTGCGTAGCTGGCTGACAGTATGTGTGTGCGTGTGTCCGACTGCCGTGCTGGCAAACACCCTGGTAGTCGCCCCTCCTGCCTCTATCTCTCTCTCCACTGAGAAATGTCCTCTGGCTCACTCCCTCTCTTTTCCACACTCCCGCTCTTGGTGAGACAGGTCGTCCGCTGGAGGAATGCACGTGTCTCTGCAGAGATCCGCTGGATATTTTCCCCCCTCTCTCAGATAGTACCTCTCAAAGTCTCTTCTCCAGATCGATTCCTACCGCTACCCCCCTCCTGGCTCATTAAAGCAGAGGATGGCTTGCTTTTTGTGTTACCCCCACTTCATTTCTCCTTATGACTTTTTTATTTTGCTTACCTTTTCACCAGGAAGTGTTTGTATCGTTCATTTGCCTTTCCATCTCTCCCTTGTGAGTTGCTGGTTGTCGAGAAGATGCTAACAGAACAGTGCACGGCGATGCCTCTCGTCAGCAGAAGAGAGTGTAGTCGAGGCAAGCCAGCTGTCCCTTGCTGCTCAATAAGTGTATTGTGCTGAAGGTTAACATTGCCCCCAGCTTTCTCTTGAATAAGCAGTTCTCTGGCAGGGCTTTTTCAATGGCCAATCACCGCTGCATTTAACCCGTGTCCTACCAAACTGTGAGCACAGGTGCTTTCGCACAGCTTTCCCTGAAAGCACATTACCAGGCATATGTGTGGCAGGACTGCTGTTTTTTTATATATATATTTTTTTTTTTGGTAATGAGGCCAGAGACAAATGTCCTCATGTAATTATTACCATCTCCATCCAAACAATAACACGGTTAGCCTCTTTCCAAGAGAGGTCGACCTTCCTTTTAGTCAGTGTGCATTTGGGACTTGAGCCAGTACTACACAACATGATTGTATTTGGGTTGCAAATACTCAGCTCTTACTCCTGGTCCCTTTTTGTCCTCGTCCTTATCCTCTGGCCCTCACTGTCAGTCCTTCCTGGCCACATTACCTTGATGAAACAAGGAGGAGGATGTTGCATGAAGCCCCTGTTCTGGCCTGATGAGCCTTGTGACTGCCTGGACACGGAGTTGCTCTCATTTGGCTGAGTGCTTCCCATTATCTGGAGATCATTACCTATTTCATCCCAACAAGCTCCACCATCCTGGAAAGAGACTCTTTGCTGTGCTGGCTTGGGTTGGTGTGGTAAGATTAAAGTCAGACCTAACTCACACAATTCAGTCCTTAAAGCAAATTTAATTCATCAGTTAAGTTACGTATCTGTGAAAAGCTAGAATTAAAATTCAGCCCTCAGTTTTGCTACTGCTGATTTTAAGCTGTTTTCTAAGGAAACAGTGTCCTATCATGTCAGAATTGAGGTGTGCCCCCCCCCCCCCCCCCCCTTCAAAAAACAAGTCATCTCAGCTCCAGCCCTCGCCAGCATTCGCCCACAGAAAAGGACCGACCACAGCTCCACTGTTCAAGGCTTCTCCACGTGATGCAGGTCCCACAGGCCCCCGTCGCAGGAAGATAAATGTTACACATAAAGGTTAGAGAGGCCGCTGCTTCCCCCTCTCCCTCTGTTTCAGGATGGACTCCTCTGCACAGCTGTGGTGGGCAGATGCTCAGAAAAGGCCTCTGGGAGGAACCATCCTGAGCTTCAAAGGGGGATACTCTCTCCAGCAGTGCTCAGCTGAGGACCGCTTTCATCTAGTCACTCAGATAACGGGCTGTGAAGTCTCTGAGAAAACTTTTACTTTAACGCACCTTTAAAACAATCAGAATGTCCGGCGTGGACTGGGATACTTATATAGACTGGAGAACGTCGTTCTCTATATGCGTTAGAATCATGCCATTAGAACTGTGAAAGTCTTTTTTTCTTAATTAACAGTACACTTGCTTTTTAGTTGTGACCGTGCTTGGTGCAGCGTTTACATTCAGATTTGTGCAATCGAATTCCCATTTTTGAGGACATAATTCTCCATATATTTCACCCTCTAAGATTTTGTGGCATTCCAGGCAGTCTGCGGCAATTCAGGCAGCAGACGAAAGCAGCGCAGGCTGCGAGGGAGACCTGAGCAGAGGCTAGCAAACGCAAGAATAAATCATCTGTTAAATTTCATTAGCCAAGCCTCTCTGAGCACAAAATGACAAGACATTAAATATGTATTATTTATGAAATGTCTGCACTCTCCGAAAGAGTGGTCTAGTGGTGTTAATTAGTCACCCGTTCAGTCAGAAAAGGGGCCTATTTTAAATGGAAAGTGAAAGCTAACTCCAGGCTTGTGCAGGGTTTTCATAGGTGGAAATGAAGTAGCTAATTATAGCTGCTCTGAAATGCAAAGCTCATTTGGGGAGGCATATGACAGGCTTATTGACATCCGCCCTGGATGTGCACTTGATGGCCACCAGGGATTTAAGTGGAAACGGAGTAGAGTGGGGCGAAGCCGGTTGTGTGTGCGAGTGTGTGTACATTGTTGAAGCACTGGTGTCAGAATAATCACAGACTTGTGTTAGCGAACGCTGATATACTCTTAAACACCTTCTCCCCATCAAATTGCATCGAAAGTGGTAAAGTGGTGGGGAATATGCCCTGTATTTTCTCATACACATGATGGGGTGCTCTGGTTAGTGTGTGTGTGTGTGTGTTTTTTTCTCCCCTCATCCTCATCTCTCCTTTAGCCTGGAGTGAGAGAAAAAGCAGTACTTTCGGGGCAGTAGTTTGGAATTCCTCCTCGGAGGCAGTCATCTGGCAAAGTGGAAATGAGAGAGGAGCATTTATCCACTTGAAGAGAGCCACTCTCGTGATGGCAGCATGCGGAGAGACAGAGAGTGAGAAAGAAAGAGAGACAGACAGAGAGACAGAGGGATGGGAAGAGAATAGCTGGAGAGAGCTGAATAGCACTGGCTGATGTTTGGTGATGGCCGCCCCCGTGTCCATCCCCCTCTTTTCTCCGGGCAGTGGGCGAAAGGCAGAGAGAGTGAAAGAGAGAGAGGGAGAGGGAAGAGGAGCGATAATTATCAGCAGAAATGAGGCTCAGTGAGCAATTCGCACTGCTGGACCCACTGATCCAGTCGCCACGGCAACGCCGACCTACTCATTTGTTTTGTAGATGAGTAATTACATCCAATTAGACCGCAGGAGAAAAAAAAGAAAAAGAAATGGCGAAGAAGTGATCTTTTGTTTCAGGCTGATAGCTAGAATATTAATAATTGGATGATCGGGGGCAGGGGGTGGTGGGAGATATGATCTACGGGAGTGTGGGCGCTCATCCCGAACCACACTTTTGCTTCAAACCTCCAACACACCGAGCTTAACATACTAACATACTACCTACTCAGCCTCTTGCGCCCTTGCTCTCTCACTTTTGTATATATTCAACCTTAGGTATGTACTATAAGAACAGAGTATAATGCATTTCTGAAGGGCTTGGCTTTGTAAAAGGAGCTGCCTGGTGCTCTAAAGTCTGGAGTCAGATAGCTACACCACTGTGCTGAGTGCTTGTGCTTTCAGGCTTTATTGTGTGAAGGCCACATCCATACAGGAGTCTGTATAGTATAGTGCTGGAATCATCCTGCCTTTCTTTCTGCTTCTTATCGAGTGTCCTTGAGAGTCAAGTGCACCAAAGACTTGCAGTTTTCTTTTTCTTCTTCTTCTCATCTGTTCCGTTTCTCTGATGTTTTTGAAGCTGCCGAAAGTTTTATGGGAAGAACGAAAGGAAAACTGTTGCATTCATTTCCTTTTATGACCTCATTTGTTTTAGAGTCACACACACAAACACACACTCTCGCGCACATGCACATTCAGATCGTAAGCTTTAATGCGCAACACAAGCTGGCAGCTCCATTATTCCAAACACGAAGCTCCTGTGATATTGCAGGTTGTTGTATCGCTGATGCAGTGTGGCACCAGATGTCCGCACAGCTCTAACACCGCCATTCGATATTTGTTCATTAGCATGCTGCAAATTTGTCTTCGCGCCATACAAATAAACGCCTTTCTTTCTTTGCTGCCGCCGCCGCTCCCAGAGGAAGCTGCCGATGCGCTCTGCCCCACCGTGGAAATGCACCACACTGAGGAACATGTGCTTTTCTGCACAAGATCAGAGAGAAACCATTATTTCTCTAACTTTGATGTGGAAAAGAAGGGGAAGAGGGAAAAAAAAATAACAGCCTCTTTGGCTCAATCGCGCTCTTGTTTCTCACCTTTGCTCAAAGTAAATCATTTGTATGCGCTGAAAAGAAAATTAGCACAGGAAGATAATCAAGAGATTGCCGCGCTCCCAGATGGTGTCTTTTCGTGCTCCCGCCATCCGCTGAAGAGCCACTTTCTCTCTTTCCTTTTCTTCCCCCTCTACACCCCCTCACCACAGCCCCATTTTTATTCATATCCTTTTACACTGATGGCACTATCATTAGAGGCAATCTACCTGAACAATAAAAGTCATTTTGCCTGCCTTTATTAGATAAGACCTTCCTGGCTGCGAGACGCCGGCAGCTGAGGGCTAATTGTCCGTGTCAGAGCAAACAAAGCCACCATGTGTATTTGTTGTGCGCCTCCGATGTCGTCTTTGTGTCCTGTCGTTTCCCTCCCACTATCGCCCCGATCCAACGCCTCGCGCAGATTGCAACAGGAAGCCACCATTGTGGGCCACTGGCATGGCCCAAGGCTCTTGGATGGTGCTTCAGTGCTGTTGGGGTATGGGAGAGGGGAGGTGGTAGGGGAGCGATCGTTCTCTAACCCCTTCCCTCCTCATCCGTTTAACTAATGGAGGAGATTGTGGAGAAGCCTTTTGTAAAGGTCGGCGCTTGTTTGTTATTAAAGATTCTAATTAGAAAGAGAAGAGGAAGCCGGGGAAGCTTGTCTAATTAGCGAGGAGCACGGAACCCACTTTGAAACTCAAGGGCGACGGGCTATTTGCATGCACGTTGAAAGTGGATTAAACAGAAAAAAAAGTCTCGCTCTCTCTCTCCCCCGTTTTTCTTTCTTTTTTAATGTTTGGTCTCGGCGCAATTAAAGCTCAGCTGAAAGGATAGATATTTACCGTGAAAGTCGTGACGTTTCCAGAATGACAGGGCCATAGGCACGGCTGGAAAGAGGGGCGGGAAGGGCACGGGGCATTCAAGGAAATTAAATCCCCATGGTGTTTCCCAACAGACACTCCTCATGGCTCCTGTCCTCCTGCAGGAGATATCCCCAGTCTGCTGAAGGTGGCCTTGCTTGACCTCAGCCTGCTGCCTCTTGTTCTCTGCAGTCTGACAGGAAAATCTTTGAGGAAGTTGGAAATCTGGGTGCAGTCATAAGAAGATCACAAAACATTTTTTTTGTTTTTTTGTTAAAGAACCAGTTTTCAACGTGAGCACAAATTAATCAAAGATTTTTTTATGTAGGGCTTATTTTTTTCTTTTTCTTTTTTACAGAGCAGTATGTAAACATGCTGTAAAATTGTAAAAAATCACTCCCCATACAGCCCACGTATGTGAACACAACCTGTTCTAAATGTGTTGCTTTTGTGATGTTTCAAACATCAAGGCACTTACATAAACTACACAAGACTTACATAGACTACAAGCAGTTTAACCCTTCCTGTTCATGTTGACGTTACAGGGAGTCTGGTCTGCTTTCCGATTGAGGTGCACTACAGTGCACACATTTAGAACAGAGGTACAGTATCATGTAAAATGGCTGTAAAGTGGTAATATAAAAATGATTACTGTCTTTAGCACACAGACCCACACAAACAAATTGTAAGTGGACATTAGGGGAGGAAAATAAAAGTTACATAAAGAGGTTTGTGTGTATATTAGTTCCCTGGGAGAAAAAAAAAGTCATCCTGCAGATGACAAGGAGGATTGTGTAATATAATAATATATATATATACACAAAGCAGATGTTAATGATTGGCAATGAGTGACATCATTTGGGAGTGAATGAAGTAGATGAATTTGCTAGAATTTCAGGAAGAAGTTGTCAACACAGCATAAAAATTGCTACTAGAAGTCAATGCAGGTCCTTCACGACCAATTTCTGCAAGAACACTCCGCAGAGAACTGCATACCGTCAGCGGGGCAGAGTGGCACTCATTAACTATTTCTGCGTTGGGGCCCATTTTCCACACATCCAACAAGACACTCACTACAATACGATCATCCTCATGCAGCACCATCTGCAAGTGCCTGAGGTTGCTACCACCTTAAACACACAAGGTTACTAATTTTATTTGTCAGGGGATCTTACATATTAATATACAGTGATGGTCTCCTGTCTATTAGACAAAATGATGGAATTAAGTCATATGCAATGAGTACTGAATGCAGAACTATAAAGTGTGCTTGGTAGTTTGTGTGTCTGTGTGTTGAGGGCTGTGCTGGATGGAGATGGGACAGTCATGTTGTTTTAAGGACATGCAGCTGTGCAGCACTGAGCGGATAAGTGTGTGTGCGCGCCAGCTGCCTGATGGAGGCACGTGAAAGGGACAGAGGCAGACAATGGGACGAGGGGTGTTGAGTTTGTGTGCGCGTGCGTTCAGGTGCAGACGTGGTGAGTCAGCAGCAGGGGCCGCAGTGGGCAGCGCAGTCTCCGAAGCTGCTGCAGTCCTATCAAAGATGAGTCATTAGGAAAGCAGGACAGTTTCCCTGCCCCCTACCTACAGCAGGTTCAGGGAGAGAGTGTCACTCAGTGACTTTAGTGGGAGAAATAAGAGAACTGCGTCACACATGGACAGGTGAACTACAGCACTATGCATTGACTGAAGCAGTTCATTTGTAGTCACATCTAAGTGAACTACCTGCACTTCACATGCTATTCTTTGTCCAAAATTATAATGTATATATGTGTGTGTGTGTGTGTGAAAAATATAATATAATATATAAATATAATATAAAACAGTGTACTAATGCTGTTATAGACTAGACATGTGCACCTTTAGAAAGCAGTAGGAAGCTGAAAGATGAATCCAGAATGACGAACAGAACTGTAGATGAATGAAGTTGTAATAAAATAAATAACCAGCGTTTAAAAGTGACCACAAGGTCAAATACATAAATGAAAAATGAATTTAAATGGAGATTCATAATGTTAGCCACTCAAAATATAAAAAAACCCTCTAGCACTACCATTTGCTGTCTAATTGATCATGATTACATCTTAACTGTACATTTTGTTAATTGTATATGAATCAAACAATATAACTAACTAAACAGGTGACTGCAAACTTTTGAGCAGTAGTGTACATAATATTTTAGTAATTTAGAAATTTCTATGGGGGTAGTCTTAAATTAGACCCCATACACATTTTAAATGGATTAAAAAAATACTTCTCTAAACCGTTTGTAAAAGCACCTTAGGTAGGTCCCTTATAAAGCTGCCTGAGAGAACACTAATAGTGTGTGAAAATTCAATGGAAAAGGGAGGCTAAAATAGAAGATAGTTTTGATTTCTTTAACACGGGTTTGCTCACTGCATAATTCACTGTTATTTCATAGTTTTGTTGTCTTGATTATGAAATCCCCTCTGTGAGTAGATGTGTCCAAGCAAACCGCTGATGTTTTGAATATAAGTAAGATAAACACCGGCCTGCATTCTTCTCTGGCCTTAAAGCAAGATGTAAATAAAACCATTGCGAGTGCAGTTTTGTCCGATTTGTCGAGCTATACATTCCGGTAAGTAGGCAGCACGGGCATGTTGCCATTCTAACAGCCGCTTACCGTAATTTGGAGGATGGAGGGGAAGGTGTGACGGAGCTGGCGGAGGACCTGTTCTGCCCGCTAGATTGCACTTGGCAGTTGCTGACAGTATAATCAGCACTGGCTAGGTGAGGCAGGGCTGCAGGCCTTCTCTTTTTGTTTAGGGACCCAAATGAAAAACAAATACGCCCTGGGGGGCCCCAGGATGAAAGGCCTGCGCTGCCAATCTCGCTCCTGCCTTGAGTGGATTAACTCCTGTGCTGGAAAGAGGTGCGAGAGGCACCAATGGCTTTTAATAGGCCTTTTTTTTTTCTACGAGTGCCGCGCCTCAGATTATGGGGATGAGCTATAAATGTCAATGCGGCTTGCGCTAGTCAATGACGGTTTCTGAAGCGTTGCTAATCTGCCATCTGTGTGAAAGGAAGGTGTTTTTGTGAGTTCGGGCCAAGACGCGTAGAGGCCCAGCGCTTTGTGTTGTGGATCCTCCCTAATGTTTATGCCCAGTAAACATGAATGTGGCCTTCTTGGATTGTCTGCAGAACCTTACTCAAAGGCTCTGTATGCTTAGCTGCGCCTCCCAAGAATAGAGGGGTCTGAAATCAATTATTGACGTTTTGTGTGAATGCAAGCTTCATTCTCTTGAGAAAGAAAAGTACAGATACTTAAGAGGACTATTAAAGACCGTTATTGTGTGAATGAAGACCAACTGTGCTCAAGAGTGTACTGCTTCACACTGATCCTCTAGGTTAACATGAGGTCCATTCACTCAGTCTTAGCGAGATTCCTCTAAGGCTGGCTGCACTGGTAGGTAGTTCACAAGCTCTTCTCCCACTTATACTACAGCACCAGTCAAAAATGTAAAGACACCTAGGCACAAATAGGCTTTCTTAGTTTTAACTATGGTCCACACTTTGAATAAGTGAAATGTCAGAAATATGAAATTAGACTACGACACAAATGTGATAAAACAAATCAAACCTTGTTTTTTAGATTAGGAAGTCAAAATAGCCTCCCTTTAATTGCAGCTCTACTCAATCATGGCATTCTCTTATAGAGCTACAAGAGATGCTTCTCCAACAGGCTTGAAAAAGCTCTACCTCTGCGATCACCTGCTGGTTGATAATGTTTTAAATATCACTTATATTGGAAATACATTGTACTGCTTTTATTAGTCTTAAAAAACAGTTTTAAGCATTTACAGTGGGGAGCCTTTTGATCAAAGTATTTGTTAGTTATGGAAAGTTATTGAAAAAAAGCCTGCAATGGTTTACTCATGTATACAGAAATATAGAATATAATGTTTAATTCTGTTCCTTTTGCACAGACTGCATGTTGCCTAATATGCCTAATACAACTGTAGGTTTAGAAAGCTTTTGAACCTGGCAGTTGTGTATTGATGACATGTTCATGCATACACAGGCTGTGAAACTGTACTGTTTGTGAATCAGTAAATTGCTTCAACATGAAGCATGATAATTTATGATGACTTGTGTGCAAAATAATAATGAAACACTCAGTAGTTACAAATGTCTGAGGCCTGAGCTGGGCCTCAAAATGGCTTAGTGGTCTAATGTGCTACCACTCTGGCCTAGAGAGTCACAAGTTAAAATCCTGAGAAATGCCACTTTGCCATCAGTGGTCCAGAGTCCAAGAGAGCAAAATTGCCCGTGCTCTCTCCGGGTGGGTAGATGGCACTCTCTCCCCTCATCACTCTTAAAGCGCTGTAGGCCGGAATTGGGAACACATCGCTTTCCTCTGAGCTTGAAAGAAGTTTCTAAAAAGGCAGTGACTGGTATCAGAGGCGACATGTGTTAAGTAGGAGCATTGCTAGTGCTAGGGGGAGCTATGAATGCGTGGGTCAATTTGGGAGAAACTGAAAGTAACTAACATTACAAATGATATTAAAAAAAAAAAACTTGCACAATGCACATAAAATGACATGAACAAGACATGAATAGTAAAGCCTTAATTTCTAACTGTCTGTAGCCCTGATTCTTAAATGTCCACATTTTGACTGGTACTGTATTTCACCCCCATATTCACCCCCAGCAGGTAGCTGGGGTACAGGTTTAATAGCACAAAGGTCGTTAGCAGCTGGCTACATAGCAGGTAGCGCTGAACGCCATGTAGCAGCCTTCAGCCACTCTCACCAGAACCACGCACCAACACACGCCTTGCCTACATGACTGTGTACCATGCAAAGAGTTTTTCCCCAAAATGATGGCGTCCCACCCCTTCCTCCTCCTCCTCACCTCCCTCCCCAACCCCCTCTCCCCCTCCTTCAACCCTGTACTGTATCTCCCAGGCTTCCCCGATTACGGGTTTTATTCCGCGCCCAGTGACCAGCGGGGGGCGCCCTGTTCCTTTGCGGACTATGGCTCCCTGGGGCCCCAGGCGGCTCAGATGCTGCAAAGCGAGCACGCCACGTCCGCCTGCAACTCGCCCCTGCAGCACCTGCACAGCCCGGATCAGTTTAAAAGCCCAGGTTTGTATGGTGCGTTTTCATGTCCTAGACCTCTTTTTGCTGCCTTCACGTTTGGTCTCCTTTTTGTTTTCTTTCTTCTTCTTTTTTTTTTGTTGCATCAAGCAAGAGAGACAGTTTGTTCCTGTGTATGAATAGAGGCATCTCAGGGAGGAGAGGTTTTACCATACATGATAAACAAACAGTGGACTGAGATGCACTGCATGTGGGGATTTTTTTTACATTCATTTCTCTCATTAAGAAGGCAGTGCTCTTTGTTTTGTGTATGTAGAGCCATTAGATTTCTTCTTATTATTAATTTGGCACAAAGGCATGCAAGTGCCCTCTAGATGCATGTATAAAGCATGAAGAGAACAGCCAAAATGAATGACGCAGTGTCAGCTAATGCTCACTCTGTTCATTCAGTCACATTCCCCATCCCCATACCATCATCATAAGCATCATGTATGCATCCAGTATCTACTGAAGGAGCATGGTCCTTACTGGCCTTTTTGTGGCCAGACTTAACTACATGCGTATTCAGTGTCTGTCTATTAGTCACAATATTCTTACACAGTAGTTAGACCTGTCACGATTGTGTTATTGAGTTATCATACAATATATGGACATGACCTTGATTTTTGCTGACCTCAATGTGGCCCATTGTGGTTTTTTTTTGTGTTCATATGTTTTAGCCAGTCGCGCTTCTGTTTTTTCCCATGTCGGACTGAAACTCATACAAAGCTACTGTAAGAAATGTGTAAAACTAACCAGCCTCTTGGGGACGCAGCGTAAAGACCTAGCACCAGTAACAGGATACATGTAACACTGCCAATAGGTGATCCATTAGGTCCACGATTGCACGTTAGTAGGCAAAGGCAAACAGCAATACATCGAGCATGGTCACATGTCTAAAGTGACATTGTTCAGATGTTTCAGTGGAGAGCAAAGTTTGCCTCCTTTCTTTTTACAATTTGTTTTGTAACACAAAACCGTGCTTCATCCTGAACCGTGAGTTCTGTGATCCATTACGCTACTAGGGACAGACAATGGGCATGTTACTCTAAGCTATTAGCTGTTTTTCTCCAGACTGCAGAATTTCAGTCAGAATCTTTGAATGAGTAAATCCAAATGAACTTGGATTTAAAGTCGTATTCCACAGCTCCGGTGTGGGAACATTTTGGCTTTAAGCAGAATGAGTGGAAAGAGCCCTTTAACAAAGCCGGTATGTCAGCTTCGTTTTATTTATTTACAATATATATATATATATATATATATATATATATATATATATATATATATATATATATTTAGATTACAGTTCTGATGTCTGAATATTGTTAATTCTGAAATTCATTGTCTTTAAAAGCATGCAATTGTATTATTATGCTATTAGATTATCATTATATCAATAATACTGTTACTGATATAATACTGTTTATCGCATTTTTTTCTGGAACAATTTATTGTCGTGAAAAAATATATATATCGTGACAGGTCTAACAGTAGTTGTCAATCTCCAGTTTAAAAAGTCTGTTTTTATTCAGATTTTATTTTAAAGGCTTAATCACAGTTTTTCGGCTTAATCGCAGTACGAAAACAAGCTAATTCCCTTCCTGTCACCTCGTGTTGCACGTTAAGTCAACTCTTGTCACCTCCTCGCAACACTCCTGTGATATAAACACAAGCTCTCTTGGAACATCTTCACATTATTATGTCTAGCTGTGTTTGGTGTGAATTGAGGTTTGAAGGCAGGTGACGTGGTGCAGTCAGCTTGCTTTGCGTGAGTGCATTAGACGAGTACTTCCATGGTAACATGGTTAGCAATAAATCAACAGCAACAGAGGCTAGTTGACACTTGAAGATGATCCTGTTTGCCTTGCATCTGTAGTAGCCGTATTATGATTTGTGGTCAAAGTGATAAATCCTTGAGTCCCCAGGGCTGTATGTAGGCCCACACTTCAGTTCCTAAGCATTATAACATACCCTTCTTATTATTTTTCTAGCAGGTAATGAATAAGTAAAGAATATGCTTTAGGATTAATAACTGCAGCTTTGAAATCTCACTGGATGCATAACGTGGCCTGTTCCATCAGTGAAATTCTAGTTGCAATGTCATTAACGGTGAATATGACCCTGCTGTCTCTTTCTCTCCGAACCCCCCAGCGTAGTTACGGCTAGTCAAGCCTCATTGGCTAGCCATTTTCAGCACCGCACTCCATGGGCCTCCTTCAGTTCTGCAATGTCCCTGCTCTAAAGCATGATGATGCGCTGCAGAAGTCTTGCACGACGTCGCCCGTCTGTAGCCACAGTCCAAACGGCCGCGGCTGAGGCGGCTCCAGCCAGGTGTTGAGGCCTGCCAGGCGCTCCGCCTCGCCTCACCTCGCCTGTCCCGCCTCATTTGCTTTGGCAGGCGACAAGGAAAGACATCTTAGCGCCCGTGCTTTACACTGCAGATTACACAGATCTCTCGGTTTGGACCCGGGCCCAGCCTGTGCAGATTTCGGCTCGAATGGCTCCCCGCGGTGCGCAGCCGGGCACGCTAAGCTATGGGCTCCGAGCTGCACCGGTGCTGTACAGAGTTACGGTCCTCAATTACTGTAGTCAGATTTCACCACCACAGTCTAGGGCAGGAGCTGCTGTACGGATACACAGCAACTGAGAACATTTGGGAGTTCTGCCCAGTTTTCCGTTTGTGTTCCACAATACATCACTGTGTTTTCAGCTCCGGAAGCTGTCCTGTGCTGCTGGCAGAGGTCATGTTGTTCTCTTCGTTCTCTCCTGTTTAAACTGTGCAGCCTTTTCTCGCTATGTTCCGCTGGCATTTCACCAGCCTTTATCAGACAGACATAAATAATACTTCACCTCTGCACTCCACCCCCCTGCTGCCACCCGTCGCCACCACTGAACAGAAGCATCGGAGGCAGAAATGCGCATTTCTGTCTTAATCTTTGCAATATATGACAGTAATACTGCTTTCAATATAGGTTGAGAACACAGAGATAAAGTTATATTGGATTAAGGTGATACTTGATATGAGGTCCTGTCAAACTGTCTCCTGTATCTCGGTTGCTGGGGCAACACAGACATAATCGATGCATTGTGGGGTCTTTTAGGGGTCATATCAAAGCACTTTATCTCATGACAGAAACGACTGTGCGTTTGTGTGTCTGCCTGTGTGTGTGTGCTGGTGTGAGAATTACATTATAATCCCCCTCCACCATGAAAAAAGGTATATAAATCAATAAATAAACAAGCAAACAAACAAAAAAAAAAACAGGTGAGGACAAATACCTTGCTTGAACTTGTAGAACAGAACAGTCCTGTGCCCTCTTCCCCCACGGCACACAGCCACTTTGTCATCCTGCAGAAACAGACAAAGGGGTCTCGTAAATTAAAGCTCCTACCTGGGCGCCAGTGCAGGACACATGAGTCACCTGCACCTTAAAAACCTGCTGTGTAATCCACTGGCCCGCTAGTTTAATTAGCATGGGTGCCGCTAAGCTACCAGTCAAAGCCAATAAGTGTAACTCATGTTTGCCTATTAAAGTTAATAGCAGGAGCGGTCTAGCCCCAGGGTTTAAGTTGAAACATAAATCCTTTTGCTCGCAGAGAGAAAGAGAGAGAGAGAGAAACAGAGAGAGAAGAGGAAAGGGAGAGGGAGAGCCCTGCGCTTTGCCTCAACAGAATCCACCAATTATAGGAAATGAGGATTACTGTTGAAACTCAAAATGGCTGTAATTGCTTAATAAGCAGGCCTATTAGGAAATGTGCTGTTCAGATAAGGCCAGTGAGGCTGCTCCTGAGAAAGGCCTGGAGTTAAGCACTGCAGTTTCTGTCTCTCTCCCCCCCTAAATGTGTCTCTCTAATTCTCTGTCACTGCAAAGCACAGAGTAGGCCAGATACAGTAGGATGAATTGACCCGTCTAACTTTTGCCCACAAAAGCATTTTAGCGTAGCTGCTTTGCTCTAGCATTTTAAACTGAAAAGAAAACAAAGGTCAGAGTGAATCATTAGCAGATTGGCAGAGGTGTGTTTTTTATGGGGGGTGGGATTTAAAACTTCATGTTCAATGCAACTCAACATATCTATTTGAGCACAAAACCGGTCACGTGACATATCGACATGATAAAAGTGTATCTGTTTTTGAAAAGCCAGGACAGGCCTTAGTCATAGCATTATTAGTCACAGCATTGGTGTCTCATACTGTTGTCGTGGTGGAAATGTAGGCAAATTAGTAGTGCTGTCTGACAGATGAAAAGCTACAGCGGGGACAATGTGACCGGAGCACTTTGTCTAGCCAGTTTATACAGTGTTGGATGTATTGGCTGGATCATGGGGTTGAACAGGCTTAGAAACTTTTACAACCTAGACTACTGGCATTTCGTTCACTGCACAAAAAGTGTTTATATGCTCATTTTGAGAATGTTTCAAGAATAATTTCATTTAATTTAATTTAGCTTAGCTCTAGCTTTGTTTTAAGCCATGTTAGTTAGCGAAATGTGTTTTATTCTACAGGAAGAAGTCAGATATGCCGAATCTGCAAATAGAATAACAATTTCTCTAGATAATTAAAAACATATATGTAAAATGAAAATCTAGAAAGAAGTTAAAACTTTGAAACCTTGACCAAATTTCCAACTTTGCACTCACCAGGCATTTTCTGCATCACCTCATTAACTCTGTGTGCCTTAATGATGGCAAGTCAAATAAGACACCGAAAACAAGAGGAGGAACCTGCAGCACATGCTTTTTCCAAATTTACACCATGCATTGTGCCAAGAGTTACCTTAGAACTAGCCCGAAAAATTAACAGTGCCATCAAATACCCGCTGATATACTACGCTTCATGCAGGTCCACACAAACAGCCTGTACGCAAAGGGCACATGATACGTTTGTGACTGACTGCATGTTGGTTTCTTGCATGCCGATCACTGTTTGCACATGACTTCCCTGTGAGTTGTGAAATTCCCCAACATGTTCACGACATACTCGAGAATATGATGTTGGCTAATCGCCTTTGGTGCCCCTCGCTACTTGAAAGAAATAAAGATAATAAAGATATTGTTCTAATGCAAGTTTAATGACACTCTCTTTACAATTCACAATATAATTGTGAAAGCTTTAGCTATTAGCAATTTCAGAGTGCAGAAATGGAACGGCATTTCCAGTAATTAGTCAGCATTTCAGTGCCACTCTCCTTGCTGCTATCGCTTATTATTTGGCTCTACTGTTCCCAGTCCTTCAATATTCTGAAAATTAATATAGACTCAAACATCCAATATCATATTCTCTCCCATATATTGTGTTTATGTCAATCTCCAGGCAGTCTAAATTTGTTTTCCAATCTGTGTGCATCATGCTTGACATGACCCTGAGGATTTGCTGTTTAAATATGTCTCCCCCTCTGTGTGTGTGCGCTCTTTAGGCACTAACCCTCCTCGGCCCGGAGGCTTCCCTGGTGCTAACAGTCCGGGGCCTGTAGCTGATCTGTACGGCCCGGGCAGTCAGGACTCTGCTGTGGGAAACTACATCACTGCTGCTAGCCCCCAGCCTGGCTCCGGCTTCAGCCACGGCATCGCTGTGAGTATCACCCCACCTCCACCAAGTCCAAATGTTACACCTTCCCATCACACCTGCCGTGTACCTGTTCTGAAATATACAGAGCTCATTTAAAGGGACAGTCCAGCGTGTTCAACATCTGCCACATCATTATGCGTCACACCCAACCCTCTGTTATCACCAGCTATGATGTTGACGTATCTCCTACCTCTTTGACTCAAAACTCACTTGCAACAGAAGTCATTTTTCAGATGCTGAATTATATTAACCTTGGTTTTGTACGAGACAGTGTCTTACCGAAGCTGTTCCTATGAAGTTTTGTTGAACTTTCCAACACTATCAAAATAGGCTGTTTGCAATAACATACAATTTTACAAACTATTCACTTTTAGATGTTTTATTCCATAATTAATACTTAAAATACTATCCTCTATTGATGGGTTCAACAGTTTCACAGCTGATCTTTTGACCAAAACCTTGGAATGGAAGTGTACATTTGCACTCCATTAGGGTTCCTGAAATTTATAGTGATCAGGCATAACCTGTGAAAACGTTGTCCAAACCACCAAACTGGTCATTTTGGGCTGATGGCAAATTGAGTGGAACTCAAGAACCTTGTTTTAGAGTTCTTGGAAGCTTCATCTGATGGAACTTGAAACCAGATCCCAACTTTCTGGGCACAGAGCATTAGATTGCAAGAGGAGGAGGAGCTGTGGTGATGGGGTCTGATTTTTGTCATAGGAAGGTGAGGGAACTCCATTAAGTTAGCAGAAACCCTGTAAAGATCTTTACAACATGAATGTGCTCTACAAAGCATAGTCATTTACTGATAAAATATAGCTAAAAATATAACTGCTAAGTGGCTTTTATTAAAAGTGTGTTTTGAGTGTTTCAGCGGGAAAGGCACTGAAATGATTGTCTTACTCTGTCTGGTACAGATGCATCAAATTGAGATTAGGTTGAAAACGCTGGAATATTCCTTTCATGGGACACCGCACAATCTAGTGTACAGGGCCTGTACAGTAAATATGTCTCGGCCTCTCTCTGGCTGTTTCTCATTCTCTGTTCGTTCTTTTCTATTCTCAAAACACTTTTAATCCTGTACAGTTTTTGATTACTTTTGACTTGCAACTGAGGAGTCTGGGTTTGATTGTGTAATTTCTGTATGACTCACTTAAGGGCAGCCACTTTATTGTCAATGTGGCAATTTAGAAAAGAGGGTCTCAATCGGACTATAAGCAGAATTAGTGCCACTATGTGCATCCAAAAAAAACAAAAAAACCACAAAAAACACTTGTGTGCTGATGAATCAAGAGCCTCTGTGATACTGCAATCCGTCTGAAATGCAGCTGAAGTTTGAGGGATGAAGGAGGGAGGGAGGGAGAAAAGAGCATCACAAACAACTTGGCAGAAAAAAGGAAGAAAAAAATTGGTATGATTGGAAATGAGCAAATTGTCAAATTCAAATGTCCCTGTAACAAGCAGATGCTTTTGACACCATATCCAAACAAAAGCATGGCGCGGCACAAAAGTTGCTTTAATTGGCTTTTTGCTGGCAGAGCGCAGATTCCGTCTCTGAATGTCACAGATGTCAGGTCGCATTTCTGAATCGCTGCAGCTCTCAATTTGAAAAAAGAAAGGATGCATTTGTAATGAAGTGCCAAATTGAAATTCAATTATTCACACACTCATTCTCGCGCAAATACATCTCTTAACCAGCTCTACGGCAGAGATGGGCTTTATGACAAGGTGTGCCGTGCAACAGTCATCCAAGGCCTTCTCTCCTCCTAACCCTCGCTGCCTTTGTGAGTTGAACAGCCTCTTTGTCGCCCGCTTTTGTATTTGTCGAACAATGCAGATTATAATACAGTTATCAAGTAATTATCCGTGTTCCGTGGATCACTTTGCATTGGGGCTTGAAACACTGCCCCTGTTCTTCGCTCGCATTTCACATTCTTGGTTGCGTTGAGAATGTTAGGCGATGGTTTAAAACCCAAGAGAGCAGATGACTCAGACTTTAACTTTGTTAAACATCCACAGCACTGCAAAATGGAAATGCGCGCCATGCACCCCTAGCTTTATTTATGGGCATTAGTGTTACCGGGGACGCATCTGGACGCAAATTTGCATGGCGATAAGAGATTAATGTGGAGTGGTGCGGTTTCAGGTTGAGTTAGTTCCTCTCAGGGTGATACGAGTAACTAAGGCTGGGCTGAGAGCCTAGATGCTTCAGAGTCCGGCACTCCGGCAGATAATGTCTCCGAGCAGCACATTAACACAGGAAATGACGCGGAACGCAGAATGCTCCTCTCCGTTTATTTCTGCGACACGTGTCAACAATTAGCCACACCGCGGAACTGTAGGCGCTGCAACCCGGCGGATGACTCCACAGTTGCTGTTTTATTACTCTTTATTAGTGTTACTCATATCTGGCCCTGGAGGGCCACAGCACTGCAGAGTTTAGTGTTTTTCCTGCTCCAGCGCACCTAATTCATCCTGCGAAGGGCTTTATAATTAGCTGATGAGATGAATCAGCTGCGTTCGATGGGGAAGAACAGTGTGGCGCTGTGGCCTTCCAGGCCCACATCTGAGTAGCACCGTCAGGAACATGCAACTAGTATGAAGTTAAACGATAAAGGCTCTCGTACTCCACAGAGATGAGTGTCAGTGGGAGTGCGAAGCAAAACTCTTTCCTCAGAGTCTGCTTGATTAGAGAGCCCGAAGCGCCCTGCCGTAGCAGACTTTGATTTATTCATATGGATTAAGCTCGGGAGGTCTTTCTGAAGCGCGTCGCTCACGAGCACAATGGGCTGATGACAGGCCCGATAAGAGGCAGTGTTTTTAAGAAAGACGTGTTGACAGTTTGCCGTTTTGCCCCCTAAATCTGCCGTGTGGGCGGTTTGCCTCACAAACGCAATCAGAAAATCAGACAGTGTCGAGGATTTGCATATGGAGGAGGGAGATTGATCAGCTCGAGAGAGCGAGAAGACGAGGGTGGACGTTTCCTCGTTTTTCTTACTTTTTTTGGAAGGGGGTTGAAGAAGAACATGCACGTGTTTGGAATCCTTCAATAACATTCCTGTAAGCATGACTGAGTTCACACCTAACCCATTGGGGGTAAAACCAACAATAATGAATGAATTAGAATAAAAGTATTTTTTAGTTTGCTGTACTAAATGTAAATTTACGTAAAATTTACATTCTGTAAAGACAGATTTGAGCCAACACCTCAAACTCTTTACTCGATCATGAAAAATATTTGGCCAGAGTTTCCATTATTTTGGTCTCCTCCCATTCAAAGAGAGACCTGATATTGTAGGACTGGAAATAAATGCCCGGCAGCATTGCAAAGTTGGCCACAGAGTGAACCTTTCTACAGAACGTTGTCTAGCTACAACTATGTTCATCTCTTAGGTCCATGCTTGTTTTGAATTGCTTACTTTTTACCACCCAGTAAGATTCTGATTGATCTCATCATGTCCTGCCCACAATAATTTCTTCTTACTCATGCATCTGATTTTACTCGAAATACATCATGTTAAAGATGAAAACCCCTTTCTGATTTTAGTTGCATTTAAATGCTGTTAGTAATGTTAGCATTTTTGGGGTCAACATACCTTGAAGCACACATGTTTATTTAGATATTATACTTTTAAGTATTAAGTGACCTTTTGACACTGTTGTGTCCTCTAAACCAAACACCCACTTAGTACACAGTTAGTACTTAGTTTTCACTTTAGATACAGTATGTTACAGTAAGTTCATGACATTTTTGTACATATCTAGTTCAGAAATATAGAACATTTCCTTTGTTTCTATAAAGAAAATAAATAAAAGTAAACTTGTGATTTTCAGTTATTATTTTTCCACTTTGCGCATTGTACATCAAATCAGTTTTCATTATATACTGTTTATGATTTGAAACTCCTACATGATGACAGAGTAATCCTGTGGATCAAAATGTACTCACTTTTCTCTTCTCCTGCAGATGCCTACTAACAGACACACTAACTGTATACTTTTAGGGCCCCTTGATTGCGACAGCTTTTACAAATGGATACCATTGAAACCTAACAGGTGGTCGGTTGCCATCTCAGTGGAGGTATTATGTTTTCTCTTATATTGCTCAATGGTCCTTTCTATCCACCTCTTTCTCTGTCTTTATGGACTTATTTCATCCTTAATCTCTCCTCCACCTGCTCTCGCTTTTATGGAACTGTTACCCCATATCAGCGCAAATGCTAGACTGACAGTGAAATGCATGAAATGGCAAAATGCAGTCATTCTCTTCAACCTGCAAATCTTTCTCTCTGCGCCTTTGTTCATTTCCCATATACGCCAGACCTTTCATTTGCAATATCATGCACTTCATTTGTTCATAGCTTGAAGCAAGTAGAGTTTATTTCATTTCATGAGCTTGCACAAATCGACACTGTTGCTTTCTCCTAAAGGTTCCCCATTATGGCTTGTGTGTCCATATTTTCTAACTAAAACGGAGATGCTAATAAACATTAAAACACAAAACAGTAGATGTAAGTAATAATGAGAAGTATTTCCAGCTATGGAGTGAGTTTTTTCTGTGTACACAGAAAACAATAGCAGGAGAGGAATTTAAAGGCATTCTTGTGCCTTGTTTCAGAGTCTGTATACAGCCTATGTCCGTCTCCACAAGCTCTCCCACTACTGTGCTACTTCACCCTCATTTGGCTCTCAAACTTTCAAATCTGTGGAGTGTCAAGTCAGATCCCAGTCTCAGCTCCCAGTACTCTGCCCACCCGTCTGCTTGGATTACTTCTGCCTCAATGTGCCCCACTTTTTCTGCTGTCTGCAAGGACACCAGTTAGAGTGAGAGAGACTGGGAGTCTACAGGCTTACTTTCTTCCAAACAAGAAATCAGAGAAACAACATCTAGCCAATAAGTAATTGAAAACAGATTTCACCTGACAATCTTGCCAAATAACATCATAAGGCGACGTGAATTGGGTCTTCTATTGTATGACAAAGACTGCTGTTTAATTTTGGGGTAAAGCAACAGTGTTCTAAAATTATGAGGTTGTCAATAACCATGTGTGTGAATGCAGTCTCCTATTATAGACAGCCTGAGCTACAGCATCACCTCTTCTGTAATTGCAGTTGTAAATGAGAACATAGTTTTACGTTAAAGTTCAGTGTAAGGGATTTAATGCTTAAATGTAAAAAAATCATTTTTCAATGCTGCAATACGGTACAATCTGTCAAAATAAAATATATTCTCTAACTGCATGGGTGTTCAATTCTTTATTTAAATAGTTTAAATACTTAAAATATTGATGCTAATAAGTGTATGTAATATTTGCCTGCAACATTGTATTAATATAGATAATTAAGATATATAATTAGATAGATAAGATACTACAATATTCATTCTGGTATGGCAACAATCCCAATTCAAATAAATTTAAAAGAACTCAAAGTTAAAGATCGATTATTCACTTATTTTATTTTATCATTAATACAGGATGCTAGAAACTGCAGTCCATCTGTTGATACATAATTTGTTTCTGACCACAGAACAACTCAACAACATTCTGCATATTCTCAGATCACTCTCAATTTAGCAGTGACACTGATGGGTGTAGAAACTCCAGCAAATACTGCTGTGCTCAGAACTGTCCACCACCCAAATGATATGTAATCAGTGGTGGTCCCGTATTGATCCCTTTCCATTGATGGACAGGGTATAAATTGTGCAGTGAAAGTTGAGCTGCAGAATATTTGATCTAAAGCTCTGAAATTCCTGTTATCTGTTAGCACTGGTTTAGTCATGTGTATGCCTCTCACTGTGTGCATGGCAAAAGAGAGTGGTAGTAGCTCAGGTACTGATGAATAGTGTCAGTATCTTCAAGAAACTGGTGATGTAATTTGAACTCTACCTGTTTTGCCTCACCAGAGTATATCTGGAGGTCCTGGGAAGATGGGCCGAAGTTTCTAACTGGTTGTGTACAGGTGATGTCATGAGACTTCAAGCACTACAGCATCCCATTGGTGAAAGGACAAGGGGTGGCATCATGAAGAAGAAAAGAACAAAAGAAAATGTCAAGATCATCTCAGAAAATAAAACAACTGCTGTTCTTCTATATGGCTTTTTAGTTCTCTCATTATTTTTAAGGTTTTCTGCTTTTAGTTGGTTAAGTTGTGTAGATGAGGGGGGAAAATGTTATTTTGTTGTGATCAGTTGTGTCATTTTGATTTTTCGCATTTCTTATTCATGCTCTTTGTGTTTTTTTCTTTTTATGGCATTTTGGCGAGAATAGTT
This sequence comes from Salminus brasiliensis, assembly GCF_030463535.1. Classification (NCBI taxonomy): domain Eukaryota; kingdom Metazoa; phylum Chordata; class Actinopteri; order Characiformes; family Bryconidae; genus Salminus; species Salminus brasiliensis. The sequence goes on from NC_132893.1 coordinate 4,460,348, forward strand.
GAAAACGTTTGCTGGTCATGTGTGAATTACCTTTGGTACAAATTGTAAAGATCCGATTTTATGGTGTCATATTTGCACAACAAAAAAAAGGTTCAAGCTACATATTGACTGATAAGGCTTTGAAAGAACATTAAGTACATTTCATTTCGGGTGAAAAACAAGAGGGTAAATGAACTAAATCGATCTTAGTAGCTGTTTTTAATTCTTGTGATGTCTCATTGTTGATCATAATTACCTATTTTTGGGCAATACAAAGAGGACTCCAATATTTTTATGGTCCTTTTTTTATAAGTGTTGTTTTTGTCGTTTAGAAAAAAAAATGTATACTATAACATTTTTTCAAATGTATACATTGTGAATTCAGATTTAAGAAAAAAAAAGTTACTGTAAATATTATTCCAGTCATTGCATATAACCAACTCAGAATGGAAAAAGAAAAAAAAACAAAAACGTATTTTTCTGACGGCGTGTAAAAGAAATGGTTCCAGGGTGTGAATAAACAAAAAAGAAAATATAGGTCTTAACAGATGATTATTATCTAGGTGTCACTCAAATACAGTAAGTACCCAAGTGACAAGTTGCGATCTATTGGATAGCTGTTTGGCTCGCTCTGTAAATACAAGCTAAATAATTTTACAAGTGTCATACCAGCATATTTACAAACCGGTGACTACAGGGCACTGCTCAGAGTGAGGTAAAGATTCTTTGAGTTGAGTCTTTTATCGCAGCTGCGGAGATTTAAGCTCAACGTAATTTCAAAAAGAACGATTCAATCCAAAGCACACTGTAGGTAGTGTTACTCTGAATTCAGTCTGGAGATTTTAGAAATACTCTGTGCGTCCTGACACTTTTATACTCCTGACAAGAAAAAAAAAAGTTAAAAAACTAAAAAACAAAAACAAAAAAAGACTATGTTATTTGGTGTTGTTGTTTGTCTTATCCACTCTGTTCCATTTGACTTTGGAACTCGGTATCTGGAGTGTACGTCACAGCTAATGCATAAAAGCTTGTTCTTTCGATCAGTTCTCTGCTGAGTGAATTAAGAAGGCAAACGTTTTTTTACCATACCTCAGTCCTGTGAGTTTGACGGTGGAAAAGAAATGTAATTTATTTTATCGTTTTATCCGAGCGTTAACAAGCAAACCATGCTGACTGAGTATAAGCAGAAATCATTGCACTGTGACCAGTAGGAAAGACCTGACCACTTTTGTTTTTGCACATGTTGGCTACTTTAAATGATTCTCGATTAGGGTTTCATGTATGAAGACTCCTCATGTGAATGTTGCCTCTACAGATGACTGGAAGGCCAGGTGTAGAGCCAGCAAAATGAAAAAGCAATCTCTAGAACTCAAAGCTCAGATTTCATTTCATGGATATAGCCAACCTCTAATCTAAAATGTATTTTAGATGCAACCAATAGAAGACACTGAAAAATATGTTCACACAGAGAACCGTAGCTGCTGTGCTGATTTTGTTGTACGTATAAGGACTGGTTTCAGGTCAGAGAAAATGACATTGAACGAAACGATTTTAAAGTGCAGATTGTTGAAGGTGATGATTTGATTGATGTATATTTGTATATTTGTCTCTTGTTTCCTGCTGCAAATGTATACTACATTTTTTTTGGATTGATTTTGTTTTATTTGATGTACTCCAATGCGCCGAATAACCAGGTGAAGCAAAATGCTGGATGCTTTTTACATGATATGGAGATACGATCAAGTAATAATTTAAAAACAAACAAGAGAAAAAAAAGAAGCTGAAGACAACTATTGTAATGTTCAAATGTATGAGACAAAAATGAAATACAAAACTTTAAAAAAGGAAAAGATGTTCCTTCACTGATTTCAAATGTTGAATCAGGGGATTTTATTCCTATTTTTGTGGTTGTTCATATGAATAATAATTATAATAATAATGATAATAATACAATGTACTGTGCAGCCATCAAATGATCTCTCTCCTTTTCCACTCCCTATCACTACATCCAACCTTTTAGTTCATCATCATTGTATTTAGTGTGTAAAAATCATATATTGTAACAAAGTGCTGTCTTTGGTACCAGTGTAGTGGTTTATACTCCTCTTTGACGTTGTTCTCCTTTCACTCTTTTTACTCTTCACACCCCCATCCCCTCCCTCTCTCTCTCTCTCTCTCTCGCCCAGTGAAATTAGTCGATATTGTAAAGTTACTCTAGATATGGTAGTTTGTAGCAGATTTAGGACCAGTAAAGATAGAGCTTACTTGTATCACATATTGTATTGTGAGGTTATTTTAGTAGAATTTTATCTTTGGCCTGTTTCTTCTTCTTTCTTTTTTCTTTTGTTGTGATTCGCACATTCACACGGTTTCAACAAACCAAAGCTCTCTCTCTCTCAAAAAAAAAAAAACTATATTAAAAAAAGAAAATAGAAATTGCTGTAAGGCATTATTTAAATCCCCACCCTTGAATGTTTTTGAAAGGGGTGTGCCATACTACCTTAAATGCTAATGCAAAACTCTTTATTTTGGTTATTTTTTAAGGGCACACAAGCTATAATTATGAAGATTGATATGTAAAAGATAATCATATTTTTTTAAAACATCTCATGACAATTACGCAAGTAATACAAAATACTCTGTTTTGATGTTTTTATACTTTCAAAATATCGCCATCACCCCAACACACTGCTATTTTTGAAAAACTTTTTTTCTGCCTTTAACAGAATTCTTTTTACACACAAGGCATTATTTGAAGACTTTTAACTATGGACCCTGGAAACCAGTCTTTTAATTTAACTAGACTCATGCTAATGTTGATAATTGTCTGTCTCTATTCCTAGTTGTGGTCAACTTTATGCTCACTGTGTAAAAAGAACATTTTGCAAATCATCTGTTTACATAGTTATACATGTAGTTAAAAGCAGAGAGAACATGTTTACAACAGCTCCTCTTGCTTTCACAGGTCAGTAAAGACATACCTCAATTAGACTTTGACTGCTAGAAATAACTGTGCTGCACAGCCTTCAGGATATTTCACATTGGGGAAATATTTCCCAGTATTCCAACAAAGCAATAAAGTGTAAAAATAAAAAACTGCTTTGATATTAAATTCTTTAAAAAGGGGGCCGATATGCCCCTGCATGGTCATAATAGCTGATCCATTGAGCTCATCTTACCTGTGTAGTTTTTATCCATTCTATAAACTTTAGCAATGATGCTTGATCCGTGTCTGCTTACTGAAGCAATCTACTGCTCATCTGCCAAGTCTGCAAATAAACAAAAGAAAGAAAGTACAAGCCTGTGAGAGAAGTGGCATAAGAAATAGTCAGTCAGTCTCCATTGGTCTTCAGTTGACAAAAACACCATGGCACACAGTGGAAAAATCTTAAATCTAGTCATAAATATCAAATACCTCTCATTTTGAGATTGTTGTAAGAATATTAAATTTCTATTATAACAATTTTTTAGTTCATTTCTAGACTCTGTCTACTTGTTGTAAGTCATTTTCTATACAGAAGAAATCAGAAGGCTAACTGTTTTTTGCAAAACTGTCTATATTATTCAATGAAAGAAGCAATATGACTGACAAATTTACACACATAAAAACATCTAGAAAAAAAGTTTTAAAAAAAAGTTGGAACAATATTCATACTACAATCTCATAACTGCAGTATCCATTTTAAAATTTGAAAGTTGAATAAAATAAAAGCTGGTGCTCCAAAACCTTTGTTTTTGGGATATTTTTTATTTAATTGACTATACTTCTAGCTTAGACTTTAAGGTAGCATGGCTCTGCTTTTTTTTTCAAGTTCTTTTCCATTGACAGCAGTTTACAGCTGATGAATGTCACACATCTTACTAATCCATTGATTTGGGGGGGAAGGGGGAAAAAAGCTGGACTGGAAAGTGTCTGGAGCGTACTACCGTATCCATTTAAAACTTGAATCTTTAGGCAAGTGGTAGGCAATGGCCAACTACTTATCAACCCGTGGTCATATATACATGTTTGCATACAATGTACTGTATACATGCATTGGTGTGTTTGACTAGATGTTCTGAAAGTGTCGACTCACTATTTAGTGAATTCACAACATCTCTCTTTCCATCTCTGTCTCTCTCTCTCGCTCTCTCCCAGCTTCCACCAATCCTGTTGTTCGTTGCTTAAGAAACAGTCAACGATAACGCAGCAAGTTTCTCTTAAGCCAACTATGGAATTAAAATTCCATCCACTTGCATGAGAAACTCTTAATGACTGTTAACCAACAAGTGGGCTGTTTTTCCAGTAGCCTTCGTTCTTCTTTTTCTTTCTCTTGTAGCCGTCATGTCCGGTCTACGGTAACATAAAGGCAGTCGTTCTTACGGCTCCACCATAACAGCACACCGTCTAGGCTGGCTGTCCTTCCTCCAGACTTTTGCTGACCGCTGGGAGGAGAAAAGGCAGCAACGGCTGCTTCGCGCTCCTCCTCACCCATTCCTTAAACTTACTTGTCCCCGCCCCCCCTTCAACGTTAATGACTTTCTAACAGCGAGAGACTGACCGAAACGACTGACATCTGAAAGCATCTTTCAGGTCCTCTTGTATGGCTTGCTCAAGCCCTGATATAAAGTTAACTTAGAAAATAATAACAATAATAATAATTATAACAACAAACATGGAGGGGGTCACTCACGCCTCAGATGTGGAAAGTATAATTTTATATTTGTATTTTCAAATGATGATAATAAGAAGAAGAATAAAAAAGATGTTTCTGAAAGGTTTCCATCCTCTACTGTGGTCCAGAAATCAATGTGTTTGTCTGGGAAAAAAATAATAAAATAAAATGAACTATTTTATTCTTTGTATTCTTATTTTAATTGGTGTACTTAATCTGCTAGTTGTTGGTCCCAACAGGCCAATTAATTAATTTTTTTTGGATATAAAACACAGTATGTCAGATATACAATATATAGATATATGCGTATACAAGTATACATGTCTGTAATAGAGAGGTCTGACTGCTGAGAATCTTTTTTTAAAGTTTAAAAAATCTTTACTTGACGTACAGATTTTTCCCAATTCAAGGTTACTTGCACACAAGGTTCTTGACTCCCTATTACTAACATAGTTCCTTATGAAACCAAAGTGGTTCTTCTATGGCATCACTCAAGGAACCCTCACTTTTAACCAATAATTAAGGAATTAAGGAAGACTGCTTTGGTCTAATGAGATCGCATCAGACAGAGTTTGAACTGAACACACAGGATTTCTGGTGCTGCGCTGGCCTAAATAAAGTATTTTTAGGATTAAAAACTATCATCTTTCATTACAAATGTTAAACACAAATCTACACCTGCCCTTGCTTTTTTTTATGAAATGAGAGGTAGTGTAGCAGAGGTAAGCCCATAAAATTACACAAACACAGAGTTAATGTTACAGAGGCAAATAACTGTTCATTAACACAAAGTTTTTGGTTACATGGAATCAACAGTAAGGAATTTTGTTTGTGATCAATGTGACAGCAAACAGACTGTAAACAGGCCAAATGTGACTGGATGGGGGTCTACAAGGGCTGTGTATTGGCAAGAACCTGGTGAAGAGTTGCACTGCAATATATTGCGATAATGTATGAAAATGATATAGTGCATTTTTTCAAATAAAAATTTAGAAAAACTGTCATAGTATAAAATCAGAGTAAAAGTGAACTTTTTATCTAATCAGAACAGTGGAATCTGAAGACTGCTATCTAGCGGTCAGGGTTTAAACACAACTCAAAATGAACCACTGCCTGCCACCAATCTTTACATGTAAACTATTCATTAATAATTAATACTGTGTTTTCAAGAATAGACACAGTGTTGCAAAACATCTCACAAATTAGATATGTTCCTACACCCTTAGAGTCTACCATGAGTCAACCACATCCATCATTGTATATTTACGTCCATTAATGGTGGTTGTCCACTGTACTTTCGGCATGCTATGTGAATGAGGATGTTTTGTTCTGATACTGTAATTCCTGATTGTTAAAGAGCAAAACAAATAGGAAACTGACAGAAACTAACAGAAAACTGAACATCTAAAATAAAGCAGTTTTGTTTTAAGGCGTACTAGGTGAACTTCCTAGTCCACATGTGGAAACTAAACTGCCAAAACAGCCTGTTTTGAATTCCCTGTTTCTCTGACAGCAAAAGAATAAACTCATTTACATATTCCCACCTATTCTGCTTGCTACGTTTAGGTCCGTCGCATCGCTCTTCCCCTTTTCTGGTGAGTCTCAACTCTAAGTGCTTTTTGAATTGAATTGAATTGAGGCACAACAGGGGCTGCCAATCATAAGAGGGCTCATTTCTCATATCTCTTCATCTTATGTCAGTCTAAAAGGCACAGTAACAAACAACCTGTGTCATGTTAAGTGATACAGGGTTGTGTACAAAATAAACTAGCTGTTAAAACTACAAAAACATTATTGTTGTATAGGTCTACGATGAAATAAGAATTCAACTCAAGTGTTTTTTATGTCCCTACCTGAAGATACACCCTGAGCCAGCTGGCTTACTTACCTTTACCTCTAACCTCCATATTTAACACTCGCTAACTACACAGTAAAAATATGCTGCCTTCAAGTCTAGCAATTATAAGATGAACACCACCGTAAGGCCTTGTTTACTAGTCGTTAACAGATTTTTCCACAAACTCAGACTTTCAGAGGTGGGGCGTTAATAAAAAACTAAATAAATTCATTGTGTCCAGAAGTGGCAAATGCAGGCCCATAAAGTAAACATCAGCTTTTGAATGCATTACTCTCATCCAGACAATAAACAAACTGATATATACATAACACTACACCGATCAGCCATAACATTAAAACCACCTGCCACTACTGAGAAGGTCCCCTTGAGCCACCACAACAGATCTTGCCATTCGAGACTTGGACTTTACAAGACCTCTGAAGGTGTCCTGTGATCTCTGGCACCAAGAGGTTAGCAACTTTCTAAAACAATACATAACACTACACCGATCAGCCATAACATTAAAACCACCTGCCACTACTGAGAAGGTCCCCTTGAGCCACCACAACAGATCTGGCCATTCGAGACTTGGACTTTACAAGACCTCTGAAGGTGTCCTGTGATCTCTGGCACCAAGAGGTTAGCAACGTAAGTTGTAAGGTAGGGCCTTCATGAATCGCAGCAATGAGTCTTAGGCGCCCATCACCTTTCCTGAACCACTTTTAGTAGGTAGCTACTAAGTGGTTACTTCAGGTCATCTGTAACTTTCTATATATATTTTTCAACCAAATCTGCTTCACATCTCTCAGCTTCTTCAGCTCTTTATTACCTTTAGTACTTTTTTAATTTATCCCCTATCCTATTTATTGTTTGGTGTAATTTTCCCTTAGTTTAATACTGTAAATAATCTGTGTTCTGTGTTTTTGTTACTGGTGATACGTGTTGCTCTCACCAAGACAAATTCCTTGTATGTGTAGCTAACATACTTGGTGAAATAAAGAGATTCTGATTCTGAAGTGGCCACTACTTACCAGAAAAAGAACAAAAAACCTGCCTGATGTTCTGAAGATGTTCTGACCCAGTCGTCTAGCCATCCCAGTTTGGTTCTTGTCAAAGTGGCTCACTGTCAGTGTTCATTTGCTGCCTAATATGTAGCTAGCTAGCTAGCTATATCATCACTTCACCTGTCAGTGGTGTTATGCTAATGTTATGGCTGATCAGGGTACTACTGACGCTTCCCACTGAACAAAACATAACCAACCTAGCTAGCGAGCTAGCAAACTGTGCTCTGTTGCAGTAATGCTAGCTAGCTAGCTAGCTAAATTACTTTCTCTGCTTCTGGTGGCAGAGAAACTGAAGCAAACGTAGCTAGCGCTAGCTAAAAGCTTAGCTAGTTAGCTAAATGCTCGAGGGTGTCCATGTTGTTTCAGGCTAAAACTACGTAAAACCCAAATCACGTCGTCAGCAGGCACTTTTGAGAAGCAATTGACTTTACAGCTGACTTAATTTACCTGAGAGCTACTAGCTACCTGCAGCACCGTGCTTCCAACACTCACCATTAAAACAGCAGCTTAGCTTCGTACCTCCGTTATCCTGCCTGGCAGATCCACGGGTCCCGCTGAGCCGTTAGGCGTCCGTTACATTTTGAATTTGAACGAGTGTGCGAACGAGCTCTTGCGCGCGCGTTAGCCGAAAATGCTAGCTAGCAGCGTTTCAGTCAGAATTACCTCAGAGTAGATATCTGCTATTACAATTTCTACTTATAACAAATAAATGTAGATAAAGTAAATTGCGCTAATGTACGACTCCTATCACATTTTTTTGGTGTATTTTTTTCCTCAAATAAACGTTAAAAAAAACTATGAGTTACCACAAGCTGTGATGGCGTGTAATCAAAATCACCGAAGCTATCCCAAGACAAAAATGTCCCACAATTAGGAGAATTTACCTTACCCTAAATTTAATTTAATTGGGATTTTACTAGAACATTATTCTAGATGAGATTCTAGTAAGATTCCATGTAAATCAATGGTAACATATGAGTCAGTCTAAATGACATTAAAGATTGGCTTTATAGATCTGTAGATATTATATTATCTAGCACTAGTAAACATTTCATAGTTAATATCATTCATTTATACTAGGAGAAAGTATAAAGGTAGAAAAATAATATTTGCTGACTAAATAAACTATTCCTCAAGAATAAGGTTTTTCTACCGAACATTACAAAGATCTTGAATTTTACTGGTAAAAAACTTTTAACATTTACCACAATATCAAAAATCAGAAGAAACATTTAATAGTGGTTTTGTATAGTAAGTAAAATGGCTATATTTGTATTCGGTTCCAATAAACATTTTTACACCGAACCCCAGTCTGAACAATGTTTACAGTAATAGTGACAGTGATCATGCAGAAATTATGCTGAAGAATTGGTGGAATTCCACTTTGTCGTTAATTATGGACGACAAATCATTCATCTTCACTGAACACATAACAAAGGTCTATCCAAGTCTCAAGACAGCAATGCAAGTTGAGTCTCAGTCTCGGAGGCCTACTTGAGATTTTGTCAATTCCCAAGTTTAGGAAACCGTGCCTGCAGTGTAAACTGAACTCAACTCAACGTCTCACACAAAACCACAGGGACCTCCTCAGTGACTCATTCACGATAGCCAGTACGCTGGTGCTGCCATGCTCGGCGTGCATATGCACGGCAGAGAAGTGTGAAGGGAACTTTCGCAGAGCAGAAGCAGATTTTGAGTCCTGTTCAAATAAAGCCCACTCGTATTACTCAGGGAGCGCTATCCTTGGATGAGGCGTATCAGTCGAGCGTTGTAGGCCGCATCGTCACGGCGGCTGTCCTGTCTCGGCCTGGCACAGCACAGCAGGCGTTGGCACGCTCTCCTGGTTGGTGTCAGTGGCTCCTCAGCCACTTTTTAATAAGACTTCTCCATTGTCCTGCCAGCGGAGCAGCAGGCCTGCTTGCTAAGGAACAGGGAGTGATAGGGAACTAAGTCAAGCCAAGGACACGTCTCTTTTTTTTTTCTTTTTTTTTTGTTAAACAGCTCTCTCCTTGGCTCCTAAGCAGACGGCTCGCTAAATCAAGGTAAACATTGCTCATTTCCTCCAAGCGCGATACGGATCAATAATTAGTGGGCAGACGTGCCCACTCAGCACATATCGTCATCTGGTGCTTTGTTATTCCTCCTGAGCCTTTTTATTCATTATGTCAAAACAAAAACCAGCCTGACCTTCCATAATCTGGTGCAGAGTTAATTATAAGCATTACCGGCCTGGTCCAAGTGTTACTTTCTAGTCTTCGTCTGTTTTTCGTGGCTTTTTTTTTTTTTTTGGTCAAAGGACTGGATCCCATTCTCAGTCCTCCAAGCAAGCATCAACTTCAGTCTTCTTTGAAGCTGAGAGGAATCGGCAGTCCAAGGGCATCCACATAAGAGGAGCAGGATTCAAGGCCCGTCTCAGACAAGCACGGTGTCGAATGTTAACTTTTCGAATACGACTGTCAAACTTAATCAGCTCCGTTTTACCTGGGATGGGAAACGCCATTGTATTGTGTTCCGTCAGCAGAATCGCAGCCTTTTGTTCTTCTTCCTCTGTCTCACCACCACCACCTCCCCACCAGCCTCATTTCCATGTTTCAGATTGCTGCTGAGAATTACAGAAGCCGTCGTTATTATGGACGTTATGAATTAATTCCACCTGCCACCTCTCTCACCCTCCCTCACCCTTTCTCTCTTTCTTTCTGAGGCTTCCTTCCCTCATTTGTAGGCTAGGTTAGGCCTCTCTGTACTTGCTCTGCTCGTCTTCCTTCTTGGTTTTCCCAGCTACCCTAAATAAACGGGGGCACAAAATAATGAAAACACCACACAAAATAGTCAACAACATGTTGGCCATTTTATCAGAAACACAAAGTCAATGATAAAACACACCAATGGGCTTTGAGTAGTTCAGCGAAATAAGGCCACTGCCACAAAGGCCTGCCATCAGCAGCCGGAGCCTGGGAGAGCACAACTGGCCTCGCTCCCCCAACATCACTTCAGTCTGAAGCCATACAAACCCAAATCACAGCACATTCACCCAATATAAACCAGTTATTTCACACCAGTAGATGACAAACAACAACAGATATCAGTCCAGAGTGTGTACCACTACACACACACACACAGGAAGTGATTAAACTGCAGTGTTTTAAAGGAGCTGGGAGCTGATTGGACAGGGAGGAGAGCCAGACTGGAATATAAGATATTAAACACTATAAAAGAGTCATTTTAAGAAAAGTCTCGACTAAACTAATCAGTCCAGAAAGTCTGATTATAGAAACTGATACTAAAAATAAATGGATTTTACTGAACCCATTAATCAGCAGCTCATCTGATCTGAACTGTGAGGCTGGATTACTTCTACACACACAGAGATCAACTTTATTTTAACTTCCCCTTTCATTACATCAGTCTTCGATTATCAAACACACAACCTCCTGCTACATCAAGCTTCAGACTAGTCTTCGATCATCGGCTCAATCAACACACATCGACCTCTCCATGCCGCCATCACCATGAGCTAGAGAAAATTAACTGTCCTGTTAACCGAGCCCTGCAATCACGCTAACTTCAAGTTTTTCTTTCAAACTCCTCCTATTCAACTTCAGCTTTCAGAGGCTCCATAATGACATTTTCTACCTCATGAATTTTGGTGAATATGAAATGAATATTCTCATAAATGGATATTAAACTATGGGCTGTGAGTCATATGCTGCTGCAGCGTAATAGAAATTCCCATTTTGCTTAAGCTGTACAATAACTCGGCAAATAATCCCGTGATGTATTATACGGCGCTCTACGCATATCTTTATTAGCTTTCAGAAATACTTCCACGGCCGTGATCTATAGATAAAAATACATGGTCCTCATATATATGCTGTCAAATCAGTCTTATTAAATTTTTATCTTCTCCAAGTCATCCTTTACCAAAATAGCTGAACGTTATTAACTATAGATGTCAGACAAGTGAGCCTATGGTGTCGCAGAAAGACTTAATCACTCATTTAGGCAGGGGGACAGGTCAAATATATGGCTCTGCCTCAGGCGGAGGTAAGACGTGCTGCTGCGATGTCTTCTTTAGAATGCAACTTTACATTCACGGCTAAATCATGCATGAGGCCGAGCTCGGATATGTAAGCTTACGAGAGGCCGTGTTTTGGCTGTACAAGTGTGTGAACTACTTGCATTATGTATCACTATTTCCTAGCAGCCAGGTGAGATTCTATCATATGGTATCCACGCTCACCGGCCACTTTATAAGAAACCCAGGCCTTGTGCTTTTACCTGCCATCAGTGTTTTTTCAGACACTGAAGCTTTTTATGAGTTTGTGTTGGTAATTTATCTAGAACCCTACGTTGTTTGCAGTGACCTAAAGGGCCCATACCTATCCACCCATTGCACCCTTTGCTAACACAGATGTGCAAAGTCCCTGTAGCAAAGTACAGGCCAATTGAATAGGACTCTTTGGAGCAGATAGACATGAACCTATTGGCACCATGCCACCTAATGGCAGGCATGGACTAGAGGGGTATAAAGCCCCCCAGTGTTGAGCTGTGGAGCAGTGGAAGAACTGTGTTCTCAGGAATGATGGTTGGTGCTCCATCCAACAATGTTGGGATGAGTTGGGGAGTTGGGGATGAGGTGGGGTGGTGATCATCCAACATCATCTGTCACTATGACCAGAGGATTGGTAGTTCCACTCCTGGTCATGCTGCTAGCCATCAGTAGCCGGGGCTCTGGGAGGGCATAATTGGTCTTGCTCTCTCCAGGGTGGGTAATTAGCACTTTGTGCCCCCAGCACCTCAGCACATTACTCCAGCACACTGGCTGGTCTGCTGTCTAATGCATCAGAGCCAGGTGTACGATACTTTCCTCCCAACACGTTGGCCGCCCCATTGTATGTTTTGGGTGCTATACTTTTAAATTTAAAAATATTTATTTGTATGAATAAAAAAAGATAAATTCATTATTTGAATCAATATTAATGTTAATATAGTATAAACAGATTTACTATAATATTAAAAGAGATATAAATAAATGACATTTACTGATGTGCTTCTTTATAAGCACTATACGCACTGTTTGAGCCCTTCAATATCAGTCAGGTTCTGACCTCAGAGCCACACTTGGCTGGATATATTTGGGCACTGGACCACTCCGTACCTAGCAGGTACACTGACGTCTGCCACGCAGCACCCTGGTGTGATACACTCAGAGCAGCACCACATATCTGGTCAACAGCGGCCCTGTGGTCCGAAACTGGGGTGGACAAACTGAGCCTGACAGCAGATGGGCTGCGGTCTGGGATTGTACACCATGTACAGTGTACTTATCAGGTCGGTGGCCTCTTATGTCTACCTGCGAATGGCCAGGGTAGGTGTTTCTGATGAAGTGGACGGGGAATGAGAATGTGTGTCACGTTGTATGATCAGACTCACTGTTTAAGGACGACTCTATGTTGGTGAGCCTGAAGTGATTTTATTAACAGCCCTAATTAAAATGAACATTTTCTTCCCTCTCTAGGCCACTCAGACAGAGATGTCAGCGTTCGCTGCAAGGGCTGTGAAGCCATGACTCGTCCTTCACGCCATAATTCTCCTTCACCCCCTAAAGAAACTTCCTCGCCCCGGTTCATGTGGCTAAATTGACTCTGGAGGCCCAGAGTGCAGCGATTAGCATATGCAGGTGTCACACATGCGCTGGGAAAAAGTTGAGGCTTCCTGCGAGCGCTCAGTGTGTAAGCGCCGGTGACTCCGTCTCGAACGCAGCGGTGGAGAGCACCCCACACTGAGAGCCAAGGCTGCTTCACACAAACACACATGCGCTTGTTTTTATACAGTGTCAGGACACTGAATTTATACAGGCCTCAAGTTTTAGATACAGTGGTGTGCAAAGATTTGGGCAACCCTGGTCAAAATTTCAGTTACTGTGAAATTTAGGTGAGTAAGAGATGAACTGAATTTATTTAAAAAAAAAAAAAAAAGTTTTTTAAAGATAAAAAAAATGCAATCCAATTGTTTCCCCCATTTTCGACCTCCAAATTACCCAACAACCCAAATCACATGCGATTCCCCAAACACCTTATCCAGACTGCAAGGGTAATTGTGCTCTCTAGGGGTCTCAGCTGCCAATGCCAATCATATACATATTTGTGCAGGGGTTGCTTACATGTACATTCATGGCATTTAGCTGACACTCTTATCCAGAGCGACTTACAAGGTTACTCGTATTACAGAGGAGGGCCAATGTAGTGTTAGGAGTCTTGGCCAAGGACTCTTATTGGTGTAGCACAGTATAGCCACCCAGACCGGGAATCGAACCCCAGTCTCTCACATGGTGTGGTAGCACACTGGCAGGTAGTGGTGTTATCTGTTGCGCCACACCCACCACCGGGTTGGTCTTTTGTTGACAAACAGAGGTTTAGGTTTGTCTTTTAGAACCTTTTCTTGGTCTTCCAACCTCAATTTGAGCTTCCACCATTCTTCTAACTACCTTCTAATTTCTCAATGAAGTTTGAGGAGTTGAAATGTATCACCTGGGCTTTCCTAACAATGACTAAACAAGCCATAGTGCTACCAAAGTGTGACCAAGGGTGACCAAACTCTTGCATGCTACTATATGTTGTCCTAAGTGCAGGGTGGGCAATAGGGATCAGAGTTTAGCACAGTTTGCTGATTTCCCTGCTCCAACAGACCTACTAGATCTACTAGACTGGCAATTAAATCAGGTGTTTTGGAGCAGAAAAAGCACAAAACTGAAAAAGGAATCTGTCTCTCCAAGACCAAAATTGCCCACTCTGTCCTAAATGTATTATATATACACACACTTTACAATGCCAAACCATTTTAAAGGTCATTTAAGGATTTAGCTTCATATTTCTCCCTATTTTTTTAACTTTACAGATGAATTACAGTCATGTAAGGACATGTTGGTCCTAGCAATTCACCAAAAACAAGCACAGACACACACAACCACATATATGCACACACTCCTCCCACCTGCCTAATAGGTGCATCAGTGCTTATGGCTGTAAGTTGGATGACGCTAGGCCTAATGAAGTGGTTGGTGACTCACTGGGAGAGCTAAGGCACGTTAGACTGATTGGCTTTAAAATGAGGCCGGGGCGAATCGGCTCGCATGCATATTCATGCTGGCCTGTACAGTAGGGCAGCAGCGGAGGTTGCTTTATGAGGGGCTTGTTTATGAGGGACTTGGTTGGCGGCCCCCGCGGTAAACGGGCCTAGGACGCCTGCACACTCCTGGCGGCGCCTCAGCGCTCATTAACAGCAATTAAGTTGCAGTCTGAAGCACTGGCATGCTTAATTGGCAATTACTGATATGTCTGATAGCGACGAGAGTGCCAGGGCTATGTTTAGAAGGCGTGGAGGTAAACATGTGCAGCTCTGTTTACGCCCGGCGAAGAAAGTGGAAAGAGCAACAGACGCGGCGTAGTCTTCAAGGTCAAAGCTTCCGGTCTAGTCCCAAGTGTAGGACTTCGCAGAGCTTAGGCAAGAGCCTCTTGCGCTTCTGCCCGAAGCGACGTGCAGTGCATTAAGCACCTGTGGGGACGCTGTTCCTGGAGCAGTTTGGGGTTAAGTGCTTTGCTCAAGGGCAGCGTGCTGAGAGCCACAGGCTGGGATCAGGCCTCAACTTCTCAAGGCGGATTCAAGGTCTTTGGCCGCCGAGCTTCCACCATCCAGAAGTCACTCCAAGCTACATGAAGTCAGGGAATCATACTACAGCAACTACAGCTTCGGGAATGCAGGGCCTGGTCTGAATGCTTGGACTAAGGCAGTTTAAAAAGCGTATGAATTCATTTCCAAACAGTAAAATTGTTAATTGAATGAATTTTTGCTAGAAGTATTTCTTTGAAATGCACCAATGAGTAGTTAAAAGCAGTCAACTAGCTCTCAGCATGTGTGTATCTACTTCTGCCCAGTTGGAAAACCATCCCAGGTGGCTCCTCGTGAAGCTGCTTAAGAGAACACAGAGGCAAAGGGTGGGCTACTTTGAAGAATGTAAAACAAAGGATTTGGTGTTCAACACATTTGTCCACAAACAATGGCCAAATTCTACTTGTGCTACTGCAGAGTTTTAAAAAACATAAAGAAAGGCTGGTGTCTAACTCTGCTCCTAGAGAGCTGCCTTTATGTAGACTTTGGCCCTCTCCTATTACTCACACTTGCACCCCACTCAATTCATGCATGCCCACCTAAGTGTGCAATGCTGTAGGGTGTCTCATTTGTTTAAGGGCATTCTCACATCAGGCCCGGTTGCCCCAAACAAAACTGTCCCCACTCCCACACTACTGCCCAGCACTGACACGGCACTTAATACTCCTGAGCATTTTTTTTTGGTTGAAGTAAAGCATTGCTACCTGCAAGGGTGCCGTATGCGGGCGGAGTTAAAAATGTATTAATTAAAAGAGTGTTTTGCCAGAATTGTTACAGAGCCCAGTGTAATATATTTTTATTGGGCCAAAAATCCCAGTTTGGTCAGCGCTGATGCATGGATTTATCAGTCATGCAACACAGTGATGTTCTGTTAATGGTGCTGCACTAATACGAACATCGTAACGGAGGCAGCATCACTGACGCCATGTCGAGTTCCATGCTCACAGCACACAGTTAGCGATTACACTAGATCACATTAGAGTGTATCGCGGCAGAGTCCAACAGAACCGGAGTGATTACTTTACTCAAAATAATAATAATAATAATAATAATAATAATAATAATAATAAAACAGCTGCAGAACAGTGGAAACAGCAGCAACTGTTCAAACCCAACATCGTGGCTACAGTGAGGTTTGGGATTTGGTGTATAAGCAGCAGTGTCGTATACAGGTGAAGGGACGTGAGGCAAAGTCTGTCTCATTTCTGCACTTAATGTATTAATGTATACTTCAAGAAGGGGGTTAGGGACAGAGTTGGGAGAGGGCCTATGGACCCAACCCTAATCCACCCCACCTGATCCAACTAAGTACTACCTTTAAAAGGTCTTAAATGGCTGAATGGGGTTGGTTAATGTGCGATGGGGTTGAAACCTGGAAGAAGACAGCGCTCCAGGATGAGGGGTTGGGGACCACTAAAGAGTTAGATCTTAAACTGGTCTTTAGGACCCCCAGATGTTCCATATTTTTGCTCAATTCCAATGGGAATTCTTTGAGAACCACTAGCCTAAAGAGCCATGCTTGAATAAGAGATTTGAGAGTGTGAAGAACGTCCACCTAATAGATCCTACAGGATCTACAGAGTTAATCAGCAGATGTTCACTCTACTTTAAAACGTACTGTTTCAAATGAGCTAGTAGAGATTAGCTGTCATGCTAGCTAGCTAGAATACTTACTATAAATAGCACAGACTAAACAACCGGTTTAAGGTGTTTCGCTCCTTTGTTTTAAACACTACATTCACCACAGAAAAAGGTCGTTATTTGAAGCCACAGCGAGCCTGGCAGGTTTCAGTAGGAGGGATACTTTTGTACAATACAATAAACAACAATTCTCTACTAGTCCCCTAGGGACTAGGATGTAGTATGCCCGGGACCTGCAGGGCTAAAGAATCAACCACTGCAAGTGGTTTTTCTACAGCATCACTTCCAAGAACCACATTTCTGCCACTGTTATTTTGAAGGGGGGTAGATGACATCATTACTTTGCAAACACTTCCAGAAGTAATGCTTTCGCATGGATATGAGGGAACTTGAGGTGCTCACTCTGCACACCCCCTCCCCGCACCATCCAGCCCCCTCCCACCAGCGGCCATGCCTGGTTCTCGGTAATTGACGTGACATATTGACGGGCACTCTCCTGCGGCTGGGGAGCCCAGAGCCTGCACAGCCTTCCAGCTCGCTAATAATCGCTGATTAAAAACTAGTTAAGAGCCCGTGAAGACTAAAATGTGCATTAACCAAATGACCTTCTGGGAGAGGGAGACGGCCGCGCCGCCAAAGTGAACTGATTTTCGGAGTCATCCGTGAAGACGTGTGTGAAAAGCTGGGCCGCACGGCGAGCCTGTTATTGAGAAAGCACAGATAAGGACACAAATATGGAGGACGCACTCGGTGATGGCACATTCCCTTTATTTGTTTTCCCAAATCGTCGACGCGAGAGCATCCCTGTTCGCCGTTTGCAGATGCAAATGCGCTTTATCTTTTATTGAGCTGTTATCAACTTGCTCATGAGCTCGTATATTTGCGGCGAACGCCACCGCAAGCCATACCCGCCGGTGGCGGAGCGGCGGCTGGCGGCCGGCATCTACAGTAACCTTTGAGTTGTGGCTGATCTAATGTAATTACATTGTTGCGGTTCATCCTTGACCCCAATTGAATGAAATAATTAAGGTCTCAGAGCAGTTTAATTTGAAAAAGTTATGCCAGCGCAAAAGCTTTTAAGGTCAGCCGAGCAGAAGTGTTGTCAAATATCTCAGCCCTTAAGTACCAACTCGCTCTCCTCCAGCCAGGTCTAAACACTCAACCGGAACTCCTTCATGTTCATAGCAGGTCCCTCTGAGGGCGAACCCTGCGGATATTTCGTTTTCTTCCAAAACAATGAGCAGAAATGCAATGCCTGGTTCTGTTGAATCTCACCATCTCAAGGTCAGACCTGGTCACAGAAGAAGTGGTGGTGAAGGGAACCAGACGTCTGAAGAGTTTAACGCCAGTCAAAGCTACGTCACACACCAGTATTAGATGAAATGGTCACAAACATGCTGCCTGATGCCTGAGGCACCGAGTGTGTGTACATGTACTCAGAATTTTGTTCATAAATCAGATTCCTCAAGCAGACCAAGCACACTCCGATTCCTAAGGTCGGAGTAGTGTCTAGAAATCGGATTAAGAAATCTGATCGAGAGAGCTGGATTTCAGCTCAGTAATCGGATTTCTCACGTACGAGCGTGGTATCGTAAATAAGCGAGCAGAGCTTAACACAGCACCCACGGGACGGCAGCAAACACTTGCTGATGCTTACACTGAAGGATTTCAGTTGAAAACTGAAAAATGTTCTAGATGACGTAAGATCATGAATGGCTCGTTGTGTTTATATGTTTTTAAAAAAGGCAGTGGCATTAAATTGAGGTTTTACATGATATTTTGGTCACATATCATTGGGTCAGATTATCGGCTGGTTGCTAAGCAGAACTCTAACCACTTCCTGACTCATGTAGACTCTTATTTTTCCCACATTACCTGATTACTTAAATGGATGTCAACATGTTGATCAGATTACTGACACAATCAGTTATCTAATGACTAAGTTTCTCCAATCTCAAACTGTCCAGTCTGTGCCTCAGCACTGCAGCCTCAGCTTTCTGTTCTTGGCGGAAACCGGGAAGCCGATGTTGTCTTACATTTACATTCACCGCATTTATCCAGAGCGACTTCCAAAAGTGCTTTGCTATTTACTTAGCAGAATAACCTCAGCTAGTTTGAATAGGCTAAAGATCCCTCTAAGTTTAGACTCTACTGAACACAAGTCAATATGGAGACCATAATACTCTTCTCTTCGCCTGAGTATTCTCAGAAAAGGAGGGTCTTCAGTCTGGGTTTGAAGACAGCGAGCGTTGGACTCTGCTGTTCGGACACCCAGGGGAAGTTCGTTCCACCACTTCGGGGCAGGACAGAAAAAAAGTCTGGGCGCTCGTCTTCCGTGGATCTTAAGGGATGGCGGGTCGAGCCGAGCCGTACTTGAAGCTGGAAGGGCTCTTGGTGCAGATCGGCTTTTGACCATTGCCATCAAGTACAGGGGGGCTGGCTGGTCCAGTCTTGGCTTTGTAGGCCATCGCCAGGGTGTTGAATTGGATGCGGGCAGCTACAGGAAGCCTGCTGTAGCTTCTGCTGTAGTAGCTTGTCCACCTCAAGGTTGGACGGGTTGTTGTTGTTGTTGTTGTTCATTCTCAGATGCTGTTCTGCTCTCCACAACTGGACAAAGTGGTTATCTGAGCTACTGCAGCCTTTCTGTCAGCAGTTTGACCACTCTCTGTTGATCTCTCTCATCTACAAGGTGTTGCCGTCTGCAGAACGGCCGCTCACTGGATGCGTTTTCTTTATCACACAATTCTGAGAATGTACTGGAAATCCCAGAAGATCAGTAGAAATACTTAAACTTCCACTTCTGACACCAACAATCACGCCCATCTTAAAATCACGCAGATCATAATGTCCCCCTATTCTGATGGTAGATGTGAATACACTGCACTACTGCACATGATTGGCAGATTAGAGCTCAGCATAAATGAGTAGATGTAGAGAGATTTGTTTACTATACAGACTACATGGAAAAAACAGGGGAAATTTGGTTTTCCCAACATAGGAGCCTTTTAACTTCTACGCTTGGCTGCAACCTGTTCATCGTCCTGCTCATTCATTATTGTTATCACCATGAACAATCCCCCCCTTGGCTCACCACCACCACCACCAAATCAATATTTTCCTTAGAGCAAACCATATTGAATAACACGCACGGCAAAGCGAGAGAATGCATCAATCACGCCACTGCGGCCCAGCCTTGCCCCTGAAGCGCTGGTGGTCCTGTCTCTCAGCGCGATAAGCCACTATTGTCTCCCTCGTCAACTCAAAGAACCCAGCTTTGGGCTTTGGGTGCAGAGACTTTGCTTAATGAATGCAAGGATCTGCTGCGCTCGACTTTCAGTGCCTCATAGGTAGTCCCTTCCACGTTTCTGTGTATTGGTTTATTCATTCTGCCCCCCCTCCTCCACGCAAGGCCCACAACAGCGGATAGCGGCGTTCCGTGTCAGCCGGCTGTCCTCGGCGTAACCTTCACGCGCAAGCTATAGAAAATGCATTGGAAATTGTGCTAAGGCTGGGATTTCAGAAGAAAGCGGGCCGGCGATTTGAAAATCAGTCTTTAAAGGAATACAGCGGCTTATTTTAATACGGTGCGTGTGAAAGCAGAAAATGGCCCGGGAGCGGTGGATGTGTGCAAATGAATAAGCAGAATCGGCCAGGGCTCACTGCTGACCTATTCCTGAACGCTTTCGGTCCTATTTGAAAGTCCTCTTTTCATGCCTTGAAAGTGTGTGTTGGGGGAGGGGGAGGGACCAAGTAAAGAAAAGGAAACGTTGATAAAGCCGACATATCCCTCTTTGTCGGAGCTCGCACCTCGCTTATATCTGCCAAAAACAATCACCACTTTAGAGATCCTCCGAATGAATTCCCCACAGTGGCCTGGCAGCCCAGCCAGCCCGGGCTCTGGCCTTTTCTATTCCGCCCATTTCAAAAACACACAAGCCATCAAACTCGGCACAATGGCGGAGAAAGCAATTTGCTAACAAATGTTTTGACAATGGCTTTCCTTTTTTCGCCCAGCATTCAGAGATGTACGCACAATTTAATACCCACAAACAATCAGCGCTCTGAATGGATCCACAGATATTTCTGTGCCCCCCCTCATCTCCACCACCCCCAGTCTCTCACTCACTCTCTCTCTCGTTCTCATTATTGTTCCTGCACTATGGAAAGGCAGTCAATGGTCCATATCACGCAAAATACATTATCACGCGCTGTCATCCTCTCCCTTGGCACAAAGCTTAATTAATTCCAGCTAGGACCAAACGATATTCTCAGCCTTGGTCAGGGGTTATTATGAAAAGCCTGGTAGTTAATTGTTTTAAGACCGCTTCCCCTCGCATACACAAGTGCGGAAACGAGCGAGGGAGCCTTACGTTGTGCAGCCAGTGTGACGGTGGTAAAAAGCCTCGTGCCAAGTCTGAGGGGATGACGTTCCGACCAACTGATCCAGCTCCAATATTAATCCGGTTTGATACAAAACAGGAACAGAGAGAGCGGGAAGGCCGGGATGGAAACGTCTGCAGGCTAGGCGCATCCCCTTAATGGAGTCAAGGCTAGTGTACACAGTACCTGTCGAAGGTTTGAACAGCTGCTGTGCAACGTATTCTCTTGGTAATTGTCGCTGCGATGCTGGTCTTTGCAGTAATTGTATCACGGGATGCTGGGATATGCAAATGAGCCTGCGAGGAGTCTACAAAAAAGAAATGGGCCTTGCTCTCTGTGACCCTACAGATATGTTTCTGTGGGTGTTTGGATGAATCCCGTAAGGGTCATTCTACGCCAACGTACCTTGGGCCAGTCTGGGCATAAAAGACAAAAAAATGTAATTCCTGAAGCAATATCAGATTTGATTTTCATTTTTATAGTGAAAATAATGATTAACAATGAATTGTAAAGTTTGACAATCAAAATTCACTTCTAAAATGATTCAAAATGTAAAGAAACTGTTTCTTTTTAGGTTTCTTTGTAGTGAATATTGAAATGTATTTTCATTTTGAAAAGTTCTAGCACTTAAGTTTCTTTACATTTTACAGTTTTAGCACTGAATATTAGTTATTTTCATTGTGAAAAAATCCGTTATGGTTATGAACTAGTGAATTGTAGTTTCATTTTATTGAGAAAAGTTCTAGCAGTGAATTTTAAAGTTTCTTTACATTTCCATGACATTTTATCACTGAATATTAGTTATTATTAGTAGTAGTAGTAGTAATAGTAGTATTTTAATTTTTGAAAAACTTGTAGCACTCAATTTTAAGTTTCTTTTCATTTAAAAAGATTTAGCAGTGAATTTTTATGTTTTTAATTTTAAAACGTGTTTGCAGTTTTAGCAGACACTTTTTTGTGGAAAGTTCAAATAAGAAACTGGTAAAAAGAAGCCAACTTTAGCCTCATAGGCCTTCGTTGCAGTCCAACTGTTGAAGTTATTTCTATATCTATCTATCTATCTATCTATATATATATATATATATATATATATATATATATATATATATATATATATATATATATATCATGCCCATGGTCCAACCCTTATTATATACATTACTGAGTACTGTAGTACTGTAGGTTTATGTCAGTTTACTTCCTAGAACACCAGACAGGGTTAATGGACATCATCCTGAATTACAGGCAGAACGCTCTCTTGGAGAGTGCCAGCTCGGCGTGTTTTTGGTATTCAGCTCAGCTAGCTGTGCAGGCCAGGCAGTGTCACTGTTAATTAAACGCCTTTTTGAGTAATCCAGCATCACGGTGAGAACAGGGCCTTACCTTCTCCCCTCATTTCTCTCCTCTCAGCTTATTAATCACGCTGACATTTGATGGTAAAACAAAGAGATACACACACAGATACGTTGTGCCTCTCTCTCTCTCTCTCTCTCTCTCTCTCTCTCTCGGCACACCGGGCCTCAGCACTTGGCGTTTGCTTTCTTCAAAACGCGCAATCATTATATCACTACTGACACGTACAAGAGCACCACTGTCATCAGGTTGGACGGAGGGCAGCTTGTTTCCCCTCACCGGTCTCACACTTTTTTGGGCTGGCGGTCCGGCGCGCCCCTTCTCGCCTCCAGGCACTGAGAGATGGATGGAAACCAGCATAAGGAGGCTCTCCAGCTACTGACCTTGGCCAAGGCATGGGGCCACATTGACCCTGACCTCTATCTGCAGAAACAGGCCTTAAATTCCAGCTCTGTTTGATCACCACAGGCTAAAACTGTTCTGGGCCTAAAATGCAAATGTGCCAATGAGAAGGTCTGACTGCAGAAGGTCAGGATACACTTAAAGGAACAGCTTGGCAAAGGAATTCAATTTACAATCAATAAACTGCCGGCCTAAAGCCTCACACACACACTCCCTCAAACCCCATTAGGCTGTATAGAGACTTTCTTATGTGGTTTGTGACCCTGTACTATTTATTCAGTCATTAATTCATTCAGCTTTTCATCTTAATTTTATTGTTGGCAGTTTCTACCCGCTAATAAAGATGAAAAAAAGATGAATAAAGATGAGGAAAAAAAAAATTATCCCATTATCCTTCCATCCCGTCTTTACTCCTGAATTCCACCTGGTTAGAAACCAAATTATGGTGGAAATGCTCTAATGTTCTGCCAGCGACAGAACCACACTGCTTTCTTTGGTTCTAGACCAGCTCTGTATGGCGCATTCAGAACTGAGAAGGAGGCTAATGCTAATGCTAACGCTCACACACTAAGTGATCAGACTGCAGCGTTGTAGCTAAAGTAGCTGGGAGCTGAAGGGTCAGGTAGGTCAGTTAAAATGGACTATAAGATATTAAAACACTGTAGAGTTTAAAACAGTCGTTTAGAAAGTTGCTCTAATCAAAGTAGATCAGATTAGAATCTGATTATAGAATCTGATACAAAAACAGGGATTTTATTGGTTTACAGTTGTGAATTAGCACGTCCTACCCAACCCTAAGTTCTGGGGCTGGATAACTTATAGAAACACAAAAATCGGATCAGCAGATCGTCCACATTAAGAGAGTCAAGTAGGGATGTTCCTACTTATCAGGACAGAATACGTCCCATTTGTAATGAGACAGAGCATCTGTTTGGTGTGTCTAATACCAAGGATTTCTCTCTGCTCCAGCCTTCTGACACAGGGACTATTATTCCTGCTGGCCGTTTAGCTGCAGAAACAAAATCGGCAGCTGTCTCGCGCGGGCCCTCGCGCCCCGTGGCTTCATCTTGACATCGGCAGTCAGCTCTGAAAAGAAATCAGACAAGCCAGTGAGCCAGAGAGCACGGCTCCAAATGCTGCTTTTACATGTAATAACACAGAGAAAAGAATCCCCGCCACCCACCCGCCGGACCCCGGGCCCCGGGCCAGGCAGCGTGTGTAAGAGCGGGGGTAAAAGCACTCACCGCAGAATGTGATCTTGTCAAAGAGGGCATTAAATATTGATCAGGCAGGGAGCTGGTCAATAAGCTGGGGATTCAGACGGGCTGCTGGGAGGCCGGCAGCCGGAGCCCAGCGGCGGCAGAGCTATTATGAATCCCAGCCGGGAGAAGCGGAGGGACGGCGCAGATCTCCGGGTCAGGACAGTAAAAAAATAATGTAAAAAGTGCAGCTCAGTCAAATAGATGGCGGGGTGGACGGAGCTGTGCGGATTTTGCCTTGCTAAACAGCGCTCAGGGATGCGGGCAGCGCCAGCAGAGCCGGAAATATTCGGTAGCAAGAGCTTCGGGGTGGCTATACTACCTAGAGCAGGGGCGGATGCACAGAGCACATCTGTATGAACTGGATTTAGTGGTAGTTTATTAACTCGTAAGGAGGCTAAGCACATACTGCAGCACCCCATTGTGGCTCCTTGCTACTGCCAGTGGCAGGAAGACGTCTACAGGGACAATTCCATTGATTAACCCTTGGTATTATATTGGTAAACAAAGTCATTCAGAGTTCCAACTCCAGTTTCTTTACAGTGATGGTGAACGGACCCAAGGTTCTCCATGTTCTCCACACAGATATAGCCATTTCATTTTTTTAAATTTTACTCAATACTGACGTAAAATAGAGCTAAATGTAAATTAAACAGCCTTCTGTTGCCATACAGCAGCCATCACGGACCTCTATATGGTGAATAATGGACAAGCGATTTGTCCATTAACAGCCATTAACAGCCATTAACAGCTGATACATTACACGGTTCTAATCCTGGCGAGTGCGCCCCCTAGAGGTTAGAAATTCTGCCGCATCTAAATCCACCTCAGTAAGAAATTTGAATCATTATAGACCTTCATCGGGGCAGAGCTTCCACCTGCCCCGTTTATAACAGAGCGCTTGCCCTGTTTTCAGCCTCCCTCAGAGATCTTCACTGGGCTTCTGCACAGCCAACAGGAGGGCAGCTAACATATGTGGAAGTCCCTCCAACACGGACGGATGAAAGCCTAGTTGGTCTTCACATTGGACAGACGTCCAATAGAGGGGCAGTTCAGCAGTGAGGATCAGATGGCAGACTAGAACTAAAGGTAGGGAGTGGATCAGTAGGGCCGCTCTGCTCTTTCTTGTTTGGAAGAGTGGTCAAAAGACGGATGTCAGCTGATTGGGATCTCATTCTCATTAGGAAGTACTGCTGCAGGGCTACCATTAGCTTCATGCCGTGACTTGTTTTATTTTACAAGTCAATTGTGCTCTTTCAGACTCCGGCTGCTGATGGCAAAGTGGCATGGCTCGTTATTCGAACTTGCGACCCTTGGGCCATAGTGGTAGCGCATTAGACCTGCCACTAGGAAGTACTGCTGCAGGGCTACCATTAGCTTCATGCCGTGACTTGTTTTATTTTACAAGTCAATCCACAATATGAGCATAAATCATTTAGAAGAAGAAGAATATTTAAATCCTTCAGTTTCAGCGTTGGTTCAGAAGTGTCTTGTCGCTGTTTCGAGGGGCCGGCTGTTAAACGTTGCTTGCTTATTTTCCATGTCTCGGCCTGTTTTCACAAATGAAATCCAAAAATACTTTGGTTAAGAGGATACACGCACTGAGAAATCTGATTACGGAGCTAAAATGCAGTTCTCTTTATCGGATATCCAGACCTTACTCTGATCTAAAAAATCTGAGTATGCTGTTTACATGAACAGCATAATCAGATAACTGCAGAATTTGTAGTACTAGTCTAGTAATCTTCAAAATACACCACAAAGAAATAATACACACATATACACATATATATATAAATATATATAAACATATATAAATATATAAATAAAATATACAAATGCCATCCTACAACGCGGACGAAGTGCAATAGTAGTGCCTCCTACGTCCCTGAAAGTACACGTCCCGAACCCTGCTGCGACACACAATGATGAATTAGCAGCGCCTTTCCAGAGGCTATCTGTCAAGGCTTTTTTTTTTCTTTCTTTTTTTTTCTCCTCTCTCAGAAGAACAAAATGGTATGACCCCCAAATCTCCCTTTTCTAGTCTGAGGTGTTGTCACATCTTCGCTTGCAGTTTTGTGTTGTGTTCTTTTTGTGGCTGCTTGTCAAGGCAAGGCCCTCACAATCAAGCAGCTCAGTTTCACCACTTTTAGAGTGCAGTAAAGAGCAGCACATGTGGTAAGAGTGGGTATCAGCACTGCGTATGACCCCACTTAGAGACCAATGTGAAAGTTTCCAGAGCCTTTTCAGCTGTAAACAAGACAAGCCCAGTAATAACAGGATCTGGAGAACAGTTATTAAAGTAAGCAGTTAGGTAGTTAGTGGCCTGTAAGGGAAGGCGAACATATTGGTTGGCTCTTATGGACTGAAAGATTGGGGTCATGAGATCCTTCATATTTCATATAATGGGGTGAGGGGGGTGGTTGGGGGGCTGGAGGTAAAGGTGTGTGAGAAATACGTAGGTGAAGAGATACTATGACCAATAAAGTTGTAAAGGATGCACATAAAGAATAAAAGAGAAAAAAATATTATAATAATAATAAATAAAGATAATGATAAATAATTTATTGAATTTTTTCTCCCAATTTGGTACTGCCAATTAACCCACCCGTTCATATCTCCCCAGCATTTGCAGTGCTCCCGACACTAGGAGGGTAAGGCCTTAACACGTCTCCTCTGAAGCCAGCCACCGCCTTTTTTTCGAACATTGCTCAGGAGAGCAATGGGTCAATTGTGCTCTTTCAGACTCCGGCTGCTGATGGCAAAGCGGCATGGCTCGTTATTCGAACTTGCGACCCTTGGGCCATAGTGGTAGCTCATTAGACCTGCCACTAAGCCACAACATTTATATTTTTGCCTGCTTTTAACACAGTCTAACCAGAATGGAGCTCCCTCTGCACAGGGATTGGGGGTCAAGGCCTGCCCACTTATGTCAGCTGCCAACCGAAAAGGACTGTTCAAAGTTACTTCCAGTATTAAAGCATTTGCACACCAGAACTTCTTAGTCCTGTTAAATCGGACTCTGGATTGTTTTCACTCTTGGTGTGATTGGTTTGGGAGGGTGTGAACGAATGTGGACCAAAACAACCTCAACAAGACCATTGAGACGTATTAATCACGGCCTGGTCCTACACAAGCTCTGGAGCGTTTCGTTTGAGGCGATCTGATCTCGATCCGATCCAACTATCAAGTGTAGTCCACTAGTTTGAACTAAACCTGGTATACTGCCCTGATAATTACCGCTACTACAGCTATGAACCAATGCCATCTGTGCCGTTGAACACCAGAACACCAGGACCTCCTTCGTGAATTCACAGTCTTTCTTGCTCCACCCAGACAGTTCTGACCAATAAGAGGAGAAAACAAACTAAACCAAGGGGAAAATGCTCCAAGTTTCGAAACTCATTAGCTGATTTGGACCAGAGAATAGATGTGAAAACGACCTAAAAATCCGACCATCAATTCTCCAGAGCTTTTGAATCGAATACTTCTGCTCTGGAGTTGTTGGAGTGTTGCTATGCTACTTCTAAGTCTTTCTGCCGCTGCAGTAATCACACACTTACTGGACGTTGGCTATGGCGGGTACTCTACCCACCTCTGCTTTTAAGGCTTACAGACTCGAGGTTCCATAAAACTTCCAACTTGGCAGTCTCCAGTCCGGGGGGCCTCCACCAAGGCCTGCAAACAGCCCTTCCTTCCGAACTTGCCGAGACACTCGTGATTGAGAAGTTTCTGTTGTTTTCCGAGCTCCGTCTGATGGCTGAGGGCGAAAGGGCGGGCCACATGTCATTCATCATTTCCACGGCAACTGCCCCTCTATTGGACATCTGTGCAATCAGTGGCCCATCAGGGCTGGAGTCAGGCTCGGCTGCTTTTGTCCCGTTCTGATGGCCGTCATCGCCAGATAAGATTATCACTGACAACCTCGCCTCCCACCCAAGCGCATCTGTCTGGCCAACAGGGAGGGGTCCCTTCCATTTCTACTTCTCTCCCCACCGCCACCACCTCCTCCTTTTTTTTCCTTCCTCATTTTGTATTTTATTTATATCCCTGTCTCCAGAAGGAGCCTCTTGCCTGTCTTGTCAAGGCGGGCGCTCTTATTTCCGAACCCCACGAAAGGAATTGCCTTTCAGAACCCAATTTGTCAAGGGCAAAGCGCGGCCCCCTCGGAGGAGCTGCCTTTGACAGCTACATTTATGGCAGATCAGTGGCAACTTTATCAAACGATAAATCAGACGGATCTAAGCCGCACATCTAAGATAAGGCGTTAAGTGGGGCTGGTGGTTGGTGGGGGAGGTGGAGAAGGAGGTGGGGGGGGGCGTAGAGGAACAGAATATGGAATAAGTAAAGGAACAACTGTGCCAAGCAGAAGGTGGGCATAATGTCATTATTGGCATAGAGATGAAAGCAGATACCACGAGATCTCCTCAGTCGGAGGACGGCGTCCACCGCTGGGTGTTAGAATCCTAAAATGAAAAGCACTCCAGCTCAGCAAAGCACGGCTTTTGTCCGAGACTGACCGGTGGCTCAGCTAAACACCAAAATAACCACACGAAAATAGCGCAGGCCCTTCCAGTCCAAAACTCTGTCATTATCTCAATGTCAGGTTCTGCCCTTGCTTATTTGTCCACAGAAGCAAGCAAGCAAACAAACAAACAACAACAACAAAAAATGTATTTTTGCTGTTTATTTTTTCCCCAGCCAAACAGAAATGCACTCAGGGGCCTAACTAATCATGGAGCGGCCAACGGCCAGACAAGCTGACCGGAGAGCAGATGACTGGATGAGGATAAGCAGGGCCCGGGAGGTGATAGGGACCGAGATGGAGGCGGGACAGAGCCCGGAGCACGATGCATTATTTATGCCAAGCTAAAATTAATAAGGTCCGATTCATCATTGTCTGCTTCTTCTCGGGCCTTTAATTTTTAATGCCGCTGCGTGCATGAAAAGAGCAGTCCCTGGTCCACGACAAGGCAAGCTCCGACACGAGCTGATCTCTTACTGAGCCCGCTGTCTGAAGAGGCGCGTCAGTAAGCAATCCTGACTCTGTGTCAAGAGTCCTTCACAATATGCCGAGATAGTGTCTGCCGGCTGTACTTTATCTATCGTGGAGAAAATAAATAAATAAATAAAAACTGCTCTTGACTATTATTATATAGCAAAAAGCTCTAAGAGAGTGACACTGTGGCTAAGGCAGGGTCTCATGCTTCTCGTCGACTGCTGGAGGCACGAAAGAAGGCCAAGAAGCCTTGCCTAGCCCAGCCAAGCCCAGGTTTGGGTTTGTTCACAGCCAAAATCACTCCAATTAGCACCACGGTTGAGCCAAAAGTTACATTTACACAACCCCCCCCCTTACCTCAAATACCGTACATCAGCCAAGACATTTGTCTGGTGTCCAAAGTTAGCTAATTTAGTTCTGCACTGGAGCTACAAAGCTAAAGCTGCTAACAAGTAATGGAACCATATAGCTACAAGTTAGCATCGTCCAAACTACCTGCCTAAATCACCACACACGTGCGTTAAGCCATGTTCATTGGCCAAATAATCTCAAATAGACTCGTTTATGAGAAGTACAGACAAAACCTGGGCATACTCGGTCCTGTCTTACACATAACAGCATTTCATCTTCATGAAACTGTGGTCTTTGAGCAGCTGGAGGTGTGAAAGGTGGCCAAGAGGTCTAGCCAAGTCCAGGCTTGGGTTCATCCACAGCTAGAGCATCTTAAATTAGCATCACAGTTGAGCCAAGAGTCACATTTACTCAAATACAGTACATCAGCCAACACATGTTTAGAGTCCAAAGTTAGCTATTATAGGTTTGCAGTGGAGCTACAAGGCTAATGCTGCTAACAAGTAATGGAACGTTATAGCTACAACTTAGCGTTGTCCAAACTGCCTGCCTAAATCACCACACACACACACACACACACACCCCTTAAGACGTGTTGAGCTGTCAAGTATAGATCTTAGTCTTGTTTATATAATTTCTGACTCTGTATGACGGACATACAGACAAAATACTGTAAAATAAAGGCTTTTCAACGACCACACAAGCTGACCGGAGATCAGATAACTGGATGAGGATAAGCAGGGCCCGGGAGGTGAGAGGGACAGTTATCAAGTCATTTCTGACAGACGTACGGACAAAATACTGTAAAAGATGGCGACTAATATATATTAAATATCTATTTTTACACAAAACATCTTCATGGAGGTGTAACAGGTGGCCAAAAAACATTTGGCTTTGGCTCTTTGTTTTTAAATGTATTTTTAAGTGTTTATTTTTATTTTAGTGTTCATTCTTAAACGGTTGCAACTGTAACAACTGCAATTTCCTTTCTGGGATCAATAAAGCATTTCTGATTTTGATTTTAAAAAAGCGAAAATGCTGAAAAAATGTGAAAAATGCTGGAATGTGAAAGCCTGTATTCAATGAATGCCAAGTCAAAGGTCAAATTCCATAAAACGTTTCGCTAATTGAGTTTCTGACACTATGTTTTAGAAACACAGCCAATATGGAGACTTCCAGTACTGTTTTGAGCCGTGCACCACACTTGTACTCTGTTAAGATGAAACGTACAGTGCCAGGAACCACCAAGTCAGTCTATTTTGGATGACTTCAGAGCTTAAAAACAATCTGGAGAAAGTGTGTTCCTTTAGGCCTGCTAATTGCACCATGCTAATGCTAAAGCTAATGCTTATGCGAAAGCTTCCAGCTTGCTTGTTAGCTGCACTAGCCTCACAGCTCCAGTCCAAACCCAAACGAGCAAACTTCAGACGGTCCATAAACTTGACCTTTGGCCAAACCATTGCTTCGAGCCACTTGATGCCCTTCGTCCTAGGTGTCTAAGCTGAGAGAGAGAGAGAGAGAGAGAGAGAGCGACAGAGAGGGGGAGGGAGGTGGATCCTCACTCTGGCTGGCTAGTGGCAGCAGGTGCGCCTCTAACTTGTGCTTATGGCATCAATTTAAATGACAGATAATTACTTTTGTGACAATGTGCCAATTAGATTAGGCTCAGGCAAACAACATAACGGCAATTTGCTATGCTCTGGTGAGCAATAACACACCCATCATAATTAAGAACTATGGCCAAAATAGCAAGCTGCTTCATACAGCAAAAACAATTACGATTCAGTTAAAAAAAAAAAAAAAAAAAAAAAAAAGGTAAAGGCTGATATCGTGCACCTCATGATAGCAAAAAAAAAAAAAAAAAGATGCAGCAGGGCCTCTCCTGGGACCTTTCTGAATGACACTGAATGATTAATTAACTTATTAATCCTCTTCTTTGTCTTAAATAGATGTTGTCAAGGACCTGTCACCCCAATTTCTGCTAAAGCTGGAGAAGGGAAGGCAGCAAACAGCGGCGGCCCACGCAGGGCGACAGAGAGTGCCATGTGTCATTGTCTCTTTAGCTGTTTGTCAGACCCAATGAAAGCCTGAATATTCATAACCCTGCTCTTCTCTCTGGATCGGGGTGAACTTGCACGAGAGCCAGAGCGACAGGATAACTGCAGAGCTTCTGCATCCAGCTTTGGGGCAAAACAGGACCCAAAACAGGAGGATTTATTATTATTATTATTTTTTATTATTTTTAAGATTTAACACCATTTTACCATCAATAATATTCCAAATAAATCTCAGAAGACACATGGTGGGGGTTAGGTTCTACTGGCGGGTTTAAAGCGCCAATAAAATAACACTATTATGTTGAAGCCAAGACTCCTGGTTTCTATCTCCACCACGGTAAAGAAATCAAAGTTCGTAAGCTTCTCTACATGTGAAGAAGTTCAGAGCAGATCCACTTTGATGACTGATTACAGTTTTCGGACAGAATTTAGCAGAAATTTGCATAATTTGTAATTTAAAGTCCAGATTAAAACCAGCTCGTTGAGACTTTCATCTTTTATTAATACTATACTTTATTGTTCTTGTCATCTCCTTGATTGTTGGGTCTGATCGTGTGCCGGTCTCTCACCTAAACACTAGCCACCATGCCATCTACCCACCCTGCAGAGAGCGAGGCGAATTGTGCTCTCTCAGGGCCTCGGCTGCTGATGGCTAGCAGCATAACCGGGATTCGAACCAGCGGCCCGCTGATCACAGTGACCGCTCCTTAGTCTGCTGGACCAGTCGGGGCCCAATGCAAGTCATTATTAACCAACTGTACAACGTTATACTCCAACGACACACAGAAGCGTAGTCTGATCATCCCTATTTCAGTGGCGTTTGTTGAATGTGTTGAAGTGCAATCCTCCGCAGGGTCTCCCAAATGAAACATAACCTATAAAATGGGTCCAAACCTCGCTGAGCTCTTTGAGGAAGGGCTAGTGAGTGGGCTAAGACTATTGAACAGGAGGAATTTGCTGAGACCTGGGAGGGCTTTCTTCTCATGCTGTAAGAGCAGTTTGATCCGCTGTCTGGATCAAGCGCCTCCGCAGAGTCTACTGCTCCTGACAAGTTGCCTACGGTCTTGTCTGCTTCTGCCCAGCTGCCTGCCGTCCTGTCTCTTCCTGCACGGAGGTCTGCAGTCTCGTCCAATTCCGGACTCATTCCGGACTCCACGCTCAACCATGCACCTTTATTCAGGTGCCGGGGCGAGTACACCGCACATTTCAAGGGATTAAATGGACAATAATTTACGAGGGAGGTTTTAAGCCTTTTTCTGAGGCACAACTCTGTGAACGCCTGGCTGAGGTGAAAGATATTGCCCATGAAAATCTGTGGACGATTGGTAGCACTGGTCTGTCAGCACCCGAGCAGCCGTGCTCAAGGAGGCATTGGTTTGATGCACTCAACCATGGTGGCTCTCCCAACTTTCTGTGGTGGAGGCACCACAAGACACCTCACCTCCTACCGCCAGGAAATACCTCTCCAGTGTCCGTTCCAGGTTCAGTTCCCTGTGTGGTTCCAGTTCTTGCCCCACACAGCCAGGCCATATGCTTCTGTTTTAGCTTTGCCCATCTATTGCTAATATGATTCTGGCTGCATACTGTATTGTGGAAGTGGAGGATCGCTCCACTGACTACGGCTCGGCCTCCTGATGTTCTATAAATTGACCAGGGGTGCAGAAACAAACAAAAACAGAAGCATGCAAACATGCTACAAATGAGTTAAGCCTACAGGTCACGGCAGGTTTTGCGGTACGCCCCCATTTCTTTGGGACGTTACACTGTGCAAGACCACGCTAAACTTACAGGAAATAGTTCCACAGGTTGGTGACCTTTCAGAACGCAGCTTTTGAAATAGTTGGAAACTTTAGTGTGCACTTAACCAAGCCACTGAGCGCAAGTGTGGCCTTTGGGACAGGACCGGGCCCAGTCTCTCTTCCACACTTTTGACTTTTTATAGCCAAGACACACCAAAAAAGGGTCTCAGACTTTGAAGAATTTAAAAAGGTTCTTTGATGCTCTTGAAAGAGGAGATCATCAGGGATCAAACATCTAACAGTTAGGATCTGCAGGGTGACTGAGGGGCTTCCGGAAAACCCACAATGCTGCAATGCACTTAAGAGTACAAAAAAAAAAAAAAAAAGCACTATATATGTCCAAATGTTTATGGACACACCTTCTAACAAATGCTTTCAGCTACTTTAAGTTGCACCTGACGATGCTGACACAGATGTGCAATCGCACACATGCAGCTTGCCAAGTATAATATAATAAGACTCTCTAGGGAGCAGATAAACATCTGCTGAGGGTTAAAGGGACCTGTGGAGCAGTGGAACAGTGTTCTTTGGAATGATGGATGGTGCATGGTCCATCCAATACTCACCAACGCTTTTGTCGCTGAATGCAATCAAATCCTTACAAGCAATGCTCCAAATTCCAGTAGAATGCCTGCACAATGCCTGGACAGAAGACACAGTTACTCCAACAAAGTCGTTTTGAAATACCCTAGATTTCGGAAGAAACAATAATGAGCAGGTGTCCCAATATTTTTGTCCATATAGCAAAACAGGAAATCCATGCCCAGTATAAATGCCTTAGGATAGGGTTGGGCAGTTCCTGCTTTTCCTGCTCATGTGCACCTGTACATTGGCAGGTTTAGTAGTTCTGTTAAGAGAAGGGGAATCAGCAAACTGTAGAGGACTCTGACCCTCGTAGCCCACCCCTGCCTCAGGACCGAGGACCTGGTATGACTCTAGAGGACGGCAGGCTGAAGAGAACGTCATTTTTTTCCCTCCACCCAGAGATGATTCCCAGCCAAAGCAGCCGCTCCAATGTCAATCATGCGTGTGTGTGCTAAGTGATCATAATAGCACGAATCAGAGAGGAAGGTAATGGAGAGTCTAAATATCGTTGATGAAAGCTGATGATAAGGCGCCGCTGCAATCTACAGTGCTGTGATAAGGACTAGGTACAAGTGCTGTAAATTGAGCAAATGACCCCTATAATGCCCTGACCGGGGCCTTACCGCAAAGGCCGTGTCTGGAGCTCGCCCGCCCTACGGGAATAAAAAGAGGGCAATTCACAACGCCGTGGCCTCTCAGGCCATCCATTTATGCCGACCTTGATGACCTTGAGGGGCTAGACAGCGGACCAAGGTTTGGCCAAAGCTTTTTCACTCTGGACATTCAGGCTGGTCTGGAGCAGGCTGGGCACACGTGCAGGCCATATGTTTCTAATATGCAGTCTTCGTTTAGAGCCCACTTATGGCTTCCTACCAGGGGAGTCGTCGGCATAATTCATTGTTATTATTATCTAATTGGTTTGCAAAGTCTTAATCTTCCTCCAGGAATTAACAGGACTGTGCTGGAAGGGGGGGTGGTGGGGGGATTGGGGGTGGCTCGGCGAGAGAGGATTTGAATAACTAAAGCTCGAGGAAGGCCGAGCTCCCGTCTTTCTCGCTCTCGCTCTCTCCTGTGGTTTAAACCGAAATCTTGCAGCACCCTTGCCGCCTCTCTTGGGATGAGGAGCGCTCAGCTAACTAGACGCTCAGTCGTGGCAGCCAAGTCAGCTGTTTATCCAAAACAGATGCGCTTTCGGAAACTCTGGGCAGCTTCAAGCTCGAGCGGCTGCCAGCGTCAAAAGATTAGCGGCGAGGCCTGTGCGGAACCTCTTAGCCGTGAACGGCGCTTTTACCGCAAAAGGGGTACCGGGCCGCTCACCTGTGAGAGAGCGAGATAGAGGGAGAGCAGGACAGCGCGAGAGAGAGAAAGAGAGAGGGAGAGACACCTGGAATCTGTCCAGACTTGCAGCCTATGCACCAGGGAAACTTCCCCCCACCCCACACCACCCCCCACCACCACCCCTACTCGCTTCCTGTCAATAGCGCTTGGAGCGTGGCTACATGAATAATATATCTTCTGGCATTTGCCGTCGGGGGCCTTAAGAGGGATTGAAGGGAGTGCGATGCCAGTCATCCGCCGCACAGCGTGACAATTGTTCTCTCTCAGTTGTCATGGGGATCCTTATTTATTTATTCCTTCCCGGGTTTTTATCGGGACGGGGTTTAGGAGGGTGTGCTGGTGGGGGAGATGGAGAGGGAGCATTTTTGAGAGTCTTTTGCAGGCCTGTGGAATGGAGGAAGGAAGGGAGAGGAGGTAGGGGAAGGGGGAAAAAAAGGCAGATCTTAAAACGTATTCATTTTCACTGTAACTCTCCGAGTCCCCGTCATGCTCCTTTGGATTTGGCGCTTTCATGCCTGTTTTTTCCCTAATTCCCCTCTACACCTGCCCTCTCCGGGATGAGCTGCCGCTCTCCTGCTGCTATTCCTGGCTCTCTGGCTGTCTTTTCTGGCTGCAGTATCACTCTTGCTTAAACATGCATCCATGCAGGCAGAAATGCTCTTTCCTCACACACACACACACACACACAAAAAGCAAAGCATGATCTATATGAAAATGCTGGACATGTCTGATACAGCTATACAAGTCTAATGGGCCAAAGCTGTGTAGCCCACCATACATACCTCCTGATAGGCAATTTTAGGAGGGGAAACAAAGCAATCGCTGAAGATCCAACCTCATCACATCCAGCCCGTCTTCCGTGACAGCCTCTTGATGGCTGCTTTGTTTTCTTTAGGGTTGTTTCTTTCAGCCACAGTAAATCACACCCTAAAACTGCTGGAACTGGTGGTGGAAAGCTGGTGCAGAAGCTCTATGAACCTGTAAGAAAAGGGGGGAGCTGAAGATTTAGCAGAAAACACCACAATTCTCATCATTTTGAACCTCCATTTGTTTTTATTCTTCAGAAGACCCACTTCCAGGCATTTCCACACCTCCAAAGTTCAGCCTCAGCATTCAAAGCATTTTCTGCTTCTCACAGTCAATGATGTCGAGGTCTGGACGTCTGGTCTGGTTAGTCGTCCATCATTCAGAGAAGCGGTTGGATCTGCTTTTCTGAGTACTAGCTTCTTCTTGATCAGCTCTACATCCTTTTAGACCCCCAGTGTTGAGCTGTCTTTCACGCTGGAATGAAACTGGATGAACTGAAACACCTGTGGATTTACTGTTCTTGCTCTCTCTCTCTCTGGAAATGTGAGCTTTAATATGGAAAAGCCCTAAATATCCTTTTTTTAATTTCCTCCCCAATTATCCAACCAACATGTTAGTACTCTACACATACCACACACCAAAACTGGAAGAGTGAGGATCCCTCCACCGATACATGCATAACCAGCCACCGCCTCTTTTTGGACTGCCGCCGTTGAAATGTCACTGGGCGACCAATGCGCTCAGAGTAAAGCACTGGGTACCCAGCTCTGACGCATCGGCTAGCAGACGCCCGTGCCGGCCAGCATCACACTAAAGTGATGTGTGGAGAGAGACAGGGTCATCTACCCACCCCGGAGTAAGCAAGGCCAATTGTGCTCTCTCTGGCTCTGGCTGCTGATGGCAGACTGCAAGTTATACTGTGTAAATAACTTAACAGCAGTTTCAACAGGAAATTAGAGACAATTATAGGGGATCTGTGACTTCAGCACGCTACTATACATGATGATACATGTTTGTTTGTTTGTCAGCAAGTCTTTTTAACGTTATTTAAAGCTAGTATGTGATGACTTTAGAGTTTAATAAGACCCTATAATAACTTCAGACCCAAAACTTGGGTCCAGATTTAGGATAAGAGGGGCAACCAGGGGACTTTTGCTTCGTACTTTCGCTTTAAGCTGAACTTTAAGAGCCTTTCTCTGTAACTTCGTCGACTGACCCTTGCTTTTCTTGCGCCCAGGCTAATCAGCCAGCGTGGCCTTGCCTTCAGGAGACTGTCCGCCAGTCCTTTGCAGCGTCCGCCTGCCCTTCATTCCCCTGCTGACAGCGGCAGCTTGGCGGTCAGACAGGTGCTCAGCTCTGTTGCTCTGCTTGAAGTGAACGCTAACAGCCTCCCCCAGTGGCCAAAACCGGCCACTGCCCTTTTTCTCCTGCTCCCGCTCTCACACCCACATGGCTCAAGGCTATTATTCAACACTGACATTTCCCAGCTAATCAATATCTCATCATTGGCAGTCAACACAGCCCGATCCAACTCCCTGGAAATAGCTTGAGCTCTAAGTGCACAGATGTCATTGTGTGTGTGTGTGCATGTGTGTGTGTGTGTGTGTGCACGCGCATGCGTGTGTGTTCTGAGTTGGCGGGTGTGGGGGTAGATGTCAGCACCCATCAGCTCCCCCCCATGCCCATTACAGAAAGCGCATTTACATATCAAATTGTTTATTAATTCATTCCATTATCAAATCCACCATAGCTATCAGAGGCATTTACATCTTGATAAGATCTTCTCAGGCATGAGAATGGATCAAGGGAGGATTTGGAGACGTCTCTCCTTTCTGCGAATGCAAATCGGCCAGGCAAAACATTAACCAGGGCGCAAACAAAAACAAAGCGCAGGCCTCAAGCCGCAAATAGTCAAATGTCAGTCACAGTTCATAAGCTAATCAGCCGAGGGAGCCGAGAAAAGTGGGTGGGTGGGTCGGTGGTGGGGCGAGAGGCAGGGAGCTCCTCTCTCGCACCGCCTCACGGAGACAAAGCCATTGAGGAAGCGACTGATGGAACGATATGAAATGATATGGGGGTTTATGGTAAATATGAGGAGCATATAAGGCAGCAGATAAAACAAGTCACTCAAAGCCATTTCCCCTCCATTTCACACTCACTCAGATATACAGTTACATCTCTGAGCTGTCTGTCAACATGACTGGCAGCTGCTCCCTTATCGACCGTAATACCAAACAAAACAATTTTACAGTCCAGCCTCCCCTGTCAAAATACGCCCGACTCTCAGTGGTAATTACGCACAATATGCCTCAGTCTTACTGTCGCTAATTTCTAAAAAAAGGGCCCCACCCCACAAACACAACAACCTCCTTCTGACAGCTGGAGAAGAATTAGCTTGATGGTGCACTCGCTCTTGTATGTAAATATTTGGCGCTACATTACGGAGCACTGCTAAGGGAGTAAATAACTCGTCAAAGAATGACAGATCATGAATGATGGCTCTTCATCGGCCACTTTGGTAGAAACCGCTAAGCTCCTACGCTCCGTTGGTGCCGGTGGTCAGTCCCTGGCTGGTTATTCTGGAATGGTGGGCCCACTCTCAAACTAGCATGGGCTTCGACCAACCGCACAGACAAAACCCAGCAGAACCGTTGTGGCTAATAAGCTGTTGGCATCACCACACAATGGACACATCATCATGCTTCCATGTAACTCTTAGTGCAGAAATGTAAATAGTAGCATATAACCACTTCCATGCGTGTTGTAATCAGTTTGCTAACTCCACCCATAATTTAACCAAACACACCGACCGGAGTTTCCCCTGCATCCTGTTTAAACAGGTTAAACTCCAGCTGGAAAACTCCGCCCATCATATATCATTTTTAATGAGGCGACTAATAAAACGAGGGATGAACTGAACCAGAGTGAATGCAGTAAAAATGCTAACACGCTAAACTCAAAGATCAGCGCTAATTAATTCAGCATCCAATCAAACAGTTTCAGAATGGTTTGGTTAAAACCCTTGAGAAACAGTGCCGGGTCCTCAGTGCCGGGTCAGACCCCTCAGTGCCGGGTCTTGGCGAGTAGATTAATGGAGAAATACGATGCTGTGTCTCTTTGCTAGTCGTGGTGATCAGGACACTCGCTAATGCCGCTAACGTTGCTAATGTTTACATGGATTGAGTGATTCAGCTGTGCTTTGAGGTAAAATCCTCAAAATCCAGCAAGCGTTCTCCTAAACAGAGCAGGCGGAAGTGCAATGACCCGGAGGGTCAACGCAGTGACTATGATAAAGGGTATATCTGGTCTAATATCAGATCAAGAGCAGGCCAGTGGTGAGAAATTGACCAGTCAAGTCATTATTTGGCCATTTTCTGAGGCCTCTGCTGGCTAGCCAAGCAGTGGAGTACTTGTATGCATGTGCACTGTTTTAGATAAAGATCATGGCCTTCATTATTTGCTGCACCACTGTTTGAAGAAGGTATCTTCCAGAAGCTGGCAGTTAAGATAGCAGCCCACACCAATGCTCCTCTTCCAGAGTGGTGCCAGTGTGTCCATTAGTTATCCAGTCACGAGTCCATTCATCCCGTTCGTCAAGTGTCAAGTCTCATTTCATCTGGCCATAAAAGCTTTGAAAAACCTGCCTTCAGGTATTTCTTGGCACAATCTTGATGCTTCAACTTAAGATCTTATTCAGTGGTGATGGTATTTCAACCGTTTTACCATGGCCGTGGTCTCTCAGCACTTGACATCTTGTACTTCTGGACACTCCAGGTAGGTTGCAGTTCTGGAATATGGATAAATGGTTCCTTGTAGCTTCATGTTTAATTCTTTTCAAGTATTTAGCAGTTTTTGGCGATCCTGTTGACAATTCACAACTAAACGTTCGACTGTCTGGTGGTCCCACCTCAACAGCTTTGGTCCATTTTACCCCATGGACCACACCCTGCCTCCTTACATAATTACGGGTCATCTGAAAAGGATTCAACGGAATAAGCATTCAAATTTTACTACAGTTTGGAGTTGAAAAGCATGTTGGCATCATAGTAATAATTATATGGGCATGTCAATGGATCAATCAAGCACCCAGCCACAGCAAGCAATGAGACAGGGTTCCTCCCCCAGTGTCCAACCCATGCTGATTCAACCAGGTTAAGCAGCTGTGTAAGAGCAGGGAAATCCCCACCCCTGACCTGCAGTTCTCAAGAGCATGGTTCCATTCTCATTAGGTCTGCAATCAGAAAGAGGGATTTCACTATTCACGACAACACTGATCACTGATCCCCCCCCCCCCCCCCCGGAGTCTACGTAAAGGCTCTAATATTAAT
This sequence comes from Salminus brasiliensis, assembly GCF_030463535.1. Classification (NCBI taxonomy): domain Eukaryota; kingdom Metazoa; phylum Chordata; class Actinopteri; order Characiformes; family Bryconidae; genus Salminus; species Salminus brasiliensis. The sequence goes on from NC_132893.1 coordinate 4,500,850, forward strand.
CGTGGTGTGATGCTGAGAACATGGATACGGTGTACTTTCCCCCCGCCACTATTTTACTATGTACTCAGAAAAGGCAGGCTGACTTTTGAATCATTTCTTGGAGAAAGTGGTAAGTGTTTCAGTCAAGTGCGGTAATTGAGGCAACCTGGAGTGGATGTCGGTCCTCATTTTGACAAAGTGCTCAACGAGGTAAAGAGAATGATATCAGAGTAATGAATTAGCGTTCTGTAATTTGAGCCTGACGTTATACAAGGAATCAGAACAGAGCCGGCCTTGAGGAAAAAAATAATAATTACCCACAAGTATCTCAACACCTCGACCAGACCAGATATCATAGACTGATGTGTGACAAACATAAAAAAATAAAAAATATATATAAAAAGTGGCGTTTCTCAGGAGTGGAGGGTTTTTGCTTATAGGCAACAGTGCTTTCCAGTACAAATGCTATCCTTTGTCCAAAGTCCCTCAGCTACATGCGTGTCAAGAGTTCATCACAATAACATCAATAGAGCGAGTAAATCTGAGGCGGGAAAGGAAGGGGGGGTGGTGGAGGACAGAACAACGATAGTGCTTTGATGGGTCCAACAGATAAAGCTATTTTGGAGGTCAGGTATTGATCTGCAGACAGCCCTGCTTAGCGTAATGTGATGTATTGAAGGTTCACGACACCCGAGCACAACTCACGCGATAGGCCCAATAGCGCTCCTACGGCTTCAGGGAAAGGAGCTCTAAAACCGACGTTCAGCAGACACATTTTGATTTGAACGGACAGACATGGCTATTTGAAGCACCAGGCCTGTCCCAGGGCGGTGAATGATGCCGCCGGCTCCGTTTGCTCCCATGATGTTGAATGGGACGTCTGGCAGGCCCCTAGCGGGACCCAGACCGATGCCTCTTTAATGGGGCCGGGCTGTCGATGAGGACGCACTGTGTCCATTGATCTTGGTCAGGACGGAGGCAGGACGAAGGGGAGGGAGCTAATCGCATCTGTGCCAGCCCGCCAGCGTCACCTTAATGGGCGCGCTCAGCACTCCCAGCTTCCTGCTTGATATTAATTGGCATAGCCCACCCTCCTCGCCAGCTTGGCACTGCCTTTTCAGCTGGCAAGCCAGACGCCGTAAAGCTTTTTTTTCTCCCCCTTTTCCTCTTCCCCGCCTTCTTCTTTTATTACCCTCCGTCCACATGAGTGGCAGAGAGGATGACATTTTGATCAATTAAATTCCAGTCCACGCTCAATTGGAATCATTTACACTCCAAGATCGGTGCCAAAAGCTGAACGAGGGAGGGGGGAAAAAACTTAATTACCTGCCTGGGAAGACGTTTTCAAAAAGAAATATTGAAAGCGATTGGTTGCGTGCCAGGAGGAAATACAGCTGAGCTCCACAGCCGCCGAAGCCTCCTCCACAGCCTGCATACTGACAGCGGCGCATGCTTTCAGCACTCCCTCTGCTTCCCCGCCCGGCTCGAGGCCTGGCAGACTGGGCAAAACGCCTGGTCCCACACATTTTATAGTGCAATATTGCTTATTTTATTGACCCGAGTTTAGGCACTTTAACCCCTTACAACTGCAGGCTTAATACTGCAGTTATGAATCTTGGATTATGATGTATTATTCAGTAACTACTCTGAAATTAAGTTATGGAGGCGGGAGAGTGAGGGAATAAAATGTAGGTCTACAGATGTACCCTTAGGATTTATGGGCTTAAAAATAAATAAATAAATAGAAAATACCAACTCTTACAGAGTGGTAGATTAGCTATGTAAAAACAATGGAGGTACGCGTGTCCACTCCTGGTCCAGTCTTTCACACCTCTGTTACATCCCATTCACCTGCATGTTTTTTGGAACACTGCCTGTTTTTTTTTTTTCTTTAATCCATGGTCAGCCTCTAGATTAGGTAAATCCAGGCTATGTTTAGACTGTTGTTTACAAGATCAGGTTAGATTTACCGATCCAGACATCACAAACCTTCCTATATCAAAGTATACATTATATATTATGTTACATTTTATATAATAATATGAGTAAAAATGGATCCGTTCAAATCATGTTGTAAGAATCAGACACCGGGTGGTTTATCGGCTGTCCAGACCATCACAAATCCATCTGGATACAATCTAGATATTCCAGACTCTGGACTTCAGACGACTCTCATGCACTGGTCACGCTTCCTGCCCGACGCAGTACGGGGTGCTAGTAATTTCAAAAGTATCTATATCCCTCATCTCCACGTTTACCTTTACGCCATTTGGCTGACACTCTTCTTCCGAGGGACTTATAGAGTATCAGAGTCTCAGTGGAATCTAGTTACAGTCTTGCAAATATTGACCGTCTTCAGCCGTGAGAATGACCAGTCTACTATTTTTTACACTATTTTTAAAAGTGTTCTGAAAAAATCTGAAAGCTAAAATGATGTCTCTAACTATCCAGTACATATTTACAGACCCTCCCTTGCTTCTCACAGCACGTCCCATTCTCCAAGCAAAGAGCTGGACATGAGCGGCGAGCGCATACCGTGTTCAGTGTGAAGACCAGGAAATCGAACCCTAGACTACAACCGGAGAAAACAAGCGTTTATACATATTACACTAAACCAACCCTTTTAAATTGACACTGGTGAAAATACTCACCTCTCATTTGAGTCTGTAATGCTAGTTTACCCATATTATATACACTTTGATGCACTCGGAACCCAGTGAGGGAAAACTAAGGTGCCAGGTTTGCGATTATCAACAACAACAACATTATTGGGGCGGCTCAGAGTGTCTATTAAGCTGCCACAATGCCTGGGGGTCACAAGTTTGAATCCAGAGCCATACTGCTTTGCCATCAGTGGCTAGAGTCCAAGAGAGCATGACTGGCCCTGCTCCCTCCCCTTTTATCAAACAATATTTAGGTACAGGCCCTGTCCATATTTTATTATTTACAGAAATGTACTGATACTACAGTGTATTGGATTGGTACAACATCCTGCTGTACGAATACAGCCCCAAGAGATCAGGTCTGTTCTAGGCCTCTGACCAATCATCCTCTGAAGTGGCCATGGATTTCTTGGTCGTTACAGTACGGTAGAGGAGATTTTATAAGAGCTCAGACCTTGGAACCAATAACCCTTCTCTTTAAAAGAAGCAAGCTAAAAGTCTGCAGACAAATCTACTGCAAAGTGCTCCAATTAGGTTTAAGCCAAGGCTATCGCCAGAGATGCCTTCGCCTTCAAGGCGCATTGGACACTGGTTAAACAAGCCCAGTTAAGACCTACTGGATGCAAAAAGGCAACTGATCTCACTTCTCCACTGACCATTTGGCCAGAATATCGTCCACTTGCCTCTGCTCATCAAACCTCTTTTGCCAACAGTTCTGCTTCTTCAGTTAGGACAGTATCTGAGGAACAAACATCGTCGCTAAATTCCATAGTGAAATTGCCACCCATCCAGACGTCTCCGTCTGCAGAAGGGAATCCACCCGGAATCGAGAGCTAAGCTCTCATTGACCATTGTTCCTCCAGCCACGGCACCCCGGCACTCGAGGGGCTTATAGGATGTAAAGTCTCCACTTTTTCCATCTCAAATCCATCCCTCTCATCGCCATGTTTATGACCCATCTCCTCGGCAAAGCCATCGCTCTTATCGCCGGGATTGCCTTCCCGTTGATTGTGTGTGAACAATCACAGCTTCTATTATTATGGAGGCATTTCTCCAGGTGCGGCTGGCTGAAACCGGGCAAGCCAGACGAGTGCTTTCTCCCCTCAATACGGAAAGAGGTAAGGTTAATAATAAGAAGCAGAAGCAAGGTCACTGCTTTCAAATGACAACAAGCCTGATCTCCAATATCTCTTTTGTTAGCCGAAAGCAGAGAGAGGAAAATGCAGCCGGGAAAAAGATGTGGCTTTCCCTGAGGGCAAGCGCCACAAAAGCTCCTTTCGTTTAACCCCTTGGCTTTGTAAGCTTTCTCTCAATGGCCTCTTTTCAGATCCAGCCTGGGATGGTGACCCTGGAAATAAATAAGATCAATCTCCTCACTAGAGGTGGACCATTCGAGGAATGAGAACTTTGTCCTTGGCTGGAACAGGTATGGAAGACTTGCCTAATACTGCTAATAAAAGCTAGATGTTTGCTTTTTTTTTTTGAGTGCAGCTGCTGAGGAGTCCACATGAACCATGTTATTTATTGATGGTCTTTCTAATGCATTCGTTTTGACGGAAAACTTTCCATATTCTGCGTAACATGATAACATAATTCCCGCTACACATCCTGGAAAAAAACAAAAAACATGCAATTATGTTCAGCAACACTTTCAATCTCTATGCATTATGCACAGGAACTGCTCTCCTACACCGTGCCCTCTGGTAAACGTCAGCAATATAGGTTCAGCGTGGACACAGTGCTGCCATTATTTAGGTTCTTGTACTATTTTCCCCACTTCACCGTCCAGGCAAATGAAATAATGCCGTAGGGGGCAGCGTGTGAATTGTTGTTTTTAACAGCTCTTATCAGCCTCCGCCATTCACTCTAGCAGCACATCTATTCCCATCCATTACTGAAATAGCGCTCCCTCACGCACCGAGAGCAAGAAAGAAAAATTTCCCGCGCTATACGGACCATTCGCACGGCGAAAGATCAGCTGGCCCACAAAACATGCCCTCGCTGCGCTGTGCACCGCACTGCCATGTCATAGACCAGGGAGATGCACTGAAACAGATCCACTGGCCCATCCATCCTGGCCGCCCATATGTCACAGGTAATCTTGTTCCCTGTTTGTCATATTGGCCAGCACAATGAGAGGCATCATCACTCTTGCCTGGGCCAGACAAAAGCGGACAGCCAAGGTCGACAGAGGGGCCAGCGAGGGGACGGGAGATACTGTCAGTGCTTGTCTGGAGTGAGGGATCAGAGGAGGGAATAAAAAAAAAAAAAAAAGGGGGGGTGGACAACTAGGATTCTATCTACTCGGTACACCGCAGGCTAAAGAGCGGGGTACGATCGTCTGTCACAGTCAACAAAGGAAGTCCTGTTCACTGTAGTTTCTTGCCTTGAAGAATTTGCTTTGGAGAACCTCTGGAACCTAACAGATATTCTGCGTCCGTGCTGGCAAAAGTGTCGACAAGTCCATTCCTCAGTCCACAGCCTGCTCATTGGTCTTCAGAAGATTGGAACTCTCTGGCTATTGGTGGTCTCCTGTTTGTCTCCTGATTTCCTGTGTGGTCATCTGGAGTCCCTGTTATAAAGTGGTTGACCACAAATCTAAAAACCTCAAAGAATATTTGGAGAACAGTCAACCCAAAGGTTTTAAGGTGTATAAGTGAGTAAGTGAGTATTTGCTTAGCATCCTGGACTCTGGGCTTGCAGCTCCATCTGCTGGACAGAAAAGAGGATCAGGCCATATCACCAAGTGTTGAGTTTCATTAGTTGGGTAGAAAGTGCACCAACGTTGAACGATATGTCTGCCATCTAGGATTGGGGTGACGTCAGGGACTTTAGGATCCATGAAAAGATTAGACTGCAACCATGTCTCAGATACTTCTCTTTCCTTAGAGCTCATTTACTCTACTGCTAGAGTTGATAATGCTGATAAATGGTCTCCTTCCAGATCCTTACTCAAGACCAACTCTCCAGTCTTGCCTCTTATAGATCTACAGCGATTTGTGTTCCATAAGGAGCAAAGGTTCATTGAGGAACAAAGCACAAGTGAGATCCTTTTCTCTGGCCCTTTGGGAGGATACCCAAAATGACAGCACCTCGGAGGGCTTGGAAACTGGCAAGCAGCTCACTCCAGGCCAAATTCAGCAAGAAACTGGGTCAGACACCAATCCGGCAGACCGAGCACAACCAAGAAGTCTAGCTGATCAAGTACAGCAATGGAGAGTGTGCAGTGTTTAGGGAGCGTGTTGACTCCTCGCTGTGGTGCTGTGTGCAGCACATAAATCAAGCTCAGCCACAGAAATTAAGCAGCAGACACGCTGTCCAAGGCCAGACCGATGCTGGATCCAGCCAGGAAAGGAGACAAAAACACTGCTGCTCACTCAAGATACGTACTCATACGGAAGAGTGTGGAGCAGTCAGTCAAACAGTAGACGACAACTACCTGTGCACAGGACAAGAGCTGGAAGTAGTAGTGGGAGAACACGAAGACTGCCAACAACCAAACTGAGTAAATGAGATGAAAATCAGATGCAAGACAAGAGAAATAATTCACGAGAGGTTTTAACCAAGCAATGCCTACCACATCTGTCCAAGGGCACTGGAAAAAAGAAGACCGGAACATCTGCACATCTGGAATATGGAATTAAGTGAATGAATAAACATTGTATAGAGATACCATGCAAGACAGAGACAGACAATCAAGGCAGGAACCAACAACCTACTTGTAGAAGAGCTGAAGAGCTGGTCAGGGCCCAAGACAAGCAGGCAGCAGACAGTTCAGAGACGGTAGGTATTATCTAGAGTACAGGGGGGGAAGAAAAAGAGGAGAGTGGGGGTGGAGGGATTCCACTGTACCAGGTCGTTGTCTCTAATGGCATGGCATCAGGAAAAGGCAAGAGGCAAAAGTCAAAGATGATGAAGGAAATAAATGTCCCGAGTTGGTCATGCACTGCCCAGAAGAACAGCCTAGGTCTCTGGAGTGGAAAGTGACAGCAGTGACCTGTAATTGTCTGAAAGTTGGACATATGATTTATCACCATGTCCTTTGGAAAGCATGCTACAAACACCGGGAACATGATGGCTACGCCTCAGCTTTCCTATGGTAGAGTGGTCCTCCATCCTAGAAACAAGGAAAGAATATGGACATTATGACCCAACGAGACGTTAAGGACAAAAAGGAGAACGGAACTACACAAGCTACATTTCACTCTGGGTGCCGTGGACTAAAACGCACCGCTCACATCTGCGAGCAGCTGCAACGCAGCTAATCACGAAGCAATAGAGCAAAGAAAATTGGACTGAGAATAAAAGACAATTGGCTGCCTTGACAGAAAGGGGGAAGAGGCTGGAAAAACAACTGAACAGAAAGCACCCAATCAACGCACAAAATGCCACAGCCACTCTCGACAAGAAAATTACTTGTCCAGCTTCTAACGACTGCAGTTCTCCCAATGCCAAGTGCTAAAACAGCAAAATAGGCCAGGTCTGCCTCCATCGTAGGATCACAGGGTGCGAAAGGAAAGTTCTCCTCACCAGAAGGAGAGACACTGAATCAAACGCGAGCAACCTTTTAAGCCAATGGAGGTTTCTTTTATTTGAAGAATAAGGGCCTTCGCGTTTTGACCCTGAGCAGGAAAGCTGACCTTGACCATTAATCTCATTTGAAGAGATTACCTGCAGAGTGATTTTACTGCAAATATGCAGCCAGAAAAGATCAGTCCCACACAAATCATCTTTAGAATGACATTAACGCCATGTTCCTCGTGAAGGGGAAGAATTTCGGTCTTGCATTGGAACAGTGTAGGTCACTCTTGTTCAGGGTTTATAAGCATGTTGAGATGACAGACCTAAGTCTGCCATTCATCTGAGAGAGGAACATGAGAACAGGAGCACAGTGGTGTTGGGCTGTACACCATTTCGACCCAACAATGTGGTTGGTGGGACACAACCGATAACACCACTATCTACCAGTGAGCTACCTTACCCCATGGGGGACCGAGGTTTGGGAGTCTGGGTGACTATGCTACACCAATAAGAGTCCTTGGGCTAGACTCCCAACACTTCAATTAGCCCACTTTAGTAACACGAGTTACCTTCTAAGTCTCTCTAGATACAAGCGCCAGCCAAATGCTGGACTGGACATTCCTTCCTTAACATACATCACTAGACTTAATTACGTTCTGGGAAACCGGCCTTATATGTCGAAATGTTTGCGGACCCCCTTCTAATGAACACATTCAGCTTCTTTAAAATGCATAAGAAGCACACACATACACACACAGCTTGTCTAGTACCTATAGAGAAGTACTGCCAATAGAATAGGACTCTCTGGAGCAGATAAACAAACATGAACCTATTGGCATCATGCTGTCTAAAGCCAAGCATGGGCTAGAAAGAGGGGTATAAAGCCTCCCAGCATTGGGCTGTGGAAGAACGGTGTTCTCTGGAATGATGGACGGTGCTCCATCCAATACTTGGGATGAGGTGTTGTGGCGCTCATCTGACATCTTGACCATTGCTGAATGCCATCAAATCCTTATAGCAACGCTCCAATATGTAGGAGAGCTTACCCTGGACAGTAGAGACAGTTACTTCAACACAAGCGGGATAAACTATTTTCTTTTTTTAATACCCTTGAGAAGAAACTATGACTGAGCAGGTGTCCCAATAATTTTGTCCCTGTAGAGTAGATGAGTAGAACACCAGGCCACACCAACAGGTTTACTTTTAATGCATCTTTAATTTAACAGTGCAAAGTCAGTGACTCCCCACACCGCATGCTGTGCTGTAGAACATTGTTTTAGGTTAGTCAGTGTAGTAGCTTATGAAGCATGAAGCCAGCAGGCTAGTTTAAGGCTGGTTTACGTTTCCCAGTTTCAGAATGGGAAAAGACGTGCAGCAAAAATGAAGCAGGACAAAAAAAAAAAAAAAGAAAGAAAGAAAGAAACAGAAATGGGTCAAAATACATGGTTCCAGTTTAGGGCAGATGACTAAACTCAGAAAAAGACAACAAACAGTTGCAGTGCAGTCATTCAAGTGCGTTCAATTAGAAAATGCTCTTGCTCTCAAGTTCAACATACAGTAAATCATTCTACATTAGTCACGACGAACCGCTGACATTTGATCATTCCAGTTTTCCCCCATTTTTTTTCTTTTTTTTTTGAGCAAATTGAGATTCTGAACATTAAACCTAAACGACTGAACGTAACTATTAAACATCTGCAGCTTGTGTGAAGGTCACATCCATGGCAACTTGTGAACAGCATACATGATAACAGATTACGAAGAGCACCTCTGTGTGCGCATACGTGCATAATGTGTGTGTGGAGATCGGGTGAAGCCCAGGTGGAGGAGGTGGCGAGCAGAGAGCTCCATGGGCCGTTAGTGGCTGTCTAACCACGAGCAAAGTCCACGCTCAACCAGCAGTCCATTCACCGAGACCATCTACAGCAACGGACAGGAGATACAGTGTGATTATTGCATGCATGCCACCATTTGTTTATATATTTTTTTTATATAAAAATAAATATTATATACAAACACATTTCATTACAATAAAAGAACAAAGGGGTCGGAACAACTGAGCAGGCATAAGATCTCAGTTTGATCCTGAATCAGAGAGCAGTCTAGCTACCCAGAGCGAGCATTGGCCAATTGTGCTCTCTCAGGCTCCAGCTGCTGATGGCAAAGCAGCATGGCTCAGGATTCGAACTCACAACCCATAGTGAGTTCCATGTCCATAGTGTCTTAGTCTGCTGAGCCACGATAAAATGAGCATGAAACTATAATAAGGGCATGAACACAGACCTGTTCTCCTGCCTGCCGCCACATATGCACCAAGGGCAGTCCACTCCGACTGCCTGTGACCTAAGAACAGAGCACAGAGCAGATTTAGCTTCCTTTCTTTAGGCACATGTGAGTCACTGTAGGAATGATTAAAGGGCTCATTCTTCCCTCCCACTGCTGATGAAGCCCTAGCTTTAGACAAAACTTTCCTTATTGATCTCCAAGTATTAAAACCGTCTATGGAAAACACTCAAAAACATGAAGTACGTTTCTCATAGGAAAAAAATGAGACTATTGCTTTCATTCAGAGATAAAAAAAAAATGCCCCCAATAAAATGTTCACAGTATCCATTTCTTACCTTTATGATCAAAGGAACCCCTTGTGTTAATTCTTCAAGAGCTTCTTTGGCCTCGAGTGAAAACTCCTTTTTGCCTGAGGCATCAAACAATACAGCATTCTGAGAGTCTGGTGATCTGACTGATGCTGATTTGACCCAGAAGTGTCTCAATTAAAGAGCCACACGTATCATCCAAAAGTAATGGGACAGGGTGATCATTGGAGTCTCATTCATTCAAAAGGGAAGCACAAACACAAAAGCACAAAGACGGATATGAGCCGTTATAACTAGACGTACAAAGGTAGACCATATGTCCAAATGTTTGTGGACATCCCTTCTAATGAATGCATTCAGCTACTTTAAGTTGCACTTATTGCTGATACAGATGTGCAAATGTGCACACACAGCTTGTCTAGGCCCTGTCTAGAAGAAGCAGATTGACACCATGACCAATGCCAAGCGTGGGCTAGAGGGGTATAAAGTCCTCCCAGCACTGAGCTGTGGAGCAGTGGAAGGTGCTCCATTCGGTACTTTTGGGATGAGCTGGAAGATTGGGTAAGTTGGGGTGGGATGGTGATCATCCAACATCCTGACCTCACTAACGCTCTGGTCGCTGACTGCAATCAAATCCTCACAGCAATGCTCCTCCAAAATCTAGTAGAAAGCCTTTCATAGACAACAGAGACAATTACCTCCCTTTTCCAACACCCTTAATTTCAAAAGTAACATTAATTAAGCAGGTGTCCCAATACTTATGTCCACACAGTAGCATTTTACACTTTCACATTCTCAAGACTGACCTTCTTACCTTGGGCTAATCAAGCATAGTATGCAAGCCAAAATACTCTGTACTCTAGCAACACTTATGGAGGGCACCACATCAAGCCTTACCTGGCAAAGGTGCAACATTCTCCAACATAACTTCAGAACCTTGGAAAGGCAATGCCACGAAGTCGGATCTGTGGGAAAAACATGGGAACAACACCACAGCGTTTAAATTGTGAGGTCATTACAAGTTGCAAACACACCCCAGAGCAAAAAATAAGGGCTAACCGTATCTGTCTGAGGGCGCTGAGGTTAAACGTAACGTAGCCGCCGTAGTCCACATATCTGATCTGGACGTTATCAGAGTCTTTGTAGTGCTGGATAACCTGAGCCCTCCACCAGCCTCCGTCTGCAGATGGGGCTGCACACACCACCCCCGCTGAGGGAGAAGGAATTACTCTTCATGAGATCACACTGATGTGTGTATGTGTGCTCGTTTTCATATACTTCCAAGACCAAAAAAGTAATTATGGGTGTTTTACAAAAGTTATAGCTTTTAAATTACATTTTTAATCTGAAATTTTACAAACAAATAATAAAACTACAAAATAATAATAAAAAAAAAAAAAATTCCACACAATACAAAGGAGACATTCTTGTAACACCACGTCCTAACACCGCACCAACACAGGTGTGCGAGAGACCGAAATGAATTCGGAGGTGCAAAAGAAAGCATTGGCCGAACAGGTACCCATGTGAGAAACTGTGTGAAACAGGATGTGTGAAGCACTTGGTAACGTCCCAAGCTGAAGGTGAGAAACAAGCGAGTGTGTGTGAGAAAAACAGAACAAGAAGGGGCATGTGAGGGAGAACAAACAGAGGACTGAGTGTAGGTTGAATTTGTGAGGCAGGGGGGGGCTTCTTGGCAACTTTCTCTACCTTCGACTGGAGTGGGCAGGCTGGGGCATCCTGGACGGGAGTAGCAGTAGAGCATCTGTTCGTTGAGGCTGTGCAGGGCATAGTAGGTAGGGTGCGTGTGCTGCTGTATAAAAAGGTAGTTGGCTGACTCCACCCGTGGCACGATGACCTCCACTGGCCCGTCCTGAGGGAGCAGCAGCTATACAAAAAAAACCCACACATTTTTCCTTATTTACTCACTGAAGTAACTCTTTCCTCATAACTCCATCTCACAGGTATGCAGTTATAAGCCGAAGGCCTGGACGTAGCGCTTGAGGTAGCCATCCTCTAGCTCTCAGTTCCTGACCACAGAGCAGGATTATATGTTTGGGTGGTAGCCCTACTCTCAACCTAGCTTGGACACTGATGCCAAACCCTCCTGAATGACCCAGAGTGTCGCTGACAAACTGTGCAGCAACAGGTGGGCTTCAGGCTGCAACTGCACACCAATACAGAGGACCTATACAGTGGGCGAGCTCCATCATGTAGACAGTGACTGGTGGGCATGAACTGGTGGGTGTATCCAACAGCCACTTACCCAGGAGGTGATCGGAAGAGAAGGGAGCGAAGCGGTCACATGGCAGCGGCGGTTGCTCAAATCCAAATCTTTGAACTTCTTTCTGATTAGCGTCAGCGCATTCTCCACCTGCACCTTTGATCCTGAAAGGGTCAGAAGCAACCACATGGAATTTGCAAGTGTGCTACCACCACCCAGTGGATGATGGGCGTCATTACTTCTGCTGCCTCCCAAACCCTGCCACGCTAGGGACAACCAGAGTGGTACTTTTCAGGGAGGAAAAGGGGCAGGCTTGTTATTATCAGCCATCAGCACAGGCTATGTTTAGACAGCGCAGTGAAATGCTGGGTGAAATTGTTTACCTGGCCACATTGGTCAAGTCAGCACAGCAGCAATACAGAACACTGTTGATATGACTGTTATATAGAGGCTGTCTAAATATAGCAGAAATTAGTCATTAGAATTGTTAGGATTTCTTTTTTTAATGAAGAAGTTGTCAGCAACCAATTAACCAGGGTTAACCCTAATTAACAGCCCGCTTATCTAATAGTGCACACACTCTCTACGAACCGTTCTAGGAATAACAAATGACCTACGATACACTAGAGGTTTAAACATAAACAAGCTATCCTCTACAGTCGTCAACTCACCCTCTATATGACAGATTTGAAACTCATGAGTGTAAGGCAGAGCAGACACATAGATCTTCGCGCCAGAGTTTTGCTTCAAGAAGCCAACATGCCTTCCCTGCTTTCCAATTAATCGCCCAACAAGATGCTGCCAAAACAAGGTTTTTACACCATTAAAGAAAAACAAACAGTTTTCCAATGCGAATCATTTAGTGCATAAAGTGCTGCTGCTCTGTCTATAATAGCATGTAGATCTTGGCCAGTTGAAACACAACACACCACACCACAGCACAGTAAACAGCAAGATAATTAAAATGACTGTCCTGTTGGTTCTCCCATTGGTTTGTACCCATACAGGACTGTCATTTTAATTATCGTGCTGTTTACTGTATGGGTACAAACCAATGGGAGAACCAACAGGAGGTTTGTACCTATACAGTAAACAGCAAGATAATTAAAGTGACAGTTCTGTATGGGTACAAACCAATGGGAGAACCAAAAAACAAGGCACTTCTCCTATTGGACAGGATTTCCTTTTGGCTTACATTATTATAACTGAGAAATCCTGCTTTGCGAAATACCCCCTGTCCAGAGAGCAATGCTACATCTCTGCTTACAAACCCAAGACTAGTTTCATTACTGTGCATTAGGACAACACTGGCTGCAAGACTCACATGCCAGTGTTCAAATGACACAAACGTAAGAAGGTAAATCCTCAATGGGAACCAAACCTAAATGTCTCCACATTCATTTCGTAATTTTGAGGCAAATTCATGGATTAATTTGTTACATTAAGTAAATAAACACAGACCGTATTAAATATTGCAGAAGCGTTTCTGGTGAGGATGTGTAAATGTGACCAGTTAAAATGTTATCCAAGTGGCTCAATGGTCTAAAAACGCTGCCACTATGGCCCCGGGGCTTGCGAGTTCGAATCCTGAGCCATGCTGCTTTGCCATGTGCCCAGACTCAGAGAGAGAACAATTCACCATGCTCTCTCCAGGTGGGTAGATGGCGCTGTTACGATGTTGGGATGGAGACCCGTTGCTTTCCTCTGAACAAGTCGGCTGTCTGCCGATGTCTCATTGGCGGCAGGTGGCGACTTCGCATGTATCGGAGGAGAGACATTTAAGGGAGCATTGCTAGTAGCTAGTGCTAGGGGGAGCAGCGAAGAGGTGGATTAACCGACAGTACCACATTTGTCAAGCAAATTTTCAAGTAAATATAAGAAGTTGGCTGGATGCTAGGCTCACCGCCGGCACTTCTATGTCCCAGAGAGTGAGGGCTGGGCTTGGAGGCGTAGTGGTTAGGCTGCTGCTCTCTCGCTTCATGCATGTTACATCATTAGCACCTGTACCAGAGGACAAAACGGCCCCTAGAAAGATTACAGAAGGAAGCATCTACTGCATGCAATTTTAGTCATTTTTATCAACGAACAGGAAATCGTTGGTCATAACAAAACCTTGTTCACTATATTTTTACACCATTGAGAACATATCTGTATGAGTCAGGTTAAATTAAAAGGGGGCGCTGTGGGCAAACTGACAAAGATAATCATTGCTATAGCCGTTTCAAACATGCCTACATGCCTCCTACAGTGTCACCGCAAGATCATTAGGGTTTGAGAAAGGGCTTTCAGAATAAAGACCAGTAAACCCCCAGTCTAACGATGCAGCTTGAAGGTCGGAGGACCTTATGAAAGACTATGGTGTTTTAGGTGGACACCTCGGGGCAGTTTTAGGGTAAATTAAATTAGGCTAATGCAAATGGAAGCTAGATTGCTAATATTACTGCTAGACACACCTGTATGTTTAAGCACTGACATCAGTGGCCATACTAGCAGTTAGGACTTAACTGCTAATGCATGCTAGGAACTGTAGGGAGTATTACATACAGCAGAAAATGACTAGCATTCAGGAGCAAAATTGCCCCAAGATATTCAAGATTTCAGCGATGCAAGGTTTTCTTATGACAGCAACGATATGTTACACGCAAATGTGAATCAGTTAACTTCAATTAGATGCAATTAAAAGGAACGGCACTCGGGTCAGGGAGTATTTTAAAGACATATGCAGCTAGTGAAGGTTCCAAAGCAGATTAGCTGACCCATTTCTATATGCAGAGAATCAAATTCTCAGATAAATTAAACATTTTGACAGATCTGACACAAGGACTAACCTTTGGAGTCATCTGCCTCTTCGTTTAGGCAATTTCCATTTCTTCGGGCCATGCTGAGGTAAATGTCTGGAGTTTTACTTTCAGAACCAACTGAAACAGGAGGGTAAAGTCCCTCTTCAGAAAGGCTTGACCAAAGCTCTCCTTTGCTGCTTGCTTCCTCCGCCCCCGTCCCATCCTCTGAATGACATGTGCTACATCCAGAATCCTCTCCTACCTGGGATGGTGAGGAACTCATGGACTGGTCATTCAGATCATCTACTGAAGAGATGCTTCCCTCTACTGTCTTGGCGCGGCCGGCATAATTCGTCTGTACTGTACTGGGCACAGGACTAGATACAGTCTTGCACTCCTTCATAGACGTCAACAAACCTTCGTTCTTGCCGATGTCCCGTTCATCTTGGGCATCAGTCTGAACTTCGCTCAGTAGGGTCTCCCTGGGCTCCTCTTGGTCCTTCTTTTTTAAAAAGACATCACCAGTTGCCAGGATCTCTTCGGTGGCAGCAAGGATGGCCGCTTTGACCAAGCTAGAGCTGACCCGCTCCACTTCCTTTTCACCCTGGTTCTCGGACAGGCTGGCGACTAAATGACCTTTGGGGCGGACAATCCTTGGAGGTGGTTGTACAGAGGAGTTAGCATCAGATTCTGGCCAGGAGGTGTTTGTCTCACCAGTTTTAAAGTCTTGATGGCCTTTAGAAGCGGTGCTGTCTTTTTCGGTCTCCGTTTCCAGCTTCTCAGAAAGACGTGCCGACGCTTGAGCCTCGGAAATCTCCCCTTCTGGCTCTGGGCGATCTCCTTTCAAAAGCCGTGGAGTTGGAGTGGATGTGGTGATGTTGGGTGGCGAAACGTCTGGAAGAACGGGCAACTCATACATGATACTGCTGTTAGCTTGAGAGCTATCTGAAACTTTCAGGTTCAAATTGTGGTCACTGTGAGCACTAGGTCTCAAAAAACCCTCTTGTTCTTGTATTTCCACAGCGTGCAAACAGTAATTCTGTAATGGCCTACTCTCGTTTGCAGCTTCCTCCTGCTTCGCCAGGCTGTCCTTCAAGCTCTGTATATTGGCACCTGAGGGAGCTTCCTCCTCTTTAACCTGCTCTCTAAGGATCCTCCTCCTCTTTCTTAAGGCGTACCAGCAACAGCCCAGCAGAGCCAGCGCCGACAGAGGCACAAGAGGTCTGAGAGGTGGCAGCAGCATTTTCTTGTCACCAGCCACCTACACCTGCCCAGATCATCGAGAGAGAGAGAGAGAGAGAGAGAGAGAGAGAGCCGTCAAGTACACCTGATCAGGTCACCTTACCTGCACTCCATGGAGCGGGAATGAAAGGTGAGGAGCTTGAAAGCAGGGTGAGGTGTAAGACTGGAGTGAGAGAGAGAGGTGTAAAAGCAGCACTGCTGTAACACAAGGTGGAGACTCAGTCAGCACATTTGGAGCAAAGCCATTATCAGAGGAAAAGCAGGGTTATCCGAGAACAGTGACTGGGGTCCAGGTCTCACATGGTGTCTCTTTACAGTAGCCAACATGAGAAGATGATCAGGTGTGCAGTAAGAAGTACAGCTGTGAGAAGAAGCTTAGGAATATTTTAGGTCTGGATTTCCAAACGAAGGTCACGTGATGTTGGCCCTTATCTTGAATGAGTCCAAAATGGCATTCCTACTGGTCAGTTCATCCAAAATTATTTATACAAATGTACAGAGCAGCTTCAGGGTTCAAATAATGAGGAAAACGGATAATAATGGAGACACGTGTTTTTCAAGAACAGCAGGTGATCTTGGACAATATCCAAGATCACCACCCCTCCTTAAAGCAGCTTCATGAATGAGCTTCTCATCCAAGAACGTATATTGATCTGTCCAATCTCCAGTTTTTGGTTTTCTCCATTGTTTGAATCCGGTAGAGAATAATTCTGGATGAATGAACCAATAGAAACGCTCTAGAATTACTTGGATGAAGCTCTTACTTTACATCGATTCCCATTCCCAGAAGATTTTTGCCTTCCTCTGTAAAGCCTTCATTTTGAAGAATCATGTTTTTCATTGGACAGCGATTTGCAGTTCTACAGCAGTCGGTATTGTTGGGTAATTGAACACAGTCTTACTTAATACCCAATTCTAATTTCCGTAAAAAGAAAAGAGGACCTTGAATTCAAATGAAAAGCCTAACATGAGCAAAGTGGGCCTTTTCCCTACAAACTACAGCCTTGGACGAGCCGTTATACCTTCATACAAATGAAGTGTAGATAACTCCACAATTGACAATTTGGCTTTGCACAGCAAAACGGTTCCAACCGAGACCCCAACTAACATGTCCTAACATGATAGCCTGGAAATATACTCTACACTAAAACAAATGAGCGACACCACCGTACATTAATACGACTTACATTTACGGCTCTTATCCAGAGCGACTTACAAGGTTACTCTTATTACAGAGGTGGGCCAGTGTAGTGTTAGGAGTCTTACCCAAGGACTCTTATTGGTGTAGCGCTGCATAGTCACCCAGACTGGGAATTGACCCCTGGTGTGGTAGCTCACTGGCAGACAGTGGTGTTAGATGTTGCGCCACACCAATCACACTCTTACTTACTTGCCAACCATGCAAACCGCAGCTTAAACCCAAACTTAAAACTAGTACTGGTGAAAATGAGGAGAAGGACGACGCTGAGGAGCTTTCCAAAAAATCTTACTTCTGGAACTGCCGTAGATGTTCTCTGGACTTCCAGGTTCTATCAGCACTAAAACTACACCCTGAAATGCACATGTGGTCTGAAATAAAAGGATAAACCACAGAAGTTATGAGAATGAAAATGACAGAATGAAGACAGACACAAACAGAGTTGGGACTAAACGTGGATCACCTCTTTATTTGAGGATGTGAACATACTCCGGAAAGTCTTTCAGCCCTTCGCCCACCAGCCACTATCCACAGCCAGTCCCAACGGCTGCATACTTGGCCATGCTAAGGCCTTTCATTTGGTGCCAGTGAGTGATGCCCTCCCTACCTGGATACAAGCCTGGCTCCATTTCTGAGAGTTATAAAAAGACTGATATGCAGGCCTTTCCACATGCCTGGTATTAAAGCCTGGACTGTCCTGTGGTCCACAGGGACATGGGGGATTTTCACTAGCTCTCGGCTTCGTCCTTCAGTCCCTGGCGCACTGCCAGCAGCACCCGGCCCCGGCCTCTCCTGTCAGGACGGACTCAACGGCTGCCCAACATGTAGCTAGCTAGCTAGCTAGCTGGCTAATCCTGTCAGAACAGTCACCAGATCTGCACGAGTTTAACAGGTAAAGGGAGGTTATTTAAGGGTGGGAAGAGCTTTTAACCTTTAAAAAAAGTTCGGGAAACGTTTTATAGACATTTTTCCTGTCAGATAAGCGAGTTTAACGACCGGGTAAGTCCAAAAACACGTCGAAAATGAGTCCTGTCAGGTGCGGCTAGCAGCGTTAGCTAGTGCTAGCCTCAGCGGTTTACACGACACACATCGGACCACCTCCAGCCCCAAAACCTTGACCCCTGAGGAAAAGCAAAACGGCTTTTTGTGAGAAGAGGAGGTGAAACAATAACAGAAGCAGTTGGAGACGAAAATACTCACTTTTTGGGGGGAATTTTTTAAAAAAGTGTTGAATATTAGCAGTGCTAGGTAAAGCCCTCAGACGTTGCCTCACGCTCTGGAGCCCCACCTGCTCTCCATTACCAGAGATGATTAGAGATGAAGGCTGCTGCTCCTCTTCAGGACACACACACACACACACACACACACACACACACACTCACACTCCCTCTATGACCAACTGACCTCAGACCTGGGAGGGATATTTCCCACTCCAGTCTTGCTGGGAATCTCAAAATCAGTGCAATTCAAGTCTTTAAATTTAAGACTAAAACCAGAGTTGTGCTTCTTACAGACCTCTGCTGTTAAACCTAGCTGTAACCTTTCAGGTTCTTCACTTTCTGAATCCAAGATTGTGTGTGTCTTACCGTTTTAGCCTAAATCACACCAGCACTACACCCCACAACTCAGCTTTTACTACTAACAACTCAAATTCAAGATCTCTGTCAACAAAATATCTCTTAAACAAAGCCATTCTGACCAGTGATCTTGCTAAGATGATTTTGGGCTTCAAAACTCCAATAATTTACTTCGAAATACTCAATTAATACATTTTTTAAGGGCCCCGGTCAGTCACAGGCCCTCAGAATCATCCTAACTCCATTGCCACCCCCCAATACGGCACCTCTGTCATGTAATGATGACTTGTGAAAACTTGTAGTTTTAGACATCAGTAATATTTGATCGTTTAGATATTTACAATTCGAGTTTTGACTAGTAACAATAGTACCACCTCCACATAAGGTGTACCGAAGTTTTGGGTGGCAGACGTGGCACATTGCAGATTGCATATGCTGTTTATAAATTAAGTGAAAACCATGAGGCAAATGCTGGAGCTATGATAATTTTGGGCCCCATGATATGACAAGATATGACACTGGGCCCCAAAACTCATCCAATTCATCCAAAATACTCAATTAATACATTCTTTTAGGGCCCTGGTCAGTCACAGGCCCTTAGAATCATCCTAACTCCACGACTTCCTCTGTCTACAGTGTAATGATGACTTGCGAAAACTAGACATCAGTAATACTGCAGTTTAAGATCTCTATAATAGTGTTTCAGATATCTACAATTCAAAAAGTTTTGACTAGTAATAATAGTAGTGTTGAAATCTAAGACTAGAGCAATGTGGTTGTAGGTACCTTCATCACAATGCTGCCTTCTGGGAGACTGGGACCGCATAAGAAGCAAGGCATCAAGGCTGATGCCTTCCGTTTTGGACAGAGCCCTAACCTTCACATATCCCCTGTGGCCCTTCGTTAAACTCTGCAATTACGTCATTTTGTTTGCCGAAACTAGACGAACCTAATCTCCGTAAGAAGTATACGGAAGCTTTTGGTTGGCAAAAAGCCTCTGTTTAGCCCGTCTTTCTCTCCTGTAGTTAAAAAGGATGTTTTGGTTAGCTTTACTCTATATGTAAATGAGAAACTGCTGTAGGCTGTTTCTAAATGGTTGGTGTAGTGGATAACAAGGCACTTCTTGTGGTAGACTAGAGCTGTGTCCCATTTGTGTACTACCTCAGTATAAAACAGATATCAGAGTGTTTACCACACGCACACACACACATACAGGAAATGATTAGACTGCAGTGTTGTAAAGGAGTTGGGAGCTGATTGGTCATGTAGGAGAGTCCGACTGGGTTATAAGATATTAACACACTATAAACTGTGGGGCTGGATTATTTATACAAACACAAAGATCAGATCACATCGGCTAACACTCCGCATTAAAAGACTCAGATCAGACCGAAGGGCAAAATAACCTGATTGGGAAATCCCTGCTAGGTAAAGCCACTAGGCAGGGATGTCCCAATCCAAATCTGCTTCTAAGTCAAAATGACATTTGCTAGTTTCATTGTTATCCGCACAGACCTGACCTTCCGACAGCATAGACACGACCCCGACACGCAAACTAGACAGATTTGACTTTATTAGTGTAACGTGTGTAAATGTGAAATCAGATGGTAACAGTAATTTATTATACAACAGAGTTTAGAGTACACGGTTCTCTAGATCTTCGGTTTCACAACCATCCGCTTCTCCTCCACGTAGAATGACGTAATGCAGTGGACGTGATGGATGGCTTTGTTACCAACACAACAAGAATTCCGATCTTCTTGTACATGTACAGCAATTAAACTGCTTTACAAAAAGCAAAATAATACAATATATCATCACATGTATTTACAGTGTAGTAAATATACCTTTCGATATTTTTTTTGTTTTTGTTTTTTTTTTTTTTACACAAAATTATTTACAGACGTGAAGCTGACCGCATAAAAAAACAAGGGAAAAAAATAATAATAAAGGACAGATGTTCAGAAATCTCAAGTTTTGCATAACCTCGGCGGATGAGAATTTGAACAGGTTAGGGTGTAGTGAAAGTCTTGTGCCTAAACACACACACACACTTGCGCGCGCGCATACACACACACACACACACACACACACACACACACACCTCTCACAATCCCTTGAAGACACATCACAAACTTCTTGATGGTCAAGCTAAGGCTTGGCATCCGACCACCCTCCGCTGATTATTCCTGTGAAGTTTAGCACTGGATCAAACCCTGACATTAAAGCTTTGTGAACAAAATTGGCCCTGATGTGGATACAGTCGTACGGAAAAATAATAATTAGATATATAAATTAAGGTACAAGGATTATAAGGCCAAGTAATGATTAACAGCGTTTACCTCACTGTGGATTAGTAAAATCTGAACAATATTTATGTATAAAAAAAAAAAGAAAAAAAAAGAAAAGTGAATGCATGCACAAAAAAAGCCCTACTATCGAATAAACCTTAAATCTCAAACGTCTAAATCTCTCTCACGATGCCATCCCATTAGAGCCGTCTTTTTTATCAGTAAAATTCCAGCCAACATGCTCAAGTGGGGCTCACATGGGTGAAACGTGGGCTAGGTAGGTTCCAGGTGGGCTCCAGGTGGGCAAGGGCTCTGAGTGGGTTTATACATAACTATTAATGGGCCCCATCATTACAGCCCACCTTAATCTCACATGGGTCCCATTATAGACTCCAAGTGCAGTGTTTAACCCAGATAGTGCTCATGTTTAACCCCTCCTGGTCCCATCACTGACCCCCCCCACGAGGCATTTCTTGGTCCACAAACTACCAATTGAGATGTCAACAGACCTCCCAGCCAAAGCAAGCAGCTTCTGCTTTGGTTAACTTTTTCCAGAAGATCGAACATTAATAACTGAATTCAGAGAGAGATGACGTTGAGATTGGTGCGTCTTTCTGCTGAACTGCCCTGGACTATATTGCACTTCCTAAACTTTGGTTTCCTGCAGTCAGAACCTCCACTCAACAGGCCTGGTTCTCAAGATCAGCTAAAACCACCAGAAAAGCTTCAGAATCCTCCTCTTTTTAAGAGGAATCACTTTGAACGGACAAAATCTCTTCCCTTATTCAAGTATAGCTCCGCTGTAAACACTTGCAGGGCTTAAATTCATGACAAATGGACCACAGAACCTGCTCCGTACCATCTAAACGAGACCTCGTCAACACAAACTAATACAAACTAGACTGTTTGATCTCTCTAAACGTTAAGGTGGTGAACTGTCGTCTCCACATGGACTAATACTATCAGTCTTCAGGTCCTCTCTTTCCAGTCCAGATGACGGACACCATCACTTGATCGGACGCTTATTTCTGACAGCAACAAATATTTGCTTCCGTGCTGCACAGGCAGTGAGACCCCAATAATTGAACTGAATCACTAATCAAAAAGTGGGTGTGGCTTAAAGCAGGAACGAGTGTGAGGAGCTAGATATCGTTAATGGCATGCATAAGGAATGTAATTTAGACCGCCCATCACAAGCACAGATTTTGGAACAAGCAATTTTACTGGTTTACTGATGCTGGATATCAAACTGGTCCTCAGGGCCCCACCCTCCAAGTGGGTTTACAATTGAACTCCATCTTCCAGCATGGGGGTAAGTTAAGCTGGAGTAAAGATGGGGTGTTCTAGGGTGGTACCACTGACTGGTACTGAATGGTGGATTTATTCTATTCTTGACAGAACTGAATTCATTTGATTTGTACCGTAAGAATAAGAACTTTGTCTAAAGTAGACAGTACATATATTAAAGAGCAAGCATTTAGATGTTATTTAGGATATCTGCAGAAATGATTGCTGATATATTATATATATATTAGCAGTACTGTGCAAAGGTTTTACACGCTTATGAATGGTCATTAAAATGAAAAGCTAATCAATAAATACTAATAACGGTCATTCTAAAAGAGTGAACTGTGTTCATTATTAGAACATCTCAAGTTCTTCTCATGGAGTCTAGTATTATTTAGAGTTCTCCTCATATCAACACCTGGTTTGGTGGTAAATCAGGGCTTAATGATGGTAAATCAGGTGAGCTGCTGCTGCTGCTGCTGCTGCTGATGGAGTTGAACACATCCTCCACGCTGTGCTGGCTGGACTGGGGGCGTCCAGGAGAAACCTGGAGGAACCAAGCTCTGTTCTTCAGACTAGCTCACAAGATCTCGCCTACTTTCTTCAGAATGAGAAGCTCTTGCTCCTTTTTACTGGATTTATGTTCATCTACATTTGTTCTAATGATATTCTATGCTTTTAAATAATGTGCCAAAGGGTGCTGAAAACCTATGCACAGTAATGTGTATATATACTGTAGATTCCATAGATTGCCATTTCATATCCATGTTTAAAATTCTAGGATGAAGCTAGTTTTGTAGCCCTGACTAAACGCTAAGAGCAACAAAGGTAGTGAGTACCTCTGAGTTTCCTTTGTTTACACTAAAACAGATCTGCTTAAAAAGGGGCAAACCTGGACCGAACGGAGTCTGCCTATATTCAAACTGACCTCAAGAACCAAGCGTCGTATAATATCACCAAAACTACGCCTAGAGACCGTACCGTAACACTTTGGGGAATCCGTACCATCTGCAAATGGCAAACACAGCAGCAAAATCACTACAGCCCTCGATCTATTGGGAAAAAGGCAGAGTCTCGAAAGGGCTCTAATGGGGCCGATCAATACTGCAGCTGTGCAGCTGATCCTGTGCTGAAACAACAGTGATGTGTCATCAGAACTGGAAATATGCACACGAACAGAAAAGCAACAAGTACAACTTTAAAATAGTGCATATACAGTAATCTGTGCATGTGTGTCAGTGTTCTGGGGCTTTATATAACCCCCCGAGCTTATGCCACTTTGATTGAGCTACTGTATTTAAAACTACGCATTTGTTCCCAATGACCGAGCTAACCCATGTCCCTCTGTCTCATTCTGCCTCAACGACTCAACGTACACGGAAATAAAACCAACCAAGGAGATTAAAACAAACGCACATACCCAGAGGTAAATACACGACCAACAGAACTGAAGAAAACAGTTGAAAAAGTGACTTGGTTAATACTTTCTTCTGCTGTTAGATCAATAAAAAAGAAAGAAAATTAATGCTTATAAAACGTCTCAAAGCGACGAGGAAAAAAAAAAGAAAAAAGGATTTCAGTGCTTCCTTTCAACAACTGGTTCGGAATAAAAAATAAAGAGCTGTGGTTTTTCGATAAAAAGTTCAGAAGGTTCATTACGGACACGAAAGGTCATTCATGTTGGACTCCGTCCCGTCGGCATACCGAACACTGACTGATTCACAAACGCAAGAGAACTTGTCCTTATTGATCGTCAGGCAAGTATGGCTGAAAAGGGAGATGAGGCAGAAAACATATAACCGAGGAAGGACAGAAGTAAGGAGTGTGGGAGTAGAAATGCAGCATGGTGTGGCGTGGCGCTGTGGGGCCACCAGGGGGCGCACTGTCTTCATACGATCTTCTTGATGCTGGGCCTCTTGAAGCTGCCGGCGCTGCGCTGCTTTTGGACCTGGCTGGCCGAGCCGTGGCGCGTGCGGCCGCTGGTGGACAGAGCCGTGGTCGGAGACAACTCCACGTTCTCCTTATCGATACCTGCAGAACCGAGGAACAGCACATGTTTACACCAGCTACTGATATATATATACACACACACACACACACACACACACAAATCAGCCATAACATTAACCTCCTTGTTCCTACACTTTTTTCACTCTGTCACTCTGTTGTGGGTCATTCTCACTGCAGTGACACTGACTGACCTCCAACAGCGATGGTGTAGCCATGGATCAGCTCAGTCAACCTTAACGTTTTCAGCAGCTTGTGCTACAGCAGCTTTTCTGTAGGACCGAACCAGACAGGCCAGCCTTCGCTCCCTACACACATCAATAAGCCTCAGGCTGCATACCAGCAACACCCCACAAGACCTGCCCGATGTTTTGGAGAAGTTCTGACCCGGCTGTCTAGCCAACACTGGTTTTGTCTTTATCAAAGTGGCCTCACAACACAAACATTTCACTTGCTGCCTAATATGTAGATCCCAGTGGAACCAGATCATCAGTGTTAATTACTTCTACCGTCAGTGGTTTTAATGTTATGGCTGATGAGTGCATAATTCAATATGACATCTTATATTAGCTGACCAATGCTGTTGTAAATATAGGACATGCCACAAGGGGGGGCACTAGATAACTTTGAATGGAGATTACTCCTGACACACACAAACATACAAGCCAGGAGTGTGTGCAGCGTCAGTGCAATGAAGGTGGGGAGGAGGAGGGGCTGTAGTACCTGACCGGCCGAGAGGCGGGACGAATGTTGCAGAATTAGAGCAAGGCAGAGGCGCTTCATGTGTGCGCGCGCGCACACACACACACACACACACACACACACACACACACACACACACACAAAATGGGAAAAATAAAAAGGTGTGGCAAGCAAATGAAGTGAAAAAAAAAACAGAAAACATGATTATCAGAAACAAAAACCATTAAACAATCAATAAAACAGAACTGAAATAAAGTGAAAATAGCAAAAACAAGCTCATTACCACTGTGTGTAAAACTATAGGCTGAGGCTTTAGTTGCCAGCTGCAGCTCTATAGTTCTTATTTGTACCCGGCATTTTCTGGGGCACCGCGTCCGAAGATCTCAACTGGGGCAAAGTTGGGGACCGTCTATAAACTACAGCACGTCAAGCAACAGGGACGGTGGGAAGGGAGGGGAAGAAAATGAATGAATGTGAAAAGAACAGGAAATGACCTCAAACACTGTAAAACTCAGAAGTGACAGAAACATGCATGAAGAGATGAGCACAGGTCATCAAGACTGACCAATAAAAATAATAAGAACGGGGGCTATGGACTGGACGAGCTGCTACAAGTAACCTGTGGACAAGTTAGTCAGTAGGGCCATGTAAAGTGTGTGTGTGGTGTTGGTAAGCGAGTGAGCCAGACCATGAGAGCATGTGAGAAAG
Organism: Salminus brasiliensis; assembly: GCF_030463535.1. Classification (NCBI taxonomy): domain Eukaryota; kingdom Metazoa; phylum Chordata; class Actinopteri; order Characiformes; family Bryconidae; genus Salminus; species Salminus brasiliensis. Next base: position 4,526,623 of record NC_132893.1, read on the forward strand.
AATGACCGTGAGATAAGAGAGAATGAAAAAATTAGAAAGCAAGAGCACAAGGTGAAAAGTCGAGAGAGACAAAGTGAGAAAGCAAGACGATAAGAGGGAGACACAGATGGTGTGAGAGACAGAGCGAGAATGAGATAAGAGTGAGACAGAAAAAGAAGCCACAAAAGAGAAATGTGTTCGAGAGCGAGAGAGAACAATAGACCAAAAGATTAATAGACAGACAGAGAGACGGACCTACACACAGACAGGCCGATATATAGATACATACATATAGACAGACAGGCCGATAGACAAACAGACAAATAGATACATAGACTGACAGATGAATAGATAGAAAGGCAGAGATAGACAGACAGACAGACAGGTAGACAGAGAGACAGACATGAATAAACAGATAAACAGAGATAGATAGACAGGCAGACAGACAGACAGAAGAAAAGATAGACAGACAGATAGATAAACAGAGATAGATAGACAGACAGAGAGAGACGAATAGATAGATAAACAGAGAGACAGGTAGACAGACAGACAGATAGATGAATAGACAGATAGACAGACACAGGCCGTAACGTAACTGGCTCAGCTTAGTCTTATGTTCATATTTGGTGCTGAACTCGTACTAAGCTGTAAAGTCTACACCCCTAAATGGCGCGAACCGAACCGTGACTTCAGTGTACTGTTACACCCCTGACTGATTGTGTTATTTTACATGTTTAAGAAGAGTGTACAGCCCTTATTTAGGTCAGTGATTGTGTGTGTGTGTGTGTGTGTGTGTGAGAGTGTGCGTGCGTGCACAGACCTGGGGAGTGCTGAGAGGTTGCCAGTGAGGTCATAGAGTTGGAGAGATTGAGGTTGGCGGTGATGCTGAGCTGGCTCTGGGCGGGAGGGGGGTAGGGGGAGGTGGGCGTCCGGAGGGCCTCTTCGCTGCCCTCCTCATCGATACCGGGCAGATAGGTGTCAATCAGAGCGTCCAGAAACTTCACAATCAGCTCGGCGTAGTCTGGAATCTGGGTTTGCTGCGGGCAGCAGAAAGAGCAGCACGTTAGTACGGGTCCTGCACCACGAGTTTACGGACATGGTCCGGGAAGACTCGCTGGACACTAAGACAGCTGCAAAACGGGCACAGATGGTCAACAAGCTGCTATCAAACAAGTTGAAGGTAAAAGTCCAGCTCACTACCTTTGAAAAAGGACCAGCAAATCTCCAGAGTCCATTAAAGCCAAAACCTGTGGGCGAGACAGAAAGGAAAGAAAGAAAGAAAGAAAGAAAGAAAGAAAGAAAGAGAGAGAGAGAGAGAGAGAGCGAGCAATTACAGCAATTTGCATTACAACAAGTGAGAAAGCACTTACTCAATCCCTCATCCAGTGTCCCATTCATTCACTCACTCAATTTCTTACTCCCGCTCTTACTAGTTTGCTGGCTCAATGCCTGGCCCCTTCACTCAATGCCTTGCTCACCCACTTGCTTGTTTGCATGTTCAATGCCTTGCCCCCTTACTCAATGCTTGTCTTGCTCAAAGCCTCGTTCACTAACTAAATCTCTCACTCCTGTACTGGCTCACTTGTTTGCTTGCCCAATACCTTGCGCCCTAATTCAACACTTGCCTTGCTCAATGCCTCCCTCCCTCACTGGTTCAATGAACACCAAACCCGCTCACTTACTAGTTCGCTTGTTTGCACGCTCAATGTCTTGCTCCCTCACTCGATGCCTGTCTTGCTCAATGCTTCGTTCAATGTCTCCCTCATTTGCTCGCTTGTTCAGTAATGTCTCATGATCGTTCACCTACTGGCTGTTGCTCCATCATTCAAAGATGTCCCCCTCAATGCCTCCCTCACTTACTAACTTGCTTGTTTGCATGCTCAACGTCTTTCTCCCTCACTCAATGCTCGTCTTGCTCAATGTCTCAGTCAATAACTCACGAACCTATTCACTAAATGTCCAACTCGCTCACCTACTAGTTTGCTTGTTTGCACACTCAATGTCTTGCTCTCACAGCTCAAGCTTGTTTTGCTTAATGCTTTGTTCAATGTTTCCCTCACTCACTCGCTTGTTCAGTGATGTCTCACACGCTCACCTACTGGCTGTTGCTTTTAAGTCAATTATTGATTTGCTCAATGCCCCCCTCACTTCCTTTCCTAATGGATCACTCACTCACTAGCTCGCCTGTTTGCATGCTCAATGTCTTGCTCCCTCATTCAAAACTTGCCTTGCTTAATGCCTCCCTCACTTGCTTGGTTACTAAATGTCGCTCACTTACTGACTCAATGCCTTGCTCAATGCCTCCCCCAATGCCTGTTTAAATGTGTAACGTGGCACGGAGCTCTAGGCTGGAGGACCTGGGCAGGTACTGTAAGTGTGGTGAATAGTCATGTTTACTCTGCAGGTAGGAGGGCTGGTACTGCGGCGGCGACTCCTCATGGTAGACCACACTCTGAACGATGCCATGAACGGGGTTCAGGAGGTCAGGGTCCTGGCACATTGACAGCAGCGTGTTGATCTTTGAGTCCAGGAGATTGTGGCTGGAGAAAAGAACAATAATCAGGCAGACTGTGAGGGATGGCTTCGAGATGAAAGGTGAGGTCAACTTGACTGACAGCTTGACTGAGGTGCAGAGTCTGAAACGTATAGTAACACAGTAACATGCGGTTACCCATTAACCCACCCACAGTCACGTTTGTTCCCCAGAAGGGGGCGCTGTTATTACTTGAATAGCTAGGGGTGGGAATCTTTAGACACCTCACGATTTGCTTCGATTGGGATTCAGAGAGCTGTGATGTGACGATAAACTTAAATTATTAAATTATTGCTGCGTTTTCTTGATTCATTTACTTCCAATATTCTTTATGAATAAGATAAATGGAAGCGATGTGGCGAGCTTCGGGTTCTGCAGTGATGCCGTGGCGGAAAAACGCAGTAATACGTCTTACTCTCCCTAGTAGCCTCAACACAGTGGGCAACCTGAGCACACGCCAAGTGTGTGGGCCTAGCATTTCACATGTAGGAATTTACCCTGTTCAGCAGCAGCAGCAGCCGCCATGTTGAAGTGTTATCAGGTACTAAAGCTAAATCCTTCTTAGTGATCTGCCGTTCCTCTGCTCCATCCTTTAAAAGCTCAGACGTATCTGCACCAGTGTGGCTCTAATTCACTGCTCTTGTTCTGGAGCACATTTACATATACACTCTTATCCAGAGCGACTTACAAGGTTACCTGTTGTACAGATGTGGACCAGTGTAGTGTTAGGAGTTTTGCCCAACTCTTATAAGGCTATACCTGCTGCTCATCAGTGATAAAATGCTCAGCTACGGTGACATAAGATTCTGTGGCAGTGTATGTCCATGCATCGTGTGTAAAACGGCTATCCTACCTGTTTTCTTTAGTGATTCTGTGACTTCGGTTTTGGTCTGGTTGTAGAACGCGCAACATAGCGTGAAAGCCCTGGGTCTTAACAACTAAATACGGACGAATTTTCTTGGTAAGAAAAGTTGTGAAAGTTCGTAATTGCGCATTGACATGCATTCAAGAATCAAATCCCCCACCCTTGCTCAACACAGTGCGTGGTCCAGATTTCAATTTGTAAGATCTCTTCATGTTTTTCTTTAACCTGTCCGTTTATGCAGCTTTCCAGCAGATTTTGGGGCGTGTATTTACAGAGATGAGATTGGTGACAGTCACCATTAGCCTAACTAGCTCCTGTTGTACAACACAGAAGCAAACCTCGCATACCAAACCTGAGATGTCCCTGAAATGAACCAGAGCTTTGACTTACACGACTGGAAAGACCTTTGGAAAGACGACGCTAGCCTCAGCTAAGAACTCATAGAGGATCCTCTGGTCAAACTCGTCGGTTGTGTTTTTGACCTGTGTGGCCTGCAACACAAAGAAATCCAGACTTTCAGAGGTTTAGGTCTGAACCGGGTTGCCAGATTTCAGATAACTCAAGTGAAATCTAATTTGCAGTATTCTTACAAGTGTGGACACTGAAGAGGAACAGAGATACTGATAAGAAAGGGGGAAAACAGGAAACAAATTCGTTATACGGACAAATACACAAAGGAATCCTGAAAGAGGAACTGAGAGAATGATGAATGAATAAGAGTGAAAGACACACAGATGGAGAGTGAGAGTGAGGGAGAAAAAGAGAAATAACTCCTACCAGTACGGTCAGAAGGAGAGCCTGGATCTTTGGGTCAGTGAGGACCTCCTCGTCCAGCAGCACGTTGGACTCGGAGACGGACACCTTCCGCAGGTGGTGGTGCTGCGAGATTCTTTGGGTCTCTGTACAAAACCAGCAGGCAATATCTTAATTTTTTTTTTTTAATGCTGTGTAGTATGTGTGATCCAAACGGCTCTCGAAGGCCTTCAGAAAGAAGGGAAGGGCTTTAAAAAAATAATAATAATAATCATCTTGGAACAAATAGAAATCAGCCGTCCCACTGTCCACTAAATTTACCTGTTTACAAGTGAAACAACTGACCAACATGGCCGGGCCGGGCCGTCCCAGCAAGTTCAGCCCTAAGGTATTTGTCACTGTACTATGTACAGTGAAACGCATCCTCTGCATTTTACTTCGTAGTTAACACACACACACACACACACACACACACACACACACACACACACACACACACACACACACACTAGTGAACTAGGGGCAGTGAGTACACACACAGACCCAGAGCGGTGGGCAGCCAACTCCAGTGCCTGCAGAGCAGAGAGTGAAGGGCTTTGCTCAAGGGCCCCACAGTGGCAGCTTGCTGAGCCCGGGTATCGAACCCACAACCCTGTCATCAATAGCCTGGAGCTCTAACCGCTGAGCCCCTTGCTACAGTTGATGTCAAAGTAAATGATCAAATGTCCATATGTTTAAATAGGACAAAAAAGAAAATGGGGTGTCCTAATTTTTTCATATTACTGTATGCATATCATTAACTCTTCATTATCATCATCATCTCTACTCTCGGTAAAACTTGTGCCAGACCCCCCTAATCTCACCTATTTCATAGTCGTTCTCAGCCACCCTCCTCATTTTGGGAGGTGTAGTGATGCCCGACTCCATCTCTGGTCTCTTTGGTGCTTTAGTGTCTGATATCAAGTGGTCAAAGCTCTTCCTTGTGCCTGAGAGCGAGAGCGAGAGAGAGAGAGAGAGACACACACATGAAGATGAAGCTATTAGCATTCCAAAAACAAAAAGCAGAACTTTCCACACTCCAACAAAAAAAATCACTGTCCAACTTCTCAAATCCAGTTTTTCTCGACATCTCAAGATGCAGAGACAGTGAAGTCTTACCCAAGAGCTTTTTGGTGTTGGCTTGTGACGGCTGGCCCATGTCCAGACTCATGGACTTCCGCGTCCGTGGGCTGATCTGCCCCACGATGGGGTAGTGGGCAACCAGATAGCGTTCTGAAACTTTAGGAGATGTCCATGGCTGGTTCTCTCGCAACGTCCTGCAATGAAAAGAGATCTCAAGCCACAATCTAAACCCGACCTGACCCAGCACTGACCGTCCGATATTAACAGTGATTCCAAAAGCTTTGCTGGGTCGCACCTGCAGCTGGGGTCGTTGTTGTGCACCGAGTATGTGTCCATGGGAACATTCTCCATGGTGACTTCTGAGAGGAGCAGGGACTTCCTATGCTTAAGGCTGCAGCGGCTGCGTACTTCCTCCGACACAGTGAGCAGGGCTGAAGTGACCACAAACCGCAAAACATTAAAATAAAACAGTACAAGAACCGGAAATAGACACACACACACACACACACTTTCAAGCATGCAATAACTGATTGATAACTTGGCTTTTCTAGATTTGGCGGATTGGCCCCTCGACTCACCAGCCAGATAAGCTACACTCTGAGTGTTGACCTCGAATTTGTCACAGTTGAGGTGCTTGCCCACCAGCCCGAGAAGTGTGTGCAGGATGCGCACCGTCCGTGCAACAGTGGTCGGGGAGGGGTGCCTGTAGCCTGAGTAGACCATAGACACACAGTTCCACATCAATGGCAAATCTCCCTAGACTTACCACAATCAAGAGTCTCTCTTAAAGGAACAGTTCAGTGAAACATCAAATGAAAATGACTGATCACTCACCGCAGATGCGGTCAATTAGCCAGAACATCTGGTCTCTGACATATTTACAATGTGAGATGCTAGGCTAATGTTGCTAACAAATACTGTGCTTTGACCGGTCACCAGTATCATCTCTGTAAACAAAGAAGAAACAAACAGAAGATCTGGATGCGGATGTGGAGCGGGTTAAGAGATTCTTTAGGGCGTGTATTTGGAGAGATAATGGATAAGTCCAGTGTTTATTAGCATTGTTAGCTTAGCATCTCTTGTTCTGAGCCAAGTATGATTAAAAACTTCAGACATCAAACATGTCTTGGGTTATCAACTGCATCTGGGGTCAGTGATCGATCACGTTAATTTGATTTCAGGTATTGAGAAGAGGTGACCTAAAAGGAACAGCCTAGAAGTTTAGATCCCAGAGGACATGCCCAAGTTTTGCTCACAGGTTGGTCCCACATATGCCCACCAGGGTCAGTGATGGGACCAGGAGAGGTTAAGAATTGGCCCAATCTAAGTTGTATACTTCACATTGGGGCCTAGATAGGACCAACGTGAGATTAAGGTGGGCTGTATCAATTGGAAGCCAAATTGGGTCCCGGCAAAACCACCTGTATAAACCCACTCATAGCTCATGCCCACCTGGAACCCACCCAGCCATCAACCACGTTACACACACCCCACAGGAACATGCCGGCTGGGAGACTGGTTAAAACAGTGGACAGTTCAGCTTTAGACAGCTCACCTTTAAGCAGATGTCCCACAAGAGCGAAGTTGAAGTTGGAGTTAAAGTTGAGGCCTACAAAGTGGTCCATCTGCTTACAGTGCCACTCCAAAGGCTTACGAATCTCCATAAACACCTCCTCTGGGCTCTGTAGCAAGAAGCGGGAGGAATTCTTTACGTCAACTCTTTTCTTAAGCCACAACTGTTGTAGCCCAAACTAACAAACTACTTTAGCGAAGGCCTTCAGCTAGAACAGCTACTGTTAATATATAACCTGTATGTGCACAAGGCAAAAAAAATATATGAATCATTTGTTTTGTGCACCCTAAATTCAGGCCAAGCATCCAGGTCACCTCACCACAGTGCACTACACTACATTTTTTAAAAAGCTTGCCAAAGAAATCACCAGTGCAGAGCACTTTCAATAAGTGGGTGTGTAGTACAGTATAGTGATCATAATGGGAAAATGTTTGCCATTTTACAAGCCTGGCCTGTTAGCACTGGTTTAATATGTTTGTGGCTGATTTCAGTTCATTTGCACTAGCGCCGCTACACACCAGCAACACATCAGCAACATATCAGCAACATATAATTGACCACAGTTTAATGCTGAGACGTAAGCATTGTTTTAAGGTGGTAAAAAGCCTGTAAAAAATGGCTGTTCATGTCAGCCCTGGACAAAAGACTTTATGCAAGCAAAGCTGCATGGCTATATAGCAGCACTAGTAAACCATGCCTTTGCTTTGGGGGAAAAAAGCAAACAAACCAGGTCAAACACCTTAATTACCTTGTCATTAAAGACATGCATGCTGTCCAGGGTGTGTAGGTTCTGCTCCAGCAGGGCCGTGCCAGCCGAGTACAGGTTCACCTCGTCCAGCTGCAGCACTGCTATAGCCACCCAGAACAGGGCTTTGTGCATCGGCGAGTCCTGTTGTAGGTAGGATAGTGCAAGACATTTTATGTATGTAGACCAACAAATTTTATTAGATCCATCACTGGCAAATTGATGGATTGATTCCAGACCAGGATTAAGCCTAGACCTACACAGGACTATATAGCATGGGGCTCATTTATTAAAAGGAAACCGGTCCTGGACATTCAAGACTTGCTTCACCAGGATGTGACCATTAAATCTGTAGTGCAGGTCACTAATTATTTACAGGCAGTGCTTGTGTTCTGTTTGTTAATGATTTGTTGTCGCTGTTTATTTATTTATTTTTTTACCTTTGCCAGGAGGGGCTGCAGCTTGGTGAGTGCGATGACCGTAGCCTCTATCAGAACCTGGCTGTTGTAATTCTCAGGCCCCTTTAAGCAGCTCTCCAGGCCCTGTCCACAAGGCAGAAGGCTCCATTAACCACAGATAAGACAAACCGCAGACAGGCATGTTAGAGGCTGAAGTAGCCAAACAAGGCAGTAATGACAGGCTACAACGATTCTCAGGTCCCAGCTACCTGGCCGGCCTGAGACGAACCCTGGCCGAACACAACGCAAGGGGTCACTGGAGCGTGATTCTGCTTGGTTAGAGAAGAGGCAAGTACAAAGAGGTACAAACCCGGTCGATGCTGAGCAGGGGACTCGCCTTGCTGAGGATGCGGATGATCTGCTTAATTTGACCATGAGTCACCCGCTTGCTGATACAGCCAAACACTACTAAAGCCCTGGGCTGGAGGGAAGGATTGTACTGGAAAGCGAACCTAAGGACAGAGAAACAATGAAAGCACCAAAACAATGATTTTCTTTAGGCCATAGTTGAACCTCTGCTTAGACAAGTTCAGCAGGTTAATAAAACCCACAGCTTTAAAGCAACATTATGTAACATTTGTACCTTGAAACAGCAGCTATGAAATCATTGCAATTCTCCACTGACTTGTAAAAGGGAGAATAGCTCCTCTATTGTTGCTACTACGATCTCAGCACACCAGACCAGTTGTACTATGCAACTTTGGCGAAGCAGGCAGGACGGTGCTTGTGAGAATTGCTTTATGCTGAGCAATCAGCTACCCTTTTTTTGTGTAAAACCCTGTAATATTACTCTACCACCTCAGTCCACATGCTTCCTTCTCACATAATGCTTCTTTAAGGCCCCTGGGAACCCAAATCTGAGTTTTCTTTCTAATTAAGTTAATCTGGCTCCTCAGGACCCCCAGGTGTAAATGTACAAAGTCTAAGAAATGTCTACTATATTTCACCTGTATTAGTTTCCTCTCCATGTGAAAGGTGTGTGGGTCAGATTTACTTCAGCATACCCCTGAGCAATCACAAGGCTAACATGGCTCACCCAAATCTGAGCAACCTGGAGAGCTAAAGCTTGAGTCGCAACTGGGGGAGTGACCGCCCTGCTCGCTCCGCCGTTCCTTGCGTCCAGTGCAATTTAGCGTCTGACTGCTGGCACGCACACGTAAACCGGGGAGACTTGGCTGCCGAAGCGAAGAAGTGGACAATAAACGTGCGCTGGATGGGGGAGGTGACTGGGCATGCGGCTTGAGCTTGTGTCTATATATGGCCTGGTAACTTCCAGGTTCCAGATATATGGTATCCAGATACCTCAATAAACCCTAAAGATCTGCAAGATCATTAAACAACCATTGACATGGTAGTGTAAAGCAAATTTGTTCACCAGAGATGAAGGCCTGTCGGTCACGCTCGTTCATTACAATATTAAGGCCACCCTCAGACCGTTCTCACTGAGCATTCTCATTTTGGTCATTTTTGAGGAGTCTGCACTTATCGCGGCACTAACACCCATGTTTAGTCCACAAAAAATGCATTATATATATATACATATATATATATATATATATATATATATATATATTTAACTGTGTTCCCAGGGGCTATAAATACTGATCACTGTGCTGAACAAGCTCTATGCGGGTTACTGTGGGTTGGTTTGTGTGGGTGGTGCAGATGACTTACTTCTGCGCCAGCTCGGTCCATTGATCAAGCCATTTACACCCCGGGATGTCCCTCATGCAGGCCTGGAAGAAAGCAGTTAGACCATTTAAACGCAGTCACGCATGCTCTAGGTTTTTTCCGCATAACGGAAACTACAAAAATACTTCAGAAGTTTATTTTTTTTTTCTGGGAAAAAAAAATGCACAGTTTGTGTGAAAAACCCTGCGGGTTCTTTGAAACTGTAAAAATAACCCCACAGTGACTGTATGAGGAACAGCTGAAGATACTGCCGAGGCCAAAAATATGACCACCATTTCCTCATAAACACACCCTGAACATGCAACAAGCCTCACCAGCATGAAATTCAGTACGGCGGCCCTTCAGTCACAGCAGAGTTGTGATATAGGAGGACTTAATTACATCAATCAATAATCTACATTTCTGCTTCTGAAACGTGCCGTAAATGATCACTCATGAACACTCACTTAGAACAGTGCTCGAAATGCCCTGCCCCCTCCCCTAAACAACCCCCCCAGTAAAACATGCTGAAGCAACTAATATTAATAATATGAAAATGAAAATCTAGGCTGCCGTTTCTTCTTGTTGTTGTTCTGATGGCTCGTACTTCCATTATCTCCAGCAGGGCTTCGGTGACCGTCTCCAGGGAGGAGAGGGCAAAGGTCTCTCGTTCGTACGAGCCTGGGGAGAAGGAGCGGTCCCTGTAGCTGGAGCGGAAGGCTATTACTGCGGCAGATTTGACTTTACTGATGCCGAACAGCAGGTAGAACTTGGGCAGGGAGAACTCGGTCAGACTCAGCCTTAAAACCTGCTTGGTCTCCTCTGCAGAGAAAGAGAGAGAGACACAGGGTTAGTGTGTGTGAGTGAGTGTGAGACAGAGATAGAGAGAGATAGAGAGAGAGAGAGAGAGATTGATAGATAGATAGAGATAGATAAAGATAGATAAATAGATATAGATAGATAGATAGATAGAGAGAGAGCGAGAGAGAGAGAGAGATAAATAGATATAGATAGATAGACAGATAGAGATACATAGATAGATAGATAGATAGAGAGATAGATAGAGATACATAGATAGATAGATAGATAGAGAGATAGATAGAGATACATAGATAGATAGATAGAGAGATAGAGATAGAGATAGGTAAATAGAGATAGATAGATAGATAGAGATAGCTAGATAGATAGAGAGACAGAGAGATAGATAAATAGATATAGATAGAGAGATAGATAGAGAGATAGATAGATAGAGAGAGATAGATAGATAGATAGATAGAGAGAGAGATAGATAGATAGAGAGAGAGATAGATAGATAGAGAGATAGAGAGAGAGATAGATAGAGAGAGAGAGAGATAGATAAATAGATATAGATAGATAAATAGATAGAGAGATAGATAAAGAGAGATAGATAGATACAGAGAGATAGATAGATACAGAGAGAGAGAGAGAGAGAGAGAGAGCGCAAGAGTGAGTGTGATGGTGCCCGCTCACCATCACCCACTTACTTTAATAAACATATTTACAGAGTTCCTTAATTATTCTCGCAGAAAAAACACTGAAAGTTAAAAAAACAGTAGCTATGAATAATGAAGACCAGAGGTTCCTCTTACTTCTAGAGTTATTTCGCTCATTGTGCTCTTATTTCCATCTTAAATCTCAAATATGTAACAGAAATTATACTCTGTTTATACTCCGTCACGCAAACCCGAGAGGAATAGCAGTTCTCCGAAGGTGTAGCCAGGGGGTTGGCCTGCGGACCTATACAATATTCAATATTCAAAATATACACAAAATGCAGCAGCATGAATCCTAACTACATCAGGACTGCGCTTGTTACCTGTCCCTTCTAGAACTTGAAGGACTTTCTTTATAAGAAAGTTATTTTACTTAAAGCAGCAGTATGGAGAACTGGTATTTCTTGCTCCAGGGTAGTGTAATTGTGTTTGGAGCTACTGCCAAAGGTCACTATTTCTGGACAAGCTGACAGATAGAGAACTGGCACGGTCAGTTCTGAAAATGAAGGAAGCATGTGGACTGAGACGGTAGACTGATATTACAGGATTTTACACTAATATGACGCTATGCAGTTCTCACAGATGTTGCATTGCCCGCCTTCACCAGTTACATAGTGCAGTTAAGCACAGCGTCCCGAGCCTGTGGGTGTAAAGTGGGTGTAATAGGGGGAAATCTGACTGATTCTGAAGCTGCTGTTTTATAGGAAAATGCTTCATAGCGTTGCTTTAAAGGTCGAGCACCTGTGTGCATCACTGACTGGTCTGTTTATGCGCCTTCTCAAAATCTGAGCTGAAATCTACAGATTCTGGCCTTGAACTCTTACAGTTTATATGTGTGTGTATGTGTGTGTGTGTGTGCGCGCACACACGTGTTCTCACCACTGAAGTTCAGCTGTGAACACGTGCAGAGCGAGTGTATGATGTTGATGACCAGGCCGTGGGTGGAGGCGCGAAGGGACAACGGCCCGGTGGCCACCAGCAGCGTGACCACATGGAAGAGGTAGGGCAGGTGGGCCGCCACGTCCAGAGAGTTGTTGAAGGAGAGCATGAGCATGTAGCGGGCCAGGATGGCGATGTCGTCCCACATCAGGTGCTGCTCCAGCGTGGGCGTGGGCGACAGGCACGTCTTGTCGATGATCTTACACATACGGATAATGACCTGCAGGGGGCGGGAACAAGCAAAAACATGGTCATGTCGATTATGTAGGCTGCTGAGACACAGCCGATCAAGCAAGACAGGTTTGATAGCTGACGTTTGCGTCACCAACCTCATCTCTGTGATCACAAGCCTAAATCTTAATTAATTTGTTTCAGAAATCGACTAAAAAGCTGAAATGTTTATTGTAAACAATTTTGAAAATACATCATAATTCACTGTTTTCATTTTTCATAGCATGAAACTCATTTTCTAAACCACATCAATTGGTTTGCACTAAATAAATTACGATCCGGCCGTGACTTCAGCAGGTTGTGAACCATTTTTGAGCATGCATGTACAGAGATGAAATTGGTGACAGTCCAAGTCCAGCGTTTGTTAGCAAAGTTAGCCTAGCATCTGCCGTTCTGAACTAAAGAAGCTAACGTCAGATACCAAACCTGTCTAGGCTGACTGACTGCATCTCGGACAAGGGGTCGGTCATGTATTTGATTTTTTCCACATTTGCTGAATTGACAGCTCTCTCTATCAACCACTTAATGTACAGAGTTCCTCTATTACTCTTGCAGAAGGAAAATACCAAAAAAGGGCCAGAAGTTCATTATAGTGATATTCTAGAGTGTTATGTCTGTCCTTATGACCTTATTATATGACCCATCTTAAGTCCCCAATATTTGTGTGTGCATTTACAGAGATGAGATCCAAGCATTTGTTAGCAAAGTTAGCCTAGCATCTGCAGTTCTGAACTAAAGAAGCCCACTTCAGATACCAAACCCGTCTTGGCTGATCGACTGCATCTGGGGCAGGCGATCAATCATGTTCGTTAGATTTTAGAGAAAAAACAAGTCAATTAAGGTGAAAAGTATTTACACGTGGTTAAAAATTATCATCTTAAATTAATAATATTATAAATCTGTGTAAATCGCTGATATTGTTGCTATAATAGTCAACAATAGCCTATTAAAAGATTGGGACCTGCTTACCAGAAAGGTAAAACAACACACTGGCCTGTTTTGCCCAATTGAGATTCAGCAACAGCAGTGTTTCCCCGTACTGGCATGAGTTACCAGATGAAACTACACAAAGCCTGTCATTGTCTAAACGCCTGCTGCTAAGCGAGGAGTCGCTGTGCTCAGCCCAAATACACTTGATCTCAATTGGTACCAAAATAATGATCAATATGTTCGCCACTCAACCACAAGCACACTGTTTATTAGAGCTGCTGAGGTGAGGAGAGGAGAGGAGAGGTGAGGTGAGGTGATGCAGCGTATGCAGGACGGGAAAAGGAAATGAACTCCTGCAGCAGGCTCTGCTAACCCCTGCCCTGCTCAGACAAAGCACCCCCTGTTCAGGCCTTCCGGTTCGGGCTCCTCTCCTTCTGGCACCACATCACATGGCCCCTTACCACACATCTAACAAGCTCCAGTTTCACAATTCGCACCAGAGCGGTGGGGGCAAAGATGAACCCCCACACACACCAAAGGAAATCAGAAGAATGAAAATAACTAGAGAGCCACAGCAAAATGACTGACGCTTCGGATATAAATAGACTCATGGTGAGATGAGATCATGCCATCCAAAAAAAGAGAGAAAAAGAGGGCTTCAGTCTGTATATATATATATATATATATATATATATATATATATATATATATATATATATAGTTGCTGTCTGACAAAAACCATGCATCTCCAAACCATGCTTGATAGGAGGAGGAAAGAGCTTATTTTTTTAATGGAAGTCAATAATTTTGAAGCTTTTCTATTGGTCCATTCATGATTTTTTTTTTGACACAAAAAATGACAACTGCCAGATTTACATTATGCCAAAAAGTGAAAAAGTGGGAACAAGCTTTTATAAATAATAATAAAAAAAAAATTATAATAATAAATAAAAACAATCGAATCATATCTTGGGCTGGTCTTGGGCTTGGTCTCAAACGTGCCCCATGGCCTGAGGATCGCTGGTTGGAATTCTGGGTCATGCTGCCTGCCATCAGCAGCCGGAGCCTGAGAGAGCACAATTGTCCTTACTCTCTATGGGTGGGTAGATCGTGCTCTCTCTCTCTCTCTCTCTCTCCCCACAGCATTTCAGTGTGATGCTGGCCGGCAGGGGAGTCTGCTAGGCGATGCACCAGAGCTAGGTACCCGGCACAATGGTTACCCGGTGACGTTGCATCAGTGGCAGTTTGAAAAGAGGTGGCGACCAGTTCCGCATGTGTGAGCACTTTGTTAATGCTGTTCTTTCCAGTGCCAGAGGAAGCAAATCAGCCCCAGAAAATCAGAGAAGTTCCGGGATTCTGTTCTGTGGAGCGATAAAGCTAAACTGGAACTTTTCGGGCCTGTGGATTAGCGGTATGTCTGAGGTAGGTAGAAGGAAGCACATGATAAAAGAATCCTCCAGCCTCCAGTGCCTATAGTGAAGCAAAGGCGGTGGCTCGGTGATGTTCTGGGGCTGCTTTGCTTCCTCTTGCACTGGAAACCTGGAGTATGCAGAGGGCAGGATGGATTCAGTCAAGTATCAGGAAAGAAAATTCTAGGAGAAAACATAGCTAGGGGGTCACTGGACCTTCCAACAACAACAACAAGGACAATGATCTCAAGTCTGACCATCACAGCTTGGTTTCAGATGATGTCCTGGAAGATTCCGGAGTGTCTGTCACTGTCGTCTGCAATTCGAACCCCATAGAAAATCTTGAGAGATTGGAAAAAGGCAGTTGCAGCAGCAAACCCAAGAATTTTAGTGAACTGGTGGCCACTGCCCATGAGGAATGGCCTAGAATTCTTCAGGAACGCTGCCAGAAGCTGATGTTTGGCTGACTATACATCACATTTGGATAATTCTGAGACTGCAGTCGTCATTAAAAGCAGCATTTAGTGTTAAATGTGGAGAATTGGTTTATTGGAAACAGCTGAATGAGCAACAAATGTGAGGCTGAATCCATTTGATTGCAACTATATACGAGTGGGAGTTTGTGCCTGTAAATTTCTCACCTTGCTAGACACCAGTTTGACATTGCCCGAGGCGAGGGCCACAGCAGTGTCCGCCATCACCTCAGCCTTAATGGACCCCAGTCCTCCTGTAGCACTGGTCTTAATGAAACTGTCCAAAACGACATCCAGCAGGTCTGTGATCTGGGGAGGGCAGAGGAGGGCCAGAGATAGTTTTTTTTCATGACAATGTGCTTTTAAGAGTAGACTCAGTTACCAGGAATGAAAATCAATTACAATGGATAGAATCAGTGAAAGGCATCTTGTGTCCCTCATAAGTAACAAAAACTGACACCCTAGACATTAAGTCACTATTTTTACTTTAACATGGTCCTGATTTGCATAGTCTCAGAAAAGTCCCTAAGCCCATGAGACCCACCTAAATCAATATCCTGTGCGACACATTAGGTTTGCTTTCATGTAGATTACACTTCTAGTCTTCAACCAGTCTAGGAGGGGTACTCAAGACAACAGTGGAAAAGCCATAGGGCCTTCTAGGCATTCAGAGCAGACTTAGGAGAGTGTCCTAGATTGACTGTTTGAGATGCCAGTATTTGAGTAACGAAACCACTGTTTGGTTCATCGCTACACTGGTTACATCACAGTGAAACAGGTGAGATCACTGCCAAGGACTGTCACTGTTGACCGAGAAGACACCCAGAGAGACTTGTTTCACTGCAATAGGTCCAAAAAGTGTTATGAGCACTATACACTCTTACCTGACCAAGGCTGCCCCAGATCTTGGCCTGGATGGAGGGATACATCTGTTTCTCATTGATGGTCATGGTAATGAGCTTGTCCAGGATGGCGGTGACCCGCTGGCGCTTGGCATCGTCATTGTGCTTGCAGAAGCGGACTAGATTGAGGAGCCAGGGGGTCATGTACTCCAGACACAGGTGCTTCAGCTCGATACCTGTAAACATGCAACAGGGAGGCTGAAATCTGTACAGACAGATCACTGTGTTTATTTAACAAAAATAAATAATTCTCTCTAAACACTGCTGGAGGCACTGGGAATTCACTGGCCAATTGGAGCTCCATCAATACAGAGTTAAACACTGGCTGGAGTGAGCTGAAGGTATTGGAGGAATTCACTAGATATTAATTTCATAAACCAAATAAAATAAATAAATACAAATAAATAAAAAGTGCATTTCCTGAGGAGAATGTGAGTGTGACTGCAGCTCAGCAGTGTTTCTGTGATAAAGATGTTGGTTGCTATGGTGTTACAGCATAGTGGATGCTAAGGTGTTGCTATAGTACTGGTGTTGGATGCTAATGTATTGCAGTAGTGTTGGATGCTAAGGCGCTGCTATGGTACTGGTGTTGTATGCTAAGGTATTGCAGTGGTGTCGGTTGCTAAGGCGTTGCTATGGTACTGGTGTTGTATGCTAAGGTATTGCAGTTGGATGCTAAGGTGTAGCTGATGGTTGTGAAGGTGTTGCTAGATGGTTGCTAAGGTGTTGCTAAATGGTAGCTAACTGAAAGAGGTTCTGCAGACATCGTGAAGGGCAGAGCGAAAGGGAGAACTGGCGCAGGGGCGGTGAGGAACCCAGGGGTTAAAGATAAGCACTGACTGGACTTGCTGAAGCCAGAGATGCACTCCTCCAGGAACTCCAGCGTGAGGTGAGGCTCGTTGGCTGCCAGAGTCTTGCTGATGGAGACGATGAAGAGGGTGTTGTTGGCTGGGATGCACAGGCCCGAGGTCTCCAGGAGCTGGCCCTCGATCTTCAAGTTAAAGGTGCAGGTTAAGGCACACAGGAGGTTATAGGCTGCTGACCTGAAAGACGGAGGAGGGTAGGATGGTGTATTAATACCAGGACACCATTACCACGGGTCTTCAGAGAGACCTCATACTGGTGTGGTGCTGACTGACCAGCGTGTCATTGTTCAAAAGAAACATTATGATAGTTTGTACTGGTCTGTGCTGGTGTGGTGCTGGTTGACCAGCATCAGTGTTCAGAGTGCAACAATGCCAGTCTATACTGGTCTGGTACTGGTTGGGTGATGGTTGACCAGCATATCAGACACAAATTATGATGGTTTGTACTGGTCTGGCGCTAGTTCAAAATGCAACACATACCAGTTTATACTGGTTTGGCACTGGTTTGGTGGTGGCTGACCAATATATCAGTTTTCAAAACACAACATATGCTGGTTTATTCCCGTGTGTCTCATTAGGAGAGTGTTGAGGGAGGCATGCCAAGCGGCTACAGGACCACTTTCCACAGGTAAAACGGTTACATATAGGTTGAACCGAGGCTTGGATACCACTCACATTTCAACCGATACCAGTACCTGAGGTTCTGCACTGTAATAACAAGTGACATGTACCTCCTTCTCTTCTCCCAAATCCATCCCTACAGCCTCCAGTGCATGATATCCTTACCAAATCCTAAGAATCTGAGCAGCCTGTGTTTAGGTGCAGTTTTACATTGTAACGTAGAATGTGTGTGTGTGTGTGTGTTGGGGTCTCCTGAATCAGACGGAAACGAAAACTGCCTGGGGTCCTTAGGGGAGCATCTTAAGTGTATATATAAAAAATATATAAAATATATAAAACCATAGAACAAACTAAGGACTAACCACTTAAACAGCCTGGGGCAGGCCGAAAGTGTTATTTACAAACTCCTATTAGCAGAGAATAGCCCCACCGTTTTGTACAGAAGTTCCCTGTAGGCCCTGAGTAATACACCCTAGTGTGTGATGGGCCTTTCTGAGTTAAGGGGTTGGACAGTATACCTAATCAACCGCCAGAACGGCCAAAACGGCCAAAACGGCCAGCACTAATGCAGAGATGCAAAAGGAAAGTCCAAGATGTGGATAAAGGCATGCTGCCTTCAGGTAAGGTCATCGGCCGCTGCTGTGGGGGACTTAGCTTTCAGGCTATCAAATACGGGTCCTCTGTAGTACCAACAGTAGTACAGCCGGTAGTGTAGTACCATCAGCAGGTTCCAGCAGACTATTCCTACAACAATCCCAGACACATTGCTCACGTTTAACGGCTGCTGTTTACCTGAGGCTGGGGTCAGAGCTGCCAAGGTTGAGTAGAGCTATGTTGAGCAGGGTGCCAGGCACGTCTTTGGGCCTGATCTTGGTGTGCTGGGGAATGGAGTCGGGCTGGGAGAGTTCCCAGCGTGTGCGGATGTGGATGATGGAGTGCACGATGGCCTCGCACTCCTGGTGCATGAAGGTGAGGGGTGTGCCCTGGTTGGCGATGGTCAGCGTGAACTGGTTCTCGTCCACTAGGCAGATCTCTTCGATCTCGGAGGCGTAGTAGATGTCGTTGAGGAAGACCGACTGGCCCAGGACTCGCGTACGCTCTGCCGAGGTCACCTGCACGGCGTTGGATCCCACCTGAGGAGTGATGGATGTAGTTAATTCAGAGTGTAACATGATGGGAAAATGTACTTTCATATATATATTATATATATTTTAACCAAAATAAAAAAAAAAAAACCTAACCTATTTGTATACTTAACAATTGACATCTGTGCCATACCACACACACACACACACACCCTTCTAGAGAACACACAAGAGTAATAAAAGTCTTAAATGAGCTCTTTGGTCTCTAATTAATTTCACTTAAACCTACACTGTGAGAGTTTTTACTGTGTGTACAATAATTTAGCAATCCTAATCCTAGTACAGTGATCCTAAACTGAATGGTAGAGTCTCATCCTGACCCATGTAGATCTTTGCTCAGAAATCAGCCCCTGTAGTGGAGTCAGGCAGATTCATTTCTAGAGGAAACTTAACATTGAATTTCTGGTGCAGCCTGATGCTAAAATACAGTCTTATTGCTGTGGAACTATTTAGTCACTTGTATTAAACAACTAGGCAAAGTAATGTCATAAAAAATTCTTGAGGCTCCATGTCTATTGTAAATAAAACCAGGACCAAAAAAAAAACCCACCCCACACTTCTAGTCATTTGTGCTCAACTGACCACATAAGGGTTGAGTGCTTGGTCCCCAACAATTAGCCACTTGTCATTAATTCAATTTGTAGTGGATTTGAAAGTCAATTCAATAAATAAGCTAAAATGACCTGGTTGTCTTGGCGGTTAACAATGATTATTTGCACAAATTATTAATTTATTTTATTATTTTTTTAATTGTTAGAAAGCTAGTAAGGAAAATTAAACCTCAACTTCACGGCTCTGTTTTTTTTCCCTGTAACTTGTATCTTGTGTGTTTTAGTGGGCTCAGAATAGCTCAATGGTCTAATGCGCTACCAGTATGCCCCGGGGGTCACGAGTTTGAATCCAGAGCCATGCTGCTTTGCCATCAGCAGCCGGGGTCCGAAAGAGCACAATTGTCTGTGCTCTCTCCAGGTGGGTAGATGGCGCTATGTCCCCTCATATCGGAGGGCACGTGTTAAGTCCCTTACCTCTCAGTGCTGGAAGCACTGCTAATGCTAAAATGAGCTAGGAAGGGGTGCATATTGGCAGTAGAAAATTAGGAGAAATTATTTAAATTATTTAAAAGAATAAAAACGTGTGTAAAAGGCGACGTGTGAGTTGGATGCATGTCCATACTGGTTGCATAGTTTGCTAAAATGAACCCTCCGACATCTCCACACACCTTAATGGACACCTTGGTATCCTTGTGGGCAAGTTTAAGGGCATTGTGGAACACTTTGAGGTCTTCCTCCAAGCTCAACGTGGCAGCGGGCAGTTTCTGCTGGTCCGGCTCTATGTGCTCAGCCAGCCTGGCGGGCGAGTCGATGAACAGCAGCTTCTTGCTGCCCTTCAGGCCGGTCAGGAGCCTCTCGTGGTACTTGGTGTACTCCCTCACCCAGGTGTTGCAGTTGTAGATGTAGATGGCCGCTACGTTCTCATAGGCAAACCCTGGGAAGACAACAAACCATTTGGAAAGGAAGTCCGTCTTGAAGCGGTTGCTGGGGCCTGCGTGGGTCAGGTCCACCACTATCTCGTAGGGTTTGGCGTAGTAGGGCTTGAGGGTCAGCAGAACATGGTAGATGAGCAAGTCCCCGTTTATCTGCCCCGTCTTGAACCTGGAGAGGAGGAGAAAGCAGGACACGGGCTCAAAGCGATGCAAAGAAGAGGGCGAGACGAGGCGGCTGGCGGCTTGAAACTACGTGCGGAATGTTTTTAAAGCCAACAGGTGTGGAAAGGGAGAAGTGAAGAAAGAGGAACGTCTAAAAAACCTGGGTACAAAAGAAGAAACGCTGTGACCGCCAACACCTAATACTGAAACTAACTAGAGATAGGATTAGATCATCATTTGATAGTGACAGAATATAAAATTGCAGAATTTACAGCAGATTTGATGAATGACTACACATTCAGACCACATCAATAAATAAAGGTTGTAAAGCACTACGCCTTCAGAGACCCTCAGTAATGCCTGTCTAGTCAGTCAGGGCACTGAACACGCGAGGCGTGCAGCAGTCCTACGCTGATTTAAATATATTTCCAATAAAACGACCACAGCAGAAGTGAAAAAGGGACAGGAAACGTGTCACTTCTGTATGAACGTGTGCTGCCTGGGCCATATCTCCTCACCACCTCAGCCAGTGGCTAGATCACACTTTACGAGCTTAGTCTGGCTTTTAGTCTAAGTCTAGGAAGTCTTTTGGAAAAATTCAGAGGAAACTCAGAGGAAACATCAGTAATTCAAATAAGAAACTTCCAGAGGTGAGTAGCAGATCTCCCGTTTGACTAGGTTTGGTCTTTTTTTTTTTCTTTTTTCTTTCAGTATATTAAACTGTATCTGAAGCTGTAAAAGGCTCCATTTTGCACAGTTTTCTAATTTACACATCTGTTGATCATCGACTTTATTATCGGTGTAATAATTTCTGTGAAACGTAGAAAGGTTTGAAGTTTTAACCAGAATTTCAGACTTCCAGTATTGCTCTTGACCCCTTTTGCCTAAAGGGTAGTGTGTGCACTCGAGCTGGCATGGAGCCGATCAGATCCACCCGAATGTATGTTATTATAGACGTTACATAGTACAAAAAACAAACAAACAAACAAACAAACAAAAAAACACGCTAATATGGTCAGTGTGTAAATATTTTCTATGCTAATGCCAGAAAACTAATTAATGCCAGAAATAGACAGCATATTTTTATAGTTTATTTCTTCAAGTCCAATTAAAATAAAACAAAACATTTTCAAATGACCCTTCAACCCAAACATAATGTGAATTTCTACTGTCCAATATTTTTCATGGTAATGCCCAGAACTGTAATGTTAATGACATTACAACCAAGCTGTAAAACTGACTGATTTAAAGCTCATTAGACCAACCAGGGTCCCACTGTGGCTTTGCATGTAGTTCCCCATTAGTAAACCTTATGGTGTAAGAAAAGTCAAAGAGCATGAGGAGTTTAGAAAACATTTAGACTCAACTTAAACTCAACTTACAAGCTTTTAATAGAAAACTATTATTTACAAACCTGGACCAAACTTCCGTTATTATGGAAAGAAGTGGTTTGTTTATTTCTTTCTTTATTTAAACCAATGTGGGAAACAGTAATGTGGTTTAACCCTAGAAAAACAACGGGAGACCAAAACAGAAGTGCAAAGCCTTTCATTCTCAAAGAAAAGAAAAAAAAACACACAATTAGACACAACAAATAAACCAATTTCAGCCAGACTGAAAGTTCTAGCATTTAAAGTATTTGGACATTTGTACTAAACTAAACATTTGAGAGTTTAGTCCAAAGAGTTAGGGAACCAAAAAGTGGGGAAGGCGGCAGCTGGGGGCGTTTCTGTAAAAGAAACTGCAGTTCCGCCCTTCAGTGAATCCCACCAGTGAACACAAGCTCATCCCCACCACTGAAGGCCGAGAGTCTGCCCTCACGTTCCAGGTTGTGTTTCCTGGGCACAAATCTCCGATTTCATGGAGTCACCCCCACCTTCACGGTGGACAGGTGGTCGGATTCTTTCAGATGTGAACTGCGCTCAATCTACAGATTCCTGGACCACCTCACCAATAACTTCTAAAGTCATACGTTCAAATAACCTTTGAGGGACCAGCGTAGAACGTCTAATGTGAGACAATGCTGAGTGCAGCTAAGTGAGCCAACGCATGCTGTATATACAAATGACCACTGGTGTAAAACAGCTTCTTCTCCTTTAATTCTTTTCCAGCCTCACAGCAAGTGTCACAATGTACTGGTTCCTGTGCTTCGTTCTGCTTTTCGGTGTGGGCCGCACACTTGGCTTTGAAGAGAATGGCAGTGGACAAAATTCTTCAGAGTCTACCAATACATCATTAACTGAATCAGTACCTACGTTCAGCCAGTCCAGTCATGCCTCGGCAAGCGTGCTCACGAGTGGGCCTTCGTCATCCCACCCAGACACCAAAACGACACAAGGCACTACCACAAGCTACTCTTTCTGCTTCAAGGACCTGCAGAAACCAGTACCTTTGCTCGTGATGGGAGCTCTGGCGTTCGCCTGCATCACCCTGCTGATAACCACTCTAGTGCTGGCCTGTAGCGTGTGCTGCCTAAAGAGGCAAATCTCCAACAGCTACCGGATCACCAGCGAAACCGGCCAGGTCACTACTCAGTCCACCACAAGGAGGGTGTCTGTGGATGGCGAGCCTTCTGAGACCGCCATCATGATGAGTGAAATCAACAACTGCAAAGCAGAGGGGGGTGAAAAGCAAGAGGAGACGGCACAGGAAGTGGATGAGGTCACTAATCAAGCCTCGGCGGATGATTTCGCACAGAACGAGGAGCCAACTGCTGAGCCACCACCCATCCCAGAAGGCCTAGAGTTCGGGGAGGACGCAGCGCTCTCTGAGTGATCGCACCTTCATCAGTGAGAAGCGTCACACAGCTCCGACTGCTGGCGGCATTACTTCCTCCACAGCCTGCTTCCGCCTGCACGTGCAGTCTTACGCCTTTGCTGTTGGTCCAGCCCAACAGTTCAGCGGGTTTTTGTATCTGATAGTGAAGATGCTTGCTGACAGCGGTGGGAATGACTCCAGTAATTGTTTTTGTTTTACTGTATTTAAATGTTGTATTGGATGATTTGTACTTTGAAGTATTACTGGAATAAAATTACTTGTACTTTTACTTGCTAATAAATAAATAAATTAATAACCCACAAAATAATTAAATAAACAAATATACTTAAAAAATAAAAACATTTTACCTATTTTTCACTTTTTCAAATATTAGTTATTAATAATTAGTATTGCTATAAAGTATTAGTTACAAACCTTAAAAGCCTGGATACTTTCTAAGTTCTTAAGTATTTTTTTGTTTTGTTTTTGTTTATTTTGGGTTTTTATTTTTTATAGCATCCAGGTAAATTAATACCAGTGCAAAATGATATTTCCCACAAATATGCTAGCTTGTCTGGTAACAGCTGAACTTAAAAGGTAACATTTGACTTCTTTCGGTTCTTTTTCACTTTCGTACGTTTAAATGTTGCTACTTTATTATTACTATTATTATTATTATTATTATTATTTCACTCAAGTGCTTTTTTGGCTCTGTACTCAAACTTTTACACTCCACCCGTTTGATTTACTTTAGTACAGTCCCTCTGCAATTTTTCCATTCATGCTTGCTAGACAATATATAGTTTATATATATATTAAAATATAAAAATAAAACATGAAAAAATGAATAAACAATTACATACTGATGATTGATGTTTAGAGCTCAATATACACATTATTGTAAATAAAGAATTGTATATTCTGTCTAGTTTGTCTACTATGTAGTTTCTGTATTTTTAATACAATCATTTGTTCTTTAATACACTCTCCCTGTATTCGTCATGCTTTTAAAAAATTAAAGAAAGAAAGAAATCCTTTTTGATCACTGCTTGTGTCAACTGCAAAAACTAATTTTCTCTGATCCCTTGTGACTCTGTTTGAAATGGATGCCACCATCTGGACGAGCAGAACGCACAGTAAGTAAAGAACAAGCATCATCACGAACGGTGAGGTTTTTCACACTCTTTCTTAAAGCAAGAAGTGAACTCATTTCAACACTGCAAGTGTTGGTGGTCGCAGCCCTCTTCTTAGGTCACACCCATAACATTCACAGGTCCCCGCGTGATGATCGTTATACACTGACAGCAGTAAGGGCACTCTGGACTGGTAGTGAGTGAAAGTCTCCTATAAAAGCTGCACAGATGGTCGAGTGCTGATGAGGCAAGAGATTTTATTTAAGACTGAACACTGGGTGTAAGGGTAAGACTACATTATATAAATCTAGAGCTCAAGTATGAATGTAGAATATATATTGATATATTGATATTGATCAAAAACTAGTGCATCTCAATGTGAATATTACAAAAAATATTTTTTTATAAAAAAACTTTTTATATTAATTACACAAATATTTTAAGCCTTGTTGGTTTTTATGCTAATAAATACATTTCATTATTAATTTATTCAAACAACATAAAATATCAATGTATTTTTTCAAAATTGGAGATCCATGAGCTATAAGCCATTCTGATCAAAATTAAAAATTATAAAGACTTGAAATATGACACTCATTTCATATTTATTACCGGACAAATGACAATTTCATTCAAAAAGTTAAACAATGATAACAAAAACTTTCACAATATCTATTTCACAATATTCTATTTTTGAGATGCACTAGTATATAAATGTTCTGTTTTAACATAAAAACAAGAAATTAAACAAATAAACAGAAATTATAGTTAAGAATGTGCCGTAATTTCTCTCTGTAGAGGATGTAACTTATTTACACCTAGAAAATGCATGGAATTTGACCTGGACTGTCCAACTTTCCCATACCTGCATATACTGGCTTCTTTTATCATAGCTTTTAATGAGGGCTTGATTAGTAATACAAATTCACTGTCAGTGGCAAACGATGAGGCTCTGTATACTGTGCAAACACCTTCTAAACATTTTATATTAACATAAATATTTAAATATTACAATCAAGAGATATTAACATGTGAACAATACTCTGCAATGTAATATGAGTGTATTAACTGGACTTACAGTTCCCCTTCAACATCAGGTTTTATTTACAAGATATATTTAAAAAGTTATTACAGAACTGAGTTTAAAAAGTCAAATATTTATATATTAAATAAATTATTAAATATTTTAGAAAGTAATTTAAAAGTAAAAAGTTAGTTATATAAATATAAATAATAAATTAAATAATAAATAGCTAAAGTAAAGAATCTATAAGTACACTGTAATCTGCTTCATTTCATTCTGAATAATGAAAGATTACATTTGTTTTCCCCCACCCTCTTTCTGCAGCTAATAAAGTCGGTAACTGATACCATGGAACTGCTGAGATCTCTCTTATACCTTTCTTTATTTGCTATTCTGCTGACAGCAAGTATCTCTCAAGCCTCAATGACGCGCCCCTCCCATGCAACACTGAAGGGTGGTGCTGGTGTGAAACAGCCCAGAGAAAGAAACAGTACTGCAGTCCCTTCTGTACAGTCTCAGCTGGCAATGGACTCAGTGTCCAATATCTCCCAAAAAGAAGCAGAATGGCTCGAGGTCACTGCAAGCGGAAATGAATCCGTGACCAGTGACCAGTTTTTAAATGTGCTGCAGAAAACGGCTCAAGATCCCATTCCAGGGACTATAGAGTCGATGACGTGGACATCAATAATGAAAGCGGCCAAACAAATTGTGCAGCACATGCTGTCGTTAAGTGGAATCGCATGCTCCTTTTCAGAGCAGCAGGCTGGAGAACGTCTTGAGGATCTCCTGATTTCAACCTTCGTCAATGACTCTTCAAACAAAAGCAGCTATCCAACTTTGAGCCCAGGGAGCGAAGTCCAAGACGCCACAACAGTCCTCGAGATAGGCACTAGTAAACTGGCAGCACTGAATCAGACCGCCAAAGCGGACCATCAGTCAACTGAACCCCACCCATCCACCCACAATACAAGTTCCACCAACACACTCACCTCCACTAATGCTTCTCGCAATTCACAGCACTCTACCAACACCACAACGGTGGTTTCCAGGATGGTCAGCAAGACTCTGACCATGAAGAAGTCGCTCTCAGTAACGACGGATTTGCCTCCAGTTGACTCAAGGATGGCAACAATTCCAAGCTCACGACCAGATGTAGTTACAAGTAATCTTACCACGTCAACTAGACACGGAAACGCTCATGAAGAACCAAGTCCACGTGAAGAAGCGATTCCTCCAGGTAATAAAACCTCCCTACCTGAAACCTCAGCTGTGGATGAGGAGGCAATTCCTGACGAATGGGTGTCAAGAGATTCAAACCATAGCAAACCAGTCACAGAGGCTCCAGTTGACTCCAGGATGGCGACAACCCAAAGTGCACAACCAGCCGTAGATTCAAGAAATCTTTTTGCGTCAACTGGACAAGCAAACGCTCATGAAGAACCAAGTCCACGTGAAGAAGCGATTCCTCCAGGTAATAAAACCTCCCTTCCTGAAACCTCAGCTGTGGACAAAGAGGCAATTCCTGACGAATGGGTGTCAAGAGATTCAAACCTTAGCAAACCAGTCACAGAGGCTCCAGTTGACTCAAGGATGGCGACAACCCAAAGTGCACAACCAGCCGTAGTCGTCATGTCACCTACACAAGAAAATACTCCTAAAATTGTAGAAGAAGCTCCAAGGCCAGCAGATACGACCTCCCTACCTGAAACCTCAGCTGTGGATGAGGAGGCAATTCCTGGCGAATGGGTGTCAAGAGATTCAAACCATAGCAAACCAGTCACAGAGGCTCCAGTTGACTCAAGGATGGCGACAACCCAAAGTGCACAACCAGCTGTAGATTCAAGAAATCTTTTCGCGTCAACTGGACAAGCAAACGCTCATGAAGAACCAAGTTCACGTGAAGAACAGATTCCTCCAGATAACACAACCTTCCTTCCTGAAACCTCAGCTGTGGACAAAGAGGCAATTCCTGACGAATGGGCACCAAGAGATTCAAACCTTAGCAAACCAGTCACAGAGGCTAGAGTTGACTCAAGGATGGTGACAACCCGAAGTGCACAACCAGCCGTAGTCGTCATGTCACCTACACAAGAAAATACTCCTAGAATTGTAGAAGAAGCACCAAGGCCAGCAGATACGACCTCCCTACCTGAAACCTCAACTGTGGATGAGGAGGCAATTCCTGACAAATCGGCATCAAGAGTCTCAACCTTAAGCAAACAGGTCACTAGGAGACCACTTCAAAAGGAAGTCACTGAAAGACAAGAAAGGCTATCTTCAGGTGACTTGATGATAACTACTCGAAGCTCACAACCTGCCGTAGATACAAGAAATCTTGTCATGTCAACCAGAGGACGCAAGAAATTGACCCATGGAGATTCAGGTCCTGCAGACACAAGCCCCCTTCCTGAAACCTCAGCTGCTGACAAGGAGGCAATTCCAGCCAAACGGCCATCCAGAGGGTCAACTCCAAGCATACCTTTGACAGTGCGACCACTTCGAGACAAGGTCACAAGAGGACAAGCGGCACCTCCTCTGGGTCAGGCAAGGACATCAACCCCCTTTCCTGAAACCTCAGCTGTGGACGAGGAGGCAATTCCAGGCCAAAGGACCAAGGAGTCAGGCAGCTTGTCTGGGAGGGAAACCCCGGAGACTTCTTCAGCATCAGGCCCAACAAGAACATACCAACCAAGATGGACCAAGACCGATTCAAGCGCAGGAAATCTGATGCCTGCGTCAACATCATCTGCAACAGGAAGGAAGCAAATATCATCTGGACTTGTAACGGTGGATAGAGAGGCCTTTTCAGATGAACTGAGCAAAGCTGAGGCCTGCGTCTTGCCCGTTCTCTTCATTTTGACACTGATGACCACGGTGGTTATCGGACTGCTGAGGATACGGCGGTACAGGCGGCTGAAAAACAAATGCTGGATTGAAGGTTCCCCGTTTCTTGAGGGCGTATATCAGCCTATATTACACTGAGAGTTGATGAAAGCTCAGCAGACCTGTATTAAAATATGCAAAAATTTACTAGCATGCAACCTGTTAGCTTCAGACTCCCTGCTTTACACTTAAGCATGTATTTTGCCAATCAGATTTGTGGTTATTTAAAAAAAATACACATTTTTACTTCTGTATTATTATATCATATCATATATGTTTGTGCTATTCTGAAGGGAAGGGAATGCTGACAATGTGGTTTAGCAGCAATAAACCAAACGAGACCGATTTAAATATCTCAACACAACTAATAGACAGCTACCAGAGCTAGTTTATCAAACTAGCTAATGTACAAATGCAATCCTCATGGCTGGAGCGCAAGCAAAACCAGGTGCCTCATCTCGAATGATGAGGTCAACAATAAGCTCCACGCCCCCCCTCCAGCTGAACTCCACAGGAAACGGCAGCTGTGGACGGCTACCTGTTTTGGCAATCATCTGTGATCAGATCACCAGAGACTGATATTAACAGCAGGTGTGAACGGGGCCTGTGAGCCAGACTGCTCTGTACGGTTACTGATGTATGTCTTCAATAAAGCTTAATGTGGAACATCTGAATATTCATTGATTTTGGATTATCTAGAACGACGGTTTGAGCCAGAAATGAAATCTGCATTAAATGAGGGTCCAGTGATGCTCAGTTTTACAGCACCTTTAATGTACACAAACTAGAAAAGCGCATTTGCTAGGTGGTTGCCATGTAGTTTGCATCATGGTTACTATGCTGTTGCTATGGTATTCCAGGGGGCTGCTATGGTGTTGCTTAGTGGATGTCAGGTAATTGCTATGTTATCCCAAGCGGTTGCTAAGCAGCCGTAATGATATTCCAGTATGTTGTCACGATGTAGCTAAATGGTTGCTAGGTGGTTACTACGGTGGTTGCTGTGTAGTTTGCGTTGTGGTTACTATGGTGTTGCCAAGATGGTTGCTATGGTATTGCTTAATGAATGCCAGGTGATTGCTATGGTATCCTAGGTGGTTGTTATGGTGTTGCCATGATAGCCCAGGTAGTTGCTAGGTATCTGTAATGATATTGCACTTGTCTGCCATGGTGTTGCTAAATGGTTGCTAGGTGGAGGCTATGTTCCCCAAGGTGGTTGATGTGGTGATGCTAAGTAAATTCTATGTGGTTGCAATGGTTTTCCAGTTGGTTGCTAGGTGGTGGCAATGGCATTCCAGGTTGTTGCTTTGGTGCTGCTTAGAGGTTGCTAGACTTCAGGGGTGGTGCTAGAAGACTTCTGGGTGGTATCTAGGCCGTTACAAGGGTCTCCTAGGTGGTTACTAGCAAGTTATGTGCCAGGTGGTTGTTTTGGTATCTCAGGAGGTTCCTCTGCAGCTGCAGGCAGTTACAGTTATATCCTAGATGCTTGCTCGCATGTTGACAAGTGGTGGCTTGAGTGTTGAAAGGGGGCTCAGCGTACCTACACCCATCTCTTTTGATCGGTGGGTGCTCTTTATGAAACCTACAGTGGTTGATCTACGGTGTCGCACAGCGAAGCTTTAGTAGCACCTCTATTTTTAAGAGCGTGGTAACATTCAGCTTCCACTTTGTTCAATGCAAAGTAGCTGAACGCAGCGTTAAGGGAAGCGAAACTGACTGCTGCATGTCGCTCACCCTTCGAATTACAGTCACATACCTCACGGTTCTCAGACTCTCAGGATGAACCTGCGTGTGGTTTGGTTTGGTTTCTGACCAGAGGAGGACGGGTCAGGTCCCCCTTGTGAGTGTTGGTTCCTCCCAAGGTTTCTTCCTCCAGCTCTGAGGGAGTTTTTCCTTGCCACTGTCGCCGTTGGGGCTCACTATTTTCTTCTTTCTTCTTTGTCTCTGTTTTTTATTAATCACTATTTATGTGAAGCTGCTTTGTGACGACAACAGTTGTAAAAAGCTATACAAATAAATCTGACTTGACTTGTTTGGTTACGCAGGTTCCAGTTTCCCTGTTAAAGAACTGACCCACGCACCCACTTAATGAACTGCCCTCCTTAAAAACAGGCTGCCGAAGCTTCTTCCTAGGGCTTCCTGAGGGCTACTTCTCATTCATATGTGGTCCTGAATGGCTCCAAAACTAGAACAGGACACAGGAGCAACCAGGAACAGCGCATCCAGAGTCCTGCTGGCTTTGTGAGGAGACCTGACCTTGGGTTCCAGAGCGTTTCCAAACGTCTCCCACACATCTAGTTTAAGCGTCAGAGGCTTTCCTACAGCACTTTCGCTGCCATTTGTACGGACACGTACACAGAGGCCGAGCAGGAAGCAGTACGCATTAGTAGGCAGAGGACAAGCCACTGCTGGGCTCCCTCGCAGAGCTTGAAAAGAATGCCTCTTTTCCAACAGAGCAGCAGGCAGGAGACGAAGCGCCAAAGAAAAGCCATTCAGAGCTTCCGCCCCGGCTCTCTGTTCTGTTCCATCGACACATCCCCTTTTACACAAGCCTACCTGCCTGACGGGAGAAATGTGAGAAGATTACAAACGTAGGAAGTCTAGCAGTAAATACGCAGAGGAAGACGGTCTGACTAGAGGAAACGTCCAGCAAGAAATCTAATAATCACCACTAACTGGGTCTGGGGTCAGCGATTAGTCATGGTTATTAGATTTCTTGCTGAAGGATACCACTGTAACTACCTAGTACCCACTAAGCAATGCCATAGCAACCACCTGGGTTACCATAACAACAACCTTGTAATGTCCAAGCAACCACAGGGAAACAGACTAGGAACACATCAGACACCAGACATTTCTTGGCTGATGGACTGGGGTCAGCGATCAGTTGTGGGTATTAGATTTCTTGCTAAGGGAGACCATAGCAACCACCTGGCATACCATGGCAACCACCTTGTAATGCTCAAGCAAGGCAACAGGGCAAACACGGCAACAGACTATGAACACGTCAGATACCAGACATTTCCGTTCGTCAGACTCAGTCAATCAGCCAAGAAATGTCTGGTATCTGACATGTTCCTAGTATGTTGCCCTGTGGTTGCCTGGGCATTACAAGGTGGCTGCCATGGTATGCCAGGTGGTTGCTATGGTCTCCTTCAGCAAGAAATCTAATTCCCACGACGGGTCGCTAACCCCAGACCCAGTCAATCAGCCAAGAGATCTCTGGTATCGGACACATGCTTCTTTAGATTAGAATGGGAGATGCTAGGCTAACGTTGCTAACAAACACGGGGCTGTTACCAATCAGATACTCCGAATATGGAGAACTAAGAAACCATGCATAGAAACCTTCACAGTTTAGGAAAACCGTGCAGTGCTAATGGTTACTATTGTTTTGCTAGGTGGTTGCTCTGGTGTGGCTAATGGTTGTTAGGTGGTGGCTATGATATTCCATGTTCTTGCTATGGTGCTGCTTAGAGTTTGCTAGAATATTTCTGAGTGGTTGCTAGACAGTTACAATGGTATCCTTGGTGGTTTCTAGCATGTTACTAGGTGGTTGTTATGGTATCTCAGGAGGCTCCTCTGCTGTTGCTTAGTGGTTGCAAGGCAATTACTATAGTATCCAAGATGCTGGCTAGCATGTTGCCAAGTGGTTTCTTCGGTGTTGCAAAGTGGCTGTTATTCCAGTTGGTTGCTATGGTTTTGCTAAACAGCTGCTAGTTAACTGCTGTGATATCCCACATTATTACTATGGTGCTGCTTAGAGGTTGCTGCAATGGCACTGCTTAGTGGGTGCTAGGCAGCTTACTATAGTATTGTAGGTGGTTGCTGGCATGTTGCTAGAGTGCTTGCTTGGGTGTTACAAGGTGGCTGTTATGGTATCCCAGGTGGTTGCTATGGCACTATTAAGTGTTTGCTAGGCAATTACTGTAGTGTTGTAGGTGGTTGCTTGGGTGTTACTAGGGTATTTGTAAAAAGAAGGAAAAGAAATAAGGAAAGTAGTGGAGGTGTGTGTGTGGTGTGTGTGTGTGTGTGGTGTGGGGGGGGTTAAGCATTAAATCCAAAGTAGAAACACTTTAGTCAGCACTTTTCCTGCCACTCCAACACCAGTACTCAAGCGAGGGGCTCTTCTACCCCATCTCCTTTCCCTTGCTGCACCCCTCCCTCTGCTTTTCCACTCTCACACACATGCATGCATACACACACACCCCCCGCCCCCTCCACTGATCCAAGAGTCCGGAGGCTGCCGGTGCTGCATTGGAGCAGCTCAGAGCTTTGCATGCTCCCTCACTGCACCAGCGTGCCAGGGAACCGGAGGAACGGCGAGGAAGTCGGACAAAAGCGGGGTGGAATTAGACCTGCACTTTCAGGAGCTGTAGAAAGGGGAGGAGAGAAGGTGATCAGACATACAGAGGAGAGGAGAAGAGAAATGACAGGCGGAGAGTGGTGAAGAGGAGAAGGTAAGTGATTAATGATGTAGTGGAGCATACGTGAGCACACACACACACACACACACACACACACACAAACACCATGAAATCAGAGTAGGTCCTCACTGAATGCTGTTACACCTGCAGTCATAGGACGGACTGTTAAAAGAGATGTGGGGATACAGAGCAGTGCCTGAGACGCATGCAGGATACGTTCACACACACACACACACACACACACACACACACACACACACACACACACACACACTTCAGTTAAGGAATGGTTTTCCGATGTACAGATCGGTTTAATGGACACGGTTGACTTTGCTGGCCGGCAACTCGATGGAACAGATCAGGCAAAGCCATCATTCCTCTCGCGCCGCTCTCCTAATGATTCATTTAGACAGCTTACTACAGCTGTTCTGCAGAGAGCGGCTCACCAATCAATAACCTGCACAGCGGGCCAATTAACAGCAGAGAACACGAGGAGTGGGGAACTCGTTCAAAGTACCTTTCCCACAAATGAATCCATCGCGCCACAGCAGGCACAGCAGCGCAGGTTCAGCAGACGGCCTGGGAATACACCTGCAGTGCTCTGCAGCTTTCAGTGTGAATGTGTGGGAGTATGCGTTTATGTAAAGGGCAAGCCGAGCAGCTCGACCAATTAAAGGAAAGGTTTGGGGACGAATTAAACTCGCAGGTTTTTCTTCTTACCTCAAATGCAGTCAACGGGCAAAGACACGTTGGTGTCCTACTTTGGCTTCTTCGCTTCTGCACTGAAGATATGAGGCTAACATTGCTAAGAAACACTACCAAGTCAAATCTTTTCTCTGAAAATATGCACAATAAGCCTGACACAGACCTGGGCACAGTTTGAGAAGGTGGAGAGAAGTGGGTGGGGGCATGTACTGACTTGGGTGACTCTCGACTTAGAGTGTAGCTGGAGCGCTAAACTACAGAAGCTAAATACCAACACCAAGCAAGTTCTGCACTGGGAAGGAGCAAACACACCTAGACCACCCAACTAGACTGGGGCTTTCGGCGGCTCAAGCAATCAAAACCACAAGTGTGCAGGTGCCATCTACATTAGTGGGCTTCACTAGAGACAGTATGCTACTACTTATTAGTCATAAAAAGGTTCTACAGATTAGCATTCATATGGTTTACCCTCCCATGTAGGGCAATTTCTGTGCAGTGTGACCAGCGAGCGAGGCAGACAGACTTAGGGAAACGGGCCAGAAAGCCAGAAATCACACTCATCCAAGGGCGAGGGGGCCTACAAGGAGGATCAGCTGTAGCCAATTACCCAGAAGCAGGACGTTCTCCTGTAAAATTGGAGCAGAGAGAGAGGTGTGACAGCGAGGTCCCTCTGCCACCTCTTCACTTCCGCCAAGCTACACTGCAATTCGTGGGATCGAATGAGAGGTGTAGTTCACTGGCCACGTGGCGGAACCGACGGCAAGGGGATACTCCCAGGGTGGTACTCTGAGACCAGTGGTTGCCTGGATGTGGTTCACTGACCCAACCCACTCTGGCCCTGCTCACCGGCTTCACCGGTCTACATTTTGGGACTAGCACACATCTAGTCATTCTTCCTGGAGTAGAACAACCTACCGTAGGTCAAAAAAGCTTCTTTGGTTTACCTACAAGGCCACTGTACAGTTTTGAAGTTCTAAAGCATTCACTGTTCTACCTTGTTTTCCCTCTCTCTGTAACGCAGGTGTACCCTGAAGATGTACGAATGTGCTCCACTGCCCCGCTTGCTGCTGCTGCTACTGTTGCTGCTGGGCATCAGTGCAGCCTGTCCCTCTGTGTGTTCCTGCAGCGAAAGCCAGAGGGAGGTGGACTGCTCCTGGAGGGGCCTGAGACACCTACCCGATGGCCTACGGCCAAACATCCTCTCCCTCAACCTATCCCATAACCGCCTGTCTGACCTAGATCACCAACTCAGCCCCTACACCCATCTCCGCACGCTGGACGTGTCCCACAACCGCCTGTCCCGCCTGCCTGCCTCCTTGCCGCGCTCACTGTGGGAGATCCGTGCCTCTGGCAACCGCATCCGCCTCCTGGAGAAGAACGACACGACCTACCACTGGAACCTGCGAGAGCTAGACCTGTCGGCCAACAAGCTGGAGCGGGTGGTGTTCATCAACAACACCTTGCCTGGTCTGAGGGCACTGAATCTCAGCCACAACCGGTTCTGGACCGTGCCCACCAATATGCCCCAAAACCTGGAGCTGGTGGATCTCTCGCACAACACTCTTGTGCAGATCCTGTCCGGGTCGCTGGACCGCCTGTTCAACCTGGCCCGCTTCTACCTGCATGCAAACCGCTTCTCCATGGTCAACGAGAGCGTCTTCGAGAAGCTCCATGGTTTGAGGCTCATCACGCTTGGAGATAACCCATGGGCCTGCGAAGATAAGGCCAACATCAGCTACTTGCTGGCTTGGGCCAGGCACACCTCGGCTCGTGTGCTGGGCTGCCCGTGCAACACTTGGCCAATCTGCGGGGAGGCCCACCTGGCCAGGACGGGTAGTTGGCACTTCGCGTCCTACACTGTGTCCCCGTTTGGGACGGCCCAAGTGCAGGGTGCGTCCATACACTACTGGGCTGAAAAGGCTCGTACCGTCCCACATCCCAGCATGGAGGCTCCAAGAGCCTCCACCGGGCCAGATGAGTATAAGGCCTTCAAGAACGGCTTCCTCTTGACCTCCTCTCCAGACAGCCTCTCTACTCTCGACAAGCACGCGCCTACGGACGCGCCGCTCGCTACGGATGCTTTTTTCACCACTACTAGGGTTCTCACTTCGAGCACACGTAGGACAACCACTCTTCGCACCAGGAGCGTCAAGAGGGCCAACCAAGGGCTCAGCCGAAATGCAAGTGCAGAGCGTGGCTTCTGGGATACTTTTGCAGTTTCTCTGCTTCTAATGATGATTATTCATCAAGTCATATCATGAGGCACAGGCTTTAGCTTCAGCTTCCATCCTGGATTTTTTTTTTTTTTTTGCAGAAGGTCCATCTGAAACTGCCCTGAATAACTGCTCCCGATTTCCATGTTCCTTCACTGGCACACACAGAGACACTGCTTTCCAGGCATAGATGAAGCATAGACTTGCACTTGCACTAAATTCCACGCTCCAAGCAAATTCTCCTTGACATTTTAGGACGCCACTTAATCTGTCTGCAGAACACCTTCACAGCTGCTTCATATGAAACACAAGACAATGGATTAAAAAGTCACTAATCAACACAGGACGTGTCTTCAATTGACACAATCTGTCTGGTAATGACCACTACCTTGTAGTGAGAGTGCTTTTGGTTGTGTGGATAATGCAGATTAAAGACATTTTGTATATTTGTCATGATGGAAATCTGTGTTCTTACTGATTATGCCTTACATACACCATATACATACGCCATATACATACACCATATACATACGCCACAGGCTGATCAATTCCATTTACATTTAAGCTTTTATCTGGAGTGACTTACAAAAGTGCTTAGCTATTTACTCCAGAATAACCTCAGCTAGTCTGAATAGACTAAAATTCCAAGATACCTCTAAGCTTAGATACACAACTCAATACAGAGAACCCAAGCCCAAGTCCTCTCAGAAGAGGAGGGGCTTCAGTCTGGGTTTGAAGACAGCGAGCGTTGGACTCTGCTGTTCGGACACCCAGGGGAAGTTCGTTCCACCACTTTGGTGCAGGACAGAAAAAAGCCTGGACGCTTGTCTTCCGTGGATCTTAAAGGATGGCGGGTCGAGCCGAGCCGTACTTGAAGCGGATAGGGGCTCTTGGTTCAGATGGGCTTTTGACAGTCGCCATCAAGTACGGAGGATCTGGTCCAGTCTTGGCTTTGTAGGCCAGCATGAAGAGCTGCATGAACCCCCCTGCAACCAGCAGGGGGAGTAAGAGCTCTAGATTTTAGGCTGCTGATGGGGGGGGGGCGTAATGATGCACATGTGTACAGGTTCTCTTCAGTAAGGATGAGGCATCATTCTTAAGCAACATATCGTATCATATCAATATCGATATCATATCGTAAGTACGACGTTTCGGGACCTTTCAGGATCTCTCCAAACCGTTTAGGTGGGCAAAAGGAGATTCCACACTGCTCATCAAGTGATGGAGTGGGTTGAGGACTGAGGAAGTTCATAGCTTGGGATATTTTAACACTAAATTAGTGTCAGAGTTTATAACCTGCATTAAAAAAAACCAGCCAACTCCGGCAGGTGCTCTGAAAACTGGCGCTCCATTTGTATTACATTAAATAAATGATCCAAAATAAACAAATCAGAAAATGCATTTTGGTTGCTGGGCAGATGTTCCCTAGCTCAACCAATCATTCCAGCCAGTGTGACCCCCCAGTATTTCCATAATATCCTCTGAAACGTGGAAAAATACAAAAAAAAAATGGTGTACAGGATACTGCGCTCCTTTGCTACACTGGCCTCCTTGGTGACTAAAGTAAAGGCAGTTGAATCCTGACTAATGGAACACCATACAGATCCAACATCATCCAGAAAAGTGTAAATAATGTTAATTCATAATTAATAATTCACTTTCTAATCTATAACTGAAGTAACAGGATTGTAGTTTGAAGCGGCTTGGCAGAAATATGCTTAAAATTAAATTAAACAACCGGCAGTTTTCCACACCAGTTGTTACCAGTCATAAGACAACTCCTCTACATG
Source organism: Salminus brasiliensis (assembly GCF_030463535.1). Lineage (NCBI taxonomy): Eukaryota > Metazoa > Chordata > Actinopteri > Characiformes > Bryconidae > Salminus > Salminus brasiliensis. The sequence goes on from NC_132893.1 coordinate 4,563,926, forward strand.
AACTGGGCTCCAGGTCTTCGTGCTGGCCTCTTCTAGCATAGGTCAGGCAGTCACCCTAGCTAACCACAGCTGGGAGAAACCCGGCTGATCTTCGCATGCAAAAGACAAACAAAAGACTGTAATCAAATCCAACTCTGCTTTGTTTCACTGAAATCAGCCCGTCAGTACAAGCACAAGTGCTGTAATTTCCAAAGGAAAACAGCAAACGCCACATGCTTGGGGCGGTCAGTCGGTCAGTCTTGTTATAAAAGGCAACTTGAGTCTGGATTTCACACAGAACAATCGGAGCCCACATCATCTTGACTTCCGGTGTGACAGCATAAGCACAGGTGAGCAACCACATCATACAACACCTGTCAGCTCCTGAACACAAGGAATTACACAGATAAGAGAGGATGACTTTACAAACGCTGCTCAGGGAACCTAATTAAAATAAATTATACTAGATTTTGCACATACTTAAATGAAACACTTCTTAAAGAGACAGAAAAGAACAATTAATTGATCTGTATGTGTTTAATTTGACATTGTTTTAATAGTGAAAATCTGTGTATTTGCACAAATAAACATGCCTATCCCGATACAGGGCTTACAACTCAATATACTGAGATATATACTGCGATACTGAGCGAGATGAATATATATATATATATATATATTGCAAGCATAAAATCTGAGCAAAATTATTACACCGTCATAAATCGCACCTATATGATGAGGTTTCTGCTGAGCCACCCATCGAGACCGTTCCAGTAAACGCAAAACCCACTAGCTGTGCTTATCGTTTTTCCGCTTTGCACACAGGCCTGAAGGAATAAGATGATGACCCTCAGCACGGGCAGATACGTGATGCTCGTGACCGTGATGTGCAGTGGTTTGACGTCTCAAACACAAACTGAAAAGCCTAATAACACTCCACATGCCGGAAATACCACTACAGACAACGGCAGCAATATGACCTCCACTTTCACCGGCGACGCCAAACCGACCACCGCCAGCTCTGGCAAACCTGGCGAACCCATGCCTTCGAAATCTAACCCCAGTGAGTCCAAAGTGACCACATCACCCGGCTCCAGTACAACCAAGCCAAGCAGCTCTGGATCGAGCACTAGCACCACCAAGCCGAGCGCGCCGATCGACGACTCCGGGTTAAGCCCAGACTCTTTGCACCCTACGACCACCATATCCAGCGAAAGCAATCCCTCTTCGAGCGCCTCTACCTTCTCTTATTCCAGCACACACCTCATGCTTCTTTCTCTGGCGCTCTTTCCACAGCTGATCCTGTAGGAACCTGCAGGAGCCTTTTTTCCATTTCAGCTCCAGATACAGCAGAAACACATAAATCAAGGTTCTGAACGCAATCCTTCTGTTAGTCTTTGTGTCAAATGTTTTATAATGTGACTTTCTGCTTGTTGGAAGGGTAATGGATTATGTTAACTATATATAGTCATACATAGTCATATTTACAGTTATATTTCTTACTAATTTCCAAAGCAGAATGTAAACATAAAATAAAGAGCACTGTAAATGTCAAACTCGTGACCGCTGCATGTTAAAGACCATGTTTTTTTTCCCCCATTGGGAAGGCACTGGCACTGGGGTCGGGAAGGTTATTCAAAGTATCCCACTTTCAAAATGCTATCAGCTAAAGGTTCTTGGAGATTTGGATCACTCTGGTTTGTGGCCTATTAGTGGATCACTGGTGGATCAGTTTCAAGTCAACAGTACAGCCAAAAGACACTGACATGTCCTCATCAAATAACATTCAATGAACCTTAATTCAGGTATTAAGCAGGCTATCCATTAAGACATAATAAAACTTGGGGCAGAGGGGAGTGTGTCCTCTATAGTAAACAGAATTTCCATTCATCTGCTTAATTTAACATATTGGGAAAATAAAAATATATAATCCTAATATACAGCACTTGATGATTTTTCACTTACTGTTTTCTTAGAGATTTATATATAAAAAAAATTAAATGCACAATTACCATTCATTTTCCTTATTAGCAAAAATTAGCACAATTTATTATTTAACTTATTAGCACATTATTAGCAAATAAATGTAGCATGAAGACACTTGAATATTTAATACATTGTTTTCAAATATGTTAAATTCAGTACTGAATAAAAAAATTGTGGAAAACATTATTTAAGTTTGCTTCCTATTTCTTATTTTTTATTTATAATTATATAAATATATAATTTATCATATATTTTTTTTTAGATAGCGGGGACAAAAAGAAAACAAACGTGTATCTAAACTGTGTTTAAATGTATTTTAAACGCATTAACATAAATTAATAAATAAATAAATAAATAATTGAATAATATAATATAATATAATATAATATACACCGGACTTGAGCTGAATTTAAATGAACTTCAAGCACAACCTGCGCAGCACTCCATTTAGCCTGGTCTATAGCAGTTAGCGTACAGCTGGAGCTCTCACCTGCGAGTGACGTAGTAGAAGACCGGGTTCCCGTTCTTGGAGGTGCCTGCCTGGTAGAAAATGTTCAGGGTTTTCAGTGCTTTGAACTCCTCTTTCTCATGAACCTGGTGCCTGCAGATAAAGACTGGTGTTAATTCACAGCCTACCTGAAACACACTGAACATTCTTCCATTTCATTTCTTTTAATATTTAGTTCAGTTTTGCTGCACATGGTAACATTTCAGAATTATTACCAGGCCGGCTAAAGCAATCTGCGCAAAATCCCACTGTTCAGAAGAACCCATTTTTCAAAAGCCAGAAGTGGGCATTGCTTTTCATCCAGCATCCAATTCTGAGGTTTATTTTTTTACCTGGTCATGAACTCCTCAAACTTGGAACTGGTGAGATTCAGGCTGGACCAGTGTGTATCAGCCACTGGTTTGTGCTCAGGGGGTCCGAGGTAGGCCAGGAGAGTTGCCATCTTGTCGAAAGGCCGTCGGCCCACAGCTTTATGGTCCCTAAAGCAGGTAGTGGAGTTGACAGTTCACTTTTACAGAATTATAAAAAGAGTTTATTTCATTTCGTTTATTATGGGATGTCAGATGTAACATTTGGAAGTTCTTGAAGAAAATTCAAACCTGAGTAGTTTGGCAGATATGCATGAATATATGTATCCAGCAGACATAAGCAGCAGTAAACAAGCAGATTAGGGTCTTACTAAAAAGCAATCATGAAATGCTTGCATGCCTCTTAGGGTCAGCGCATGTAACATAACTCACGACAAGGTCAAGTACTGCCTCCATAAAGGCACGTAGTGCTTGGTCCCCGACGATTGCCATTTAAGGTCACTGAGGTTATTTAACTCGAGAGGTAATTAGACAAATGAACCCTTCTTCCATCATTGATAAAAAGTCATCAGAATATGAGAGAATGAAACATCATCACTGCCAAAGAAATGTGTGTGTGTGTGTGTGGGGGGGGGGGTTCACGTGTCAGGAACGTAATCTTGGTTCTGAAAGGCCCATAAGATGTTAAACCCTGCATGGTTTGGAAGGCAAATAACAGGGAATTACATATTCATCAGTAAAGAGCTTTAAGATACTCAATAAAACTGTCTAAAGGAACAGTATGGCAAATAAATAAATAAATAAATAAATATGTTTATTATTCATCACTGACCCCATATGGCATCAATCAGCCAATATGTATGATATGTGCTTCTTTAGTGTTTGGACCGGAGATGTTAGGACTTATGATGGTGACCAGAATCATCTCTGTAATTACACCCTCTTAACTCATACAGTACTAACCCAGATGACAATGACTTCTTTTTTTTTTTTTTTACCTTTTGCCGACTAATTATTGTGGTTTAGGAGCTTTAGGTGACTTGCCTTAGTCTATAAAACTGAGGTAAGCTGGTGAATGGTGGGGTGGTCAATTTCAGTAACTGGGAAAATGTTAGCCAAGCATTTTCTATTGTAAGTAAGAATATCAAACAGATCATCTCGGCTGATCAACTGCATTAGGTTCATATTATTTTTACAGAAATATTCCTTTAAGCCCTTAACACTCCTTAACACAAGGCTAATTACACTAAGGTGTAGTACTCAGTAACTACAGGGACTGCTGTACTGCAAAACTGGTGCGGGGTTCTCTGGTAATCTCTGGAAGTGTGCAATAACACTTTGGCGATTTTTAGGGTTAATTTGCACAAATGTGATCAAACTACTAAACATGTTATGAAGTCTAATAAGACTAATTATGTAGCTTATCTGCTAATTTCCAACACCAAGGCAATATTTTTACTTTGGTGACTAATTGGGACTAAACCACTGACGTTCCTGAGAGAGATAAAACTCATGATTTGTTGGAAACCACAGACCGAAGAGAGAGACAGCCTGCTTGGATAGTTTAAAGGCGATTTGTTTATCAGGCCACAAATCAGGAGGCAGTCAAATGGGTACATCTGAATAACAAACACAATTTCTGTTCTGAGCAGCCAAGTATCGCAAATCGCCCTAAATTTTACCTCAGCAGTTTTAGCTAATAGCCCATGAGCTGCGACATTTGCTTTCAGCACATTTACATGTACACCAACAGCCTCAAAAACCTCACCACCAGATTTACGGAACATGCCGACGGCCTCTGAACCCGCATCGCCCACCTGTTGCTGGAGAGGTACTGCCCGATCTTCTCCTGGTTGTTCCACAGCAGCCGGTGCAGGGCCAGCACATTGCCGTCACTGATGAAGGAGAGGCTGTGGTTGACGGAGTCACTGGCCGGGCAGTCGGAAGCTATGTCCAAGAAAAACCTGATGGAAGTAGACAATGATCGGAGACAATGATGACAGGACTTTACAGATTGCACGCAATACAGTGTATCGGTCCTCCTCATTGGCCTCAGTGATGTGGCAGATCTCCAAACCTCCAGCCCACTCCAGAAATATGTGAAAGTACTGGGTAGACTTGCCTTCATGGGATCAGTAATTCATTTTTAAGCCCCTCAGATGATCAGCATTGAAAATCACAATATTTATAAGACATTTCTCACGATACACGATATTTCATATCATGCGATCATCGACTAAATACATCAGTACTGACAGATTCTACTAAACTACTATTAAACTACTACTCAGATAGTCTCCCATTCTGAGTACAGGCATTTAACTGAGTCTAATTACTCAGTTTGTAATGAAACCTGCAGTTGATCCGTGCTTATTAAGCACTAACAATGTCCTCCATATGCCCAGAAAAGCATACTGTCTCATGATAACAAAATTCATCACAATACGATAAAATATCATCATCAGCTCGAGTTCCTGGGACTCATTTTGCATTTAATTCCATCAGACCTTACCTTAACCCTTTAAAGAGGAAAAGCACTGTGGTCATTGAAACCACTGTAAAAATTATTTATAATAACTGTAAAAATTATTTACAGTTATCATTAGGGATGCCCTGATCAGGTTATTTTTCCCAACAATCCGATCCAAGTCTCAGGACGCTGAGTATTAGTCGATATTGATCCGATCTGATGTCTATATATATCTCTAATTAATTCAGCCCCACAGTTCAGATCAGGCGAGCTGCTGATTAATGGGTTCAGTAAAATCCTTTATTTTCATTATCAGTTTCTATAATCAGACTTTCTGGACTGACTGATTTTGTTTAGTTAAAATGACTTTTATAGTGTTTAATATCTCATAATCCAGTCTGACTGACCTCCCTGACCAATCAGCTCCCAGCTCCTTTTAAACACTGCAGTCTAATCACTTCCTGTGTGTGTAGTGGTACACACTATGGACTGATAGCTGCTGTTGTTTGTCGACTACTGGTGTGAAATAACTGGTTTATAGTGGGTGAATGTGCTGTTTGTGTTTGTGTGTGTGTGTGTGTGTGTGTGTGTGTGTGTGTGTGTGTGTGTGTGTTAGCATTACCACTGAATGGGCTCTTCAGTGCTGGTTTAAAGACAAGAGGAAGGCGAGTGAGCGGTTCTCCCGCAATAGTGATGGTGGGGCTGATTGGCAATGCCACGGTGGCTGCCTTTGCATGTATCGGAGGAGACCTGCATCAAGTGTGGCGGGAGCATTGCTAGTGCTAGGGTGAGTTACGTACAGGAGAGTCCCAAATCCCAAAAATAATAAAGCACGGCACATGCAAAGCTAACAGGAACAGTGACTGCACATCAAAAGTAACAGGTAAAGCTCAGGTTCAATCGTGCTTCATTCAGAGGTCCAATTTTTTCAGTACAGGTGCGTCACCTTACAACCATGTCTCCTCCCTAACCACAAGTGCGTTTACTCATGCAATCGTCACCCAAATACCACAAGCATGATTACCCTCAGAAAGAAAAGAAGCAGAGCTGTTTTGACTATCTGGTCTCAACCTGCTGCTCACGACTGCTTCAGCTGTTCAGAGCTCATCAGTTAAAAGTGTGTGATGACGGAGGGCCGGCCGGCCGGCAGTGATGACGTACCTTCTGGCTGCATCGAAATTGCTCTTCACAAAGTCGTTGAAAGGCCTCATGTGCTCCTCCTTTGTGAACAACACGTGGTTGGCTATGCTCTGCAGGATCTGAATGAATGACAAAGAGAGGCATAAGCGCCTGGGCCTGACATGGTTCTTAAGGTTCTTGTGTGGCCCCTGCAGAATCCAACAATTTCTGTTACACTGCCTTCGAGACTGATATTCACTATATAGCCAAAAGGTTTATGCACACCTCCTCAGCCAAGGCTCCCTCATAATCAATGATCAATACTAGGAAGTATTACTTTCCCTTCCCTTTGCTGCAGTGACAGGCTGTACTCTTTGGGCAAGGGCTTACTTGAGGGCTTTACTAGATTTTGGAGCACTGCTGTGAGGATCAGATTGCATTCAGCCTTATGAGAGCGCTGGTGAGGTCCGGTACTGATGTTGGACGATCGGTTCTGGCACTCCATAGCCCAGTGCAGGAGGGCTGTCCACCCCTCTAGCGAACACTTGCCCAAAGCATGACTGATCCACCCTCTTGACTTATATAATTGCTTAATACATACGATATGTCCAAATGTTTGTGGACACACCTTCTACTTAAAGTTGCACCCATGTGCTGACACATATGTGAAAATGCACACACAGATAAACACACATGAAGCTATTGGCACAATGCTGCCTAATGCCAGGCATGGGCTAGAGGGGTATCCCATCCAATATGTTTGGGTTGAGCCGGGGAGTTGGGGAGGTAGCGACACACTCTCATCACTGAATGCGATTGAATGTGAATGAATTTAATACCCTTGATGTCAGAAGAAGCAATGACTGAGCAGGTGTCCCAATATTTTTGTCAATTTAGTACATAGTATACATATGTAGTGTATAGAGCTACTCTCCTACCTTGGACATAAGTTTTAGCCCTCGCTCTATTCGAGGAGGGGGCTTCTTGTCCAGGATCCCGGCCTCATACGGAGAGACGATGGCGGGATTGATGAAGCGCAGGAACATGGCACTGCCGACAGCTCCTATGCTGTTCTGAGGAAAACGCTGACTCACCACCTGAGTCAGAGAGGAGGCAAAAACAAGAGTTTACACAGATAAGGCTTCAAACGTCAGTTTAAGTGTTAGATCGTATTTAATATGGCCAGCTGTGGACAAATGGTGCACGTGTGTCGATTAACCAATTAAATAAGCCAAAAAATAAATACACCAATTTTTTCTTCACATTTGCAGCCTATCTGTCCAGAACCAACCATAGAAAACCAGGTCATCCGTTTCGAGGTATCAAGGCTGTGCCACTACTGTGCTTTAAAATCGTGTTAGAGGAGAAATAAGGAAAGCAAGGTGTTTGAAGTCAACTGACTACAGAGGTGCACTCCTTTAGCGCTTAGTAGAAAGGTCCAGGTGCCATGTGGAAGTCATGAGGGCAAGTCAAGTCAAGTCAAGCCATTCTGGAAGGACATAAAAGCTCTGTTTATGGCAAAACTACATTACCCACAATGCCTTTAATCTAGACATAACCCCAGAAAACAGAGAGCCCACCCAAAGAGAGGTGATGCAAAGAGGGACCGGGAGAAGGGTGGCACATGTTTGTGTGTGCCGGGGGTCTTTGTGAAGTGAAAAGCTTCAGGACGAGGGTCAGAAAATTAGTAGTGTGATTCCAGGTGATGACGGTCAAGAGGTGGGCAGCGTAAAAGAGATTTGGATTAATTTAGCCAACCAAGAGAATGAAGTGCTTTTACTGTAGGAAGAGAAGCGGTGGCGATGGAGGAATTCCACTGAACTTACGGATTTTTTGCTTTCCTTTTTCTCTTTTACTGTGGCTTTATTCAGCAGAGAGTGGCAAGTAGCCTACAGGGCAGAGATGAGCACAAATAGGTCACAGCACTAGCCATCCCACACACTTATGCACAAACACAAGCACATGCACATGTCAGTTATGCATTTGAGGTCCACATATCTTCTTTGGAAAAGGGACACACATCGTTATAGTCTTAAAGCTCCTGGGAAAACATTTTGATAGAGTGAATTTTTGTAAATTTCTAAACCAGAGTATTTAGTTAAGCTTAAATAGAAAACACACAAATCCTCAAAATGCACTCCTCAGACCTTTGTGAGAACGGTGTGGGAGTGGTCTTAATATTCAAATAACCGAGCGTGACTGACAGCCCTCCATCACTGGCCAACCAAGTCTTTTTCCTCAGATCTTTAGGGTTTACTGAGGTTCAGATACCTGTAACTAAGTACCTGCCCATATATAGACCAGCTCAAGTTGTGACTGGAGAGCAGCTAACCAGCGGCAACGGACAGTGGATCTCCCCGGCTATGGTGCTGCGTCAAGATCTCATGTCCATCCCATCACACAGCCGCCACTTTCCGTGGTGGATGACGAGGCAGCCGTTCACCTAGCCGTGATTCGAGCTTTAGCTCACCAGGTTCAGCTTTAGCTTTCCAGGTTGCTCAAACTCTGAGAGGGCGAATTCACATTAGCCTTGTAATTGGTCAGGGGTGTGCTGTTGTAACCTGACCCACTGTTAAGGCTGTCCATCCCACATGTAGAGGAGAGCAATACTGGTTAAATACAGCAGACGTTTATCAGACTTTGGGAAGATACTAAAGACACACTTCCATATTCACACTCGGGTCCCTGAAAAGACAGATTAACTTCCTTAGAAATGTTATTAGACGTGTCAAGATTTAGGCTCCCTGGGGCTTTAAAACAAATGCATAGTTGACATTAATGCAGCACCAAAATCCCACACTTTACACAGTACAGAGGACACTAAAGCAGTGAAAGGCTTCTCGCCAATCTCAGTCCCATCAGCAAAGCACCGGATGGAGCCATAGCAACAAGGACCCAAGCCATGGAGTGAGTGCTCCAACTGCTGCCCGTGCCCGTGGCCCGGCCCCTGCCCTGCCTCTGCCCTGCGCACCTGGAACAGGCAGTGACACACACTCCTCAGCTGTGGTGGGAATTCGCTTGAGGAGTTGATGATGGCCAGGAAGAATCGGTTGGTCATCTGGAGCAGGTTTCGCTGGTTTTCCTCCAAGACCTCATTGGGCTCCAACCTAAAAAAAAAAAAAAAAAAAAAAAGTCACAGGCTCAATCTACAGTAATGCCCCAGACACTGGGAGGGTACGGACTAACATGCCTCACCTGACAAATGCACAACCAGCCATTATCTCTTTTTTTTTAACTGCCGCCAGGCAACCAATGCGCTCTGAGGAAAGTGCAAGGTACCCAGCCCTGACGCATCAGCTTGCAGACGCCCGTGCTGGCCAGCATCACACTGAAGTGATGAGGGGCCATAGTGAAAGCCATCTACCTATCAGGAGAGAGCAAGGCCAATTGTGCTCGCTCAGGCTCCGGCTGCTGATGGCAGGCAGCATGACCCAGGATTTGAACCAGCGCTAAAATATTTTCTACTGTCAACCAAGGGCATCTATAATGGCCAACAGCCAGAAAATCCCCTCTCCAACTCCAGTTTTCAGTTCCTAGCTTGAAAAACTGGATGGGAGGGTTGCTTTGGATGAGCTTTTAGGTTTGCTGCATTGCTCATTTTCATAATTCAATCACTGTGTTAGGCCTCATAGTCACTCTGTATCATAAAAGATGCTACCAAAGCGATGCCATAGAAGAACTGTTAGTGCTGTGGTTGAGTTGCTTACTGCTGTCGTTATTGCTGTGGTTGCGGTGATGTCAGAGTGTGCATTTCCTGGTAGGTTTGTTAACTACCACTGTTGACTGTTAAAAGTAGTGGACTACTCCTGTGTGTAGTGAGTGTAGTGGTGGTTCCACAGGGGTATAAGGTAGTCAGATGTACTGGAGATGCTACCTGGTGGGATCCACCTCGAAACTGAACATCTGCCACTCAGGAGCTGTGATGACGCCTCGGAGGAGGGGCTCCAGCAGCTTCTGCAGATAGGTAGCACCATACACCTAAGAGAGTGAGTAAGAGAGAGTGATAAATATCTGCTCCACATAAAAGCTGCACTCCTTCGGCCCGAGACCATTCGGCCAACTCGGATAAAACATATATACCTTAAAGCAAAAGGTCATGATTTTACTGGCCAGGCTGTTTCCTCGGAAGAGCGTTTGCATGGAATCGGCCAGCTCCACCTCCTTAGAGAACATGTTCCACAGCAGCTGGTAGAGGAGGTGGCGTGAGTCGAAGAGAGTGACCAGAACCCGCGCCAGCTCGTCCTGGAAGAAGAGATAAACGTGAGCATCTCCTCACTGCTACAGACGTGGAAAGACATTGTGGTGAAGACAGTACTGTAGATCTGGTCCAGACCAATGGACTCAAATAACAAGCATAAAGGCACCCTTATGTTTATAGCAGTGGCCCTGATCGCCACCCTCTTGAACAGGGTGGGGATTTTCCTGCTCTGACTGACCTAATCCTATTAATCAGCTCATTATAAAGCCGGTGTGTTAGAGCAGTGCAGTGGTTCAGAGGTTCTACAGTATTCTTGCATGATCAGTTAGGTGCATTGTGAATTACAGTACAGTACAGACCCATTGAGAACAAGGCACTACGTTGGCCAAAGCCATGGCAATGGGCAGCTCGCCCTGGTCTCCCATCATCGTGACGAGTTCAACCAGCCTCTCGAAGCGATCAGCCAGCACAGTCTCGGCCAGTGTGTCGAACTCCGTGCCCTGCTGCAGGATCTTGGTCAGCACCTCCATGAAGGTGGCCCGCGTCTGCAGGTCCTTATGGTAACCCAGGCCTGGGACAGGAGCACAGACAGACAAGTTCAAGGAGTTCAATACTGACAGACTGAAGGTATTTTGCAGTGTGGTGGATGGAGATGATTTCTTGGGGCTTGTATAAGAAGCATTTTTTTTTTCAGGCATAAAGTGCTGTGAAAAAGTATTTGCCCTCCCAGTTGAGGTCCTCTGTTTTGCAGGTTTGTCACACTAAATAGTTCAACTTGTTCAAAGTTCAAGGCAAGTCTGGAGCCTAGCCGAAATCACTGGGCGCAAGGAAGGAATGCCCCCTGGACAAGGCACCCTCACACCTACGATCATAGTCGCAATTTAGCATAGCCAATTAACCCTGTGTGTAGTTTTGGGGAGTGGGAGAAAATGCACACAGATAGAAGGAAACGACTTGACAAGTTTCATACAGCCAGAAACCGGAAATGAGGATCGAGCCCACAACCCCAGGACCACATATATACACCTATTCAGCCTACATGGGTCAGGCTGGTTTAGACCCGTCATTAACACTGATGTTATAAGTATTCCTTTTTGAAGGAATGAGTCACAAGATAGGACAGCCAGTCAGAACAGGCCAGGCCATCTGAGCAGATCAGATTTAAAGGGGATGATGAGAAGCTGAAAAACAGTCATGAAATAATTGTAGCTTAAACATTTCTGGTTTGTCATCAATAGAAAACTGAACAGCCCTCAAAGCCAAAAAACGAGGAGTATACAGACCTTTAAATCTCTATTTAACTCCCATATGACCTGATCTCGTGAACTATTTGGTCATAAAAATAATAAATAAATTTTTTTTATAAAAAGTCAGGCATGTCAGAGTACCTCAGACGTGTCTGAAAGGTCTCAGACTTTAGAGGGTTTAATACCCCATGTTATAAATTATCTGGTAACCATTCAGCTTGGCACATTTTGTGGCGTCCCACAAGGCTCTGTTTTAGGGTTTATGAAGCTGATGCTAATTATGGCAGGAATGTAGTTACAAAAGTAAAGAACTCAAGTATGGGCCTAAATCTGTTATGATTACATTTAGATATCACCCAGGTCTCAAATTTGGAGAGTCTCTGGCACATTCTGATGCCTCTTAAGCGGCTACGCGAACACCAACGGAACAGTAATGGAAAGACAGAAAATGTGATTAGATTTTGCCCTCACCGATGGAATGCATGAGGCCACTGTCCACGTTGGCATTGAGCAGATTGGACATGGCCAGCACGGTGCAGTGGCGCAGGGAGGCCAGACGCCTGGACATGCCTCGCTTCCGGCCAGCCACCTGCTGCCCGTCGTCCTCCACTTCACTGCAGTCGTTCAGCAGGTTCATGAACAGTGTGAAGTACCTGTGGGGGAGGAAGAGGAGGGAGGTTAAGCTGTCTGAAGGTTTGATGAAGCATGCAGGTGAAGGAACAATGCCAGGCAGGGGATCTGATGCTGCAACTGCTTTAGAATTTAAACAGCCTTTCAGAACATCAGCCAGCACTGAAGGAGGAAAAAAAGAAGAGCAGGAGGAGCAAAGGAGGTCGGGGTGTTGGATAATCACCACCCACCTCATTCCCAACTCCCCAGCTCATCCCATAAGTGTTGAATGCTGAGCTCAATGCTGGGGGGGGGTTTATACCCCTCTAGCTCCTCTGCACCAGCATCCTATTCTATTGGCAAACCTTCTCAACAGGGACTACACAAGCTGTGTGTGTTTGTGTCGCTTCAAAACAGCTAATGTATTCATTAGAAGGGGTGTCCACAAGTTTTTGGACACATAATGCTGATGTTAAAAGTGTGTGAGGTTGTAGGGAGGGAGGGAGGGACACTGCCGTGCAGGGTAGTCTTACTTGAGGAAGAGTTGAGACTTGGCCTCCATGAGCTCCACACCATCTCCTTCCTCTGGTTGAAGAGGCAGCCCAGCCAGGAGAGACACTACAGCTTCCATGCTAGCCTGGTCCAGATCCCTATCAGGCACAAGCCCACACTCAAATCATTTTAAAATGCTTAGGAGCATCAGTAATAGACTACACGCTGCGGATAGCTGCTCAATAATTAATTTCACAGTAAAGTCTGATGCAGCACTTTTCTCACATTAACAGGAATGGCTCAGTTTTACGACATAAGACTTTCCCCTTTACCGCAAACACAATCGATCAGCCAAGAAAAGAAACGTCGGTCAAGTTTACATTTTCGGTTATGTGCTGGCTAATATTACTAATGTTGCTCTAAAGTAACAGAAACCTAAATTCTTCCCAAGATCTATTACCTGTATCTTATAGGTCCCCTGCAAAACTAAAGAAGCAGACGTCAGACCTGTCCTGGCCGAACGAATACATGATTTTTCAGTCTGATGGGCCAATCATCCCCCATCAGACTGATCAATCAATCATCATTCATTCCATCTCGTGTCAAGATGACTGCACCTGTGATTGTGCTGTTGACGTACCTGGTCAGACACTTGACATCATCATCAGTTGCCTGGTTGGAGGTTCCCATCACCCAGTCTGTCAGATACTCCACCATTTTATTCCTAAAAGACACACAATGGTGGATTTATCTTGCCATAGCTAAAAAATCTGACTTTGGCACACGGAGAGGACACACCATGAACCTCACACCCTGTTGCAGAAGCAAAACCCACTTAACTAAAAACAAGAGCTGTAAAAGGAGCCAATTCCAAACCAGTAACAGTATTGACTCTTAGAGAGGACGGCGACACTATCTGCTAAATTGGGAATTATTTGAAAAAGTTCTGGTCACAGTGTAAAAAGCTCTGCTAGGTTAGGCTTGGCTATGTCTGTGAGCAGTCACAGTGACTTAACCAACCAATAAAAGCAGAGCTTATTTTTTCACAACCTCTCTGTGAAAGGGAAAATAACAAAAACAGCATAACAAGGTAAAAAAAAAAGAAAAAGAAAAAAAAGAATAAATAACAGGGTGGTAAAAAGGCTTGTAAAACGGCATCTCAGTATTAACACCTTTTTTTTTACTCCATTCAGACAGTCTAATCACAGACAAACATCATGTCCAGATTATAAAGATAAGACCCATCTGCATCATTTATGGTGGAATGGAAATTTTTAATAAGAAGCTGCCAAGAAGCTGCATGAACTTCAGCTCCATTAACTTCATGCCTGTCTGACCTTGTAGTCTACTCTACTCAAAGCTTAAGAGTAATTAGTAAGAGTAATTAGTACTAATTAGTAGTAGAGATGCACCAATCCATCTTTTTCTGTTCTGATACAGATCCCGACACAGATCCTGAACTTTGCATATCGGCCGATACCCGATACCATTGTTGAACTAATAAACCATCTGGGAGAGACCTAAGGCATCAGGACTGATGTAATCATTACTTTACGAATTTTGTAAAACAAACTATAACAAATGAACACATATATAAATAATCCCAATTTCTGTTTATTGGTCACTAAAATTAATAACCGTGCTGGACCAGTGCTGTCTGGGCTCAGGACTTTTATTCGGAAATTGGAAGTCTGTGAGACTAAAGAGGAGCGAGCAGCTCCTCCTTTCTCGGTTCTCCTTATATGGAAGACAAGCTGGATATTTGATGATTAAGCTGATAGTTGATGGCAGGTCGAGGTCACCACACTTGTTGTTTGCTATGATCGGTCTGTGATGTCTGTAGGTTACTCTGATTCAGAGTTATGAAGCCTAGAATACAGACGGTGCGTGATTCAGGTTTCGTAAAATTGGATCAGACTAATTATTCGATACCCGATCCAGCTAATTTTGTTAGTATCGGGGCAGATATCCGATCCCTGTATCAGATCAGTGCATCCCTACAAATTAGTTCAAAGACAAGAGTCAGGCCGGCTGTACAGCATAGCCTGAGATGCTGCTTTAGCGTACCTGTGTAACTGTTAGCTTATGTATTGTGCAGTTAGCTTCTTAAATGTTACCTAGCGGTACGAAAAGACCCCTGCATGGCTTTTTAGATCCCCCTCACCTGAACTTCATCTCCTGGCAGAAGGACAGGTCGTCTCTCCGCTCCATCATCACCTCGACCAGCTGGCAAAGCTTTGTTTTGATCTGGATGGCATGAACCATGTTCCCCAGGATGCGCACATATCTGCCAACACAGTGACATTCAGAGACATATCTGACATGCTCTGAGCATCCTGACCAACCTCATATGTCCATATGGATATGCATGGAGGTCACATTAACATTTTGATCAGGACACACAACAGTATAAACAAAAAATAAAAAGTGACCAAGCTGAAAACATTCCTCGACTTCTTACCTGACCAGGTTGAGCATCATGGTCTCGATGCTGGCCTGGCCAAGATGTTCAGAGCTGCCTTCCGTGTGGTTATCTAACAAGTTCTTCATTATGGCAATGGTCTGTTCCACAAACTGTGTGTTGGTCTCATTGATGGGCACCTACAAAAGACAAGGAGACGAGCAGTTTAACTCCAAAGAAGAAGCTGTGCCATAAAAACTATGCTATGTCCAAATGTTTGTGGACACCCCTTCTAACGAATGCATTTGACTACTTGTCTAGTCCCTGAAGAGAAGTACTGCCAATGGAGTGAGACTAGAGTTGATAAACATGAACATGTTGGCACCATAAAAAGCCCCCCAGCATTGAGCTGTGGAACTGCATTTTCTGGAATGATGGATGGTGCTCCATCCAATGCTTTTTGGATGAGCTAGTGGATGAGGTGGGGTGGTGATCATCCAACAGCCTGACCTCACTAAACGCTCCTCATAGCAAAGCTTCAAAATCTAGTAGAAAGCCTTTCCAGCTAGAGATTCCCAGTCTCCTTAACCTGAGAGTATCCCTGCCTTGCTTATTTTACTGATTTCTCTCCAACACACTGAGTAGATCTCATAAAAATAGCTTATTAATTGGTATGATGGGTACTCTAGAAGATCAGGAGAACCATTGATCGAGAGCCAACAGTTTTATGGGGTTTGATGCTATCAATGTCTAAACAGCACATGTGTAGCAGAACTGGTAGTTCAACTCTGAAGCCACTGACCGGGCCCTGTGCATCGAAGAAGCGGCTGATGCTGTTCTTCAGCTTGTTGAAGAGCATGGGGTACAGAGCCGGGCTCAGTTCCAAGCCAACCAGGTCTTTGACGTTGTTGCGGATCTGCACACCCTTCTCGTGGCTGCACACCATGAGCGAGAGCAGCCGGTCCAGAAACTTGCTGAGCGGCGTCTCGGCGTTGCCCTCGCACGAGCCCATCGAGATCATGGAGCCCTTGCGCTCGCTCAAGGGGCCCATCGGGGGGCTGTAGGTGGCCGGGCCTGGGGTGTTCCTTTGCTGCAAACACACTCCACCCAGCGCACACAGGAAACCGGTCATGTTGATCCATTCCTGAAAGGAGACCAAACAAGATTAGATGTGCTTTCCAATATTCTTTTTTTTTTTTTACTTTATCTGGGTATCTGGAGTGCCTACCAACTCCAGATCCCCAAATTAGGCTTCTCAGTGAGTTTTTTTTTTTTATGTGGACTGCCCAGGTCTCACTCAACAGGTCGCTCAGATTTGGATTGGCTCCCTACGTCACTCACCAGGTCATTAGAATTATGCCGCCCCATCTGTGAAGCTCCACCCACTAGTTCTGAAAGACAGCTGTTGGTCAAATGTGTCAGGCTACAGACTACAGCTGGGTGACGGAAAGGGAAAGTAAGAGTGCGCACAAGTTATGAACTCGAGGTCAAGTAAACGTTAGCTAGTGTAAAAATGTGTGTAGCCGAAAGAAGTACTAAGGTTGAAAAAGGTAGGGGGTGTGGCGGGTGGGCTCAGCAAGACTAAGTTGCTTGGCCATGCTCTCTCTGGGTGGGTAGACAACGCTCTCTCTCCCCTCACCAGTCGTATTGTAATGTTGGCTGGCACAGGCCACTGTTTAATAACATGTTAGAGCTGGAAATCAGGTGCTTTCCTCAGAGCATGTTGGCTGCCTAGTGATGCATTGGCAGCAGTTCAAAAATAGGCGGTGACTGATTTCGCATGTATCGGAGGAGGCATGTGCTTGTCCTCACTCTCCTAGTGTTGGCAGTCTTGCAAGTGATAGGGGGGATTCCTAGTGGGTGGGCTAATTGGCTCGACATTTTATTAAGATCCCAGGGAACAGTGTTAACTTGTGGAAAATGGTTATAATGTGGAACTTTTGGAGGGTAATTTTATATATCTATGAATGTATATACCCATGTATATTTTTGTAAAAACCCATACCTGACAATCTTCTAGCTTGGTTTTTGGATGATTAAGAATTAATTTGGTGGCATGTTCCCATTTTGCATGTGTGTCCTCCCAGGCCTATAAAAGATAAGCAAACCATCATCTCTGCAACAGCAATAGCATACACTCTGCTAATTAATACCCAAGCTAAAATAAGTACACATCCCCCACAGCAGTGGCCACCAGCCCACCACCTGGAGATCTACATTCTTGCAGATTTCAACTCCAAGCCAAATTTAACACCTTATTCAACAAATGATGAAAGGAAAAACAAAAAAAATAGGAATGACTGGGTCTCCCCAACTCGCATACAAGTGTCCCAGTACTACACTGCATAGCTGCAGGTATTTCACTGCAAACAACACCTGCAGTGGCCCCTGCAAAGAAGTGGGACAGTGGTCCTGACCTCAGTGTTGCCAGGTGTGGGATGTTCTATCCTCCTCAGTAAAGCCATTACTCTTTTCTGCAGGGCTGTGCGGCCTGGAAGGAGGACAGACGAGAAGGATGGGATATGTAAATAGGACTAATTTAGAGAAAGCTGTTGCTGCCCTCTACTGGAGGCACAAACCTGTGGCCATCATGTTGCTGACTGAGGCAAACTCCATGAAGGTGTTGTAATTGGGCAGGATGGTCTGCACAGGGACCTCGTCCACGCCGCAACGGATATCGGCCTCCTCGCAGAGGTGACGGAAGCAGGACATGGCCACCAGCACCGCCTCCATATCCGGGCTCCACAGGAACATGTAGAGGGAAACCTCCAGCTTGGCCTGGGCTTGTCTGCAGATGGGGATTGCACTGCCCGTCGTTGCTCGCTCCTGCAAAGATGAGAGTGAGAACAAGACATCCACGCGCTTGCCCAGAGTTATAGGTGGAAATAAGAAGAACGAAAATCTGCTCACTTTGTTGCGAAGGAGAAACTTGTTCCTGCAGATGAGGATCTCCCTCAGCCACTTCAGGATCTCTGTGTTGTTGATCAGCTGGTGGCCGATCAGCTTCTTGCAGATGAAGAAAAGGACCTCAGAGCTGAAGGCATTGTGAGAACATGTCAGGTTGAGCAGCTTAGGTAGTTTGTGCAAAAGGTTGAAATTAACATTCTGTGGCTCATTCAGTAGATGCCTAAGACCAGGCCAGGCGCCAATGGATTGCCAAGCCTTCTGGCTGTGCCCTCAAATTAATGATTTCTGGCCGCAGTTTAAGATGCTTGCCAGTTCAGCTTTTGAAGGCCATGCGCCCTCCTGCTGTTCCAGTTCACCTCGGGTCAAGCTCTTAGTATTGCCACAAGCTCTACGGTGCTCTGCAGTACTCTACAGCTGCCCAAGACCCTCCATTGAATCTACAGCTCTGCAGGTTGAATCTGCAGGATTGTGTCGTCCTACTTTACCTGATATCCCAGAAGGTCTCCATAGGAGTGTCTGGATTCCACAGCTCAATGGTCTCTGGCTGGTGCAGGACCAGCAAAGCCTTCACAAGAGAGCACACGTCTGATTAACACCAGAATCCCATTCCTATTCGCCCCCTTGTTCTTAACGTAGCAGTGTTTAGCAGTCTCACCTCCATGGCCTCCTGGGAATTGTCGCCCATGTTGGTGAGAGGCACCAGGTGCACCAGGCCTGTGATGAGCTCTGTTGTGCTGCTCTGGATCTCCTGACCCTGTTTCCCTGGGTTCTGTTTCTCATACAGTCAGACACAGTGGTCAGTAATGGGGGGGGGGGGGGGGTGCACATTTCATCTGTGGTCAATACATGGAATTCTATCACAATGCCTAATAATAACTGATGCAGGTAGTATTCCGGGTCATTCCCTGGCAGCAATGGCACTCCTTAATTTCCATGAAATAATAAGGGTGGCCATCTTTGTCCCCTTTGTGTTAGAACCTCCGGTGGGTTGGAGGATCCGTTGATATAGAGCGCACACACACACACACACACACACACACACACACACACACACACGAAAGAGCAGTATAACATGCTCTGTTAGAGGAGGAGTCACAATAATTGGAAGTCGATGGGAACTTTGCTTGAACAACAGTGTTATGAACACAACACAAAGAGATCTGAGTGCTGTGGGACACCATATAACTATCCAATGCATTGTTAAGAAGAAGACCTGCATTTGGAGATGACGGGGCTAAATCTTAACCATCCACCCAAACGTCCATACATCTGCTCTTCCCATTTTGTGGAGGAGAACACCAGAACATCCTTACCCAGAGAAATGGCTCAGGTATGCAGCTCCAGTGAAGTCAGAGCTAGCTAATGAAGCCCTTAGCTAAGCCTCCGCTTCAACCGAGCCACATAACGAAGTTGCTCCTCCACAATATAGTCCAAGAGACCAGAGATATTACATTATTTCATATAATATACGGACTCCGCATGGTCCTGGAGGCACCTTACCCTGCACATTTTAGTGCTCTCCCTGCTCCTAGCACACCTGATTAAACTGAAGCTCAGTAAGCAGCTCTTTCATAGTTGCAGGGGTGCGTTAAAGCAGGGTAGCCACTATAATGTGAAGGGCTGTGTGCCTCCAGGACCAGAGTTGAGAAGCTGTGCACGTTAAATAGCCTGAATGTCGGGTTAGCTCAGCTAGCCACTTAATGGTCCTTTATGACCAGTGTCCACAGCAGTAGCCTATCTCAGAGTGAGAAACTATGGGACACTAAATGACCGAAAGTTCTCCAACAAGAGCCAAACTCTTCCAAGAAAGTGAGTGTAGCTTCGATTGGTTCTTTGAGTGATGCCATTGGAGAAGAACCACTTTTGGTTCCTTTACATCAAGTGAAAGGTTCTTTACATCTCTAAAATATGCAGTCACTGCTAGCATCTTTGGTAAGTTCTCAATAGTTTGTTTAGTTCAGAAACCAAGTGCCGTGCAAGACACAACAACTCACATGTAGCATCAGTTTGGGGTCAGCATGGATGAGCTTGACCAAGGCCAGCAGCAGATACTTGTGACTCCTGGTGTCCAGGTCTGTGGTTTTCTCTTTGAACTTCAGGCTGGTCATCTTCTCCCTTAACGTCAGACTCTAGAACAGACAGAGAGAGAACATACGGTCAGTCACAGCAATGTCTTGGGCGGTCATTGATAATTTATAAGAGATATAGAACCAGGAGAACCAAGGGAACAAGTCATAGGACTGGAGGTAAACGGAAAAGGACAGATCAAACTGGTAAACAAAGATCTTCCGTCATATAATTTGATCTGGGATGAAGGTGCCCACGTTACATGGGTGACGGTGGAGGTGCGAGGCCCAAGTCAAAAGGTCATCAAGAAAGCAGCACTGTTTCATGGTGGTGGTGGGGTTTTGGGGGGGGGGGGGGCCCTTTTCAAACGTTCCTGCATTCAAAACCCTGACCCTTGACCCTACAAGGGCAAACATTAACCAGCCACCCCATGCCAGATGTCAATGGTCAAACCTTGATCCATACCAGACCTTCAAGCTTTAAGTACTGCTTGACTGCTTGATCCACCATTCTCCAAGACGTATGGAACACAAGCATCTAGACTAGACTTTCTGTCCTGACCCCAAAGTGGTGGAATGAACGTCCCCCAGGTGTCCAAACGCCAACCGAAGCCCAGCTCTATATCAAGAGGTTCCCCTGCTATGCTGATCTCAACTCCATCTCGCTGACGGGCTGCCATCCAAGACGAGAAACCACCTGAAACTCAACCCCAGCAAGCCGAGCTGCTGTGCATCACTGAAACCACACTGGACCTCACCATGACCCTGCAATCTTCTTCTGTGAGAACCCACTGGTTACTCCATCTGCAGAAGCACAAAGCCTTGGTGTAGTCGTGGATGGTCAGGCCAGCCACCCAGGTGCTTCTTCAGTCCCTTTGTCATTTCAAGACTTGACTACTGCAACTTCCTCCTGACTGGTCTTCCTACACATACCATCATCACGGCCTTCCAACTTATCGAGAAGGTGGCTGCTTCTCAAGCTGAGCTCGTTCCTCGTCCCGTCACGCTCACCGTCTCCATGTAGCGGCCTGCATCAGATTCAAAAACCTACGAAGTCAAAATTTGACTGCTCGGCTTGACCCACCGTCCCTCAAGATCTGTGGAAGACAAGCGCCTAGAATTTGGATGAACGAACCTCCGCTAGGGGTGTCCGACTGAAGACCATCTCTTTAAATCAGCACTAATCTTGCCTTCATGTAGGGCTTGTGATTGGATACATGTTTTTTGACACTGACATTGGAGTGCATGTTGGAGAGTATTGAGTAGCTAGGTATCCATACCACTTTTCTCCATGTCTGATGCCGATACTGCAAATTCGAGTATCTGCTGGTACCTTTTTTCTATTACTTTTATTATTATATTTTAATTTTGCGTGATTCTGATAGGTTAACGTTAACTTTGTGGAAATTCCAGAGCTTATGAAGAGACACTCCTACACGCCATGACACTCTCTGGCCACCTAAATACGCCTGAAATTGAGATGTAAATATGAACAGAATTTAGACATGCACCTGAAATTGGAGCTGTTGCTTGTAAAGACTATAAAACCATGGTAAGAAAGGGCAAGTGTTGCTGCTTGTTATAACGTGTGTATGGGTCTGTAAGCTAATCTAAACAGTTAAACAGTTTAGGGCATTGGATTGGAGAGTATCGGGCAGACCCTGATGCTAGGTATTGGTATAATATTCCTAGCTGATTTGAATAGGCTAGAATCCAAAAACACTGACTTCTAACCTCCCCCCCCCCCACCCTTCATGCTAGGAGCGCTGCTAAATGCCCTGAATAGAACATTAACGTGTATTTACCCAGATGAGATTGGTGACAGTCCAAGTGCAGTCCACACATACCATCTGCCATCGTTTGTTAGCAACATTAGCCTAGCTAACTATCCCCTGTTGTAAACTGAAGAACTTCTCCCTTAACCTTGGAGCACTGAAGCGGCTCCAGAGTCTGCAGAGGGGCTACATGCCACTCCCACTCTCTCCCACACTGAAACACACCCACACACACACACACAGTGGTGGATTCAGGACTGAGCAGCACAGCACAGAAAAGGTGGAGGACGACAGGGGCTCTCTTTTCTGTGGCAGCCTCAAGGGGGAGGGCAGGGAGGGGCAAAGGGTGGGCAGGGTACCGGAGCGTGAGGGGTGTGGGGCAGGAGGGGCATACTTACTGCAACAGAGGCCCACTGCCATGCAAAACAGTGACTGGTTGGCATCTGGTCATGTGAGCGACAGCCACCAAGAAATAAAAATAAATAAATAAATAAAAGGAGGAGATGAAAAGAAGGTGAGGAGGAAATAAAGTAGAACCAGAAGAAGAAGCTGAGGACAAAGCACCACAAAGCCAACGTTATCGGAGAGCAGCTGCACCTGTCGTCCTCTACCGCCATGAAATGAGAGGCACACACTCACAGATGAGCTACGAGATAACAGATACACACACTGTTACACACACTGTTTTCCTCTTTCTCTCTCTCTCTCTCTGTGTCTCTCAGTGGTGGCTCAGCGGTAAGCGCTCCGGGCTACTGAGGAGTTGTGGGTTGTGGGTTCGATACCTGGGCTCGGCAAGCTGCCACTGTTGGGCCCTGGAGCAAGGCCCTTCACCCTATTTGCTCTCCGAGCGCTGCAGCAATAGAGCACACACGTGCTCTGTACACGTGTGTGTTTCACTGGTGTGTATGTGTGTGTTCACTGCAAGCCAAATTCCATCTGAGTCACAAAAAATGTCACAAATGGTCAACATGGTTGTCTTGTCTCCCTAAACCGAACCGACACTGACCAGTACAGATAGAAAATCCATTCCTCCAGTCCTGATTCAACTCAACTCAGCTCACTAGAACCTGATGTTCTTCAGTGCCGTCAGCTCCCCCAATTAGAGCACTGTGTGAACCTGCAGGGTCAAACCGAACACCGTGCACTGGTGCTGTTCATCAAACAGGTTGACAGAGGCTGTATTGGTCTCCATTGGGCCGTCAGCCTGGGTTTCTGAGCAGCTGAGAGTCAGTGTTAGTCAGTCAGTCAGTGAAAGGCCCGGTTGTCTTATTAGTCAGTGAAAGTTTATTATTAGCAAATCAGGAATTCGGTGGACACAGTGTGGGGTTTTTCAATAAATACTACAAGTCTTAATCCTTCTGCGGCCAAGGATCCTTTCCTAAAGGGAAAAACAATTCCAGAAAGCCCCACACACTTAAGGTCTGGTAGGTGAATATCATGCCAGCTTTATCAGGATTTTGATTCTAGCATCAAAAAAAGCAGCTACATTTTCAGTCATTCAATACCAAGGCGAGTCTCTACAGAGCATCTACCAAGGACCATTAAAATAAAGTGTGACTAGGGCTGGGCAATATGGTATAAATACTATATTACAATATTTAGACACAATATTTATCCCGATGCATGTAATCCCAAACGGCAGATTTTTAGAAACCACTATTCAGATACTCTCCCGTACTGAATACAGTGATTTATACTAAACATCTGCTGCTAAACCAGTCTAATCACACTGTTAGTAATGAAACCTGCAGCTGATCAGTGTTTATGAAGCACTAACAGTCTAGCCTAGCCCAGCTCTAAGTGCTACCTGTGGCTGAATGCGTGTGTGTGTGTGCATGAGAGTCTCTCACCGGAGTCAAACGCAGCGGGGTGTGTGCGGTGCAGCCCTGCGTGATCCGGCCCAGCGTCTCGCCGAACATGGCGCGCAGCTCGCCAGAGTAACAGTACACGGCATCGATCTTGGGCCACCAATCCAACGGAGACTGCAGCAAAAGACCATCAGCAAACGACCATCAGCAGAGTTTCAGCACAGCACAGACACAAACGTGTGCTGGAAGAACTTACATTAGTGATGATTCTGTGGAGGGAGTTCACCAAGACTAAATGGAAGGTGGGTGGTGAAGATGGGGCCAGGCAGACCTGTTGAGTGGACAAAAGGAAAAGGAACGAGACCAGTGAGAAAGAACGAGACTAAAAGAGGAGAAGAAGAAATGTCATAAGCCTCGACTAAGTCCAAGTCTAAGTCTATTTAGTTATGTAAGAACTCGAGCCGGTTCCAGTGGTTTGTAAAATGCTTGTTCACCATGTATTAGAATCTAGGGTGTAAGTGCAAGTCGAGTGTCTAGGGTGCAGGTCTCGAGGTTTTGAGCATCTGGGGGTGGAAGTCCAAGTTGGGTATCAAGTCTCTAGAGTACGAGTCCTATCAGAGTCCCCAGGGTGGAAGTCCAAGTTGGATACCAAGTTTCTGGGGTGTAAGTTCCACTAGAGCTTCGAGCCTCTACAGTGCAAGTCCTAGTTGAGTCTCGAATCATGAGTCTTTGAGGGGCAAATCAGAATCAAATCTTGAGTCTCTGGGGTGCGAGTGAAAGTCAAGTATCTGGGGTGCAAGTAAAAAGTCAAGTCTCCAGGGGGCGAGTCAGAGTCGAGTCTCAAGTCTCCAGGGGGCGAGTCAGAGTCGAGTCTCAAGTCTCCAGGGGGCGAGTCAGAGTCGAGTCTCAAGTCTCCAGGGGGCGAGTCAGAGTCTCTGGGGTGCGAGTGAAAGTTAAGTATCTGGGGTGCAAGTAAAAAGTCTCTGGGGGCAAGTCAGAGTCGAGTCTCTGGGGTATGAAATAATGTCTCTGGTGTGTGAGTCAGAGTTGATTTTGAGTTTCTGGGGTTCAAGTCCAAGAGGATTCTTAAATACTGAGTCTCTGTGGTGCAAGTCCAGGGTGTAAGTCAAAGTCAAGTCTCTGAGGTGTGAGTCCGAGTCGAGTCTCAAGTCTCTGGGGTGTGATTCAGAGTAGAGTCTCATGTCCCCGGGGTACAAATCTGAGTCACGTCTCTGGAAGTCTGAGTCAACAGGGTGAGAGTCTACGTCACATCTCTGGGGTATGAAATTGAGTCTCTGGTGTTTGAGTCAGAGTTGATTTTTGAGTATCTGGAGTTCAAGTCCAAGATGAGTCTCGAACCTTGAGTTGAGAGTCTGACAGAATGAGAGTTCAAGTCTCTGGGGTACAAGTCTTAATTTACTGCAGGTATTTTTATATATTTATTGCTTATAAAACCATTAACTGCATTTATTGCTCATCACTTAATCAGTTTGTGAGCCTCGAGTCAGAGTGGAATAATACATCAGTTTATCAGTTCAAGAATCAGGCTGAGGAGTTGAGAGTCCGTCAACTTGACTCTGAATGACCGACTCGAGTTCTCCTATCTGACTCTGCAGTGCTATCTGACAACTGCAGAGTTGAGCTCAGATCAGAAATGGCTCTGAAGCTGTGACTGTCTGATAAACTGATAAAGGCCACATGAGGAGGTGGAGGTGGCAGCGGCGGCGCTCTGACCTTGAAGTGCTGGTTGTTGTGCGGGTTGATGCGGAAGCAGGAGACGAAGCAGTCAATCATCAGGTCCACGTCCGCGCTCTGGCTGCCTGCGCCCCGGGAGAACGGCTTGCTCGGGTTAAATAACAGAGCCTAGGGGAGAGCGGCATAATAAAGGTTCCATCCAGGACATGCCTCTCACTTGTCTTGTGGCTACATGTAGCTCGTCTCTACTAGCCCAACAAAGGCAATAGGCTACAGACCTTCAGATCCACGACCATGGACTGCACTAGGAGGAAGATGACAGAGTGGTCCTCCCAGTTGATGTAGGTAGAGGCTTTGCACATTTTGACGCAGGCGATGGCTGCACTCTCTGTTAGTTGCTTGCTGACCCCGTGGCCTGCCAAAGCTTTCCTCAGGTTCTCCAGAAAAAGTTTCTGAAAGGACAAAGAGACGCCACGTTTTCAGCAGGATTTTTAAAAAAAAAATCAATTCTTAGATGATTCTGTCTCTCAGACCGTTTATGCGACCAGTGTTGCCAGATTAGGCGGTTTCCTGCTAAATGGGGTGGATTTTACAACACTGACATCAGGGCCTTTTAGTTAGTTAACCTGGCAGAGAGTGTGTAGTTCTGCAGTGTAGCTGTACACAGTTCTGCTGCTGGAAGCAGGAATGGGCAGTGATGCTGCGTTGCTTTTAAAGGCAAGCAGGACTTTATATGTATGCATAGTCATACTTTGTGTGCATAAGGTTGTGTGTCCGATCATAAAAACATGCATTAAAAACATGCCGTGAAAATATTATGGTTGTGCCACACACTTTTTTTTAAATTAAAAATCTATAAATTATAAAATGAATAAACACATGCAAATAAAACAATTTAAACATCCTTCTTAATTTATAGTTGATTTGCACATTTTAAAGATATAAGCAGTTAATTATAAGGCCATGTTGGTTTGGTTTCCTGTTACTGTTTTCATGCATTTTAATGGATTTTGAAACATGTTTTGGCTGAAAAATGCTGTAACAATCTGGCAACCCTCTACACAATGCACTCACGAGCTCACACACAACGTTTGTGAAATGTGTGTTCACTGCCTTACACAATTCCGCTCTTTATAATGGTGTTCTAGATAGTGATCTGGATTTTGCACAACTGGAGGCTCAAGGTGGAGGAGCGAGAAACACAACCAGCAACCCCCTGCTATAAAAGCTAGCGCATGGAAGCATTTTGGCTTCTTCATGGACGCAAATCCTTGGCAATAAAAGTTGTGACGGAGTTTGTTACAGAGTTGGGTACAAGCTTTGCTGGCAGCCCACTTGTCGTGAACATTTCAACAGCAGACCGTAATGTCAGCCTCGTTTTGGCTGATAACTGGTAACGTTAGCGTCTAATGGCCATGCTTTAGGGTTCGAGGCGAGCGGCAGCTGAGAATCTTGTCTACAAATGGCGCCTAGAGGACGGCAGAGGGTGCTCTGCTAGAACAAAACCAAGGATCTGGAGTGAATCGGGCTTCGAAAGCCAATACCTGATCCATTTAAA
Source organism: Salminus brasiliensis (assembly GCF_030463535.1). Lineage (NCBI taxonomy): Eukaryota > Metazoa > Chordata > Actinopteri > Characiformes > Bryconidae > Salminus > Salminus brasiliensis. The sequence continues at coordinate 4,591,052 of NC_132893.1, forward strand.
ATGCCTGGATCAAGAACTAATCCTGAGTCACTGGATCGGATCGGATTCAGACATCTCTACTAACAAGCTACGCAAGGTCTGAGACTGAAGGTGACCTGACTTTTGCATATTTGCATATACACACACACACACACACACACACACACACACACACACACACACCTTGTTAATCCTGGTTTCCTCCACTGGCTCTCGTGACAGGTCTTGTATGATGTTGGGACACAGGATGAGGAGGATGATCTGCAGTGGCCAGACGGCTGCCTTCCTCTTCGCACTCTCAGCAAAACTGTCCACCAGGTCGAACAGCTTCTCCGCACAGTCTGACACACACACACACACACACACACACACACACACACACACACACACACACAAAAAACATATGCAGTAATCACTCACAAAGACGTGACGTAGGTGTGCTGTAACGCAGTAATGCAGTGTCCGGAATAATTAAAGGAAATAACACAGGCCAGACTCTCACCAGCCATGTCTGTCTGGGGTCGCTGGTACAGCATGGTGAACTCATCAGGGTAGTTCTCCACCCAGTTCCAGAACGCCTACAAATAAACATACACCAAAGGTAACGTCATCCCAGCCTTCCTAACCGTACTTTTAAACATATCCTGTTAAAGCTAGGACCCATTTCAGCAGGTCTTTACTTTACTGAACCACTTTACATTTTAGTGACCATCATCAAGAGCCTCGAGTTCATGATGTTCATGAAGATGTTCACGCTCAGCCTGACCCTTTATTTAACTCCTTGGATAACCTATTCACTGATGGGCATTGTAGCGCTCACTTGAAGGAATGGTTTGGTTAAAAAAATTATTATACAAGACTGATCACTCACCCCAGACTTGAGTCAAATCTGATATCCGAAGTGTGCTTCTTTAGTTCAGAACAGGAGATGCTAGGCTAACATTGCTAACAAACAGTAGACTCAGACTGCCACCAATCTCATATTCATATACGACTAAAATAGTCATTTATTTGCCTTAAAACCTTTTGAAATCTGGTGCAAGTTGTGTGTTTATAGACTAAAATGTTGTAAGATACACCAAAACTGGTGTAGATCTGGAAAGAGATAAAAAGTGGTGACGGTCTAAAGCCGGTGTTTGTTAGCAAGGTTAGCCTAGCATCTCCTGTTCTAAACTAAAGCAGCATACATCAGATACCAAACGCTTCATTTCTGTGGCTGATCGACCACATCGGGAGTCAGTGATGGTTTTTTGTTGTTATTTTTTTGCCAAACTATTCCTTTTAAAAGCAGGATGGTCTTGCTGATGGTGCTTAAAAAAAAAAAAAAAGATTGACTGCACTTTTAGTTGTTATTGTTGGAGCCACCACTGGAGAGCGTCAGAGAGCGACAAATTACTCCCTGTGATTTGAGCATGGAAGCAAGACAGGAACATACCTTCTCCAGACTGCAGATGACACTCAACTGAGCCGGCTTTTTCAGGGCTTTAAATTTGAACACCGTTTCTGCAGGAAAGACGGACATGTGTTCATCATTTTCGCTTGATATTGAGGTAAATTTGAGAGCCATCAGCAGAGTAATGAAATAAAAAAAATATTTTAAAAAAAGGGGGTAGACTATAGATGATAAAAAAAAAGCAGGGGGCCAAGAACAGAGCCTTGAGGAATACCCTATGTAACAGGAGCTGTATTTGACTGATTCCTCAACTCAACAGGATTACACAAAGGTGCCAGATGAAGCCAGATAAATAAATAAATAAATATATATATATATATATATATATATATATATATATATATATATATATATATATATATATATATATATATATATAATCACAAACCTTGCAGGAGCCTTTTGAGTTTTGAACAGTCCACGTTAATGTACCGGATGAGCTCGATGTCATGAACGTCCACAGCGTCCTCTGAGCATACGGTCAGCTCCTGTAACCTGCATGAACATGGAACAATGGAAGCAACATTGAGGAGAAACACTGAGCCAACTGAGCAACTCCAGCAGCAGCTTATTATATAATCATTCAAGTCATAACCAAGGTGAAACGTTTAATTAATCGTAATACTGATTTGAGGTCATATCGCCCAGCACCACATTGCAGCTACCTCCCAATACACTACTACAGCCTGACCTGAAAGCCTGCTGTGCTGAGGAAGAAGCAAGGCATGAAAGCTAAAAGCCAGAACGGTGGAGGCATCCGAGTGGAATTGAGGAGAACGCTCTCTGTGAAGTCACGGCTCATGATTAAACCAGTAGCCACAGCTTCACACCCAGCAAAACACTGGAGTGGTTGAGATAGAGATGCAGTTATTCAACTCTTATCCAACTCTCCAAGTGAAAGCGATGATCTAAGGCCAGAGTCTGACTAAGATTCACACAGAGGAGACAAGAGAGGTGGTGCTAAACAGCTCTAGGCAACAGGATGAAGATGTCTGTGGCTCACAGGAAGGTGTAATGAACAAGGGCATCAATATTTAAATGGTAAAGGAAAAATTGTAATGTGTCCAATGAAAATTTTGAAAAACTTTTTTAAGATTTAGAAGTTTAAGATCTTGCACAAATTTGCCCTGTGCTTTTGGACTGTTGAAAATGTGATCGGGTTAAAAATGATAGCATAGTTTGTGTAGCCCAGTGGGCAACAACACTGCCTTCCATGTAGGAGGCTAAGGGTCCATTCCCCTGACTGGCAAGCACACCACACTACACTACACCAAGAAAACTTGTTGGAGCGCTGTTGTGAGGATTTGATTGCATTCTGCGACAAGAGTGTTTGTGAGGTCAGGATGTTGGATGACCCAGCACTAAACTAAACACCCCCACCCCCACCCCCACGACTCATAGCATTTTAATCTGTCTGCATCCTTTTTATCTTCTTTATATATTCCATACTTTCAGTACCTGCTGTGTTTCATGTGCCTTGCATGCTGTCTGCATATAACGTCACAGCATGTTAAATTTCTATGCACCTTACACTCAATACCTCTACTTATAGTCATATTTATTGTATATATTGTACTGTGTCTGACTGTCCAGTGCCGTATTGTTTTTTTGTCTGTACTGTTTTTTGGTTCTCGTTTTGTTCCATGTGGCACCCTTGTTCTGGAAAAAAACGTAATTTCAGTTCACTGTGTACTTGTACAAAGCTGAAATGACAATAAAAGCCCCTTGACTTGACTTGTATACCTGGTGGAGATGCGGCTGAAGACGGCATTAAAGTTGTTGCAGCTGAGTGAGAAGAGCACCCCGGAGGCAGAGCTCCGCAGCTCAGCTGCGTACTGGTTCCCTTCCCTGTATGTGTGGATGAAGTGGCAGATCTCCGGCAGCAGCTGCTTAACCAGCATGGTTTCGTCCAGGCGCATGCAGTCCTTGGGTTGCTGGAGACCGAAAGGTGAAGAGAAGGCACATTCAAAATCAAATTGATTGAAATAGAGTCTGAATAAATCCTTACTGAGCCAAAAATATAGATAACACTCAAATAAAATTTCAGTAAAGCCAAAATTAAAAACACAGAAAGAGTCCCTTTGCCTAAAATAACCTCAATTAGACGTTTCCTATAACCGTCTACCAGTTTCTGACATCATTCCTACTCCTCCATGCAGAATTCTTTCAGCTGTGTGATGTTGGAGGGGTTTCTTGTATGTACAGCCTTTTGGAAATCACCCCCAAATCATCTCAAAAGGATTAAGATCCAAGCTGTGGACTTGGTCTTTTTAAAACTCCCCATTGCTTGGTAGATTTACTGAAATGTTTGGGGTCACTGTCATGTTGCATGAACCAGCACCACTTCAGCAGGATTTTCCTCAAGCAACTTTGGATACAATGAAGATTTTATTTATTGAAAGTTTGCCAGGCCCTGCTGCAGCACAGCAACCCCCACCCACGACATTTCCAGCTCCACACTTGATATTGATTGAGGTTCTTATTCTCAAATGCTGTGTTTGGTGGGGCAATAAATGTGGGGGGTTGTCCTAACTTTTTTCTCACAAAAATACACATATATTTTGAGTTCAAAGCAGGAGCAATGGTCAAGCACAAGGGTCTGAGCCACTTTGAGAAGAACCCAACTGTAATGTTTCAAGACCTGAGAGGTGAAAGCATCTCCGAAACATCAGGCAGGTCTTGTGGGGTGTTTTTGTTATGCAGTGGTCAGTACCTACCAAAAGTGCTCTAAGAAAGTTTCACTGATGCGATTACAGCACTTAAAGGATCTGCTGCTAGCATCTCGGTGGCAGATCCCACAGGACATCTTCAGAGGTCTCGTGGAGTCCATGCCTCGAACGGTCAACACTGGGCCAGTGTTTCCCTGGCTGAATACGGAGTAGGTCCCCTTTGCGCTGCCCCAACAGATCTGATATGCATGTCGTTAACAAACACTCTGCAATGCCTATAGGTTAGCCTCATTCACTTTCACAACTGCGGTAACGACTTCTGTTGGGTTTTTTTTTTTGGGGGGGGGGGTTGCATTAAAGGAAGACAGTCTGTGAGAGAGTGAGCGTGAGAAAAAGTAAGAGAGAGAAAGTGGGAGAGCATGCATGAGAAAAAGATAGTGTGTAAGAGAGCGAGAGAGAGCAAGCAGTCAGGCCTCAGTCACAAGGTCCTACTACAGTGCCATGAATAAAGCTGAGGGCCAAACAGCACTGTGCCATCTGAGCCATCAGAGCCATCTGAGCAGGGGCAGGAACAACCACACTGACCCGATCTGTTTGCTTCGGGTATTTGTAGCAGCCAAATGAGAAAGATGATGTGTGAAGCGAGCGTCAGGACAAACCAAGAGGATTACGGCACCAAGAGGCACGAAAGCTAGGACTTGGGCGGTATATCGGTCAGTCGGTCATCCAGTCAGTTGTATCGGTTGATATTGATGACCTGCTCTTGGAAATATCAGCGATATTGACCGTGGTGTGTCATTTTCCATGTATATATATATATATATATATATATATATATATATATATATATATATATATGGACAATAGTATTGGGACACCAGCTCATTGACTGCTCAGGGTATTAATAAAGAATTGATCCTGCTTGTGTGGGAGTAACTGTCACTACTGTCCAGGGAGGAAGGCTTTCCACTAGATTTTAAAGAACTCCTGTAAGAATTTGATTGCATTCAGCGACAAGAGTGATAGTAAGGATGTTGAATGATAATGATCACCACCACCACCCCATCTCATCATGCCCAACTAATCTTAAAAGTATTGGCTGATGCAAGAATCCATCATTCCGGAGAACACAGTTCTTCCACAGTTCAATGCTGGGGGGCTTTATGCCCCTTAGCCCACGCCTGGTATTAGGCAGCATGGTGCCAATAGGTTTATGTTTATCTGATCAGACACAGAACGCTGACCCACACGACTGTAAACTTTCAAGGCCACCCAGACAATAACCTTATCAGGTTCATATGACCCAACTGAACCCAGGTACCACTTCCATAGCTCAAATGTACAGACAACAGCAATCCACATAACAGTGCAGCTACACCACCCATGTGTACACGCAGAGGACCAGTGTGACCACCAGCGTCAGCATCCCAGGTTTTAGCTGCGTTTTCCAGGAGTTTACATGAGGCACATTCCCCTGGCTTGAAAAATCCGTAAATTTGAGCTGCACCAACAGCTCTGGCCCGGGATCAGTACACAGTATCCTGCCTAATGCTTCTGCCTGATGTGACTGAACAGGGACTGCGTGCCTGGGACCAAGTTAAAGTTTCCCTTCTGTGCCCAATGCAACGCATAAGCTTTGGGTCGAGTAATGCATTAAATTCCATTTTTGGGGCTCAGAGTGGCTCTGCTGTCCAATGCGCTAAACCGTTAAGGTCGAATCCCAAGCCATGCCACTCTGCCATCAGCAAATTTGTTAGTGGTGGAGCCCAGGGCTTTCCTTAGAGCATGCTGGCTGCCTAGCAATACTGCATCGGCAGCAGCTAGAAAAGAAGCAGCGGCTGGCTTCACACGTGTTGGAGGAGACACGTGTCCGCCATTAGCGGCAGCCCTTAGAGTAAAATTACAAGAGAGCTGTCCTGCCTGCTTCACCAGTTAGCCTGAAGCAGCAACGATAGAGGCACTCCTCTCCCCATTACGGTCAGTGGAGCATCGACAGTGAGGTGTAAACGCTACATAGTGTTGCTGCTTAAAGGAGAAAGAGTATAAGCAGTGGAGCTGAATTCCTAGAAGTATCATTCGCTGAAGGACTGGCAACCTAGAGGACATGGAGACTGCTGGAGGCGAACAGCAAGACCAGGAAGCACCTGCAAAACACATCTGCTTCAGCTGGCAGATGCAGCGCATCTCTGGGGGCTGTGGAGGCCTCAGGATGGGGAACGGCAGGGAGAGAACGATTAAAAACAAAAAAAAAAGAAAAAGAAAAATAGAGAGACAAAGTTGCTTTGCTCACCCCCGCAAGGCACTTCTCCAGAGTGTCCAGAATGATGAGCTGGGAGAGATAGAGGTTCTTCTCTGCGGCCTCTCCAAATATCCTCTGCAAGATAGGGATGAGAGTCGGTGAGTTCCTCAACAGCAGGGCTGAGCATTTACTGTGCTTTGAAATTGACCGTCATTTCCATGTATTATTATGGATGGCTCTTAGGTCTGCAGGAAGGTTTTATACATGAATTATATGGACTAAAGTATTGGGACACCTGCTTGTTCACGGTTGCTTCATAAATCACAGGTAAAGAGTTGATCCTGCTTGTGTTGGAGGAACTGTCTCTACTGTTCAGGGAAGAAGGCTTTAAATAATTCCTCAATTCCTGTGAGGATTTGATTGCATTCAGCAACAAAGGTGTTAGTGAGGTCAGGATGTTGGATAATGATCACCACCCCACCTCATCATCATCATCCCCAACTGCCCAACTCATCCCAGAAGTACTGGATTGGATGAGAGATTCCAACTGCTCCACAGCCCAATGCTGGGTGGCTGTATATCCTTCTCTCTAGCCCATGCCTGGCATCCGGCAGCATGGTGCCAATAGGTTCACCTGCTTATCGGGACACCTGCTCTAAAGAGTCCTGTTCTTCTAATACTTCTCTACACCTTAACGAATATGCTTTACAAGCTCTGAAGGTATAAACAGGTAAAACAATAAGGGTCAACTCACCATGTTGTTCACATTCTTCAGTATGTTGGTGAGGCCGCTGATGACCAGAGAGAACTTGTACTTGGAGATGTTTATGAGACATTCCCTGTTGTGCTCTGTGCTGACTTTGGTGTGAGTGTTCTGTTGCCCAACCTTTACTGGAAGCTAGGGAAAAAAAAAAAAAGATTAAAAACAAGTTAGTTGGAAAAAAACTGTCAAGGGAAGCTTTCTACTAGACTTGGAAAAGCATGGAGTCCTCCTGCTGGTAAAAAAGGAGTGGTCCCACAATAGTTTCATTTCTAACAAGGCAATAACTCAAGAGTAAAGACAATGCAGGAGTGTATTCCCGCCACATGGTTTAGGCAGTGGAGCCAAAACAGACGGAAACAGAAAAACAGACAAGCATCTGGAGGAAAAGCAGCTTAAGCACAGTCAAAGCACCAGAACCACAGATATTACATAGAGACTCTAAACTTCTCTATTAACTTCTGAGAAGGCTGCTCACTGATGCAGGCTGGGAATAACGTCCATTGCTGAGGCCTAACGGACGCTAGAAGGAGCTCTGCTAGAGCACAGCGGTAAAAACAAGGGATCGTGACTGGATACGGCCTAAGAACTGAATATGCCTGGATTGATGACGCAGATTATGATATCTGACCCTACCGCGGAAACCAGCAAGCCTCCTCCACAACCTGAAAAATCTGTAATAGGATGAAGCTTAGAAAGTGCAGACAGCAGCTAGAACCTAGCAGCTAGCACACGATAACGGAAAGAGAGTAGAGATGACCGATGGGTAGCCGGCAATGGGCAGGTGAAAAGGGTCTGTGGCATAAAATGACCTCTATTACGTTTCCTGTAGTATTTCACGTGACCCTGCCTGGTAAAGGACTCCAGCCTTGTCCTCAGAGCTTCGAGATGTAGCGATGCCGGTAACGTAGCGATGCGAACGCTGAGATAGTGAGGTCGCCGTCACGGTAGCAATACTGACACCACTGTAGCGATGCTGGGCGAGGTCGACACAGCAGAATTCATTAAATGTGCACTTGCTAGCCGCTAACTTTGTGCAAGATCAGCAGATAATTGGGATCCAAATAAAATAATAAATCCATAAAAAAAAGCACTAGTTAAAACACTCTGATGGGGGGGGTTGTAAGTCGGCTGGTTAACCAGTAGCATGCTAGCTATTACAATCGAAGGGGGATCGGCTCGACTGGCTAACTAGTAGCATGCTAGCTATTACAATTGAAGGGGGATCGGCTCGACTGGCTAACTAGAATCATGCTATCTAATACAGTTACAGGTGACAGCCTAAGTGCAGTGTTTGTTAGCAGCATTAGCCTAGCATCTCCCATTGTATACTAAAAGCAGCACACTTCAGATATCAAACATGCCTCGGCTGATGGAACGAATCCTCGAACGAACGAATGAACTACGATGCCTTTAAACCTCAAATATTGTTCATTTAGTCTACAGACATCAAATAACTGCCCAGATAGCGGCAGATCACAGGATCACAGCTTTCTGTTTACATCCCCAATCCTTCCATTCACAATGATCCCACCCATTGCAAAGCCCCCATCTCCAGCCTCTGTGGGTCATTTTCCAAGCAAAAACACAGCTCCGAAATTCAGGCATGGAACAGAAGAGGCATCCATGAGTCGCAGGGGCTGAGCAGCTGGCCAGGGACACAGTGAGGTCCAGCAGAGAGGGCAAAGTAGCTGGGGAAGCCCAGAGGGGCTGACGGGACGCTCCAACGCTCCCTGGCCTTCATCTCTTTTCTTCTTTTTTTTTTTTTCAATATATATCACTCACACATCCATCCACCCACACACCCACACACACACACACACACACACACATGAACAAAGAAGTCATTGGCGCAACGCCGCACCCCTCCAGGCCCCAGACGAACACCTGCAACAGCCCAACAGGACACACGCAGACGGAGTTAAAAGTAGTCATCATGCCTCTTCACCACTGTGCATTCGGCCTATAATCAATTAGCCCGGAGGGGGGAGAGGAGGAGGCGAGGACAGCCAACATCTGTTTCAGGCGGGAGTCCCCCTCACTTCCAACCAGCCCCTGGGTTCGAGGGGAACCCACCGCCGGCCTGCCAAGAGACGACTCACTGCCAGAGGAAGAGCAGCCAAGCCAAAGGAAACACAGCAGGCCGCAGTGGAGGTCGGCCAATGTGGCGGAGGGGTGGACAGACATGCAGGAGTACAAAAATGACCACCTGTGCCAGTCAAAAGTTTGGACACGCCCAACTAGAACGCATACCCCAATCCTAAGCTGGATGGGGTCTGCATTACCGAGTGAGGTCTTGCGATATTGGGGTCACAGTGCAGCAACCAAATTGAGACAGGTGGGCGTTCATCGGGTGGTCTGAGATTTGCTAAGGGAGCAGCGCACTCGAACGTCACCGGAGCTGACAACGGTTTAGAAAAAGAAAGTAAGGACAGGGGTCTATACACGTTTGACTGACACCGTACCCGATGACCTCACTGAGCCCAAACAGAGACGGAGAGCTGGCCCAAACACTGGGAACAGAAAATGGAAATCTCGAGACTGGACAATCAAAGGGAGGAACACATGCAAACCCTCACTCTTCTCTTCCTCACACAAACACTCAGCTCGTTCACACCCATATTCATGCCAGGCCAGCAGACACAGGGGCACTTTGTTTCACAGGGGCAGTTCAGAATTCCCTTCAGGTCGTAGACAAGCCCCTTTCCTTCCTTTCCTTGCGAGCACTTTGGCCGAATCCACTGGGGGAATGGAGAGCGGGCGAGACCGGAGTGGACCCCTTTCGTCCGGAGCGCTTAGAAACACATCAGTGACTTTCCTTAGGGACGAGGAGGGGTGGGCGCACGGTACCCTACATATCCGGCCCAGACACTCCGAGTGGGGCATCTCCAGTTATTAATGAAGCCCTCTTAAGAGCAGGAGCTTCTCACTCGACTGAGCTTGGGCTTTCAGGTCATGGCGTGCAAGATGTAAGGTATCGTAAGGGAAGTGTGCCATGTGCCTGTAAAACAGTGAGGCGGAGCTGCCGCGTATCGGACTTCTTGTCCCGGCTCATCTCACAGGTACAAGCTGAGCACGTACCTGGCCGACAACCGATGGAGAAGTACTCATTATACAGGATTCACAGGACCAGGTCATCTTCTTCCATCGCCCCAAGGTCCAGTTCCACTGCAAGTGCTCGTTGCTGGCGCTGTCCATGGTGGACAGGGGTGAGCATGGGCACTCTGACTGGTCTATGTCTATGCAGGAGGCGCTGCAGGGTGTTGGGACGCATCCCTTCTGCCAGTTTGGGCAACCAACACTGTCGCCGTTTTGCGGTTTGTCCCTGCTCTGACCACTGCTGGTAGGTACTCATCGCCGCTGACTGCGTGAACCCAACATGCCTTGCCATTTTGGACATTTAGGAAGACCTAACGTTCCTCCCCTCCCATCTTTACTCAAACTACGCCTGGGTAGAAACCAAACTATGGTGGAAACCAAACTGCCCAGTTCTACCAGCGAGAGAACCACACGCCTTTCATTAGGAGGCTAATGCTATGCTAATGTACAAACACAAAAAAGTGATTCAGATCGGATCAGGGGGTTGGGTGGGGGGGGCGCCCTTATCGGGACGTCCCTACTTAGAATCTCTTACTCAAAATTACAGAAGAAAAAAATCAATATCATACATATCTTGGCTGATCGACTGCATCTGGGGTCAGTGATCAATCTTTTTTTGCCAATCAACTATTCCATTGATCGATCTTGCACGTTTGGAAATGTTCCGCAGAATCACACAGACTCTCTTCCCTTTGTCAGACATGGAAGGCCCTAATCCTGCAACTGAAAAGTTAAGGTGTTAAACACACACACAAACACACACGCTGTAAAAGGCCACTTTCAGACGACCTAAAGCCAGCAGCAAAATCCTATTTGGTGATTATTGTGAGCTTAAGACCAGGCTTAGTGTTAAGACGCCATTCTAATCTTTCTTACACTGGCATTAAAGTTTAATGAGCCACACCCTGGCAAAGCCTAATGGCTAATACAAACACACAGTGGCCAATACAGTCCTGAACCGTCCAGAAACTTTAAAGAATTTACCTCACACTCCAAATCTCAGTTGGCCTACAGTAACCGGCACATAGTAGGATTAATTCGCTCAATTTAACGCTCAATTAAACACAGAAAGCCATGCGGACACATGTGAACACCTGCAAAAAGCGAAGGTGGCGACCCATGTCCGACATAAACCTCAATCTGAAGGTATTTTCATCCAAACCCCGTTACTGTTAAATGTAGAACCCACAGTTAGAGCCTATAACAGAGCGAATTTAATAAATAAGGTTGAAACATTGGGCTCAGATCTAACCAGCTGTCTAATAAACATATTTATAATAAACAAATATCTGCCAATGAGATTCCAATATCATCACATCTCTACAATTTCAAACACCAGCTATACTTATACCCTCCCCCAAAACTTGTTGACTAGTTGAGCATCTCAAGCCGAACTTGGACGGTCACCAAACGAATTTCCCAAACAGGAAACTCAACTCAACTCAGAACCCATCCAGAACTTCATGTTTGGCGTAAACAAATCAACATGGTTTAATACAGGGATGACAGAAAATATCAATATATCATATAAGTATTGCGATATGATGTCTTTACTTTAGTCTGATTTTATGCTTAAGATGGTGTGTTTTTGTACATAATGCATTATACATAATAAAAACTGCAGCATATCATCTTACAGTATCGAAGTATATCAGATCATAATCCCTGTATCGCGATCTGTATCATTAGAGCTTAGATTGGGCCCAGAAAATCCAGCCCGTCTCGAACTTGTGCAACTATTTTTACGATTGTTATTTTGCTATATTGTGATTATCACAGCGTTGATTTACTTAAATTAAAAAAAATAGCAGTAAAAAAAGAAATAAATAAAAACGTAAGCCTACGTCACAGTCCATTTCCTTGAGCCCAACCCAACAAGGCCCGAGGAAAGTGGTGGGAAATCTCGCCCCGAGTTCGGGTTGGGCATCGGGTCGGGGGGTCGGGGCTCGGGCAGAGAATCTAAACTCATAAGTCCAGCTTCCTGCCAAAATCCAGCCCTAGTTTAGAACACAGTGTGACAGAAGCACTATTCCACAGGAGTTTCTCAGAGGTCCGAATGCTTCAGATCAGTCCATTTTATGGACCGTGTGCTCCCGCCACAGTAAAGATTCCAGCCCCTTTTACCTTCTGTAAAGCGAGACATTAAAATACCCACAGGTTATTATAATAATATAACAACCCTGTGGATAAACATTACGACAAATCCTTTTGGAAAAGCAGGTTTTTGCAGTGTTTCTCACGTACGGAGCCTCTTGAGAAAGCCTTGGCACAGATACCTCGGGTCGTACCTCAAGTCTGTGGCAAACCTTAGATGTTGTATGATGTCCAGGACTCCTCAGAGGCGCAATGCTTCTAGCAGCTTTAGGCACGGTCATTGCGTGGCGTAGCCTATAGTCTACATACGTGTTATAACCATGTAGCAGCTCATTTTCACACTTAACTGCCATAAGACTGAAGAGGTTATCATCATGTAATGCAGGGCTCACAGGATGCTTTTTTGGAGGTCGCATCCCAGTCCCATCCCAGATTTCTTATCCCGTGGTAATCGGTCATAAGCGTTACAGACGTCCTGCAGCAAAATGACATTACTCCCCCCCCACGCTTCTAAACTTTCTAAAGTTCTAAATTTTACCATAAATGTCTCAATGAAGTGAACCCAGGCCATTTCACTAAATGCTTAGAACGCTGCATCTGGGGTCAGCGATTCATTCATTTGATTGATTGATTTGATCAACATCCACCTTCTATTCTGTATCATTTACACAAATATAATTACCGCATCAATACGCCCTGCTCGCATACTTCTTTGCGTCCTTTATGTCGGCATGGACGTTAATGTTGCCTCACTGAGCAAATTCCCAGTTTTATTAACCGTTTGGTCGACTGTGCTCCTGGTTGACAAGTGATTCAGACCATGTTCTGGTCGAGCTCGGCGAGTTTGGACCTTCACGTCAAGCCTGTGGTCTCCGCTAGCCGGGCGAAGTGTTGGTCTATTGGTTGGTTGGCATCGTGGCCAAGAGCTGGAGGACGAGGAGGACAGGCTGGATGCTCTTGGGTGTCCCAATCGGGCTAAGTCGTTTATTGGGGGGGGCTTGAAGTGTTTCTGGTGGTCCTCCACAGTCTGTTAGTACGTAGCTCCTTCACTGGTCTGAAACTAGATCAAGTTTCTGTCTGGTCTGCTTCTATCTAAGTGGTGGCTCCATCTGCAAGAGATCTTGAGATAAACACATCCACCCGAGGGCAGTTCAGAGTCTTCGGTTTTCAGACGCTGGTGGAGGTTGTGACGTTTCACAAAATACGGACGAACAGACAGAAGACCCCGTCCGTATCCTCAGAATCCACCTTCAGTACAGGTCATCAGAGGGGGTCCAGACTAGGGGAGTTCCCCAGTCTACCTTAAGTGCCCTTTAAAGGTTGACCTACAGCAACATGGAAATGACCCTTTTTGAGAAGATCCAGAGCCCACCATGGCCCCCCATCATGCTTATAATGGCACTGCCTGTTCCTCAGCGAGCTCCTCTCCATCCCTCTCAGCACTAGGTGACCTGTCTGGTGTTTCCAACTCTTCAAGCCCCTAAGGAGCTACTAGCAGACTGTGGACACCTCATGCCCCCCACCACCACCACCACCACCACCACCACCACCACCCACCCAAGAGCATCCAGCCTGTCCTCCTCCTCCTCCTCCAGCTCTTAGCCGCGATGCTAACCAACACTTCGCCCGGCTAGCAGAGCCCACAGACCTGGCGTGAAGGTCCAAACTCGCCGAGCTCGACCAGAACATGGTCTGAATCACTTGTCAGCCAGGAGGACAGTCGACTACACGGTCAATAAAACTGGGAATTGCTCTGAAAGGCACTTTATTCGCTGGAGGGGTTTGTTTTGGAGCTACACACCGAAGCTAGCCGGCTGCGAGGCAGCGCTCACGTCCATCCATCGATGGTCCAGCCCGGTTCCTCACAGCCACCGAAACACAACACAGACCCCCGCTCCAGACCCCCGGCCGTGCTGTTAACGCCCAGCAGCCCAAATTACCCCGAGACAGATAAGAAGAGGACCTGGTCCGGAATCTGTCCTCGGGGCTGCCCGAAGCTCCGTCTCCCTGCCCGCTGCCTGGAGAGAGCCAGGCGGTCTCCCCTGCTCTCGGATGCGGGTGAGCTCCGGCTGGATCCAGCCCCGGGCACCAGCAGCAGCCGGCCGGGCTAGCTAGCTAAATCACAGCCGTTTAGACCAAACTCCCCCCAAGAGCCTTAACCACAACCCGGCCGCGGCTCCGAGGCGGTATAACCACGGGTTTATGTCCACAGGAGAGCCGCCTGCTCCCCGCCTGCTCCCCGCCTGCTCCCCGCCTGCTCCCCGCGAGCTCCCCGCGAGCTCCCCGCCTGCTCCCCGCCTGCTCCCCGCGAGCTCCCCGCCTGCTCCCCGCCTGCTCCCCGCGAGCCCCGCGCGTCTTACCTGCTCGTCGAATCTGTTAATAACGGCCTGAACCCACTCAGCGGGTTTATGCGCCGCCATGGCCGCAGAGTTTCGCTCCTTTTATCCGCCAACGTCCCCCTTTTTCTGCCTTTTGCCGCCCGTTAATGCTCGAAGTCCGTCTCCAGGGCCGTGAGGAGGGGGGCGGGTTGTTATTTGCTCTTTTTTTCATCAGAAACAGCACCACGCCGCCATGACACTGGCGGAAGTTTGAATCCTCCTTACCAGCGATGAAGCGGCTGAGCGAGGGGAGAGACTGCGCGTGCGCAGAGCGTCTGTGTGTGTGCGTGTGTGTGTCTGTGTGTGTGTGTGTGTGTGTGTGTGTGTGGGGTTGGCTTTGGGGTTAGTAGGATTATGATCAGGGTTAAATTTGGGGTTAGTAGAATTATGATCAGGGTTAAGTTTGGGGTTAGTAGAATTATGATCAGGGTTAAGTTTGGGGTTAGTAGGATTATGATCAGGGTTAAGTTTGGGGTTAGTAGGATTATGATCAGGGTTACATTTGGGGTTAGTAGAATTATGATCAGGGTTAAGTTTGGGGTTAGTAGGATTATGATCAGGGTTAAGTTTGGGGTTAGTAGGATTATGATCAGGTTTAGGTTTGGGGTTAGTAGAATTATGATCAGGGTTAAGTTTGGGGTTAGTAGGATTATGATCAGGTTTAGGTTTGGGGTTAGGATTATGATCAGGTTTAGGTTTGGGGTTAGTAGGATTATGATCAGGGTTAAGTTTGGGGTTAGTAGGATTATGATCAGGGTTAAGTTTGGGGTTAGTAGAATTATGATCAGGGTTAAGTTTGGGGTTAGTAGGATTATGATCAGGTTTAGGTTTGGGGTTAGTAGAATTATGATCAGGGTTAAGTTTGGGGTTAGTAGGATTATGATCAGGTTTAGGTTTGGGGTTAGTAGAATTATGATCAGGGTTAAATTTGGGGTTAGTAGAATTATGATCAGGGTTAAGTTTGGGGTTAGTAGAATTATGATCAGGGTTAAGTTTGGGGTTAGTAGGATTATGATCAGGGTTAAGTTTGGGGTTAGTAGGATTATGATCAGGGTTACATTTGGGGTTAGTAGAATTATGATCAGGGTTAAGTTTGGGGTTAGTAGGATTATGATCAGGGTTAAGTTTGGGGTTAGTAGGATTATGATCAGGTTTAGGTTTGGGGTTAGTAGAATTATGATCAGGGTTAAGTTTGGGGTTAGTAGGATTATGATCAGGTTTAGGTTTGGGGTTAGTAGAATTATGATCAGGGTTAAGTTTGGGGTTAGTAAGATTATGATCAGGTTTAGGTTTGGGGTTAGTAGGATTATGATCAGGGTTAGGATCAGGGTTAGTAGGATTATGATCAGGTTTAGGTTTGGGGTTAGTAGGATTATGATCAAGGCGGGTTTGGGGTTAGTAAGATTATGGTCAGGGTTAGGATCAGGGTTAGTAGGATTATGGTCAGGGTTAGGATCAGGGTTAGTAGGATTATGGTCAGGGTTAGGATCGGGGTTAGTAGGATTATGGTCAGGGTTAGGATCAGGGTTAGTAGGATTATGGTCAGGTTTAGGTTTGGGGTTAGTAGGATTATGATCAAGGCGGGTTTGGGGTTAGTAGGATTATGATCAGGGTTAAATTTGGGGTTAGTAGGATTATGGTAAAGGGTTAGAATCAGGGTTAGTAGGATTATGGTCAGCGTTAGGATCGGGGTTAGTAGGATTATGGTCAGCGTTAGGATCGGGGTTAGTAGGATTATGGTCAGGGTTAGGATCAGGGTTAGTAGGATTATGATCAGGGTTAAATTTGGGGTTAGTAGGATTATGATCAGGGTTAAATTTGGGGTTAGTAGGATTATGATCAGGGTTAAATTTGGGGTTAGTAGGATTATGGTAAAGGGTTAGAATCGGGGTTAGTAGGATTATGGTCAGCGTTAGGATCGGGGTTAGTAGGTTTATGGTCAGGGTTAGGATCGGGGTTAGTAGGATTATGGTCAGGGTTAGGATCGGGGTTAGTAAGATTATGGTCAGGGTTAGGTTTGGGGTTAGTAGGATTATGGTCAGGGTTAGGATCGGGGTTAGTAGGATTATGGTCAGGGTTAGGATCAGGGTTAGTAGGATTATGGTCAGGGTTAGGTTTGGGGTTAGTAGGATTATGGTCAGGGTTAGGATCGGGGTTAGTAGGATTATGGTCAGGGTTAGGATCGGGGTTAGTAGGATTATGGTCAGGGTTAGGATCGGGGTTAGTAGGATTATGGTCAGGGTTAGGATCGGGGTTAGTAAGATTATGGTCAGGGTTAGGATCGGGGTTAGGATCGGGGTTAGTAGGATTATGGTCAGGGTTAGGATCGGGGTTAGTAGGATTATGGTCAGGGTTAGGATCGGGGTTAGTAGGATTATGGTCAGGGTTAGGATCGGGGTTAGTAAGATTATGGTCAGGGTTAGGATCGGGGTTAGTAGGATTATGGTCAGGGTTAGGATCGGGGTTAGTAAGATTATGGTCAGGGTTAGGATCGGGGTTAGGATCGGGGTTAGTAGGATTATGGTCAGGGTTAGGTTTGGGGTTAGTAGGATTATGGTCAGGGTTAGGATCGGGGTTAGTAGGATTATGGTCAGGGTTAGGATCGGGGTTAGTAAGATTATGGTCAGGGTTAGGATCGGGGTTAGGATCGGGGTTAGTAGGATTATGGTCAGGGTTAGGTTTGGGGTTAGTAGGATTATGGTCAGGGTTAGGTTTGGGGTTAGTAGGATTATGGTCAGGGTTAGGATCGGGGTTAGTAGGATTATGGTCAGGGTTAGGATCGGGGTTAGTAGGATTATGGTAAAGGGTTGTGGTAAAAGTTAGGGCTGGGTTTGATGTTGGTATGTTTGGAGTTAGGGTTAGAATGGTTAAGGGGAGGAAATGTTTGGGATTAGAATGGGTAGGGTTAAAGTAAAGATTAGTCTTAATGTTAGGGTTAGATCTGTAAGGTTTAGGGTTAGGATTAAGAATATATGGCTAATCCTAAGGTTAGGATTAGGACTAGAATGTTAATCTTATAATGGTTAGGGTTCGGGTAAGGATTAGTCTTAATGTTAGGGTTAGATCTGTAAGGTTTAGGGTTAGGATTAAGAATATATGGCTAATCCTAAGGTTAGGATTAGGACTAGAATGTTAATCTTATAATGGTTAGGGTTCAGGTAAGGATTAGTCTTAATGTTAGGGTTAGATTGGTTAGGGTAAGGTTTAGGGTTAGGGTTAAGACTAATAAACACCATCTGCTTCTTTTGTAATGGCAGCAGTTCAGGGTCTTTATTAAGGTAACTTAAGTTAATTAACTAATTAGTCACCTGAATATATATATATCCATTACCAGGGAGACCGCTGCCAGACCCAAAACAGACAAAAACAGACACTCGCTTAAACCTGCCAATAGATGGCACCATGCACACTCCAAAACATGGTAGACCCATCCCCATGCTTCACAGCTGGCAAGTGTTGGAAGTGTTTGTGTGAGAAATACTTTAGTTACATTTATTAGTGCTGAGAGGAAGAAACCTCTACGTTTAAAAAGCCAAATAATTTGTAATAGTTAGATATTTGTGTTTATATACATATATGTGAAACAGTTAGAACACCCTATAAAAATCTTTGTCTTTAATATATATATAAACATCTATATTACATATATTTAATCTTCATTAAAACAATATTATGAAATGGAATAAAAATAAAACCAAACTCAACCATCTAAAGAAATGTCCTTTTGAAACCATTTGTAAAATGTAATTAAATGAACACACACACACACACACACACACACACACACAGGGCTGAAATAACTTAGTTAGACATTTCTTATAAAGATCTTCCAGTCTCTGACATCAACTGGGAAAGACTGTTTCCCACTCCTTTATGCAGAATTCTTTCAGCTGTGGGAGTTCAGCTTAGTTTAGTTATATTACCTCCATCCTCAAGTTTTGTTAAATGAAGATTAAATGTCCCTAATATTATATATATATATATATATATATATATATATATATATATATATATATATATATATGGTCCAAGACACCTAGAGGCCAGCCATAGATAACGTATGTGATCCTTCTCACTGCCAGTCAAGTCTTCTCTGAAGTCATTTTCCCATCACATGCTCCGAAATAAATTCAATTCAATAATGTGAGGAATGTCGGAAAGGCAGGGAAGAAAGGCAGACTTGTTGCTGTGTGTGTCTGAGAGTCAGTATGAACAGAACCCATTGCTGGGGCCTGGACAGAGAAACCGGACTCGGCATGATGGCTAAAGAACAGTCAGTGCACTTGTATGAAAAGGCACAACGCCTCTAGTTATTCAGCATCTAAAGGAACAGTTCATCAACATGTCAAATGTTCCACAATCACACAGTCAAGTCGACCAGAAATCACAGCTTGATGTGGTTCCAGGCGAGCGTGTGACGGCCTGCAGCTTGTGCTATGCTATGCTAACTGGTTGAGTAGAAGCTTCCATTACTTTACGTTAGCTGCTTTGGCCTTCTTTTTTGGGCCTCTAGACTTCTGAGAAGGAAGTTGCAACATTGCTGTGAGGATCTGATTGAATTCTGACACAAAAGCTTTAGTGAGGTTAGGTCCTGATGTTGAATGCATTCCAATTCAGTCAGAAGGTACGGGATGGAGCTCAACCGCTGCAGAGAACACAGCTCCACAGCCCAATACTGAAGGGATTTATACCCCTCTAGACGACACTTGGCATTGGGCAGGCTCATGTGTGGCTGCTCCTGAGCATCCCATTCTGTTGCCAATGCTTTTCTAGGGTGATTATGCAAGCCATGTGCCCTGATTCCAATCAACTCCAATGCAATGAACTAAATTAAATAATTGAAAATTAAACATATTTAATATAAATATTATTCATATTAATATGAATAATTAAAATCTTGGAATTCCCCTTTAAGAGTACACATGAAAGCAACAAATGAGTGGCCCATGAGTTCTGATTTTATTACTGTTATTAAAGAATATATTAATATGTATCAACAACCATCAATGATTATGTCACTTAATTTCTTTTATTGACCCCAAAACCCAATCATAACTGCCACCAACAAAGCAGCTGCTGATTCAATGGGCCTAGACCAGGTCCTCCAATGTATCAGCATGCATAAGAGTGTGCAAATCTCGGGTTGGGTTTCCCGAAAGCATCTTAGAACAAAGGTGACTCCAAAATGGAAAAGCGAGCATCAGTTTGAACACTCTCTCTGTCTGTTAAGATGAGCTTAATCCTGCCCTCTAGAGGTCACGGCAGTTATAACCAAAGGATGAGGAACTGGGGCAGTTTCCATATAGCTATTTTACTTACTACGCCAATCCACCACTGGGCCTTGACATGGCTTCTAAGTTTTATATGTAATATTGACGATGGTTAAATAGACATAAATCATCTAAAAAAAATCTTAATTTACATTTTTATTCTGTAGATTCCCAAAAGATACAAAAATGTTCAATATTAAAACACAGAGCTACATTTCAGAGTGATAGAAAGTAGAAAGATGTAGAAAGAATATCCTGAGAAGGCTGAGATGGCAAAAAAAAAAAAGAAAATTAATCAGCACCATCCGTCCTTACACTGTGACAGAGCTGAGGCTGACATTGCCCTCCACCTCCAGGATGTCGATCTGCTGAAGCAGGAAATGACGGTGGTTGTAGGTGAACATTTGGGTGCCGTTGACCATGATTCTGTAGCACTGGGTGTCACAGATGATGGTCACCTGAAACGGATGTTCTAACGTCAGTGAAAGTCCAAACAAGCATGAACACAAGGCACAGATATAGTTAATCATTGACACCACATGCCCTCCATCATCTGCTCTATGAAAATGTACTATGGACTAATAAATAGAGGAGACTGTTTCGTGGAGTGAGCAAAGGAACACCACATAAAACTTTGGACTGAGGGTAATCTTAAACTAAACAATAAATATTAATAACTAAATTGAGCCTCCACATTTAACCCATCCGTGGCAGTAAACACACACACACACACATTAGCCCATTACTCCTAGATCCTTCCTCAAGGGCACCTCAGCCATGTGGAGTTTCAGTGCAGTTCCTTCACTTCCCTGGTCCTCAGTTTCTGCCAGTCCAGGGGATTGAACCAAGAACCTTCTGGTCCCAATCCCACTTCCTAACCTTTAGGCCACAGCGGCCCCTAGAGTTCAGGTATGCAATAAAATGGAAGCAGGAGTGATATACCATGAGATACTGCAGCACACCAAGGGCTAGAGATATTAGAGACGAAGTTAGGGACCAGAAGGTCATTGGTTCGAATGTTTGGACATAGGGGAAGGGGGAGGTAAAGGAACTAGGGATCCTCCTCACTCAACATTCACGGCACTAAGGTGGTTGTGTGCTGGTGCTCTGGGTGGGTGTGTAGGTGGGTGCAGGGTTTCACTATATGGGGTGAGGGAAGTTAGAACAATACTTAAGGCCTGTGACTGACAGGGCCCCCCAAAAAATGTTAAAGTTGGGGGTGGTTGTGTGTGTTAATTGTAACAGATGGGTTAAATGCGGAAGCTAAATTCTGTTGCACACAAACAACAGAGTGTAAAAGAACACAACTGATGAGAAGCACCAGATGCTATTCAAGTACTAACAGTGCCCCCTTGTGGAGAAATCACCAACGCTTTGATCTGTAAAGCTAGAGCTGCTGCGTT
This sequence comes from Salminus brasiliensis, assembly GCF_030463535.1. NCBI lineage: Eukaryota > Metazoa > Chordata > Actinopteri > Characiformes > Bryconidae > Salminus > Salminus brasiliensis. The sequence goes on from NC_132893.1 coordinate 4,612,396, forward strand.
TAAACGCTGAGGAAGGGTCATTCAGCTCTCTGTTCTCTAACTCTAACTAATAGAAATACGCAGAGAAATTGTTTTTTTTTTTACAATGTAAATGATAAAGAAATATTACTTTATTTACCCTGATTATAACAAGCTTTCAGACGGTTTCATGTGTATATGGCTATTTTTGACATTTGACCTTTGGCTTTGAGCTAGTTTTCAGGCTATGTATCGTCAAATCTAGCCAGAGAGGACATGTCTTGCACAGTATAATCAACAGTATTGATAAAATTACGTATAGATGTAAATTATTTTGCCAAACTGACCCCTAAACTGAACTCATCAGAACTGGATAGAAGCTGTATAGTTAATAGGTCTGGTTTGTGAGTGGGGCTGGTTTGCTGAGCAGGGCTCATTAGCAGCCAGTGTTTTCAGTACCGTGAAGGGCTGGCCTCTGTAGAAGGGCATGCCACCCGCTCTTTCCTCAGGACCCCACTTATCCTGGAGCAGGCTGTTGCGCACTACGTGGTTGTCGTTGAGCCGCGGGTTGAAGTGGAAAGCAATGCCAGAGTTGAAGCGTAAGTTGAAGCAGAACCTGGAAAGAAAGGCAGAAACCTCAGAAAGTCGAGTTCCTCCCATTGTGTTACACTGTACGACAAAAACAGCATGGGCAGCTCAAGCTGGGTGACCAGCTTAGCTCCTGGCCAGCATAGGGTCTTTGTTTGTGTTTGATGGGTTAGCTGGTCCTACAAGCTTGATCAACCTGGCCAAGCTTGATCATGCTGGTTGAAAGCATGACTAGCATGACCACACTTGTCGGCCAGCATTACCATGCATAGTCCATGTAATTTACTCCATGTAATGAACGGAAAGAGCACCATGCAGGTCCAGCAGATGACCGATCATTTGCAGCCATAGCTGTCAATCAAGTGTAACCCCACCTTCTTACGATATGACAGAATAGGGGTTTAAAAACTGGACTTTAGAGGAGTTTAAAGAAGAAAACGGATGGGCGGAGCTACACATCATACTGCAACCAGCCAGCAGAGGCGCTAGACCTGTGGTTGTTTCACTTTTGAGAGATGTCACGTTGCACCTGCTTTCTACAGTCGTTGATGTACTGTAACTATGGTTTGCACTGCTATTATGATATCCTTAATGTCCAAAACATGGAACTTGTGCAAAATAGGGAACCTTGTGATAGAAGTTAATAACAATATTTGTTTTCCAAGCTATTTTGGAGTGCTTTTATCAGTCCATTCATTACGCAACACACAACGCAAAAGGTAATGAGTAAAAATAGACAAAATGGAAATGACAAAACACTGCATGCACCTGTTCGCGTCATGGTTGACGAAACCCTGGATGATGATGGTTTTCCCAGGGTAAAGGCCACCTTGGATAATTGTTTTGTACGGCATGTTCTGTGGAGACATGAGAAGTAATGCATGAAGCAAAAAGAAAATCCACGAGTGTCTGAATGCTCTACAACACCATGTTTATGCTGCCTTTATGACCACTGGAAATAGTAGCAATCTCCAAGATTCACACAACCTAATCTCGCTGACAACAGGGGTGTCAGTAGACCCAACTTACAGGGGCAACCCCCCCCCCCCCCCCCAAAAAAAATAATAAATGTTGCTGTGCCTCAGTAAAATCACAAATCTAAAAAGTCTTATCCTGGATTGCTGAGCTGAACTACAGGATATGCCATGAACATTCACTACAGGCGCTACTCTTCTCATAAGGCCCTAGCATCTTTCCAAAACTTTGAGCAGCAAATGCTGTGGGAATGACGTCCCAACCGAGTTGACTGTGTACCAAACACGCTATTAGGATGATGATCACCATGAAACCATGGACTTGAACCCCTTAAGGTGCTTTGAGGAACATTCAAGAAAAGTTTTTTTTAGAAGAAGGTTCCTTGAAGGCTCATCAAAACACCTTAAGAGGTTTCAGGAGGTTCTGGATTTTTCCTTCTTGGAAGTTCCCAGTTCCCACATGGTCCATAATGCAGCATTAGCTGGCCATCGACTAGCATCACACTCAAGTCACATGGGGAGAGAATCCAGAGTCCAGAGATCTACTCGCCCAGAGAGACAATGAGCCAAATTGGGTTCTCGCAGGCTCCAGCTGCTCAATTCATCATGAAATTTGGACACAATGTTAAGAACAACTGCCAGATTCCCATTACGTTAAAAAAGTGTAGATACGTGGTTATTGCCGGACAGTGACTTGATCATGAATCAGCAGTTTATCCTTATTTGCAAACTGAGAAACGCTTAGTACCCCAAACCTAGAACAACTCCACTATAAGAGCCCTATGTCTTTGGACACAAGCCATGTGTCCAGGTATTGCAGCAGACTATGGGACGTATAGTTCTTACATAGACTTGTGGAGGGCTGTATGGAGGAGGTGCCTGCAGAGAAGGAAAGAAAACAAAAGCTTATCAGAATGAATCAGAATGACACGTATCAAATCAAACTACATGCAAGTTCTACTTATAACTCGTAACCTGCATAAACCTTCCACCCACAGGCCCACAGTACAGGCCTTGCTCTCATAACTGCATAGCATGCAGATTAGTTCTGCAGTAGTGACTGGATAATAAGCCTAGACTTATTAAAAAGAGGGTTCAACATGGGACTGGGCAAGCAGCACCGATGTGAACTAGACCCACCTGGTATAGGCCTGCATGGTGCTGCTTCTGTGGGTTCCGAGATTTACGGCTGTGTCCTCTGCTTTGACCAGTCGTCCACTGTGAGTGAAACAGTGCTCGAGTCATAACTTCGGCTTGGCTTTTTTTGAATCAATTTTACTCAAGTCTGAAGTTATAACACAAGATTTTCGTGACAATCATAAAAACCTACCTGGACTTGACCGCCAAGCTGCATGCCACAGGAGTTCTACAAATAAAGGATACCACCTTTCGTTAGAATCCGTTATCTAAACAACCACTATGGAAATTCATAATGAAGATACTTTGGGATGAAGAAAAGATGTCCATGTTACATTTTAGCCTGTGTTAAACTGAGTGTAGTCATCCTCTCAGGACTATAAAGAAGCCTGAGAAAGTTCCCTTGAGTCCACCTGTTCAAACCAACCCGGCACTCTACTCTTAATTTCGTTGTTTCTCAATATGACCTTCACTTCCCCTGCCAAATATCTAGTGCTCCTGCAGATAGTGCTGCACAAAGCGGATTGTGCTATAAATACCTGTGGGGTGTGTGACGAGACTCAGACTTTGAGAATAGTACAGTGTACAGTGCAGTGAGCATTTCGTTGGATGTGTGGAAAATGGGTCGCAAAGCAGATGCAGTTAATGATAGGCTAAAAGGAGTGACTGCATTTGGGCGTGGCCAAAGAACATAACGTAAAGGAAGTAGCTGAATCTACAGGTGTATGGAAGCGTACGCTCATACGGGTCTACCAGCAGTGGCAGAAGTCCCAGCCTACAGGCCATTCTCCTTAGTCTCGTCACTTTTAAGCGGAAGTGAGCAAAGGCCTCTTATGAGCCACTCTGCTCCATATGTTGATGGTCTGCAGTTCCCTGCGGAGTGTTCTTTCAGAGATTGGTGGTGAAGGACCTGCGCTGACCTCTAGAAGCAATTCTAGCCTGGCAGCAAAGCAATTTCCATTCACAAGCCAGCAGTCCCTTGTTTTGAGATGCCCTGTTTATATTGTGCCATCCGGGGTTACCCAGCCTGGCCCTGCATTACCCTGCTGCCCACTGCGATGAGGTCCACCTCCGGACCTTAGCTTTGCATATGACTGTTTAACCTGCATGGGCTTTAGCATTCACACTGAACATGTGTCCTACATTCACTCGCATTCTCATTATTTACTCTTTCTCACTATTTTCGTCCAGTTTTGGACTTGGTCTCTGATATTTGTTGTCCTATCCGGGGTCGACCAGTGGAGGATGCATTCCCCTTTTGAGTCTTTTTACCTCTCAAGGTTTCTTCCTCTCGTTCTGAGGGAAATTCCGCCCCTAGTTTACTAGCCTGAAAAGCGTTATAGAAATAATCTTAATTATGAAGCTGAAATGCTTCCATTGAAAGGCATTTTGCTGTACAAAAGCTAAAGCTGAATTCATAACTGTGAGGCCTACCGGTTGTAAGAAGACAGGCTGCGGAACACAGGGGGTCTGTAAATAAACAAAGTCACATGTACATGTATTTTACCATTGTCTTCTGTGTACTTCAAGACAGAGGCTAAACGTTCAAGCCATAACCTCAACACCTCGAAAACCTTTGCTTTGGCAGATACTCACGGCTGGGTTTTGGAACGCAATGGAATGAATCTCTACGCCCCCTTCCACCGAGATGGCATTCACACGGGAGACAGAGAGGCGGTGCAGGTACTCCATGAAGTGGGCTCCATTCACAATCACCTGAGATAGAGGCAGAAGATTGGTTGGATTCAGTTACTGACGAGAAACATCTCAATTTGTCACGGATATTCCATTTCCAGGGGTAGCCTAAAACTACAGTGGAGTAAAGGGAATGTAGGCCATGTGGGCCCTGCAGAACTGCAGTGAAAAATGGTATTGACTGTGAAAGTGCAAATCCATCAGGGATGGAAGGAAAGGGAGCTAGTCTCACAGAATGAGCAGTAAACTGTAAATGAGGTTGAAGCGAGGTGATCGGTGCTTTCTAACCGAATAAGAGTCACGGTTGACCAAGAAGGTGAGGTTGAAGTCGGACCCTCGGGGCAGAGGCATGCTGTGGCTCCGCTCCTCTGAGCCCCAGGATGAATTCTGCAAGGTGTTGCACACCACGAATCCTGAGTTTCTGCTGTAGCGTGGGTTGAAGTGGAGGGCTATGTCCGCCGACCCCGTGGTGCCGCATTGGAAATTCACATGAAACCTGTCAGTACCCAACAAATTCCAAGCAAAAGCCTTCAGTTAGTTCAGCAGCCCAACATTAACCCAGCCAGCATGCTCATGTGGGGGCTCACATGGGTGGAACGTGGGATAGGTGGGTTCCAAATGGCCATGTGCCCACCTTAATCTCACATGGGTGCCATCTACCCCCCTATGTGCCAGTGCACAACCCAGATGGGGCCCATGCTTAAACCTCCTGGTCCATCACTGACCCTGGTGGGGTCATATGTTTATATGATGACCTTGTAATTCAGAGAACCCAGAGCCGAGCCAGCAAAGGAAAGGCTAGCTTAACGAGTGGCTACAGATGCAAAACCGGTAAGCCGTCAGCCAGACTTGAATTTGTTCTGTGGTGAGTACTGTTATCCTGCTAGCTAACTGCGCTAATGTAATGCTAACCAGCTTCACCCTCCCTGATAGCACAGTTGTTTTCCTCTCATAGCAATGAATTCTGGCAAACCAGCAGAAGTAGACCTGGAGCTAACTACAGACTGGCTGACTGCCGTTATTCAGTTAGGTGAGCTGATTTTAAGTTGAGACACTGTTTATTGCTCAAACTTCTATAAATCAAGTGGAATTGCCGAAATATAATACACTGATCAGCCATAATATTAAAACCACCCCACGAATATCGTGAACAAATGTTGGGTAATATTGTGTCGCCAAAACAGCTCTGCCCCATCAGGACTAGGACTCTGGACCTACCCTTAATACTTAAAGTTCATGTCTCGAGTAAAGTAAAGTAAATTTCACAAATGCATGGTATGTTATCTTTCCTAAACAATTTAACAATCTAAACCTTGGCCAACAAGTTTCAACAAGTATCTTGCTCAGGTTGGTCATGCTGGTACACTTAGGTCAGTGGTGGCTCTTGATAACAGGGTTGTGGGTTTGATTCCTGGGGTCGGCAAGCTGCCACTATTGGGCCTTTGAGCAAGGCCCTTTACCCTCTCTGCTCCCCGGACGCTGGAGTTGGCTGCCCACTGCTCTGGGTGTGTGTGTACTCACTGGCCCTAGTTCACTAGTGTGTGTGTGTGTGTGTTCACTACCACATATGGGTTAAATGTAGAGGACACATTTCGCTGTGCAGTGACAAATACGTGCACCTTTTTTTTTTTTTAACCTTTTTTATTTAAAATATAAAGGTCCTTGAGCAATGTCATACAAGACCCACCTGTGAGTCCATAAAGAACCATGTTTTATATAGAAATCTTCTCTTTTACTTCTTTGCAGAACCGAACGTGGTCCCTCTGACACTTTGAAGAACCTTTATTTTTAAGAGCATAGACTGATGCTCTTAAAAGATCAGGATTTGCATAGGGTGTGGCAGAGTGTATGGCTTGTCTCACCTCTCTGCTCCTGGCAGGACTCTCCCAGTCAGAGTGGTGACCTTCCCTTCAAACAGGCCCCCCTGGATACAGCCGGTGAAGGGGAGTCTCTAATTTCAGACAAGACACAGGGTAGACGGAATGGGTGGATGCTCTCGTGCTGCACTTATGCAAACTCAAGCACCTGGAAATGTGATCACTGCAGTCATGGAACTGCAGACATCGGACATCATAATCATATTAATGATAAACGATTAGGAAAAAAGTGCTGGACCAAATTGCTCACCGGATTCAGAAAAGGCTGTTGGTAGGCCATCATGATTCAGTGTTCTGCGTCGACGAGGAACAGAGAGTAACTGAGCACTAGATGCAACGGAGACGGCTTTCCCTCAACACCACACTCACGCCCGTAGGGATCTGCAGTGAGTTTCGTTTTGCCTGAAAAGGCTGGCACTTCCTGAAAGCCTTGCTATCATATTACAGATGCACGAAGAAACACACCTGCGACTCAGGTTACGTTAATGATCAACACAGTCAGCAGCTTTCCACAACAAGAACAGCAGAGCAACATTATTTTATGGTCCCTGATATCTTATCTGCTTCAGTAGTTAAAGGGGAAATTCACAAATTTAGGGGTTGAGAACCAAGTTATGTAGAGTTGTTGACAAGAACCAGGAGTTGCAATGTTTACAATCAGCAATTTATATGGGACCCTGATGATACTTCGCTTAACCGACCTGTGTTTCTGTCAGTAGCACAGCTTTTTTGTTTGGATCCAGCTGTGCTGGGATTTAAACTCACCACCTCCTGGTGACAGCTCGACACCAATACAACTATACAAGCTAAACTGGAGAATCTGAACATGCATTAGAAATGAGGCCGGTTCTGCTGTATTTGGACTCGCAGATCTGACGGTATGATCCCAGCACTTTCATTTTTCCTGAAATTCAGATCGTGAGAAGTAGAAATGGAAAACTAGCAAGTTGGTGAAATGACTTTTTGTACAATATAAAAAAAAAGGTTTTCATTTTGTACATACAGAGCAAAAAAGTATGTGCCCTGGTTTACACAGTACACATCAAACTCTTTTATTAGTAACACCTTACTAACCCTTACCTGGATCAACCCTAAATCCTAACCCTGACCTTAACCCTAACCTTACCACTGAATCAACCCTAAATCCTAACCCTGACCCTGAATCAACCCTAAATCCTAACCCTAATCTCACTTCTGAACCAACTCTAAATCCTAACCCTGATCCTAACCTTAATCCTAAATCAACCATAAATCCTAACCCTGACCCTAACCTTAATCCTAAATCAACCATAAATCCTAACCTTGACCTTAAGCCTAACCTTACCACTGAATCAACCCAAAATCCTAACCCTAACCTTAATCCTAAATCCACCCTAAATCCTAACCCTGACCCTAACCTTAATCTCACCCCGAATCCACCCTAAATTCTAACCCTGACCCTAACCTTAATCCTAAATCAACCATAAATCCTAACCCTGACCCTAACCTTAATCCTAAATCAACCATAAATCCTAACCTTGACCTTAACCCTAACCTTACCACTGAATCAACCCAAAATCCTAACCCTGACCTTAATCCTAAATCCACCCTAAATCCTAACCCTGACCCTAACCTTACCCCTGAATCCACCCTAAATCCTAACCCTGACCCTAACCTTAATCCTAAATCAACCATAAATCCTAACCCTGACCCTAACCTTAATCCCACCCCGAATCCACCCTAAATCCTAACCCTGACCTTAACCTTACCCCTTTAGAGTTCAAGGCTTTAGGTCATGGTTAAGATTTAGGCTTGGTTCAGGGGTAATGTTAAGTCTAAGGCTAGGTTTAAGATTAGGGTTCAGGAATAGGTGCAGGGTTAGATTCAACAGTCATTCACATTCAGCTCATTTGCATTTAATACAAATGCAGTGTTAGCTGAATGTCAGGTGAGCTTCTATAATCACCATCCAAATGATATCTATTTTATTAAAATAAAGTAAAGCAAAATGAGGTTCCCGCAGCTCTGTGAGCGATACAAATGCAGCCAAGGCCACGTGACAAGCTTGGTTTTATTCTTTCTCAAGGATGGAAACAGAAAACCGTGTATTGTATACAGAATGGTAGCCACATGCAATACAAAAATATGAATTTGTACATGACGGAACATGTATCGACCCATTCTAAAAAATGTACAATTTCAATGTTTTACAGCTTCTTTGTACATGAAAAAATAGAAAGATATATATACATCTGGACCAGGGGAGCAGTACTTATTCAAAAATGTCATGATGTACATTATATATAAAATGCTCATATAAATATTAAAAGAATTATGTCCATTAGCTGTACAATAAATAAATCAGAGGTGTTTCTTTTTTTTTCCCAATTCTTTTTTTTATACATGTATATATATTTTACACATCGTCAACATTTATATACTCCAGTCGCTCGACAGAATGAACCCCCACGTTTTCAAACACGTTACACCCGCACGTACACTCGCGCACACTCACATCCACACGTACACGGCAAATTAATACGCACAAGCACGCACGATACGCACAAACGCACAAGAGGTAATGTTTACGGGACTCGGGGTGGGACGGGGGCGCGGCCGTTTCCGGAACCGCTGAGAAAAGGACCTACTTTTTGACGCTACGTGTAGCAAAAAAATAAACAACTACAAAAGAACCTGGAACTACTTAAGCTGAGAAGACAACTGTGCTTCTCCTTGGCTCATCGTCACGCTCGAGTTACGGTCACTTCAGTGCAGTCCTACAGCAGACACACACGTACAGCACATACATACAGCGAACAGCCATTCAACAGTGGACTTACATAGAGGAGGGTGGGGGGGGGAGGGGCTCACTGAAGTGGACACATGTTGCATTCTTCTCTGAAGCTCCTTGAAGGAACAGTTCGGATGAAAAATGTGCAAGACTCTTCCCTTACCCCAACCGGGTCAGCCCGAGGTGTGTTCTGTATATCTGCGCTGAAGCTACAAGGCTAATGTAGTGAACAAGGACACGCAGTGTCATTGATGCAAAGCACCAGAATCTGTTTGAGTACTATTAGCACCCCCTTGTGGTGAGTAAGTTATAAGCTACATTAATAAGGTGCTTCGGATTTGATTCAGACTCTTTTGGTACTGATCTTGCCAAATATGGTCTGGGATTATGACTGAGACCTGCTTTACCACTAACTACACCGTTATTGAGTCCAAGAGAAATCCGAGACTAAGACCGTTGGCTAAATTAGACACAACTTTCTGAACACGACCATTTAGCCAACAGTCTCTCTGTCCGAACTCTTAAGGCTCTACTCGAGACCACCTTTGTAAAGACCAGAACTAGGCCATTTAGCCACTAGGCCGACCTAGCTGGCTAAATATGACGCAAACAAACACCACAAAGGTGAACTTGACTAGAGGCCTACCAACGATTACACAATTTGCCATCTACCCACCAGGAGAGAGCACGGCTAATTGTGCTCTCCCAGACTCCGGCTGCTGATGGCAAAACGGAGCCACTCGGAGCTGATTATGTAGTTACTGACCAAGACTCTGAACAGGTTAATGGAACTAAACCAGAATACCCTGGAAATGTGTGGAATTCTTCTAGGATCTAGGAACACCATCGCATGTAAAACTGCATGCTTTTAATAATTTATTTATTTATTTGACCCAATTGTCTCCCCTCCCACACTCCCCCATTAGCAACTGCAATGCTCCCGACACTAGGAGGGTGAGGACAAGCTAAACCTCCTTTGAGATCAATAAAGTATCAGTCTATCTAAGTGAAGTTAGCCACCTCCTTTTTCCGAACTGCCGCCGATGCAGCATCACAAGGAAGCCAAAGAGTTCAGAGGAAAGCGCCGGATCCCCAGACGCCTGTGCAGGCCACGATCACAATAGGAGTGATGAGGGGTGAGAGCACCATCTGCCCAGTCAGAGAGAGCACAGACAGTTTTGCCAACTGTGCTCACCTGGGCTCTGGCTGCTGATGGCGAAGCAGCATGTTCCAGGATTTGAACTAGTCTGCTGAGCCACTCGCAGCCCTTGATAACATTATTTGTCCACTGATGTTATTTAACAACTTATCAGCATCCCGTCTCAGGTGATCTATTTAATGATATTATGCGTGATCATAGAAACCTCCAGGTAATTATTATGGCTTTTTTATAGCAAAATGTTTCCATTTATGTAATTTACTGATTCTCAAAAAGCAGTTTTCAGAGGACATGTCCTCATCCGTACAAACACACTGATTGAATAGTTTTCAAATCTAAAGCCTCAACCAGGCTTCGTTTTGTTCTAAATGGTTTAGGAACGTAATGGGCCCAGCATTTGTGGTTGGAACACAGCCTGGACAAACCTGGGCAACTGAAAAAGTGGACACCTGGACAGCTTGACCAAACACTCTACTTCCCTTCCCTATTCTGCGTACGTTTGGGGTGAGTGGAAAACTCTACGGGATTTTTCATCAAACCGTTCCTGTCAGTTCTCACTGCAGACGCTTCCAGTTCGTACAGCATTATTTTTCCCCTCAAAGAGGTACTTAGGGGCTGGAGAGTGATTGTATGCAATACCGTGGGTGCAGGAATGACTAGGGGTGTGACAGCATCTGATGTCAGTCCGTGCAGAGAGAGAGAGAGAGAGAGAGAGAGAGAGAGAGAGAGAGTGAGTGGGAATCAGTGTGAGAAAGATACACATCATTCAAGGAGCCAGAAGCACTGCACCAAGACCACAAAGGAAGTTGAAGAGAAGGCAGAAAAGCTCGGAGGGTCCAGCCGCTAGAGGGGGTAAGGAGGAGTCCGTCTCGGCCCGAGCGCTTCAGGGGCCGGGCAGACGCTACATCTCGGGAGTCCAGATCCAGCCAAGACACCACAAGCCAGGGAGGAGAGAGAGAGAGAGAGATAGATAGAGCTGCCAGTGCTATGGGCCGCGGCATTTGGCTAATGCTCTTATCCAGAGCCACCGACTCAGGTTGCTCCGGTAGATTCAGGGAGGATGTAGAGTTAGGAGTCTTTCCCAAGGGCTCTTATTGGTGTTGAGTGGTGGGCTTGTCCAACGGGAGAATCGAACCCCCGTTAACCACTGTGCTCCTCCAATCACTATCACATATGCCCACCATACATCTGTTCATTACGATGCCGTTTAACTTTCCATCAGTATTCGGAAGCTTTGTAAAAGAAATGATTAAATAAATGTAAAATTACTGGTTTGATTAGTAATAATTAATTGATATGAATTTTCATACATTTTTGTCCATCAGATCGTCATTATCCACTATTATTAGAGAAAGAAAACTGTGATTATATGCTGTTAAATCAATCATTAAATAATGCCAGGCATTTCCTATCGCTGCCCGATTCCCCTGCCCAATTTGTGGGGATGCGGACCAGGTAGCTGGCAGCAATCTGTGATGCCCACAGATGCCACACAAAACGTGTGGCTAACATCATTTAGGCATCCAGTGGTGTCCTGTAAGGTAAGAGGGTGGTTCAGTGTGGATTAGCTCATGTTAGCTAGCCAGCCAGACACCTGCTCCACTAACTGCTATAGCCATATCTAATATATGCTAGACATTTAGCTGAAAAGCTCAGGATGTCTTGCTGCCATGGCTACGCTGGCTAAACTCAGCGCTACCATTAGCCTTTCTGACGCGACCCGGTGCGTATAGTTAGTATTAGGGATGTTATTATTGGCCCAAACTTGTTCACGGCTGATTTCAGTTCGTTTGCACTACCACCGGTATACAATGTTAGTGTGGAAATTTCGAGCCAATGCTTTTAAGGGTGAGGCTGACAGCGAGTATTCAGGTACTTGCTGGGAAATAAGGAAGAAGGAAAGATGATGAAGGTGAAGAAGCTGAAAAGTAAAATAAGGGGGGCTGAATATTAAACATTTTCCAATAAGAGAGGAAAAAGCGGCCGATATCTTGATATATTCGTGAGCTTATACTGTTTAGTTTGGTGGCATCTGTAAATGTTAAGAGCTTTTCATAGACATATAAAGAGAGATGCCGCCAATGCCTTAATACACTACATGGCCAAAAGCTTGTGGACACTTGTGGGGTCACCGGTGGAGAGCACTTTATAGTGGCGGACAATACGAGGCATTACATTTTGCGCAAAACGCTCAGGCTACACACTGCGGCCTATTAGTATTAGACCAAAAAACATTAAACGGGTTCACGGCTGATTTCAGTTCATTCGCGCTACCACCTGTTTACGCTGTTTACCTGAATACTGACATTTTGTCAGTACACTGTTGCCACCTGTTGAATGTTGTTTGAACTGCAGGTTTGAACGGGACAATGGTTTTAAGGGTGGGGTTGACAGCGAGTATTCAGGTACGGCAAGTTTTAAATGCTATAAAGCAGCAACTGCTTTACTCAAACATTCCACGGCCCATGGGCAGCACTTTCCCGAAAGGAAAAAACCAAACAAAACAGAAAGAGTGGGTCCCCCCCCCTCTCCTCTGTGCATTGCCAAAGCGGTCTCCCCTCCGAGAGAGTAAGAAGAAGAAGAAACATTTAAAGGTGGAAGATCAGGCTGCAGGTCAGTGGAAGCAGGATCGGTGTCAGGCAGAGTCAGTGCTTTTGCTTTTGCTCTTTAGTCCAGAAGAGTTAAGGAATTTCAGGACGCATGCAAGGCAGACCCAGGCTTTGTTTTGCATTGCTTTTGTGTTACGCACACACAGCTACAACCTAAAGAACAGGGGAACAGAAAGGACAGACAAGAGAGAGAAGAAGGGAAGCAGAGGTTAGACTGTTAATCGACTCATTAGAAGGATGGAAAACAGACAGAACTGGATGCAAGTTCGTTAACGTGAAGCACAGGTTAAAATGTTAGTGAAGAAAGGAGGAAAGTTGATGAAGCTGAAGGTGAAGAATAAAATTAGGGGGCCGGATATCTCATTAGATTGGTAGCATCTGTAGATGAAAAGAGCTTTTCATACACATATATATATAGAGAGAGAGAGAGATGCTGCCAATGCCTAAATACACTACATGGCCAAAAGCTTGTGGACACTTGTGGGATCTGTAGATTGTATTTAACCCAATGAAAGCATCAGTGAGGTCAAGGGGCTGATGTTGATGATTATGCTGCGTTCCAGCTCATGGTTGGCACTGGGCACAGTGACCTGTGACTCATGATGCTCCAAAACGTCCCATTATCTTAGCAATGCTGAATTCACTGATTGGAAGATGTGTCCACAAACTTTTGCACAGATACTGTACGTAATACATGAGGTTCAAACCAGTGGTTCCCAACCCTGCACCTGGAGGACCCCATGACTCCCAACACCCCTGCTCCCAACACCCCTGATCTAGCTACCCAGCCACCATGCTCATGGGTGGAATGTGGGCTAGGTGGGTTCCAGGTGGGCTTGGGCTCTGAGTGAGTTTGTACTTGCTTTGTTACTGAAACCCAGTTTAAAGTTTACAGTCCCATCTAGGCCCCATGTGTGGTTCTTAACCCCTCCTGGTCCCATCACTATCTGGTCGCATCCATATGTGGCACCAAGGACAAAACTGTCTGGTTCCCAGCTGGGCCACTCAGACAGGCCCCACACAGACATGTTAGTTGGGTAATCAGGTGTTACAGGTGGTGTGTTAGAGAAGTGAACCACTGAAATGTGCAGGACAGGGGGTCAGGGGGTCCTCTATGACCAGAGTTGGGAACCACTGGTCTAAACAATAGTGGTCACAGTAATTATTCTGTCATTATTATTTTTAATAATGCTTATCATTATCATTAAATGTCCTTGTTTATGATTTTAGTGCTTAGTTTATGAACCTGAAGTCAATTGGACAACATTCTCAAATTGCCTCAGGTTTAAAATTAAGGGGCTACCACAGAATACACCACATCGTCACATAATTCTTAGCACAGTTTCTCATATTTTCTGTGATCTAGGATGCGAAGTCCAAGCATGCCTGTCTAGACATTCTGCCCGTTCTGACACACTGACCACATGGTCAAGGAAAAATAAATAAATAAACTCGTTTGGGTGAAAACGATAAAGGGCAGTCGTAGGACGCTCAAGAAGGCAGGACGTTCTCCTCCCAGTCTTTATCCTGTCTCTAGGATACATACTCTGCGGACTTCCAGAAGTGTCCGGGATGGGAGAGCCTGCGGTTGAGCTTGGGAAGCTTCTCCAGCATGTCGGCCAGCTGTGTGAAGGTGGGGCGATCGCGCGGGTCGTACGACCAGCAGGCCGAGAGGATCTCCTGAGGGCAGAATTACACAGAGGGTCAGTGACACTTATTTTTTTAATTTTGTTTTTTTTTAACAAATGTGTTTATCAAATTTTGTAGCTCCCTCTAGAACTAGAAACGCACTGCAATACTCCGATACAGGCAAAGGCCGATGTGGCATTGACGGGCAGTCAACAAGCACCGCCAGACCAGCTGACAGATGCCTGTGCCGGCCAACATCACTTAAGAGTGAAGAAGGGAGAGAGCACCATCTACCCACCCAGGGAGAGAAGGGCCAATTGTGCTCGCTCAGATTCCGGCAGCTGATGGCAAAGCGGCATGGCTCGGGATTCGAACTCGTGACCCCTCGGGGCAACACTTTTAATGAGTGATAACTTGCGAGTTTACTTAAACTCATCAGTTTGCCAGGTTTAGTAACCAGAACTGTCCTGGACTCCAGCTCTCTCGAACTGGAACTAATTGAACACTAACTGGTCCCAATAAATCTTGAAACAAGGAATCAGGAGCCACAAGGCCACCAAAAATACCCATTTCAGTTCCTCACCGTGACTTCTTTGCCCAAGCTGATCTCTGCTAACACCTTCTTGATGCCCTCTCCGCTGCCCACTTGCCAGATCGTGGCCTCCACCGGCTGGTTGGTGATGGGCCAGTCCCTTGCTTGTAGCTCGTACCAAATAGTCCTGAAAGCAGAAATACCGGTGGAATGGTCAGTCCATTAAGCACTAGGCCAACTCACTGTACAAATTCAGGAGGGGTGTGGTGTTTGTGTTTGCACTTGTGTATTTAATCAGATATTTGATTAAGATTAAACAAAGATTAAGCACATTTTACTGATGTTCAGCACTGCAAAAGAGCTCACCCTCTGCATTTAAGCATCTGTGGCAGTAAACACCCTCATACACACACACACTAGTAAATAGGCCAGTGGGAAGACACCTGTATATGCAGCTATTTCAAGTAAAAAGACGAATCTGTGCAGTATTATGTTGTGTGACCAATTCTGTGGGTCCGCCGGTGGTCTCTGGCCTAAAACCAGCGAGTATAAGTCTCCCAAGCCAAATCAAATAGAACAGTGACTATGGTCAGAACGCCAACGTCCACCACATCTGGTTCTCTCACCCGAAGGCGTAGACATCAGCAGAATTGGAAAAGGGCAGCCGATCCTCATTGTTGCCCGGACTCATCTTACGCACAATTTCCGGAGCCAGGTAGCAAATCCATCCATGAGGAAGCTTCAGCTCATTCTCCCGCCTGGATACACACAAAAACAAACACAAACACACACACGCACACACACACACACACACACACAAATACACACTCTCCATCAATGACTGGGCATATTTGCTCTAGGCCAAATATCTCCTGACATGTTCTCTTATCAGTTAGAGGAGAGTGGAGTAAGAAGCAGCCTTTCTTTACCTCCCTTCCTGAACCACGCCAGAGATTCCAAAAAGGCCGAAGTCTGTAATCACTACTTTGTTGGTGTCATGAAAAACATTCTTAGATTTCAGGTCCTTGTGAACGATTCCCTTTGCGTGCAAGTAGCCCATTCCCTGTTAGAGAGGGGGGAACCAATGAGAACAATGTTAGTAAAAAGTCTCAGAATTAGAGTCCAAAACCTCAGAGTCAGAGTCAAAGGTCTCAGAAACAGAATTGAAAAAAAATCTGAGCTGAATGTCTTAAATATGTCCAATATGTCAGAATCAGAGCCCAATAAGTCAGTATCAGAGCCAAATATGTCAGAATCAGAGCAGCAAATCTCAGAATCAGAGAGACAGTCGGATATCTCAGAATAAGAGTCAAAGATCTCTGAAGAAAAGCGGAATATGTTAGAAGCAGTGCCAAATATTTTAGAATCAGTGCCCAATATCTCAGAATGAGAGTAAAATATCTCAGAATAAGAGCTGAGTATCTCAGAAGCAGTGCAAAGCATCCCAGTCCAATATCAGATTCAGAGATTCAGAGCCAAATATCTCAGATTCAGAGCTGAAAATCTCAGAATCAGACCTGAAAATCTCTCACAGAGTCACAGAGTATCTCTTAAACACAGTGGAATATCTCAAAGAGTCAAAGAGTCTCAAAGAAAATATATCCCAGATTAGAATCCAATTTCTCAGAATCAGAGCTGAGTATCTCAGAATCAGAGCTGAGTATCTCAGAATCAGAGCTGAGTATCTCAGAATCGTAGTCGAAAATCTCAGGATCAGAGCTGAGTATCTCATAATCAGAGCTGAGTATCTCATAATCAGAGCTGAGTATCTCAGAATCAGAGCTGAGTATCTCATAATCAGAGCTGAGTATCTCATAATCAGAGCTGAGTATCTCAGAATCAGAGCTGAGTATCTCAGGATCAGAGCCAATCAAGTCTTTAGAACTGGGAGTCAGTAGAACTCTCGACTGGTTACATTTGACTTGAAATTGTACACTGTCG
This sequence comes from Salminus brasiliensis, assembly GCF_030463535.1. Taxonomy (NCBI): domain Eukaryota; kingdom Metazoa; phylum Chordata; class Actinopteri; order Characiformes; family Bryconidae; genus Salminus; species Salminus brasiliensis. The sequence continues at coordinate 4,629,265 of NC_132893.1, forward strand.
TTATATTCATCTGGTATTAAAATAGACTGTAGGGCTAATGGACGAAAGATCAGGGCTGTAGGCACAAAGCCACAGTCTACACAAGCCCTTGGAGAGATGCAGCTCTTTGGCACAATGACAGAGTATCTAGGTTGCGCTATAGGAGTTACCTTCACAATCTCCTGGGCAATCTGTCTCGTCTTGTTGATGTCCAGTGTGTTCTTTGTATCCCTCACAACAGAATACAACGTCCGGCCTTTGCAGAAACTAAAAACAAGTGAAAGATGGTTTTAGAATTGGGTTGAAAGCTTGGCTATGAAAAGCACTGCCAGTGCAACAGGGCACTCTGCAGCACTCATGCAGGAGCCTAAGGTCACCTTGCCCATTGCCACCATAGATAGAGGGGTATAAAGCACCACAGCACTGGGCCGTGGAGCAGTGAACCGACTTCTCCAGAGTGCAGGAGCTCCAGCCAGTCCCTCTGGGATACATTTGAGTGGCATTTATGACCTAGAACTTATCATCCATGATCAGTACCTGACCTCATTAACACTCTCATGGTCGAATGCAAGCAAATCCTCACAGCAATGTAAGGTATTTGCAGCAGAGTAGAGGCAGTTACTGCAGCAAAGGGAGAACATACTCCCTATTAATTGATTTCCCTTGATTTCAAAAGCAACTCTGGAGGAGCAGGTGTCTACAAACTTTTGGCAAGGCTTAATGCTAAAGCACAGCAATTCCAACTACTCCCCTGTTGACCCTCAGACTGACCTGGTGATGATGGCCAGGTGTGGCGGCGCCATGCAGGCCCCCATGAACAGCACCACGTTCTCGTGTCGCGTCTGCCTGTAGTTCATCACCTCCTTCTTGAAGAGCTTCAGGTGGTCTTGGTTGTTGCCGTCTATCTCCAGCAAGCGGATGGCCACCTCGCCATGCCAGCGGCCCCGGTGCACCCGGCCCCAGCGGCCCTTCCCGATCAGCTCGCCCAGGTCCAGCTGCTCGAAGGGGATGTCCCACTCCTGCAGGTACACGCTGGTCTGGCTGGCCTTGCGCGAGATCGGGCCCTTCCAGTGCTGGCTGCCACGAGCGCTGGGTAGGTCGTCCAGCTCATCCCCTTCGCACTCGCCGTCCGAGCCGCCATTAGGGTCCTCCTCCTCCTCTTCCTCCTCCTCCTCCTCTTCCTCATCGCCCTCCTCCTCCTCTTCCTCCTCTACGCCAGGGTCTTCTTCTTCCTCGGCTTCCGCATCATCGTCCTCGTCTTCTTCCTGAGAGGTAAAGGGAGAAGTGGATTGGACAGGTCATGGGTGACTGAAAGTTCTTGTGCTGGTGTGAGAGGTGCTGGCCCATTGATAGCCTAGTCTACACAAGCTGCACAATCCTGGCTGAAGAACTGTGGGCGGTATGCAGTGGTCAGTATCTACCAAAAATGCTCCAAAGAAGAACAACCGGTCAGGTGTCACTAAGGCTCACTGATATGATCCATGGAGGTCCCACCTCACAACTTGCTAACATACCAGACACCACAGGACACCTTCAGAGGTCTTGTGGAGTGTGGGGGACCTACTCAATATTAGACAGGTGGTGTTAATGTTATGGCTGATGATCAAACATCACCCTGTATCTTACTTCTCCGTCTTCATTCTCGGCCAACTCAGCATGCGGGTCTTCTGCAGAGGCGTCATTCTCGTTGCTGAGGGAGGCAAAGTGCGAAAACCTTAAGCATCTCAAAACCATCAGGAGATTTTAACAGAGCCAATACACACAATTAGCCAAACACATCGTAGAACGGCTCTCTTACACTGTGTCTATTAGGCCTTCTGGGTGCAGAGTGTTGGAGCTGGACACATCTGGGTGAACAACAAAAAAAATGACCATTAGACACTGAAGCACAAATATTTGCACTGTGCAGCTGCAAAGCCTGACAAACAAACTAGTTCCTACTACAGCGCCTGAATTGCAGACGCCAGGCCAGACGTGCAATGACAAAGCTCACCAGCAGGAGGCGTCTAAAACCCAAGTTACAAACACCAGGCAAGTTCATGCGCAACCCACAAGACCTGGGCATGCAGACCACCACCACCTAAGCCAAGCATTTGTGTCTAATCTACCAACCTACATGCTAAAGAGGCTAACAAGTGAATGGAAGACCAAGTAGCCTGATGTCATTTAGGTAATGCTGCTGATCAGTGGCTATTCACTTTCATTCAATGTTAGCAGCGTTAGCAATGTTGACTGAACTACTCCTTTGAAAAAAACAACAACAACAACAACAACATATAGACAGCAAGGTTCAGGACACTGTGGGGAAAAGTCACAAGGAACGTCGTGAGCATTTCAGGGCTTCTTGAACTCACCAGGGAAGATAAACTGCTGTCTATGCTGAAAGTAGCAGGCAGCTTTAGGGGCAAGGAAGGAGGAGAGAAATCGACAGGCAGGAAGATTGACAAAGAAGAAAGTTTGGGGTTAAAAGGCAAGACTGGACCCAAGTGTGTCCACTGCAACTCTATTAGACACCTGTGTTAGTGTGTTATAGGAGGAACGGCGAGTGGCCATGTAATACCCAGCAAAACAGATCCTGGGAATACTGCGCTGTACCTGAGGTAACCTACAGTGGCAAGCAAACGTTTGGGCAACCCTGGTGACTTCCTTTTTGAGGTCTATCCATTGTTTTCCAATTATATGTAGCTCAGGGGTCATTCATGTTTAACGTGCTACAGACAGCGTGACCTTTTCTTCCAGAATGTGCTGGTTTTTAACTGTACACCTTCGTCCCTGTGCCACTGGCTGCAACACAACATGATCGACCCACTCCTTAACAGTTGGAAAGGTGTTCTTTTCATGAAACTCCTCACCCTTTTTTTCTCTAAACATAACAGTATGTTTTCAGTCAACAGGCTTGTAGGCGTTTCCAGGCTTGTTTAGACGTTCCTTCAGACTTCAGATGGCTGCTGATTGTTGGGATGAAGGTCTGAGGAGTATTTATTAGTACTTATGAAGCCATAGCCGCAACAAGCTAATTAAGGTCTAGGCCTGAAGGTCTGCATGGTGCTTGGCTGCATGTTTTTTCACTCTAAAGTGGTTCAAAACAAAATGATGGCACGAATCCCGCCTAAAATGCTTCATCTTTAACTTCCCACCTTTTGGGGCTACCGTTTGCATGCCACTGTACGTACGCCGGTGACGCCGACTGTCATAAACCTACATGAACGTTTCTAAAAGTTTATTTCAACAAGCACGTGTTGTCATACATGAGCTTTTATGGCCAAATACTCACCTGGGAAGTGGAAGCGGTTGTCGCGGTGACCCTTGGGTGAGGGATTGGGGGGTGGGGTGGCACTGGGAGGGTTGCTTTGTTGAAAGGGGGCCGGAGAAGAGGGGGTAGAGGAGGTGGTGGAGGAGGGATTACTACTGGAGTCCAGCTGATTCAGCACGGGAGGATGATCCTTGGGGAGAGAGAGAGGTAAAGACAGTTAAAGAGAGAGAGAGAGAGAGAGAGAGAGCATTCGCATAGTGACAACCAAGATGATAGACTGCTTAATTGTACAGTAATCTCCTGAACAAGGGGACGACCGGGGTGATCATTTCCATGAAATGAGCGAATTTGCATATTCTGTCCCACACAGTGATCGGATTTCAGTCTGACCAACCGGACACGCATTTGACTACCAAGGGTAAATCCTACTAGAATACAATCCAGATACTAGTCACATGAGGTCTTGTGAAAACGGGAAAATCTGAATATCAAAAATATCAAAAATTGATATCATGAAAATGATCGTGATATTATATTTATGCGGTATCGTCCACCTCTTCGCCCCCAGTCCCTGTAATTTGCTTCTGCAGTAAAGGAGAAAGAAACAGCTGCTCTCTCTATGCGAGCACTGGAGCGTTTATTGTTTTAGTGTATCATAAAGGTCAGTACCTTCTTGGTTATTGCCTTTGGTAAGGTGCCAAACTGCGGAGCCTCGGCCGGGCGGTCCACAGGGTTGTTGATGTCCGACGGCACAGACTCCGTCCTCCGGATCTTTGTGACTGAGACAGGGAGCGGCGAGCAGAGAAAGATGAGACTGAGGCTTTTTCAGGACTTTAAGGTCATTTATGTGTGCTGAATAGAAGGAGAACTGGCAGAGCACTTACTGGGGAGGAACGATATTCTGCAGGAAGGAGCTTCTTTTGTGCATTTATTGTGACACTTTAACCTGCGGAGATGAAAGCAGACGTTAGAGCGTCCGCAGAAGCTGTACGAGAAGCCCCGGGTCAGCGGAAGCCACCTGCGAAACCCACCTGCAGTGCTTGCACTTCACTCCAAAGATCATGTTCTTCTGACACACTTGACACGTCTGCGATAGCCAGGACTTGGTGGAGAACCTTGAAATACAACAGAAACTTTTTTCAACTTTAAATTTTATGAACTTACTTTTCCGCTCAGTGGCCACTTTACTGGAAACACCTCCCTAATAGGTGAGCAATTCCAGACTGTAGCTTTCAGCGTCAGAGCCAGTTTCTGACCCCAGGCCAGCTGCTGACCAGATGCTGGTGGATCAGTCTCAAGACAGTAACACCAGTAGCAGATTCTCTTAGATAGAGGCGCCTTAGACGGTTCTCTGAGCAAAGTCACAGAAGAACCACTTTTGGTTCTATAAAGAACCATGGCTGTGGAGGGATGTGCGATGTGTGTATGTGAAGAACCTTCCCACTGGTGAACCCGAAAGGTCGTTTAAGGCCTTGAAAAGGTTCTTCACACTCACATATCTCTTTGCAGACACAGTTCTTCATGGAACCTTAAGCAGTTCTTCTACGGCATCGCTCCAAGAACCATGTCCGACACCTTTATTTTTACTGGAAGGAGCGTATCAAGCGCTGGCAGGCTGAGAGTTTTGGTCCACCACCTAAAAATATCCTGCCAAGAGCTCTTCTGTGGTCAGAAACAGGGCTGGCTAGATGATGGACAACATCGCAAAGCATCAGCAGGTGAGCTACAGTCTCCACCAAGGTCCAACAACAAGGTCGGAGTCTCCAATAAAAGTCTAAAAGTAGCCGTGGGAGTATCCCCACCAACCCTCATAAAAGCTCTGTAAGGGGAGGAGTTACCTGTGAGTGACAGCCAAGCCGATGTCTCTTCTCATGGCCTGGGGAGAACTGCGATGGACCGCGATGTTATCTGCATGTGGTTGGACCGGGGAAAGGGGAAAGACAGTGAGAGACTGAAAAAGACACCCCGTCCCATCCAGCAGGCTATCTTTCAACCATTCCCACACACATACACACAACGCAGGCTTTCAGGGAGTATTGCATGACTCTCTGGGCAGCCCCAGATAAGAGGCCGTCCCCTCCGAATGGAAACATGAGGTCAGAGAACCTCACATCCTTCTCCTCGCCGGTCAAGGCTTCCACACATACACACACACACAAAGTGATGCAACCATAAACTCACAAGCTCCGCGGAACGGGAAGAGAACCCGCGATAACCCCTTCCAAAGTTGACCGGCTCAAACATTCGGGCCTGTTTTTGACGCGAAAGGCTCCATCCATACTGCAGTTAATGATTTACGTTAACAGATGCTCACTACATGAAAGGCAAACAGTCGGGTGAACCTAGGAACCCTGTTTGACTTGAGGTTTACAGCGGCATTCCGGCCCAAATCATCCAAAATCACTAGCCCTTTTAATGGAAACAAAAGCCCCTTAGTTCAGACCCTCAGGTTATGCGGACAACCCTTTCTAACTTAAAGCTGCACCCATTGCTGACATAGAGGGGTGTAAAGCCCCCCAGCATTGAGCTGCGGAGTAGTGGAAGTGTGTTCTCTGGAATGATGGATGGTGCTTCACAAAGGAGTCAAGTAGAAATGTTGGTTATCTAAACATAACTGGAGTAATTATTGATTTTTATTGACTTTTTACTTCTCCTTACATTTTCACCCAATTATATTTTTTAAAAATAGCCTTGTTACTCCTATTATTCCTATTTCTCATGTAAAAAAACCCCAATTCAGATACTTCTAATTCAGAGAAACTCTTTATTACAGTAGAAACAAAGAATTGGCTGGTGTCCCAATACTTTTGTCCATATTGTGTATATGTATACCAACTTCTAGAGCTTCTAGAGTTTCTGGACAAGAATTAAGCCTAGAATCGCCATTCACAACGCTCTGTAGTCCAAAACTAGCTTAGTCCTTGTCCAGGAAACTTGGCTATGGTATATCGGCTTGGCTTCAAGGCTCTGCTTGTGGGACGAGGTTGAGGAATAGGGACGGTCATTTTTTAACAATATCCCTCAGATGTGTATTACTGTTATTAACAATTGATATGAATAATTCTACAGTTATTACATAGTCATTATTTAATTGCCTGGACATTGCGTAAGTGTGGGTGGGACTCACTCCTCAGGCTACTGTGCTCCTCCAGCAGCGTGGGCGTCCCAGGCAGGGTGTAGGGGGCCGTGGCGGGCACTGCCCCGGGCGTCCGAGCGGACAGCAGCGGAGAGCGGGACGGTGAATCCTCACAGCCGTTGCCGTTAATCTGGACATTCAGGAACAGCTTATTCTTCTTTCCACACCTAGGGATGGACACACACACACACACACACACATAGGTCAGTCAGTGGGGGTCACGGCAAAACCAGGAAAACTACGCAAAGCCGGATAAGGGATTTATCCAGCTTTCGGCCAAAAGACTGCCTGGGCATCCAAAAATCAACCCTGGGCTCAAAGTAAGCTGAGTGATGTCAAACACACACACACACACACACACACATACGCCAGAGCAAAACACATAACACGGCGCTGTTCTGGGATTAAAACACTGACCTTTTTAAGTGAATGGAGAAGCACAATACCAATCTACCACCATTACTGTCTCAATCACATCCACTTTCAGTGGTGTAAAGGTATACTAAGCTAAACAAGCTCTCCCATTGGCTGAGATGTCACTGGTAGAACTTAAGGTCCAGCTACCAACATAATCAGGAACTGATAAAGGAATCAACCAATTGCATTCTGATTTCCAGTGGGTGAAACCAGTTTGGTGAATATGACCAGTAGTTCAAGCCGGTTTAAGTCTGATAGAAATGGAATTTGTTGGGAATTTGGCCTGTGTGGCCTGAAGCTGTGGGCTAACAGTCTGAATGACCAGTATATCAGTGTTCAAAACACAAAATATACTGGTTTATACTGGTCTGTGCTGGTGTGGTGGTGTTTGGCCAGCATCAGTGTTCAAAGTGCAATACATTCCAGTTTATACTGGTCTGGTACTGGTTTGGTGATGGCTGACCAGCATATCAGTGTCTAAAACACAATATATACTGGTTTATACTGGTCTGTGATGGTGTGGTGCTGACTGACCAGCATGTCACTGTTCAAAAGACAAATTATGCTGGTTTATACTGGGCTATGCTGGTGTGGTGCTGGTTAAGCAGCATCAGTGTTCAAAGTGCAACAAATGCCAGTTTATACTGGTCTGGTACTGGTTTGGTGATGGTTGACCAGCATATTAGTATTCAAAAGACAAATTATGATGGTTTGTACTGGTTTGTGCTGGTGTGGTGCTGGATGACCAGCATGCCACTGTTCAAAAGACAAATTATGATGGTTTGTACTGGTTTGTGCTGGTGTGGTGCTGACTGACCAGCATGCCACTGTTCAAAAGACAAATTATGATGGTTTATACTGGTCTGGTACTGGTTTGGTGATGGTTGACCAGCATTTCAGTGCTCAAAACACAAATTATGATGGTTTATACTGGTCTGGTGCTAGTTCCAAATGCAACACATACCAGTTTATACTGGTCAGGTACTGGTTTGATGGTGGCTGACCAATCTATCAGTGTTCTAAACACAACATATGCTGGTTTAAGCCTGTGTGGGGCTGGTTGACCAGCAGACCAGCGTCCAAAACACAAAATATGCTGGTTTATACTGGTCTGGTGAAGGGAGAGCGGAGGAGAGCACGGTGGGGTGTATGGGGTCGTCTCAGGACAGGGGAACAAGTCAGTCAGAGAAATTTTAGCCTTGACTGGACTGCATCACAACAGCTAGAACAAGCCAGAAGGGCTTTCAGCTCGTGAGTGAGACCCTCCTCCGTCAAGAGTGTGTGTGTGTGTGTGTGTGTGTGAGCGTGGTGACTCTGACTTGCCCTCTTTTGGACATCAGGCCTTGGAAGTGTATCCTGTTGTGACATTACTCGTAATCTCTGGGAAATCTGTAGAGGATTAGCCTGGACCATACACACAAACACCACTAATACATAATGTCTCTTTCTCACTCTCTCACTCTCACATAACACACACACACACACACTCCGAGCGTGATGGAGTGGAGGGGAGGAAGTGTGCCCTATTTCCAGTTGGGTCGTGGGATGCAGCGCTAAGCAGAAGGGGAGTTTCTGCCCACGCGCTTGGCTTTAGGCCTCCAACCAGGGTTGCCAGATTGCTCCAGGTCATTCCACCAAATAAGGAACACAAACAGAAATCCTCTGAAGAGGCGGCCGCCGCGATTCCAACGCAGTGCCGTCCACTTCAGTGTTCACTCCTCTGTCCAACCTGCTTCAGTTTTAGCCCTGACAGCTCACTTTAAAGGCTACATTCAGTAGGAGTAGCATGAGTGGGTCTCCTTCCCCTCAACACGCCTGAAAAAATGCACGTTACGGGGTTGATGGGGCTTAGGGAGGCACAGGCACTACATCAGCTAGAGTAGTTAACATCCAGCCAACATCAGCTAGAGTAGTTAACATCAGCTAGAGTAGTTAACATCAGCTAGAGTAGTTAACATCCAACTAACATCAGCTAGAGTAGTTAACATCCAACTAACATCAGCTAGAGTAGTTAACATCAGCTAGAGTAGTTAACATACAACTAACATCAGCTAGAGTAGTTAACATCCAACTAACATCAGCTAGAGTAGTTAACATCTAACTAACATTAGCTAGAGTAGCTAACATCTAACTAACATCAGCTAGAGTAGCTAACATACAACTAACATCAGCTAGAGTAGCTAACATCCAGCCAACATCAGCTAGAGTAGTTAACATACAACTAACATTAGCTAGAGTAGCTAACATCCAGCCAACATCAGCTAGAGTAGCTAACATACAACTAACATTAGCTAGAGTAGCTAACATCCAGCCAACATCAGCTAGAGTAGTTAACATACAACTAACATTAGCTAGAGTAGCTAACATCCAGCCAACATCAGCTAGAATAGTTAACATCTAACTAACATCAGCTAGAGTAGATAACATCCAGCCAACATCAGCTAGAGTAGTTAACATCTAACTAACATCAGCTAGAGTAGCTAACATACAACTAACATCAGCTAGAGTAGCTAACATCCAGCCAACATCAGCTAGAGTAGTTAACATCTAACTAACATCAGCTAGAGTAGTTAACATCCAACTAACATCAGCTAGAGTAGTTAACATCTAACTAACATCAGCTAGAGCAGTTAACATAAAGCCCACGTCAGCTAACATCCAGCTAACATCAGCTAGAGTAGTTAACATCTAACTAACATCAGCTAGAGTAGTTAACATCTAACTAACATCAGCTAGAGTAGCTAACATCCAGCCAACATCAGCTAGAGTAGTTAACATCTAACTAACATCAGCTAGAGTAGTTAACATCCAACTAACATCAGCTAGAGTAGTTAACATCTAACTAACATCAGCTAGAGCAGTTAACATAAAGCCCACGTCAGCTAACATCCAGCTAACATCAGCTAGAGTAGTTAACATCTAACTAACATCAGCTAGAGTAGTTAACATCTAACTAACATCAGCTAGAGTAGCTAACATCCAGCCAACATCAGCTAGAGTAGTTAACATCTAACTAACATCAGCTAGAGTAGCTAACATCCAGCCAACATCAGCTAGAGTAGTTAACATCTAACTAACATCAGCTAGAGTAGCTAACATACAACTAACATCAGCTAGAGTAGTTAACATCAGCTAGAGTAGTTAACATCAGCTAGAGTAGTTAACATCTAACTAACATCAGCTAGAGTAGCTAACATACAACTAACATCAGCTAGAGTAGCTAACATCAGCTAGAGTAGTTAACATCAGCTAGAGTAGTTAACATCTAACTAACATCAGCTAGAGTAGTTAACATCCAGCCAACATCAGCCAACATCCAGCTAACATCAGCTAGAGTAGTGAACATCCAGCCAACATCAGCTAGAGCAGTTCGTTTTGGAGTAGTTACTAGACAGGGGTTCAAAGAGTTTAGGGAGACCCCATGAACATGAAGTGACCTACTTGCTGGTGGGCGTGTCCTCGATGCGGTTGCCCAGCTGACTCTCGTGGCTCTTGCTGCGGGTGAGGGTGATGTTGGGCAGCAGGTGGAGCACTTTGCGGGAGGGCGGCGGAGGCGTGCACGGCGGTTTCAGGCGATGCCTCCTCTTGGAGGGCGGGGTGATGGGTGGGGTGGAGGTGTGGCCGTGGAGACGGACCGGCCGAGACGAGTAGTACGGGCTGGGGTCCGTCAGGCTGTCAGCATAACCGTGGGAGATGTGGGCCTCGGCGGCGGAGAGAATGTGGCGTGGGTGCGGGCAGGGGGCCAGGGGCGTAGAAGGCGTGCCTGGAGGTCGGGCGAGGGGGGAAGGGCTGTGAGGGCGCACGCTACCGCCCAGCAAGGGGAGCTGGTCCATTGGGGTCAGGCCGCCGCTGTCCCGCCTGGTGGGCTCTGAGAACCAGCAGCCGCCGTCCTCTTTAAACTCTCCTGTTGAGAAACAAGGCCGGAATCGGATTGGATGGGATGTCAGACTCTGATTGGTTGGATATTGCTCGTTCTGTCTGAGACACTCCGCAGCCCAGTTTTAAAGCTGCCCAATACTGAACGTAAGTGCTTGGCACACCTGACTCAGTGGCACTCTTTAAGCAGGAGAGGGCAGCGCTGAGCCGGGCACACTCCTCTGCGCTGGAGCCCAGCCTCCTCATGGTCTCTCGCACCTGAACGCCTGGCATCTGCAGCAAGGCATCCAACGACAACTTCACGGGCACCGCCTACGCAGGGACAAGCAGAAAGAGCAGCACACACACACACACACACACACACACACACACACACACACACACAATATTGGGCCACAAGCAAAAATACACTACAGCACTGAAGTCCCAACACTGACGCTATTAAACCCCATTATAGATTTCATCACTAAGTGCAGTCGACCCAGTGCAGCTCCTCGTGTAGAGAGTCAGAGACAGATGGGACAGAATTTTAAGGGGCAGTTCCGTTACCCTATGCTAATGTCCCAAAGACTCCCTATCGGTACACTGACCAGCCAGTCTAATATTTCACACCGTATTAAAACAGGATCACAGGTTCAGTACAGGATCTGTAATCCTCTCACTTATTGGAGTATAGCAGTTAGCATATCTTCACTAACATAAATAAATAATTTTCTGTTTTTATAGTTTCATAGCGCTTAGCATATCCTAGCAAACAAACAAAAAGCAAATAAAGCATTTTAGCTTTACAGTAGTTAGCATATCCTAGCATCCTAGCAAATAACCATAATTTCTGGTGTATAGCAGTTAGCATATCCTAGCAAACACAGAGCAAAATATTCTATTATATTTGTCTTTTATTTGTTTTTTGTTTAGTAGTATATTCTAGTATAAAAAGAGCATATTCTAGCATTCATGGAGAAAATCTCTCATTTTTAGTTTTAGCATTTAGCATATTCTCATGTGAATGATAATATACATATTACTTGTGTAAAAAGCAATATTTTAATTTAGGTTTTATGCAAATAAATGCAAATATTAGCAAAAACCTAACAAACATTAAACTGACAAAAATCCCTGTTTCTCCAAAAAAATGTACATTTACATAATCTAATATCTAATATAACAATCCTGTGCAGGGCTCAGAAAATCAGGTTTATAAAAAAAATGACAAAAAGGATAAATGTTTACAAAAAAACAAAAAGGAAAGAGGTGCAAAAGTTGCCAACATGAAAGAGTTGTATAAATATTGTATAATATTGTATAATATTGACGATTAAGTTTTATTTTAAACTATTTTTATATTCGGATTACCTGCCTAAAAACAATCAACAGGTACATACAGTATTTTTTAAAATATTATATTCAGTTCTTATTCACAGAATACTTAAAATATTAATTAAAATATATTTTTTCACATTTTGGAAATAAATTACCATTAGATAATAATAATAATAATAAATTATCATCATCATTATCATCATAATAAAAACCACAATAAATCTGATATTTTGTTTTGCTCACAGGCAGCTTATTTAAGGTGACCCCCCCGCCAATTACTCAAAACCTGCTGGACACTGTTTTCCTCGAGAGGCCTAATCCAAATGAAATTCACCGTCCCTTTCTCATTCTCACATCTCCCTCTCCAAATAGCCGGGGCACGTGACCTCTTAGACTAATTAAGCCCAGCAGATGATCCGATTACCTAATTACGGACCTGTATGATTGGATGGAGTGAGAGGCAGTCGAGCTAAAGCTCTTGAGCTGGGGCTCTATTATAACACACTCACATATTCCTCCCGTTGGCGTTCACCTACAACCGCAGGACGCAGCTTTAAAACCCGCTACTTTTACCCACTAAAACGTGTTGTTGTTAAAAGCGGATTATTTCTTAATAAAACGAAATGAGAAATGGTGTGAAGAGTGCAGGTACATTTGCATTTGTGGGACTTTTATTATGAAAAAAGTAAATATTTATATATAAATAGTGTTAGTTTTTAGTTTTAAAGAATGGAAACAGTCCCAATGTTTTGCATTTTGATACAAATGGGAGATTCGAGGCTAATGCTGCTAACAAAACACTGGACTTCTGTAAAAAATCTTCAATTATTCAAAATAATTACAATTATTCAAATTAAAAACAATTATTCAAAATAAATAAAAATGCTCAAAATCCTCAATTATTCACTTCAAAACGGTCAAAAACCTCAAAAAAAGGCGGCACTGATTCCCCTGTTACACATTAAAACTGGACTATAAGTACCACATTTCCTCGTCATCATAGCTAAGGCCATGCTGTAATACTGTTAGCTAGACGCTGAATCGTGTAAATGATGATAAATAAATAAAGCTTAAAAAATGAGACCTATAATTTCCGTCTGTGTTTGTATATAGACTAAAGTATTTGTACCATAAAAATGAAGATCTGGGCCCGTTTTAAGAAAATTGCGAGAATGGTGACAGTCTAAGCCAAGCCATTCTTAGCATCGTTAGCCTAGCATCTCTAGTTTTAAACTAAAGAAGTAAACCTTAGAAACTGGACGTGCCTTAGCTGACCTACAGCATCTGGGGTCAGCCATCAACCACGCTTATTACATATTTATGCTGGACGACTCCTTTAAGGCAGCGAGGTTTTCCTGGGACGCCACACCTCGACACATCACAAGGGCAGGGGCGTTTCTGGGGGTGAGGTGGGGACAATGCGGCGCAGTGTGTGAAAACCACAGCGCATGTTTGCGAGCAGATGGTTTACTTTAATCGCGGGCGGTTTCTGCAGCAGCAAAGGGGTGAATATCCAGGTGTTGTCGTGTGTGTGTGTGTGTGTGTGTGTGTACGTACATTAAACCGTCACAAAGAGCGTGCCCGTCATATGAGGGCTATAAATCTGCCAATCAACATGGCTCTATGACGTGATAACATGGCTGTAAGAAGATTGGGGTGGGGCCCAAACAGAGTCACTGTGTTTCTCACACTATTCTGACACACCAGCAATCACCCGAACGCCCGAACACATGCGAGCTTCTCTTCCTCTGCGCCATCAACCACCACAACACCCTGCTGCTGACAGCAGGCGGAGCGTCGAAGAGGCCACCCTGGAGCTTGTTGTGTGAGATGAGGAGGAAGAGGAAATCACCAATGCACCAGCAGTCCACCATTGTAGACTGGTGGTCTCCAACCCTCCACTGTTCAAGAAATTAATAAAAACACTAGCTGAGCGTGGCCACAGGAGGGCGCTGCTGCAGCGTCAAAGGAAAACAAAAAGCTTAGAAGCGAAGTTTAATGGAAACCACGGCCGAATCTCGCATTGAGCGCATTCTCTGTGATGAGCCCAGCTGTCAGCTGTCAGACCCCCTTGACAATCGGATTCGGGCCATTTGCTACCTGCTGTGTGAACGTGGGCTTAGCGCTCTCCTCCGAGCGTGTTGAGCTGCATATCCTAGATTTTAAAACCCGGCGTCAGGGCACAGGGTCAGAGAGTAGAGAGGGTTGAGGGCCTTGCTTAAGGACTCAACGGCAGCAGCTTAGTGAGCCTAGGTATCGAACCCACAACCCTGCGGTTAATAATCCACTGCTCTAACCGCTAACCACTTGAACTTCCTCAATGCAATTCAAACTGACGAAGTGGTGCTTCGTGTGTCTTGGAGGAAGATCATGCTAGTCCTCAGCTCACCAGCTTGGTAGCGTGAGGTGTGATGGGTGGAGACTAAGCCAGCAGGTGGCTAAAGTGCAGAGAAAATAGGATTAAAAATAAAAGCTTGCCTTATATAAGGCCCAACTAGATGCTCCTGTAGTTGGAGTCACACCCTAGTTAGCATGACTAACTCGAATTCTTTGGGTGGATGAAGTCACGCTGGCTGCAGCAATCTGCCTCCTCGTCCTCGGCTGCTATCCCAGGCCATGGCGAGAGACACTCGGCTGGGGGTTGTGAAGGCCGCTGCTGCCGTCCTTCTGCCTCTTTAAATCTCACACACAAAGAATTGGCAGGGCATGACCCCGTCTGCTTGGCTATGGTGGCAGGAGGGCATGCCATGTTCACAGCACCCTGCCTGGCAAATCATTGATCTGGGTTAGCCTTGAGCGCTAAGCTAACAGAGCTCTGGAATGCGCAGAATTACAAGCTCGGTCTGAGAACTGACGAGCGCAGTGTTTATAATGACCACGCTGATAATCACTGCCCGGACAACGGGACAAGCCTGATTCGCCAGTCATGAACCCCAGATGCAGCCTGTGTGTGCATAAGCTACAATAACACGTACAGGTGGGGCATGGCTGACGGCAAAGCAGCATGGCCTGGGATTCGAACCCCGCGAACTCACCACCCCCGGGCCATAGCGGTAGCGCATTAGACGGCTGAGACTCACAGAACCCTGCAAAAAAAAAAAAACTTTCAATGGAAGTCAATGTGAGAATTGGCATTTCTTGCTCCTGGGCTCCCCCTACAGGCGGGAAGTGGAATTTGCACCGTGAGTTACCCCTCTTTGTGTGCCGAACCCGGAATAGCAACGATAGGGATTCTCCCACAATTAATAACTCCCAGTTACAGACAGTGTAGCGTCAACACACAGCAAACCGGGCTGTCGGGTTCGCTAAGCGCTACGCCTGGGCCTTTGCTCGAGCCATGATCGAGTCTCTACTGTTGGCTGGCGGTGGGCCGGTGCACTGTGGACCGCTAGTATGAGTTGAAGTGGGTCAGGAAACACGGAGCACTGTATGCAGTCTGCATGGCTAATAGTAGCTGGTGCTAACCACACTGCTACAGGTGCAGCCAACTGGTGCACTGAGGGGACTGTCTCTAAAGGCTAGTATTGGGAACCCAGGTGAACCCAGGTGAATACAGGTGAATACAGGTGAATATACTCATTGCCTTGTTTATAAGCATGTTTGGGTGGTGTTGGGTGGTTGCCTCACACATGCACACGGATACATGCTCATCACTATTAAACACCACATGTGCTCTATACGGAAAGAGGTCGCAGCCAGCATCACTATCAGATGATCAGATATCCCACGTCCCTGCTTTTAAGACCTGGCGATTAACGAGTACTGAATGAAGTAAAGAGTTATTAATAAAATATTCAGTGCAATCACAATCACTGGCTAACGCTAACGTCACTTTGCCATTAATATCACTTTGACCTGCATTTAATCTGGTCTAAAATCCAAATCCCACCTGAGTGTGCTCCACAAACCACTCAAACCCACAGAGACATGCTCACACACCGTTTCCGTTGGTTGCTAAGGCGTCGCTAGGTGGTTGCTGAGGTGTCGCTATGATATAGCTGTTGCTTGTTAAGGCATTCCAAGGTGGTTGCTAAGGCGTCGCTAGGTGGTTGCTGAGGTGTCGCTATGATATAGCTGTTGGTTGTTAAGGCATTCCTAGGTGGTTGCTAAGGTGTCGCTATGGTACAGCTGTTGTTTAATAAGCTGATGCTAGGTGGTTGCTGAGGTGTTGCTATGATATAGCTGTTGGTTGCTAAGTCGTTGCTAAGGTGTTGCTATGATAATGCGGTTGGTTGGTAAGGTGCTGCTATGATATAGCTGTTGGCTGATAAGGCGTCGCTAGGTGGTTGCTAAGGTCTTGCTTAGTACAGCTGTTGTTTAATAAGCTGATGCTAGGTGGTTGCTGAGGTGTCGCTATGATATAGCTGTTGGTTGCTAAGTCGTTGCTAAGGTGTTGCTATAATAATGCTGTTGGTTGGTAAGGTGCTGCTATGATACAGCTGTTGGCTGATAAGGCGTCGCTAGGTGGTTGCTAAGGTCTTGCTTAGTACAGCTGTTGTTTAATAAGCTGATGCTAGGTGGTTGCTGAGGTGTCGCTATGATATAGCTGTTGGTTGCTAAGTCGTTGCTAAGGTGTTGCTATAATAATGCTGTTGGTTGGTAAGGTGTCGTTTTAATTAACCTGTCGGTTGGTAAGGCGTTGCTAAGTGGTTGCTAAGGTGATGCTATGGTACAAGGGGTAAAATGTATGGTACCAAAGCTGTTGCCCAAATGACGGTTGGTCCAAAAGCTCCTCCAATACATTTGGCTATTAGAGCTCTGTCCACAAACTTTTGGCCAAACAAAAAACCTCAGAGCCTACTGACACTCGTACCAGACGTCTTCAGGCGTAACACACACCACATTCACTCTACCTGTATGAGCTCAGGCCTCAGGTTGATGGTGCGCAGCCAGTCGCCCAGTCGCGGGTAGCTGTTCAGGGCCTGCGGCCTGTCCGTCTCCGGCACCTTCAGCTTACACTGCAGCTGCTTACAGATGTACTTCATCAGCTTCACCTGCAGGGGGAAACAGAGCACACAGCAGAGGAGGGAGGGGCGTGTTAGCCAGTGAGGAAGAGGCAGACCAGGCAGGCCAGCAGTGGGTGAAGGCCCAGACAGTGTGATGTGCTGTAACGGCCCTCAGCACTACGCCGAGTCCTTCAGCAAGCAGCCCAGATGCTTCGCGTGTTGCTGCTGCATGATGGAGCCAGCTGAGCTGAGCTGAGCTGAGCTGCATGCAAAAAAAATCTCAGGAATTCAATATTAATGAAAAATGATAAATAATAAGAATCATAAATACATGTCTATCCACCAGCGGGCCTGAGTGGCTAACAGAGGGATAGACTCCATAGGGATGGTGCACTATTCTACTGTGCAGCGACGCCCACACAAACTATTAGCTTGTGCTGCAGCCACAAGCTAACATGCTACCTAAAAGTAGCTCAAATCTAGGTTCAAGTCCAGCTTCAACAAAACTCTGGGGTATTAATCACACTCCTGTAATTAATAGATAGCGTTTTAATAGGCTACAGAGCATGTCTGCCGTGAACGGATCAAAATTGACCCATGAGGTCGTTTGATTTGGCCCAGCAGAAGGTTATTATAAAACTTTTTTTTAATAGTATATAAATAATTAAATGTATTTTAGAAGTATTTTAATATTTTAACCGGTACTCCTTCTTTATTAGTATATTAGGTTGTCCTCCTGGACCTTGGCCAACCACAAATACTGTACTGCAGGCCTACAGGCATCAGAGCCAGACCAGAAAAGTCCAGCCGTGGTCCAGCCCTGCACCAACACCATGACCAGCCTAAGGCCCTTTGCACAATTCCTGCAAAACTGTCACGCTGACAAAAAAATGAGAGCAATCTTTTATATCAACAGATCGTTTCATTCTAAACATTACACAATCGAACCACAGCCTGACTTTCCCAGAAACGGTCCTTTGGTCTTCTGGGCAACAGCTTCCAACGCTTAGTGCTGGGTTTCACACTCAGCACATCACCAGGCCTTGCAATGGTTAGTGTAATAAAAATATAATAATAAAAAAACACATCATAGGAACTAACAGTAGGTGTTACACACTCTGGTGGAGTGGTGGCTGGGACAGAGTGGACGGGCTGTGTGAGTGGAGGTCAGTGTTGGACAGGGGCAGCCAGGGGCTATAGGCCAGCCTTTACCCAATTAAAGTCTGCACCATCCACCCAAATGCTGCTGAGCGCGGCAAAGGCTTCAATGACCCTGGCGCACAACTTGGTCCTAAGGGCATTGCTGCGCGGTCAGACACACCTCTGCAGAGACGGCCTTACGTAATTCGGCTTTTATTGGCTTATTTTTTCCGTCGTTGGCGTACCACGCAAACGCATACACACACACACACACACACACACACACACACATTTGTTCCAAAATGTGCTTGTGTTTCAGTGAACCATCTGTCAAAGATGCTGTAGATACCCTGACCTCAAAACGTTTGTGCAACATGCTGTAGTGAAGCCTTGTATCATCTGAAGAGATTTCTACTAGACTTGCATGATTGGTCAGTTGTTAGAAGGGGAAGACCACTGATGTTCCAATCCAAATCCAATGGAATTGCTACCAAAACCACTCTGACCCATCAAGGCCTGGACTCCACAAGATCTCTGAAGGTGTCCTGTGGTATCCAGCGACAAGACACCAGCAGATCCTATACGTCCTGTTAGTTGTGAGACGGGGCCTTCATGGGTCACATCGGTAAGTTCTGGGAGCCCATGACCCTGTCACAGGTTCCCCGGTTGTCCGTCCTGAAGCACTTCTGGTAGGAACTGACCACTGCATGCCAGGAACACCCCGGAAAGACCTGCCTGATCCAAATCCAATGGAATTGCTACCAAAACCACTCTGACCCATCAAGGCCTGGACTCCACAAGATCTCTGAAGGTGTCCTGTGGTATCCAGCGACAAGACACCAGCAGATCCTATACGTCCTGTTAGTTGTGAGACGGGGCCTTCATGGGTCACATCGGTAAGTTCTGGGAGCCCATGACCCTGTCACAGGTTCCCCGGTTGTCCGTCCTGAAGCACTTCTGGTAGGAACTGACCACTGCATGCCAGGAACACCCCGGAAAGACCTGCCCGATGTTTTGGAGATGTCTAGCAAATTAGCCAGTCGTCTCGCCTTACATTCACCCATTTTTGTAACTGCCCAATATATCCACCCCTCGACGGGTGCCACCAAAACCAGATATGATATGACATGACCAGGCTGATTGAGGTTTTCTACAATATCCACTTTGGTGAATCTCTAATAAACAACAACCACAGTATGATATCTTTGCCCACAGCAGTGCCACCCAGTTCCTCCCAAAATGAACAACAGCCCCTAATCAAACGATCCACATCTCCTTATCTAAGCTGGGCCACATCATCTAGTCCGGGTCCGTACTGTAGCACAGCACTGCCAACCCGACTAGATTCTCTCTCGCTCCCTTTTTTCCCCCTCCAGCGAACAGGGTCGTCAAATAGATATAAATAGCCGTTATTATATGGAAGGGAACAGCGAGCAGACCTCCTCTTGGGGGGCGTCTGCGCTGCTGGCATGGCAACTGAGTGTCATTGGCACACTGCAGCCACAGTGATGGCGGGGGCACCGTGACATCAGCGCTGTGGAAGATGCCGGGTTCACAGCAAGGCTAACAGACGGGTCTAAGGAGCGCTGAAAACAAACGGACAGGGACCGGACTGGCGGGACTGGCCAGACTGAGTGGCCGGACTGGCCAGACTGACATTCCCTTACAGTGCAGGTTGAGCAAACCTGCTAACGTGGCTAACAGTGAATAAAAAGGAGCATGGTGATGGTGTGTAAGAGTGTGTTTGGGTATGTGACGATTTCTTGACGGTTGCAATAGTATCACTAGTGGCTGCTTTGGCATCTCACATGGTTGCTATGTGGTATGTGGTTGCCATGGTTTGCTAGGATTTGGTAGGCAGTTGCCTAGTGATTGTCCTTGGTGTAGCGTGGTGTGCTTGCCTGGCCAAGGAACTAGGTACCCACTACACTCCAACAACAGGACACTGCTAGGTGGTTGCTATGGTATTACAAATGGTTGTCACTACAATTATATACAATTGTTTGGTGGATTCTGGGGTGTTGTTAGGTTTTGCTAGGATAACCCAAGTGGTTGCTATGGTGTGGGTAGGTAGTTGCTTTGGCATCTCATGTGGTACCTAGGGTGTTGCTATGTGGTTGCCATGGCTTGCTAGGTAGGTAGTTGTAGTGGTTAGGTGGTTAGTTAAGTGGTTGCTAAGTTGTTGCTAGGATATTCCAATTGTTGGTAGGGGATTTTGGCATCTCATATGGTTACAAGGTGGTTCCTAGGGTGTTGCCATGTGGTGCTTCAATTGGGTGGCATTGTGTTGTCGTTCTGACTTATTTGGTGGTTGCTATGCACTGGCTAGATGGCTGCTAGGTTGTTGCTAGGATATTGCAAGTGGTTGCTATGAAGGCAGTAAGATATTGCTATGTGGTTGCTATGGCTATGCTGTGCTATTTTATTGTGAAGGGTGCCGTTAGGTTGTTGATGGGTCTCCTTGAGGCCTCTCCGCTGCACTGTCCGGTTTAATTCCCCTCAGAAATTGTGGGACACACGGACACAGCCTCTCAGGACTGCGGACCCCCACTTTACCCCCCCGGCAACATGTCAGGATCTTTACGAATAACAAACACGACACGGGAGGGAATGTTCTGCAAGGCAGCTCCCCTGATCCTCCACAAACAAACAGCGCTGGCTAGCAGGGGAGGAATTTTCCAGCTCTGTGGAGAATGCTGACCAGAGCAGTGTGTGAGCGAGAGAGCTCTCTCTCTCTCTCTCTCTCTCTCTCTCTTTCTTTCTTTCGTTCTTTCTTTCTTTCTCTTGTTCTCTCTCTCTCTCTCTCTCTCTCTCTCTCTTTTTTCCATCTGCCCCCTCTCTCTCTCTCTTTCTCTCTCTCCGGTTTTAACGAGGACAGGTCATGCAGACACCTCAGCGCCGAGCTGTAGCAGCTGATGACGCAGGGAGGAGCAGAGGGGCGGAGGGGGGAGAACAGCTCCCCCAACCAGTGTGGAAGAAGAGGGGAAAGGAAGGGGGGGTGTTTGGCCTGCTGAGACAGGCCCTTTCAGAGGCGGCCAGCCCGGCAGCTCACTGACGCACGGACGAGCCCTGTTACCAGGAGGCCGGCGGCCATAAAGCCAGTCATCCTTTTCACACCTCCACCCACCAGCCAGCCCTCCTCCTCCCGCCTCCTCTAATCCCTGCATTAATGAGCGCGCAGCAGCCTCGGACGCCAGCGCCCGGCGGCACCCAGCCAGGCTGCGTCCGTCACTCTGTCACAGAGACCTCGGGAGAAAAATCCCAACGCAATGAACTGGCATCAAGAATGTTCCTCCAGATAGGCACAGCTGGAGAGCGGAGGCACGCTTAGGATATGGTGAGCAGATTTACAGACAGGTGACAAATTAAAGGGAAAACCTGAATTAATGAGAGTGCGTATGCTCTGAGACAGGTCCGCCGCACAGTGAGACGATCCTTGGCAGGTAGAGAAATACTGAGCAGGTCCACCTGACCTCTGACTTTGGATCAAAATGCCAAAAAAGGGCTTCCCAAGTGGCGCAACGGTCTAAGCACTGGCCCCATCACTGGCAGAGATTGTTCCCCAGGCCTTAAGTGCGATGTCCACCCACCCAAAGACAGTATGGCCACATTTATTTGGTAGATTCTGGGGATTCTGTTGCTAGGTTTTGGCTATAATATCCCAAGTGGTTGCTATGGTGTGCGTAGATAGTTGCTTTGGCATCTCATGTGGTACCTAGGGTGCTGCTATGCGGAACAGGGTTGCCATGGCTTGCTAGGTAGGCAGTTATAGTGGTTAGGTGGTTAGTTAAGTGGTTGCTAAGTTGTTGCTAGGATATTCCAATTGTTGGTAGGGGATTTTGGCATCTCATATGGTTACAAGGTGGTTTCTAGGGTGTTGACATGTGGTACTTCAATTAGGTGGCATTGTGGTGGTTGGTTTGGTGGTTGCTATGCACTGGCTAGATGGCAGTAGGATATTGCTATGTGGTTGCTATGGCTATGCTGTGCTATTTTATTGTGAAGGGTGCCGTTAGGTTGTTGATGGGTCTCCTTGAGGCCTCTCCGCTGCACTGTCCGGTTTAATTCCCCTCAGAAATTGTGGGACACACGGACACAGCCTCTCAGGACTACAGACCCCCACATCCCCCCGGCAACATGTCAGGATCTTTACTGGCCTCATGGCCAGTTGTGCTCTCTTGGACTCCGGAGCTAATACAGCACTGCACAATGAGAAAAGCACAGCGGTGGTAGTGCCATGGTGTGGGGATGCCTGGCTACTTCAGGGCCTCCCTGGACGACTTGTTATAATTTTCAGAGCGATCATAAGTCCGCGATGGGTCATGGGTCAAGACAACGATCTGAAACACATAAGAAACAGATTGAAGGTTTTGGAGTGGCCAGGTCAAAGTCCTGACCCAACAGAGATGCTGTAGCAGGGCCATAAATGGGCTATTCATGCTGTAAAGCTCTCCAGTGTGAACTGAATTAAAGAAAGTGCATGGAAAAATGTCATGATAACAATTCTAACGTTTCATCCAGCCCTAACTGAAGCAAGTGGACAGACACAAAGCATGGGCAGACAAAGGCATGTCCCTGCCTCTTTAAACAGTAGGCCTCGGTATCCGTATCAGGTTTCCCGGAGAATACCATGAACGTAGTCTGCCTAGCTTATAGTGGTGAAAAGCACAGGCCGCCTGAACATGTGCCATTATATCCTTCCACCAGTCGCTGTCGTGGGCTGTGAAGGTGTCCCTGAGCGTCGCCGTTCACCAGCCACCTTTTGAGTGCTTCAAAAAAGAGAGTCAAGTGGCCTTTTTTCCGCCGCTCATCCACGCTCACGCTACACCCTTTAGATAGCACGCAGGCGAACGTCTGAAAGAGAAAGCTGCGGCCTTGAGTACACGGGGGCGGCAGCCGAGGATTACAAAAGCGGCTAGCGCTGAAAGCGAGAGCCTCGCAGGTCGTAGCTGGATCCAGCTGGGCAGCGGGAAGCACCTTGCGGCTGGGGCAAAGGGTCACAAACAAGGACCCTGGCCTTCTCTGCTCCTTGGCTAAGGGCTAATACTAATAACGCAGAGGACACTGATTGCCCCACTCAATAAAGCTCAATTTCCTTTCATTCGAGTCAGGGGAAAGGCATTCCGTCAACGCCACTGGTTAAAATGTGTGTCAAGGGAGATTTTTTATTCCCTTTTTATTCCTTTATGAATAAGAGCTTTTCAGTTCGGCACGCTAATAAAAGAGCAGCCTTGCGCACAAAAGCCTCCACAAGGCCTCAACTTCTCAGTCGCTGCTCATAGTAACCTTGGCGCTCATAAAAAGAGCAGTTTGTCTATGATAGCAGATGTAAAATCTGAATCTAAGCCAGTATAAAAAGGCCTGGGTTTATAACCACTAGCATTTTTAGCCACATTTTCACAGACATACTCCTTGAAGAAAATACGTCCAACGTCCCAGATAACATGCCCATGTCCTGGCTGTACGAGTAGCCCAACTGGGTTCCAGGTTGGCCCCCACATATTGATGCCCAACAGGGTCAGTGATGGGACCAGGAGGGGTTGGACACTGCACATGAGGCCTAGATGGGACCCATGTGAGATTAGGGTGGGCTGTAATCATGGGGCCCATTTGAGGAAGCCCAACTGGGTCCCGGTAACAACCCCTGTACAAACCCACTCAGAGCCCATGCCCACCTGAAACCCACCTGGCCCGCGCTGTTGCTGTTGCTGTTGCTGATGTTAAACAGGCCTGCTCCTCCAGCAGGAGGTCAGAACAGCAAATAGCCGCGTGGAGTCTTGATGTGTCATGTTGATCCAACATCTTTGGACTCTGCCTGACTTTTTTTTTTTCCAAACATGCTCTCATTTGAACTTTGCCAAAGTGTAACGGCAGGAGTGCTGGAGCTTTATGTCAATAAGTCAAACAGATACAGATCCCCCCCACCCACTAACCCCACCAAGGCAGCGGTTAGACGAGCTCCAAAGAAAGCAGAGCGACGCCCGGTTTATGTGCTTTTGTTTTTCCTTGTGTTATCTCTGCTAACATTGACTTTAGGGTTTGGTCAGCGACAGACATTAAGATGATAACCTGTTTTTACACTTTACACTATTTTCGCAGGGGACTGACTGACTGCGGTCTATGTACATGGTTTAGGATACGGCCATGTAATCAACAATAACAACGACAACATGACAAATAAAAACAAAGCAATTACCATAACAACAACCAACTTATTTTAGACCATTTTTGATGGTTCATTCAATTATGAAATTATGATTTAATAATAATTTTAAAATTCTAACTTCAATTTTATAAAATGAAAGTAATTATAAAAAAAATGAGGTGTGAGCTGTTCTACAAGTGTCAACAACAGGTACCCACAAATAGTCCAAAAACATTCAAAAAAGTAAGAGAAATCTCTGCAAAGTCAGTAAAAAAATATGGTGAAGAGACCTGCTAATGCTAATGCTAATGCTGCTGGTGTAGCATAGTGGTTAACAACATCGCCCTTACACCCACACTACACCAACAGGAGTCCTTGGGCAAGACTCCCAACTCTACATTCTCCTACCTGAGTAAGAGCATCAGACTGACAAACACTGGAATTGTAAATCCAATCCAAGTTGTAAAGGGATACTCTAGCCAGATTAGGCCACGCCCCTCTTTTGCTGACATAACTTGAAGGTGGGAGGAGCTTTTGGGATGGATTTTTCCATATTTTCTTCAGGTTATGTCATCAGAAGGACATCTTGAAGATGATATGCCCCCCAAAAACAACCCCAAAAGAAGTTCAAGTTTTTATAAGCTCCTCCCACCTTCAAGATATGTCATGGGGAATGGGGTTCTTTTAGTTTTAAAGGGATCCTCCAGCCAGATTAGGCCACCCCCTCATCCTGCCCCTCAAAAACTGCTTTTCTGAACGAGTTACAAGAAACCAGTCAGCCAATCAGAGCGGGGGTTATTACCATACTTTCATATTTACGTTTTAAAGTCTTAAAGGCACAGTAACACAACCAGCCTGTTTAAAGCCAGGTTACAAGAGAGCTCAGAAAATGGTCTTGATGACCTGAACGACCGCCTTTAGCACTAAGCAACCAGCCCGTCCGGCCGCACGACTCGGCAACGGCAACTTATTCGACCCTTGGCGGATTCAGTAGCGGTAGGTTCCGTAGTCGTGCCTCTCTCGGCCTCGTTTCGCCCTGCATAAACAGCGATGGTGATGTTAATGCCGGATGCAGGAGCTCATCCCTCCTGCACCCACCACAGCCGTGAATAGTCCTAACACCCACCCAAAGAGCTCTGCGGAACCTTATTCTGCTCATATCACTATTGATAGAGAGAGGCCGAAAAAAAAGAAGACACCCACATCATCCAATTCACGGAGAGCTTTCTAAAAAGAGCCTCGGCCCCAGCGAGCTGCCGCTGAGGCATTCTGCTGCATGGTCAGGCAGCGACGGGAGCGCTTAGCTGGGTTTCTTATGAGCGTGAACAGACACACACACATTATATATATACACACACACATACATATATGTACACACACACACACACTGCAGGTAGTTAGGGGATCACGCAGCCATCGCAGAGAACAATACACTGGTGCAAGTGTGACGTCAGGTTTCCTAGCAACCACACTCATGGGTCTTCAGTGGCGTTTCTTTTTTTTCCTCTCTTTTTTTTCTGAGTGGGATTTTCCCACAGACAGAGAACAGAAAACATCTCCAGCTTAAGAGACAACGTCCTCATAAGACACATCCTGGAATATTCAGCCCTTTTTTTTTTTTACTGTATACGAAGTATAGAACTGAAGTGCCCATATCCTACTATTCTACAGTCCGGCTCTGACCTGTGTTTGGGTTAACGTACAGAAATGAATGTAATTTCCATTCACATGACCATTTTCCAAACTCTCTTCATCCCTTAGAATTAAACACTACTGCCCCTTTAAGACTGATATATGTAAACGAGCTCGGTTCTAATTGGCGGCCCCAAAACAGGTCTCGTTTTGAAAACAAAACAAAACAAAACATCAGCACTGATGAGCTGCTGGGCTGCTGGGCCTGTTTTGTGACGTCACAAAAATGCTCCATACTGCCCCTTTAAGACTGATATGTAAATGAGCTCTGCTCTGGTTGGCTGCCCAATACCGTGCTCATTTTAAAAGGAGTTTGAGCTAAAACAGTTCCTTAAACATCAGCAATAACAG
The DNA here is from genome assembly GCF_030463535.1 of Salminus brasiliensis. Taxonomy (NCBI): domain Eukaryota; kingdom Metazoa; phylum Chordata; class Actinopteri; order Characiformes; family Bryconidae; genus Salminus; species Salminus brasiliensis. The sequence goes on from NC_132893.1 coordinate 4,655,520, forward strand.
GCGGGCCCAAAACTGTCGCCGGACAGAAGGCTACTGTGTACGTAAGTGTGCTTGTTCTTGTGACATCACAAAAACGCTCCATACTGCCCCTTTAAGACTGATATGTAAATGAGCTCTGCTCTGGTTGGCTGCCCAATACCGTGCCTCATTTAAAAGGAGTCTGAGCTAAAACAGTTCCTTAAACATCAGCATTAACAGGCGAGCCCAAAACTGCCGCCGGACAGGAGGCTTCTGTGTACGTAAGTGTGTCTGTTTTTGTGACTACTGGCCCTTTAAGACTGGCATGTATATGTAAATGAGCTCTGGTTCTATGCTGATTGGCTGCTCCACAAAATGCCTCATTTTGAAAGCTGTCTAGGCTGAAACGGGTCTTAAAGGATCGGTATCAGTGGGCGGGCCTTAACCGCAGCTGGGCAGGTGGCTACTGTATAAGTAAGTGCGCCTGTTTTTGTGATGTCACAAAAACATGGGACGTTTTTTTCACAGCTTAGTTTTGACATACGTATTCTAGAGTGACTAATATGTTTCAAAACATTAATAAAGCTTATGCATTACATCACTTTCCTCATATTTCTCATCCCTTAGAATTAACCACTACTGTCACTTTCAAACGGATATGTAAATAAGCCTCGTTTTGAAAGTCTGAGTCTGAGCTGAAACACTCCTTCAGCCCAAACCACCACTGAATAGGTGTCTACTGAATAGGTGCGCCTGTTTTTGTGACAAAAACAATAAATAAATAAATAAAAAAACAGTAGACTGTCACTTTAAATCTATGTAAATGAGCTCTGATTTGGTTCTGATTGGCTGCTTTATAAAATGGCTCATTCTGAAAGCAGTCTAGGCTGAAACGGGATTTATGGGCATTAATGGGCGGGTCTACACAGGTGGCTACTGTATAGGTAAGTGCACCTGTTTTTGTGACATCACAAAAGCGGTGAATTTAAAACTAATTTATTTATACATTTATTTATTGCCGCTTATTTTAGACATTTTTGAAACGTTGCCAAGGATTGATTGATGTTTTGGTGTCACCGGCCCTTTAAATGTAAACACAGCGTTTGAGGCCTAGCTTCCAGTTTGTTATAATCCAGCTATCCGTGAAAATTAATATGGCTTTCAGAAACGACCTGTTTTCATCAGGGGTCAAAACCACCGACCGTCCGACTTTGATGGCGTGTTTATTATTTAAAGAGGTGATCTACTGAATGCCTGGTCCTGAGAAATGACTCTTTCAGCTCTGATCTGAAAAGAGGGATCGACAAAAAGCCCTTTTAAGTCAAACCGCCCAAAAACAAAAGAGGGTAAGGAAACGTCCACCTGCGTTAAAAAGCGGAGAACAAAAGCCGGAGCCGGCGAGCCGCATCGCTGGCTCCGTCTGTTATGGTAACATCAGCCCGGCCATGCAGATGGAGGTAAACACAGGCACCACGCTGCCATGGCAACGCGTCCATGACGTCCGCAACCATGACTGACAGCTAAAGGGCATGACCACACCCAGCTCCTCCGAGCCGCAAGAAGAGCATGAGCCCAGACGTCACACCTTTAAGAACAAAACGTGACTGAGCACTGCACCAAGCATGAGCCCCGCTACCCGCGAATAGCAGCGGCCACGACAAGAGACGCAGCCTATTTATATCCCACAAACACAAACCCACTGCGCTGCTGAGCGCTCAAACACACCGCAGCGAACAGGAGCTTCTCATCACCGCAAAGACAAAAGTCCACATCTAGAGGTTTCTTTTTACGCTTAAACGCTTGGAAATTTGCCTCGGAGACAAATAGAAGAGGGTGAAGGCAGGGAAGATCATACAGAAGCATGCAGATGTTCGGTCATCCCTGTTCAAATGATGTGTTTGGTTGATTTGTGAAGTGAAAATGAATGAACTAAACCTCTACAAGAAACCTTAATATGGTACAGAGCTGAATTTCTATGTATTTGCTGAAAATAATAATAATATTATTAAATATATATATATATATATATATATATATATATATATATATATATATATATATATATATACACACACATATATACATATATATAATAACTCAATATTTTGAGACACAAAGGCAATTACTTTACAGATATCAGATATTAAAGGGCCCATTCAGAAGTTTTACTATAAACTAATATGAAAGTCTTCAAACATACTATACATACATATATACTGTAATCATACTATATATATATATATATATATACATATAGTATGAATACAGTATATATATATATATATATATATATATATATAGAAGATACTACCCATTTCCATATATTTACTTTAAAGGCACAGTCTGTTCAATTATATGCAAAAATAAAATTAATCATGTAGGATAACGCCCCAAAACCAGACTGGTCAGCTAGCTTTGCTAACAGAGGAGGACCTACACCGCACAGATCTTCCTGACCAAAAGTTATATATATATATATATATATATATATATATATATATAAAACTCAATATTTTGAGACACAAAGGCAATTACAGATATCAGATTTTAAAGGGCCCATTCAGAAAACTAAAGTTTTACAATAAATTAATATGAAAGTTTTCAAACATACGATATATATATATATTCAGCTTACTGCAGTTTAGCCCAGCCCACTCCCACTAAAGTCATAAGCAGTGTTCCAGCCTGAGCTGCCTAGTAAATAAGGCATAATACAGTATAGGATACTGCCCATTTCCATACATTTACTTTAAAGGCACCGTCTGTTTAATTATATGCAAAAATAAAATTAATCATGTAGGATAACGCCCCAAAACCAGACTGGGCAGCTAGCTTTGCTAACAGAGGAGGACCTACACCGCACAGATCTTCCTGACCCAAGGCTTCACGTCATAGACTGGCTATAACGTATCTTGTCATGAATGTCACATCGTATATGAACACGTCAGCGCTGGACGTTCCTTGTCCACTTCACCCTTCCCTGCATGGCCCCTGACGGCAGAGGGACTGAAGGCTCTGAACATCAAGCGGACAAGTCAGGCATGTGGAATATGGAGGCCCTGGGTTTGCCCCCTTGGCCTTATTCGTCCTTATCCGGCACACTCTCCGTTAGCATTAGCGCGCTGGTCGAAGCGCTGTGGCGTCACAGATCGCAGCAGAAATGCTAATGCGCCAGAACTGCAGCACAACCTGAAACGCCACAGATTACAAACAGGAAAATCACAATCTGCTTGCCTACGTATTTCTATATATGACGTTAGCTAGCAATGTTAGCTTATGTTTAGTTCAACAGTAAAAGAAATTCACAGTTTTTCTGTTACCACAGCTGTAGTGGTTCCGTTTGCTTTAGTACGGTTAGCACTGGAGCTAGACGAAGTAAAGTAAAGACTAGCTAGCATTAAGTTAGCCTAATGCACACAGTATTGCTAAAGATTAGTCGAGAACAAGCCTTTATTGCTTGTTAGCCACATTAGCCCATACGGGTCATGGCTTAGATTAAATTTAATTAGCCAAACCACTTATTACTTAAAAATTTACCTGAAGAATTGTTTAAATAAGGCAAATTAAGTCCCTCAGGGCATTTGGTGCACACATTTTTGCTAATACAGTTTAGCAATGAAGCTACCAAGCTACTACTAAACACTAGAGGCCCTATCTTACATCCTGCGCAAGGTGCGTCACGATGCTCACTGCTATCTTACCCCCCGCCAACAGTCTATTTTCACGCCGTCCGAGTCATTTAAACAACAACAGTGCTTATATATGCGAATATATCTACGCCGATGGGCGCGGTGGTCTCGAAATGAGGTGTGTTCAGGTTGAGGTCGATTTGTGGCGTATTGCTGTGTATCTCAGCGACGAAAAACACAGGACCTTCACTGACTGAAAACAGCCTATCCGCCAAGGTCAGTCTGACCGCACCTGGCTCTTAAAGGGATGGCGAGCGACACGCTGATTGTTTTATTATTGAACGTTACGCCCAAAACAAACACACCCATGATTCATAAAGAGACGTACTACATGACTTTTGAGCGTGTTCCCCCATAACGATCGCAAAGACACACCGACACGCCCCCTAAAATGACCTGTGCAGTAAGGTGCACGGTTGACGGCTCGCCAAAAGATCGCTAAAATCAGGCCCTATCTCTCAACCCGCTGAATTCACATCATTAAGGTGGCGTAAACTTGTCTATGTGGTGTTTGAGCGCAGATTGACTTGTGAGCTATAAAATAATATAAAAATATCACCGTGTAGCCGAACACAGACTCGGACTCGACACACCAAATATACAGCATCGTAAACTCCATCGACCAGTCTGTGCCACCTTAAAAAAGACCTGGAGGTGGTTTGAGCATGGGCATGTGTTCACAGAAGATGATCTAATCTGGGTGGCTACTGAATTGTAGTGTTTGTTAGCATAGTTAGCCTAGCGTAGCTCCAGCATCTGAACTAAAGACGTCAAAGTCAGGACACCAAACACACCACGGCTAACGGCTACACCCGGGGCAAAGTGGACAACTGTGCAATCCTGATATTCGCCAGGGTTTGAGAGCTGTTCTTCTGCACGTAAATATTCGGTCGCACTCAAGCACACTTTTGGGAACCCGTCAAATTGCACAAGCCTCTCGCAAACCATTTCTGTTGTTGCTAATGGCGTTGTGAAAGTTAGATTAGGCAACCTGGTGTGAAGATGAGCTTGGTCACGTGAAGCCCTGAGGCTGGAGCTCTAGCCCTACACTGTCGGGGGGGACATGGGCAGAAACAATGGCCGGCTGACCCTTCCTCCGTCATCAAGGGAACTGGCTGACCCTGGGTGGGTGTCGCTAAAGGGGCTTCCACTCGTCTCCTCGTGTCTCCTCGTTCCACAGGTCTCCTCGTGTCTCATCTGCTCTGAATTAAGCTCAAACGTGAGACACACCACCAGAGTTTACGATGGTTTTTCTAGTCTTAGTTATGGACACACTCATTGACTGCTAGTTCAGCATCTTCTCCATCTCCTCATCAAGGTCTGACCTAATAACCCAAATTCAGCCCAGAACCAGCGATCAGCTGCCGGACATTCTGCGATTCCTCCTCAATAAATGAGCCCTTTCTTAATCCATTTTCTACAGCAACCTTCAGACCTTCAGTTTTACAGCTAACCACAGAAGGAAAGGAGGGGGGTGAAGGGGGTGGTGGTGTTGGATGTTGGGGGGTGGGAGTGTGGTACGTTAGTGCTGCAATCACCTGCTCCACTGTCCCCAACCACTAGAGGAAACAGCCTGCTGAGAGCCCCACCCTCCACACAGCTGGTTGGCTGACCCTCCTCCTAAGCCCCTCCCCTTTCCCCTGTCTTCGTACGTCATGCGATTTTCTTATTTAACAATCAGGCCTGAAAATGCGTAGGAAGAAAGACGAGCTAAATATAGACGCAGCCACAATAGCACACGCCACGAGCGCACCACGAAAACTCCTCTCCAGCACCGCGAGGATGAGGGCCCAAATCAGCTCAAGCCTCCACTGAAATTCTGCCCTGTCCCTTGTTTAAAAAAAAAAAATGAGAGAGAGACACAGAGAGAGACAGAGAGAGAGAGAGCCTTGACAAGACACAGAGCTCAGAGTTCTCCCCGTATAAACTGGGTCACGGGCCTCATCCATCAACTGATTGCACACTGGTTTCATTTTGGTTGTTATTAAGGTGGTAAGGACCTCTGCTTTCAACAGGAACTATATTCTTAGGTGTATATATATATATATTAGCCATAACATTAAGACCAGTCAGTTCTTGAAGGTGTTATGTTGGAAGCCAGGCAAACGGGCAAGCCTAGGAATCTGAGCCACTCTGACTAGGCCCAAATCGCGACGGCTAGACGACTGGGTCAAAACATCTCAATAACCCCCCCCCCCCAAAAAAAAAAAAAATAAATAAATAAAATAATAATCATCAGGCAGATTTAAATTTCAATGCCCGATGATCTGTGCTGGAGGTGTGCTGGAGGTGTCCTGTGGTGTCCGGCACCAAGACGTTAGCAGCAGATCCTTGGAGTCCTGTCTGTAATTAGTGAGGAGGGCCTCTATGGGCCGCATCATCGGAGGGCTTTTGGTAGGTTTGGTCCCACTGCATCCTGGGAACACCCCAGAAGACCTACCTGATGTTCTGGAGATGTTCTGACCCAGTCGTCTAGCTATCGCAGTAGTTCGCTCCCTGTCAGAGTCTTTGAGAGGTCTTAGCGTAATTTAGACTTAGCCCGTCCCGAGAGGCAATAGCGGCAATCTATTTGAAGACATGGACATGGACCATCTGCTCAGGTCCTTTTTAGCTACTGTAAGTCCATCGGGACTGCAATTCCCGTCGGGATTAGTAGTAGGTTCTATCTGCCTGTCTCACAAATCTCTCAAATTCGAGACCTTGCTGCTAAAAGGTCCAAGCAAGTCTTCCTACAGTCGTGAGCAGAAGGCACCATGGGAAACACACATACTGGAGGAGCTGGCAGGCCCTGCATGAGGACGCTTCGCTCCGGAGAGATTCCGAGCCGCCGCTTTTAGACTTCTTATAAACAGACGCCGGCGAGGCAGGTATGAAGAGAGAGCTATAGAGAGAGAAAGAGTAAGAAGTGAGAGAGAGAGAAAGAGAAAGCTAACAACGGCGAGAAGAACAAGTGCGAGGCGGCAGCGCTAGGTTGGCGCCAGGCCGGGATTAGCGTGTGAAAACTGAAGCACCACCTCACGGTACTCCAGCCGGCGCGCCAGAGCGCCGGAGCACCATTATCCACTCACAAGTACAGCATGCTACGAAAAAAAAGGCCTACTGCCATGAAGTGGAATAACAAAAGGCTTTTTGTGAGAATCGAATGCGAGTTCAAGCCTCTCTTGATTGCGCTGAAGTACAGGTGTCAATGAGAGACAGGTGGGTGGGGGGAGGGAAGGGCATCGCGAGTGTGACAACCACTTCAGCTCCTGCTATTTAGTGCGAGGAAATTAACAGGCCGTTTAGGGCCCGTTAACAGTGAATGAGAATCGACGAGCCTCCCTAAATGGCCCTCATATGACCACTTCGGCTGTCCCGACGGGAGCCTACGAGACGGCTAATGCTTTCCGCCTGTCATTTCTGACTGCTGGTAGCTCAGGAAGTTGTGGACAGGCATCTTAAGTGGCTGAGGTTTTGTCTACGCGACGATGTACGTAGTGTGTCTTTCAGCAGCTCTGTGCTCATGAGAGACCACGGTGGAGTTTCCCTACTGGAAGTGGCAGTAAAGGCTATTCAAAGGTGGTGGGTTCGAGTCCCACTACGCTCTTAAGAAAAAGGGATGATATCATCGTAAAAAAAAAATTCTGCTGATTTCAGCCCAATACAGATACCTGGTGCCATCGCTACATTTTTAAAAAGTACATCACAATGCAGTCACTAGGCTGAAACGGTTGGTATGGTATCCCAGGTGGTTGCTATCCTCAAACCGTACATCCAATCCAAAAACTGTAGACGTTTTGCTAAGGAGTTGCTTAGTGGTGCTAGGACGTTGCTATGCCGTCTCAGGTGGTTGCTAGGGTTGGGTGGTATTATTGTATTTGTGTCATTGTGACAAAATATGGGGATGCTAGGTAGTTGCTAGATGGTTGCCATGGTGTTGCTAGGTGGTTGCTATGGTGTTGCTTAGTGGTGCTCGGATGTTGCAACGTTGTCTCAGATGGTGGGGTTGGGTGTTATTAGTATATTTGTGTCATTGCCACTTAAGAAGGTGGTGCCAGAATGTTGCTATGATGTCTCAGGTGGTTGCTAGGGTTGGTTGTTATTAGTATATTTGTGTCATTGCCACTTAAGAAGGTGGTGCCAGAATGTTGCTATGATGTCTCAGGTGGTTGCTAGGGTTAGGTGTTATTAGTATATTTGTGTCATTATCACTTAAGAAGGTGGTGCCAGAATGTTGCTATGATGTCTCAGGTGGTTGCTAGGGTTGGGTGTTATTAGTATATTTGTGTCATTGCCACATAAGAAGGTGGTGCCAGAATGTTGCTATGATGTCTCAGGTGGTTGCTAGGGTTAGGTGTTATTAGTATATTTGTGTCATTATCACTTAAGAAGGTGGTGCCAGAATGTTGCTATGATGTCTCAGGTGGTTGCTAGGGTTGGGTGTTATTAGTATATTTGTGTCATTATCACTTAAGAAGGTGGTGCCAGAATGTTGCTATGATGTCTCAGGTGGTTGCTAGGGTTGGTTGTTATTAGTATATTTGTGTCATTGCCACTTAAGAAGGTGGTGCCAGAATGTTGCTATGATGTCTCAGGTGGTTGCTAGGGTTAGGTGTTATTAGTATATTTGTGTCATTATCACTTAAGAAGGTGGTGCCAGAATGTTGCTATGATGTCTCAGGTGGTTGCTAGGGTTGGTTGTTATTAGTATATTTGTGTCATTGCCACTTAAGAAGGTGGTGCCAGAATGTTGCTATGATGTCTCAGGTGGTTGCTAGGGTTAGGTGTTATTAGTATATTTGTGTCATTGCCACTTAAGAAGGTGGTGCCAGAATGTTGCTATGATGTCTCAGGTGGTTGCTAGGGTTAGGTGTTATTAGTATATTTGTGTCATTATCACTTAAGAAGGTGGTGCCAGAATGTTGCTATGATGTCTCAGGTGGTTGCTAGGGTTGGTTGTTATTAGTATATTTGTGTCATTGCCACTTAAGAAGGTGGTGCCAGAATGTTGCTATGATGTCTCAGGTGGTTGCTAGGGTTGGTTGTTATTAGTATATTTGTGTCATTGCCACTTAAGAAGGTGGTGCCAGAATGTTGCTATGATGTCTCAGGTGGTTGCTAGGGTTAGGTGTTATTAGTATATTTGTGTCATTATCACTTAAGAAGGTGGTGCCAGAATGTTGCTATGATGTCTCAGGTGGTTGCTAGGGTTGGGTGTTATTAGTATATTTGTGTCATTGCCACATAAGAAGGTGGTGCCAGAATGTTGCTATGATGTCTCAGGTGGTTGCTAGGGTTAGGTGTTATTAGTATATTTGTGTCATTATCACTTAAGAAGGTGGTGCCAGAATGTTGCTATGATGTCTCAGGTGGTTGCTAGGGTTGGGTGTTATTAGTATATTTGTGTCATTATCACTTAAGAAGGTGGTGCCAGAATGTTGCTATGATGTCTCAGGTGGTTGCTAGGGTTGGTTGTTATTAGTATATTTGTGTCATTGCCACTTAAGAAGGTGGTGCCAGAATGTTGCTATGATGTCTCAGGTGGTTGCTAGGGTTAGGTGTTATTAGTATATTTGTGTCATTATCACTTAAGAAGGTGGTGCCAGAATGTTGCTATGATGTCTCAGGTGGTTGCTAGGGTTGGTTGTTATTAGTATATTTGTGTCATTGCCACTTAAGAAGGTGGTGCCAGAATGTTGCTATGATGTCTCAGGTGGTTGCTAGGGTTAGGTGTTATTAGTATATTTGTGTCATTATCACTTAAGAAGGTGGTGCCAGAATGTTGCTATGATGTCTCAGGTGGTTGCTAGGTTTGGGTGTTATTAGTATATTTGTGTCATTGTGACATTATATGGGGTTGCAAGGTGGTTGCTATGGAGTTGCTTAGAGGTGCTAAGAAGTTGCTATTCTGTCTCAGGTGGTTGCTAATTGTGATATTAGTTTATCTGTATCATTGTGATATCAAAAGGTTTGGCTTGAATGTTGCTATGCGGTCTTAGGTGGTTGCTAGGGTTGGGTGTTATTAGTGTATTGTATCATTGTGACATAAGAAGGAGATGCTAGAATGTTGCTATGCGGTCTTAGGTGGTTGCTAGGGTTGGGTGTTATGAGTGTATTTGTATCATTGTGACATAAGGGCTAATTCCTAGATGGATATAACTAGATGGTTGCTATTGTGTAACTAGGTGGCTGCTACGGCGTTGCTTAGTGGTGCAGGTGCTTGCTAGGCTTGCCAAGCGGCTGACACATCTGGGTGTTATTAGTGTAGTTGTATCATGTTGACTAAAAAAGGGGCGCACAAACTATTGCACCCTAATCATTTGTATGGGGGACAGAATTAGTAAAAAACATGGAAACATGTGGAACGACGTAGATATTTTAAAAAGGGACAGAGGGACGAGTCAGTCGGTTAAAATCAGGCTGAAAAATATGAAAAAATATGAATATATAATTGCTCAATAATCAGTCCACACTTCTACTTCTACTCAGCAGCCTGTTCTCTCTCCCTGTCCTCAGAAGTCCTGCCAAAAATAATAATTAAAAAAAACATCACACATCAGACGCTAATGAGCTCCGCACCTGTAAACGCAGACAGCGAGGAGCGCTGCGCTGCAGCCCTGCTGTACTATGACTAATCAAATATGGTGAGGTGCAGAGAAGGCCTCGCAGCGCTAGAGAGCACAGGGGGGAAAGTGGCTGACCAGTAAAGTGGCTGCAGAGAGGCTCAAAAAGGAAGCTGACAGGGCAATTCCTCAACAGTCACGACCCCGCTGCTTCCTGACGCTGCGAAGGCTCAAAACACCCTGGACTACAGGTGGAGGAGGAGGGAGGGGGGGGGGGGGGGTGTAGATTTCCGGCTTCAACAGGAAGCAGAACTGAAAGCGGCAGTTTGGCTTGTGAGGCACTGAAATAGCTTGACTGGTGGCACAATATGCCAGCTGTTCATCATGGGCCTCTAAAAATAGAGCAAGAAAACACTTATCTGAAGCCGGAGCACCTTTTAAGGCCTCGTTTCAATCTAACGAAAGCTAATCACTTAGCGCTAACCGTGCACCACCTTCCTTTTAGGATACCCGGCCTCTTAGCGTCTTAGCCCGGCGTCTTGTGCTAGCCGTACAGGTCTGTAAAGGGCACCGGCCACCTGCACACCACCCTCACCAGTAGGCAGTGGTGGCTCAGCGGTTAGAGCTCCGGGATATCGATAACAGGGTTGTGGGTTCGATTCCCGGGCTCGGCAAGCTGCCACTGTTGGGCCCTTGAGCAAGGCCCTTTACCCTGGCTGCCCACCGCTCTGGGTGTGTGTGTGTACTCACTGCCCCTAACACATGTGTGTGTGTGAGTGTGTGTTCACTACCAGATGGGTTAAATGCGGAGGACACATTTCGCTGTACAGTGACAAATACCTGCACCTTTACCTTTACCTTTTACCACGGAGACTCCTCCAGAGCTACACTTAGTGGCGAAGGGTGTCTGTCTTCGCTCCTTCCTCGTAACACATGAAAGCTGGCCTACGATCTAGCGGAGCAGCTCCCGTTCAGTCTGCTGATTGCTGATTAGAGACTTGGGCATCTGGGACGAAGGGAAATGTCCCACTGTGGGATGGGTGACCCATGACCCAAACATGAAGACGGCATGGCGATACACACTGTAATCTAGATAGGCCGCAAGTGCGCCGTACCGTCCTCCGACCGGGGGGCTTTTTACAAAGCATGGTTCCTCAGAAATGAGGACCCAAAAGAAACGGCTCTTACTGGACAGGCCTGACCCCCTGACTGCCCCCTGACTCCTCAATGACACCCCAATTTTTCAATCAGTCTACAAACATCTATGGTAATGCGTAAATCTCCTCAGCGAAGCTTGTTAGCTCAAGTACTTGATCATGCTGAAGAACCATTTATGCACGGACATTGTTATGGATCTACATAGAACCGTGTAAAGAACCCTCAACCCTGGTCTAAGTGAAAAGTAGTACCAAGGGGGTTCAAATGGTTCGTCTATGCAGAACCATTGCTATTACTAAGGAACCCATGAAGAACCCTCTTTTAAAGGGTGTCTAATAACATGAGAATGTAAAAATAAGAAACGTCTTTCAGCTCTTACTGGACAGGCCTGACCCCCGGACTCTCCCCTGACCCCCTATTTTTCCTTCAGTCTACAAACATCTATGGTTGCGCGTAAATCTCCTCAGCGAAGCTTGTTAGCTTGTGGCTAGCGGGCTAGTTTGGCCTACTGCTACTATCAAGGCGTGCCACTTACATTATACTTCATTAAATATTCTTATTTATGTCAATAAATGCTCTAACAAACCAAAAACATGCAGACATAATGAACATTATACACATAATAACATACTGCATTGCTTCATTATGACTAGCAATGTAGTTTCAGGCTTGTGTGTTAGCTAGGGGCAAACATATTAGCTAGCATAGTGGCTACAGGGTTGGATTAGGACACTGTGAAGCACATCGGCTCTCAAATACTGGAACTTTTTGAATGTTGAATGCTATAATAAACTAAAAATGAAAGATTATAAACATTAGGCCAGTATTGTAGCCCACAATGCGGTGCTGTATCGTGACTAGCATGTTAGCTTGCAGCTAGTGTGGCCTGAGGCTTACACGTTAGCGTGTGGCTAGAAAGAGTGTTAGATTGGGAAGGTTGGTCAAGCTTTGTTTTCTGTGTATTTTTATGATGTTTAATGCGCTAAATAATATAAAGTAGAGCATGTTAGCTAATAGTCTGAATGAAAATTGCGCAGATTTTTAAAAAACGACCCAGTCCGGTCAGTACAGCCGTCTAGTCCAAGGCCAAATGTCATCCTTGATGGTGACGAAGATCTTAAATGTGTTGAAATTGAAGCTATAAAAACTAAAGCTAGCCACAGAAGCTAGCAAACCTTGTATATTTAGTAGTAAGGTGCTAACACTGACCGAACTGAGGGCTAAATGCTAAATTAGCAAACAGCAGCACCACATGCAGCCCAATATCTAGAGGTTTCACAGCCGATAATATCATAATATACACTCTGCCATGAAGAAAGAGGTCAAAATGTAAACACACACACACACACACACACACACACACACACACACACACACACACACACACCATGCCTGTGCTGTATGAATAAGGTTAGTGTGCTGTGAGGCTTCTCATGTATGTATTTATCCTACTTGGTGCCATTATTCACAGTCCGATACACTGTGTGTGTGTGTGTGTGTGTGTGTGTGTGTGTGTGTGCAGCAGAAAATAACACCATGACACAACTGCACCGTGAGAGTGAGTGTGTGTTCACCATAACGCCAGGAAACACCACCATAATGCACAAAACGCAGTGTGCACAAATGTGTGCACAGCACAAACTAGCACTACACTCACAGAACCAAAACAAGGGTTCTCTCAACCTTCTTTGGTGACATAGAACCATTAATTACAGAAAAGAACCATTTAACCATGCAATGAACCATTTGTGCAAGTATAAGCCTCACCGGGTCGTCTTGGTTCTGTATAGACAGAACCACATTTCCTTCAGTAAAGTACCAAAAAGGTTCTCTAACCTTCTTTGTGGAGCCCTTTTCGGTTCTATATAGAACCACTTTTGAAATGCTTCTTTCAGGAAGCATAAACAGCAGGCACTCGGTCAAGCTGCAGAACCATTTATGCACTGACACTGTTCTTTAAGTTGTTATGGTTCTAGGTAGAACCATGTACAGACCTCTCAACCTTCTTTCAACTGAGAAATTAGTAACTAATAGTACCAAAAGGGTTCTTTGACAATTTTAAGGAGTCTTTTTGGGTTCTATATATATAAGCACTTTACCAAAGGTTCGGTAATAACAGGCACCTGACCATGGTGAAGAACCACGAAGAACCACTGAGGCATTCAAACGGTTCATTGAATTGCCATGGGTCTACATAGAACCGCTGCTATTACTAAAGAACCCTTAAAGAACCCTCTTTTTGTTTAAAAGGTGTATAGCACAAATGCACTGTTTAGCATTAAACAGCACTACACTCTCTGCAAAAGGGTTCTTTGACTTTTTTGTGGAGCCCTTTTCGGTTCTACATGCATAATCGTTTTCCGAAAGATTCCCTACAGAACCATTAACATCATGGTGAAGAACCATATAAACATTGAGATGTCCTGCTTCAATAAAAAGGAACCCCGAAAAAGGAACCCCTCTTTTGCAGTCAGCACAAAGCAGAGTTCTACACTCTTAGCCAAAAGGGTTCTAGATAGTACCAAAAAAGGTTCTTTGACTTGTAAGAATAGTGGAACCCTTTCTGGTGAGAGGCACCATGGTCAATCATGGTGAGGAACCAGTTAGGAGTTCAAGTGTTTTGCTATGTGAGTTGTCATGGTTCTACAAAGCAGAACCCTGAAGAACCCTCTGTCCAACACAAATGCAGTGTGTTCAGCATGCAGCAGCCCCTCAGCCCAGCTGCAGAGTGCGTGCATCAGTAAACAGCATCAGCAGAAAATAGGAAAGCAGTGCATGAAGCTAAAGCCCTGAATGCAGCCCAGCAGCCATGCACGAGGCTGGGGGCAGCACGGGGCACATAGCGAAAGAAGGGGTGAAGAGTAAAAGAGCGCGCGCGAGAGTGAGAGAGACAGACAGAGCGAGAGGGCCCTGCATGCACCGTGGTCTGATCTGCCAACCACCCCCCACTACCCCCCACTACCCTCACCCCCACCACCATCCCCATCCCTCCCTCCCTCCCTCCCTCCCTCCTCCTCCTCCGCCTCCTCTGCCTGCTGCTGTACCTCCAGGGTGCGGATCTCGTGCTGGGTGAGGTCGTTGGTCGCGGCGCATTTGGTGCGCAGCCCCTGCAGGCTGGAGATGGAGATCTCGATCATGTTCTGGATGAGCTGGCACTGGTGCAGCGCGGCCGTGGCGGTGGCGGTGGCCGTGGCCGTGACCGCCGCGTCCCTGTCCGGCCGCTCCTCATCGCTCTCCACCACCATCGTCCCTCCGCGCGCAGAGCCGCACTGCATCCCCTCAGCATCGAGACAAAAAATAAAACACACAGAAAAAAACGGCGCACCGAAACGCGCATGCACGGAGCCGTCACACTCACGCACGCATGCACGCGCGCGCGCTCGCTCGCTCACACACACACACACACACACAGCCGCGCGCACACACACACAAACGCACGCACACGGTCACATACTCGCATATACGCGCGCGCTAGCTGGATACACGACTCGACGCCTTCTTAAAATAAAAATAAAAACTATTAAAAATGGCCAACAAACAAATAAACAAATAAATAAATAAATAAAAATAATAAAAACAATAAAAAAAACGTATAAAGTTACTCCAGTGTGACTGTGCTGCTCGCGTGCTCCTCTCGATCTCCTCCCCACGGAACTGTCTCTCGCGCGCACGGATGATTATTATATATATATATATATATATATATTTATTTATTTATTTATTTCATTTATTTATTTATTTATTTAACACAACCCCCACCTCCCCTCCCCCCAACGTCTGTCAGCTGGGAGAAACGGCGTAGGGTGCACTCTTCGCAGTGCACTCTGGGCAATGTAGTTCCTCCACTTGCTGGCTGGAAAACAACCAGCTGCAAACAAAGCACGAGCGAAGGCAAGAAGGAAGGAAGAAGAGGGGCAGGAAGAGTCGCTTTGCACAGTCACGTGTTCACTTTCCACCGCTTTAAAATACAATTGAATCAATAAATTAATAAATAAATAATAATAATAAAAAAAAATATATAAATATATACACACACCGAACAGCCATAACATTAAAACCATTTAAAGTGAACAACATGGGTTACGTCACCTGTCAAGGAATGGGATCTGCATATCAGGCAGCAGTCATTTCTAGAAGGTGATGCTGAAGCAGGAAAAATGGGCAAGCCACTTTGACAAGAACCACACTATGGTGTTCTAGATAACTGGGTCAGAACATCCCCAAAACATCAGGCAACAGGGGGTTCCTGTCTTCTGGGCTTCAAGGACTTAACTGAACTACCAGGACTTAAAGGATCTGCTGCTAGCGTCTTTGGTGCCAGATGCCACAGGACTGAGCCTTCAGAGGTTTTGTGAAGACTTGGTGCTGTCTTCATTTCTGTTTCCTGCCACCCTGAGAAGCTTTTCTTGGTCACTACCACAAAGGCCACATGCAAGTCACTAATACACCGCCATGCTAAGCCGAGCTAGGCTATGAAAGGGCCCATGTCCTTGAGTTTTCTCACACTTTATGACATTTGTGTACTTCTATGTACCACAACCAGGCACACGACCATTTTCCTTCTTCTGCTATTAGACAGGGCCTTATTGTTACGGTGCCTTTAGGATTGATGTATGTAAATAAGCTCTGCTCTGATTGGCTGCCATGTAAGGTGTAGTAAGGTGTAGTAGCCTGGGCCATACAGCCTTTATCACGTTACAGTGAAATAGTGGGGGTGCTCACATACGTATGTGGATACATGTAAATACAGACATATGTAAATGAGCTGTTTTTGTGATGTCATAAAAACAATCAAATCAAGGAGGCAGTTGGGGGATGTATTTCTCCATGGTTCTGGCCCTTTAAAACATGACTAGGTGGGAGGAGGACGGCACTCCACAGACAGACTGGCTGGCTGTAAGAAATGCTCATTATTGCCTATAGATAATAGGTGGAATTTGATATATATGGTTTTTAATATTTGCTCACATGGCCTTCGACACAGTGTGATAGTAGCTGCAGAGTCTGATCAGGCCTTTAGATGAGTGCATTACTGTGAGCGAGAATGAGAGTGGAAGTAGGTTGAGGTCTCGGGACACGCTGACAACGAAGCCGTCGCAAATATTTCTCATCTCTCGGAAGGTGTGATGTTCTCCCATGTTAAACGTTCCCGTCTCACTGCTGAGTCACTCTCCAAGCACTGCCTCTCACTCCATCTGTCCCTTAGCGAACACTCTGTCTCAGAAAGGCCTCACTGCCTGTCCCTGAGCCGGATCACGCCGAAGCACAGTTTCCAGACTCTCACTGTACTGTGCCCTATTCCAGTCATGCAGGCCACTAAAACATCTGGCAGTGGTCGGGCAAGACCCCCATAGTCCAGCCGACACGACTTACCAGCAGACCTTTCTCAGGTTGTGTGCGGGGTGTAGTTGTCTTAGTTGCACAAAAGGTCAAACTCAAGAATGGTGTAATTAACGGTAACGGTCATTTAACAGTAATTAACACTTTAAATCATGAGCTTATAATTCGGTTATTAATTGTATTAAGTATCCACTATGGATTATTCAGTAAAAACTATGAATTATTCAGTACCTACTATTAATAGTTCAGTAAGTACTATGGATTATTCAATTAATAGTATACAATTTTTAGCATCCACTATGAATTATTCAGCTACTATTAATCAGGTTATTAATTTACTACTTTACACAGTAAAGACTATGAATTATTTAATAACTACTATGATTTTGTAGTATCCACTATGCATTATTCAGTATTTACATTCATTATTTATTATCCAATATTAATTTCAATTACCACTTTGAATTAATTTGTATCCACTATGAATTTTTCAGTATGCAAAATGCATTATTTATGTCCACCATGAATTCATCAGTAACCATTTGTGTATGTACAATGCATTTTTTAGGACCCACTATGAATTATTTAATAACTACTATGATTTTGTAGTATCCACTATGAATCTTTCAGTATGCACAATGCATTATTTATATCCACTATTACTGAAGCTGTAGCCACTATGATTTTTTTAACAACTATGAATTAGTCAGTATCTACTATGAATTATTTAGTAACCACTATTAATTATTAAGCATTTACAATGCAATTTGCAGCAACCATGAATTATACAGTTATTACTTGCACTATTCAGTATCCACTATGAATTTTTAAGTACGCACGATGCATTATTTATATCCACTATGAAATAATCAGTAACCACTATGAATTAGTCAGTATCTACCATGAATTATTCAGAGTATGTACAACACATTTATTAGCAATTATGAATTATTCAGTTATTACTGTGCATTATGCAGTTTCCACTATGAATTATTCAGTATGCACAAAGTAATATTTATCTCCACTATGAATTCATCAGTAACCAGTATGAGTTTTAGTAACCACTATGAATTACATAGTACATACAATGTACAATGCATTTAGTAGCAAGCATGAATTATACAGTTATTACTTTATTTTAATTAGTATCCACTATAATGTTTTCAGTATGCATGATGCATTATTTATATCCACTATGAAATAATCAGTATGTACAACATATTTATTAGCAACTATGAATTATTCAGTTATTACTGTGCATTATTGAGTCTCCACTATGATTTATTCAGTATGCACTCTGACGTATGCTATTGCAATTCTGATTATTAATTATATTATTAACTTACTACAATGAATTAGTAAGTCACTGCTATTCATTTTTAGTAACTATTACCAAACTAATATATAAGTGATGTAGTTAAGAGTGAATCTGAATAGAGACAGAACAAAAGGAAACGAAAGGGCCTAAGCAGATTTACGTGAACCTGCCTTACACCCACAGGTACCAGCTCCATTAGTGCTTTGGAGCTGAGGACCCTTCTACACCCAGACTCCCATCAGTACATGAGTATAGTATAGACCCAATATTTAAACACATGCAAACTCTGAGGCTTTGGTAAGGACTACACCTACTGGGGTCTGCTGGTATTACCGGTTGTGGTCTCTGATTTGGCATAATCTCTTTTGCTTGCCATAATTCCAGTCTTCTGCAGCTCCTACCCTTCCTTTGAACCCCTGTGGGAGGTTCTGGAGCTAGGTAAACGTGGTGAGCGCAGCAGCAAGTATACAGTATGGAGCAATGAATAAGAAATGCTGTGTTGTCTCACTAACACCTGCCAGAGCAGAAAGGAAAGCCTCCAGCATGTCATTGTCCCCTACAAAGAGTTGGATATTGCGGTATAGTTAAGTTGTATGGACGTCATGCCCTTCGTTCAAGCACTCCCTAGTTAACTGGCTAAGCTGCCACCAAAGCACTCCAGTCCCCTCACCTGTAGGATGTGTGCGATGTCCACGACGAGCATCGGAAGAGGCCGCAGTGCCCAGGAATTGACCGTCTGAGTGAACAAAACCCCTCGTCTAGACCTGCGTCCAGCTCTGAGAGGGATTCCCATGGGCTTGGGCTAACCTCAGCCATGCCTTTGAGGCCAAGCCGAGGTTGTGAGCCTTAAGGCTTCAAATCCAATTAATGCAACGTGAACAACAAGCAGCTACACTGCAGATACTGTCTTCAGCGCTGTGTAGACTCTACAGGCCGCTGTAGCCCTCATGCTTCAGCTCTGGACACTGAACCCAAGACAATATGGATCTATGAAATTAGAAACACCTCAGGATCAAGGTTTCTTCACTGACCACGGCTGAAATGAGCAAACCTGGTTAACCAGTATAATCAGCATGGCCAAGGTAGTCAAACACCATCATGAAGCTGGTTGACCAGCATGACCAGTCTGATCAAAAGGGGCAACCAGCATGTCCAAGCTGATTGACTAGCACGACCAACACGACCATGCTAGTTGAGCAGCACAACCAGCCTGACCAAACTTGTTGAGCGTCATGACCAATAGGACCAAGAGGGTCAACCAGCTGTATTAGCATGACCAAGCTAGTCGACTAGCATTATTAGCATGACCATGCTGCTTGACCAGCTTGACTAGCATGACCAAGGTGGTCCACCAGCTATATTAGCATAACCAAGCTGGTCAACTAGCATTATTAGCATGACCATGCTGCTTGACCAGCTTGACTAGCATGACCAAGGTGGTCAACCAGCATGACCAGCATTACCAAGCTGGTCCACCAGCTATATTAGCATGACCAAGCTGGTCAATTAGCATGATTAGCATGACGTAGTTGGTCCACCAACTTTATTATTATTGTAACCAAGTTGGTCAACCAGCATGATTAGCATGACCATGCTGCTTGACCGGCTAGACTAGCGTGACCACACTGGTTGATTTAATAATATCCGGACTGCAGTGTTCTTATGGGGGGTCACTATTAATTAGCAGGCTAAAGGAGAGGGGGGGTGATCCACAGTCAGTAAAATGGCCAATGACTGAAGATCCAAGGCAGGTGTCCTAAATAAACCAGCCCAGCTCGGTTATATACACCAGGCCCCTGCATCCAGTCTCTGAATCCTGCAGGCTGCACAGCCATTGGCCAGGCCTCGGCTCGCATTTCAGCCCTGCTGGAATCTCTCCTCGCGTCACAGCGGAGTAAATTGGATTGAGGGGAATATGATAGTCTGTCCCCTGATGACTGAAAGGACCTGAGACAAGCAGCTTTGTGTGCATTCCTGCTTACCTCCACCAGAATCTGGCCTACGACCAGCAGGGCTCAGGTTTTCTACAGCGAGCTGGATTTGACTCCCATTATAACCATTTCCCAACCATAATCATAGCTACAATAGCTACAGATTTTATTAATCTAATATATATATATATTAGATAGCCTGCTACATCCATTCCACCACCACAACTTATGTGCGTCTGGGCCTCTCGCTGATGGTTTGAGGGTATCCTGAGGATTCTTTTTTTACTGTTCTATCCATTAGCAGCTAAGCAGCCCGGGAGCTTGATGCTACCACCACCATGCTTAACAGTTGGTGCTGTGTGCTATGTTGCTAACAAACCCTAGAATCAATAACCACCCAAATCTTTTTGTAAATTCATCCTCATACACGTCTCTCAACCCTTAAGCTTCTATTTAAGGTGGCAAACTATAGTCCATGCAGTTTCGGACACATTAAGAGCTATAAAAATAAACAAACACTAATGCGCCACCTGCAGGAAGACCTGGAGGCAGTTTAAGCAGGTTGAGCTGGGCGTGTATTTACAGAAAAGCCTGACTATTGACTATTAGTGTTTGTTAGCGATGTTAGCCTTGTAGCCTTGTAGCGCAGAAGCAAAAACTGGAGGCCAAAGATAATCAGGAGAAAACCCTGCTTCCTTTGACTTCCTTTGACAAGCACTGGTCTTTAGTTCCATCTGCTGGACATTTGAGTGTACTGCAGCTTTAGGTGCACAAGCTCACTGAAGAAACCTTGCTCATGCAGCACCATATCTATCTGCGCTACACAGGCCTACACACCTCAATCAGTAGTGGTGCGCAGTGCCTGTGGCTACAGCACTGGGTTATGGATGTTAGGGTTGTGGGTTTGAGACCCGGGTATGCAGAGCTTAAGCAAGGCCCTTCACTCTCTTTACTCCCTGCTGCTCCGCTGCATCGCTACTATGTGTGTATGTGTGTGTTCACTCCATGGATGAGATGAGGGTGGAGGCCAAAAATCAGTGTCCAAAACAAATGTAGCCCCCCAGACTCTAAACTATCTGAAGTAACATGGCAAACTCCCTAGGAACCGCCAAAAAAACCTTAGCAACAACCTAAAACACCACAGCAACTGCCCTGGCAACCACCTGGGACACCTAAACAGCCAACTTAGCAATCACCTGAAATACCATAGCAACTGCATGGCATCATCCCTAGCAATCACCAGGAATACCATAACAGCAACCCAGCAACCAACTGGGATACCACAGCAACCACTTAGCAAAACCAGTTCAACCCGTACTGACCAGGTAGCAGCTGTCTAGCCTGGAACTGGACAGTTGCCTGTGTTAAATCCACGCTGTGAGTGTTTAGATTTAACACTGGCAAATTTGCTGTGTAGGTGGTCGCTAGGCCAGTGCTATGGTACCGCAGGTGGTTGCTATGGGGTTGCTTGTTAGCTGCTACATGGTCATTGTGGTGTTGATAGGTGGTTGCTATGTTTTTGGCTATTATATCTCAGGTGTTGCTATGGTATCCCCGTAGTTGCTAAATGAATGCTATAGTATAGCTACGCAGCAAAGTTGTGAGTGTTCAAGTGTAACACTGGTGAATTTGCAGTGTAGGTGGTAGATGCTATGGTACCCCAGGTGGTTGCTATGGCATTGCTTGTTAGTTGCTACATGGCCGCTGTGGTGTTGGCTATTATGTTGCAAAATGGTTGTTATGGTATTCCGGGGGTTGCTATGGCATTCCAGGAGTTGCATAGTAAAAAGTAGTAAATAGTAAAATGCTATAGCGCTATAACACTTGCGAATTTGCTGTGTAGGTGGTCGCTAGGCAGGTGCTATGGTACCCCAGTTGGTGGCTATGATGTTGCTAAATGATTGCTATGGTATTCCAGGTGTTGCTAAGTGTTTGCTAGGTGAATGCTATAGCGCTGCTACGCAGCAAAAGTTGTGAGTGTTCAAATGTAACACTGGCGAATTTGCTGTGTAGGTGGTCGCTAGGCAGGTGCTATGGTACCCCAGGTTTTTGCTATGTGGTTGCTAGATGAATGCTATAGCGCAGCAAAGTTGTGATGCCTCAATGAATCGAAAAACAGATTGGGCGACAAAAAACACATACACCGTCGTGCTTTTCAAAAGATCATTTAATTGAACTGATTTGAATTTAATTTTATATAATTTAAGTAAGAAAGAGCAGAATGAATCCATGTAGACCACCTGTACAGAAGAGGCAACAGTAAGAGTGACGGAATGACGATGGCGACAGAATAACAATCATGAAGGAGTGAAGGGACCCCTCTTGGTCCACCTACACCAGTTTGGCCTGGTAACCAATGCTAAAGACTGCAACGGCACGTTTATGCTGCACTGCTGAGTCACATGGAGAGGCGAGGTCATAACTGAGGTGACTGAGGAAACTGAGGAGTGTAAACGCCTCACCAAACCCAACAGATGGGGTAAAGATACAGCTCATGAAAGGAAGGAAGGAAGAAAGGGCAGTACTGGAATACACAGAGGAGCCAAAACGCGACCACTGACAGACGAAGCAGCAAATAACACTGATTATGGGAATGTGTGGGATAATCTGCCAGATGATAACTGAACACTTGGGTCTCCTAGCCGACGTGCTGGAGGTGGGAGAAATGGGCAGTGTGAAGACCTGAGCCACTCTGACGAGGGACAAATCCTTAAGACCAGATGATGGCGAGACTTGTGTGGGGGGGTATCTCATGGTCAACAGTGGTGAGCACCTACTGACAGTGGTCCAAAGAGAGACTGACCTCGACCAGCAACGAAGAGTCTACCGATGAAGGCTGTCCCACCTGGGCCGAACTGACAGAAGAGCCACTGAAAGGGTGCGCTGGGTTCGGGATCTCGAAGCAGTGGAAGAAAGTCGCCTTGTCCAAAGAGTCGTACTTTCTTTTGCACCACATGGACAACCAGGGCACTGGAATGACGAGTCCAATCCGAGGCGGCTCCACCTCACAACTTTCAGAATCTGCTGGAAAGCCTTCGTGCCAGATACCACAGAAACCACCTCCAGAGGTCTTCAGACTGAGCTACTTTGGCAGCATGTGCAGAAAGAACAGCATATTAGCCAGGTGGTCATAATGTTTCGGCTCATCTGTGTCAGTATGTGTATAAATATATTTATATATATATATATGATGTATCGGTTATGGTGAACGACGCGGATGTTACATAAGAAGCCAGTGGGCGTTCGAATGCTCCTGAGTTTAGACGCAGATCTGTCGCTGTGGCGAACATGGAGGAGGAGTTTGTGCTTGTAGGTGGAGTCCTGAGTCTCAGCACAAAAGAGACACTGACCAGCGTATTAGCCCCCTTCTGAAACGACCAGAAATTAATAAGCCCCTCCCCAATAACTATACCTGAAACTGGCCACAAGGGAGCGCTAGACTACGCAGGTCGATACTGAGCCGCTTGAATCATGAAGACAACGACAACCCTCTATATGAGCTGACATCGTGATCTGGGTGCAAATGAATGAAAGTCCAAAGCGATGGATGACTTTCTTCGTCTTCTGGCTTGCTAACGAGACACTTAGCGCAGTGTCTCCAGCTAACGGCACACTTTTTGGTTGAGCCAGGCTCCAAGGCCCACTGGGGCTCGCTGCAGGCCGATCCGGATGATGAGGGGGAAGGGACAGAGACTGTCCCACCATCACGGACAAGAGCAGGGGCGCAGCGCACAAACAAAATCTGCAGAAGACAAGAACAAGACAATGGTAAGCGTGGTGGAAGTAGCAAAAAACACGAGATTATAATTGAAGAAATTTTAACACCGGATCAGTCAGAACTCTCCCCCTATCACCGTGTGATGCTCCCAACACTGGCAGGGTGAGGACTGACACATGGCCAACCAGGTACCGGCTCTTTCTGAACTGGTGGCAATGCAAAGTCACCGGGCAACCAGCGTGCTAAGGCGCTGTCACTATGACCTGAGGATCGCTGGTTTGGGTCATGCTGCCTGCCTTCAGCAGCTGGAGCCCGAGAGAGCACAACTGGCTCTCTGACTCAGAGGTCTCTGTGGCCAAGTGGGACTTTTCCTTCGCTATCTGGGCCGGCTAACTGACTTCACGGCACGGCCTGCAGAGTTTTTCCCACTGCCTGCAGGGAACTGTGGGTGTGTGTTGAGGCCGTTTCCGTTTTGTGTTGTTTGTGGGGGGCAGCCGTGGTCTGAAGGTCAGAGAAGTAAGCTTGTGACAGCTTTAGTGGGTATAACATAACAAATGGTTATCAGTCTAGGAGTTAGAATTGGTCATCTCTGCACAACAGTGAGCTTTTTTTAAGCCCCCAGCCTTCCTCCATCTCCAGCTATGTTCCCTACCCTGTTCCAATCCATGTTCCTGCTTGTTTTGGATTTACTATGTTCTGACCTTTGCTTGGTTAGTTGGATTTGCCTTTATTATACCTGCCTGTCTGTTATGTGACCCCTCTCTGTTCCATTTAGCGTAAGTACGGGATTAGCCCAAATAAAGATATGCTGCAACGGCAGCCTGCTCGAACCCCTGCATTACAACTTTTCAGAGCCCTCTTTTTCTCTCCCTATTTGGTACGGCCAATTAACCCACCTATTTCTAGCTGCCCCTAGCACTAGCAATGCTAACGACACTAAGAGGGCACACGTCCCCTCCGATAAGACACCTCTTCTCGCACTGCCACCGATTCCCAGGCTTGGATGAAAGCGCCGGGTCCACCTTCTGTGCCGGCCAACATTACTCGAGAGTAATGAGGGGAAAGAGCGCCATCTACCCACCCAGAGAGATCATGGCCAAGTGTGCTCTCCCAGACTCCGACCACTGATGGCAAAGCGGCATGCCTCAGGATTAGAATTCAGGACCCCCCTGACCGTAGCTGTAACGCATTAGTCCGCTGAGCCACTCAGATGTTTATTTGAGCCACTATGAGCAAGTAAATGAGAAGTGCTTGTTGACCGGTTGTCGGACCAGCCTGGTGGACTGTTCTGGACTGCAGGTGCTGAACCAGTGCTCTCACCATGACACCACTTCCTTGTTCAGCTGGTCCTTTTCCTGAGCGCCTTGTCTCCTGAGCTGGCCGTCATCCTCTATGAACAAACACACATTTACCAGATTTAGGTATAAGGCCCGTTCAATTCTCATTCAAGATGCAGGAAAGAGAATGCTGGGTTGCTTGCCTGATGGGAGTCCCTCTACGTCCTCCAGAAGATTGGCAGTGGAGGCTGCAGTGCCTAGTCTGAAAGCACAGTTATGGAGTGTACTGACTGTATAAGGTAGCAGTCTGATGACTGATGATTTAAGCATGCAGCCTGCACAATCTTTACTGGTCTGGTATAAGCGTCTTTAACCATTTGGACCACTATAGATCACAAAGAGACCCTGCTAAACTTTAAAGCAACATTATGTAAAATTTTCAGAATCAATGGGATGCTCCGTGACTTGGAGAAAGGAGGATAGCATCTCTCTCATTCCCACTCCGGACTCTGCACACTGCTAATTGCACTATGTAACTTTTGTGAAACGGGTAGGGCAAGTCATATTTGTATAAAATACTGTAATATCACCTAAGCCTCAGTTCACATGCTTCCTTCACATTCAGTGACAGTTCTGTTTGTCTCAGCTTGTCCAGAAATGCATGTGTAAAGCGTGTCCTTTAGGGGTGGCTCAAATTGCAAATTCTACTTTACAACTGTAGGAGGAGCCCAGATGCAAAAAAAAACAACAACAATTCTCACATAATGCTGCTTTAACAGCAGTCTAAAACCTGAGACCAGAAGAGGGAGAGTGTTTGAGGAGGATACGACTGGTGCTTGAGGAGAGCCCTCTTTTTGGACTTTTTCCGGCGGGTTTTTTCCGAGAAAGATCTGGCGATTTCGAAAAGCTTTTTCCTTGTAGCTGCAGAGATGCAAAAACACAAGTATTAGTCAGAGTATAAACACTGATCAGCCATAACACATTAGCACCACCTGCCTAATATTGAGTAGGCCCCCTTTGTACCGACACAACAGATCTGTTGTAGACCATTCGAGGTATGGACTCTGCAAGACCTCTGAAGGTGTCCTGTGAAGTATCTGACACCAGGACTAACATTTGCAGCAGATCCTTTAAGTCCAGTTAAGTTGTGAGGTTGGACCCATGATCCTGTCGCCGGCTCATCTGTTGTCCTTCCTTGGAGCAGTTTTGGTGAGTACTGATCACTGCATACCGGGAACATCCCACAAGACCTGCCTGATGTTTTGGAGATGTTCTGACCCAGTCGTCTAGAACATCACAGTATGATTCTTGACAAAGTGTCTCAGATTCTTGTGCTTGACCATTTTTCCAGCTTTTTTCCACAACACATCACCTTCAAGAACTGACTGTTCACTTGCTGCCTAATACGAAGATTCCACCCTTTCACAGGTGCTGCTGTAGATGAAGAAAATCAGCGTTTTTACAGGTAAATGAGCAAGGAATTCTGAAGGAAGTAGTTGACATCTTGTCGGTGAGCTACTCTGAAGAACAGAGCTCGGTTCCTCCAGGTTTCTCCTGGACGCCCCCAGTCCAGCCAGCACAGTGTGGAAGATGTGTTCAACTCCATCAGCAGCAGCAGCAGCAGCAGCAGCAGCAGCAGCAGCAGCTCACCTGATTTACCATCATTAAGCCTTGATTTACCACCAAACCAGGTGTTGATATGAGGAGAACTCTAAATACTAGACTCCATGAGGAGAACTTTGGAGATGTTCTAATAAACACAGTGATGGAGAACCACCACCACTTTCTGTAGGAGTTTTATAAGTGTTCATTGTAATATCAGTGTTTTACTGAGGAAATCCACTGAAATACACAAATTCTAAAAGAAAATAAGAGGTAATCTATTAAAATGGCAAAAAGGTCCATAGAGAAGATGCTCCCCATGCTCTTTTGAGCACTTTCGAAAAGCAGGCCGTGTCCCGGTAAGGTGCTGATGTCACACTGAATGACCTAACTGCACCATATATTAGAGTTGTCCTTCATCTCTTGTTACCAAATTTAGAAAGGACGTGGCTCCAACTGCAGCCAGGCTAACGGTTCAGAGCTTGAGAAACAAAAAGAGAATCAGGGTATAATCCTGTACGGGAGAGAAAAGGCATATTTTAATCTGCCCCGCTGATTATATTCAGCAGAGTGTCTCTGATTTGCAATTCAATACAGCACAACAAATTGGGAGACAGCGTGCAGACAAAGGGGGAGCCAGGTGTCCGTCTGTTAGAGTGATCTTTATCTAGTTATGGGAGCAGCGGTGGGGGGGTTGGAGTAGGGCTCGCATGTGTGAATAGGAGTGTTTTCGTTCGTTTTCTGTACAAATATATCCTGACATTGTAGTAAAGCCAGAGTCAGGATCAACAGAATGACTTTAAATGAGTTTTTAAACTGAAAGAGTAAAAAACATTTAGGTTTGAGGTGATTTTAGAGGAAACACACACACACACACACACACACACACACATATATATACATACACTCATGGGACATACAACATATATGTTATTACATATGCAGAATATGGGACATGTAGTTAGATACAGATCATTTATTTAAAGGACAATTCGATTTTTTGCATAATATTATACATATATATACATATGCACATATATATACAAACATATTGCTAATATATAGTAATGCTGACATAAGTAATGTGTTTTATACATACCCATGGGACATATTACGTAACATAAGCAGAATATATATGGGACATATATAGCAGTTATAGATTACATACATATAGGACAATTTTATATTTTTGGCATATTATTATTGCATGCTTATTACATAAAGATAATTATTACATATACATATATAATAATATATTATTTTTATTATTTTATTATTGTTATTATTTTTATTATTAATAATAATAATAATAAATATATATATTTTCCCCCTCTATGACTTGTGGTACATCCAATGTCTATTCAGGATAATAATATTTATTCTAACTATTTTCTTCAACAAATGTCATATCCTATCTATTAATGAAAATAGAAATATATAGTCATGATATCGCTAAATTGCTAAAATGTCCGTTTTTCAGTTGAGGTGTCTTAGTCAACAACTTTTTGATTTATTTTAAAATTGTAAATACTAACAACTGAAAATGAACATTTCTAAAATGGACGGATATATTTTTTCATTTAAATCATTTTAACATCTTATTTTTATTAATTTGATTAATTATCAAGTACAGAACTCCTCCCTGCTACTCAAATATGATTTGTCCCAAGATCATGTGACCAGCATGATGTCATTTTGCTTTGTGGTGGGCATGCTGAACACACTGTGGGGATTAGGATTTTATTTTTCTATATTTCACTTACAATGGCACAGTGTGTGCATGTGTGTCTGTGTGTGTGTTATTTGTGTGTACATGAACTCCTTACATTTGCCCATGTGCTTGAGTTTGTCACGGAACAATGCATCATCTGAGACAGAGGTGCAGGTCTCCTCAGACCCTGAGGCACAATGATCTCCTGCAGAAAGAGCGGGAATTTATTGAAAAACGTAATAAACCACGATTTGAACCAATCTCAGGAATGCAGAGTATGTATGAAACATGAAGCTACTGGCGAATGAAGCCCACCATTTCTGATCTAAGACCCACAGCCTCTTCATACAGCCTGTAACATTTGGAATTAAAGCGACAGTTTGGCAATAATGGACAATGTACACAATTTGTCCCTTCAGCCCAAATCTAGTTGATCGGTGAAGACAGCGAGACTGTGGTGTTTATTATAGAGGTTCAATGGTCCACAGTGGCACGTCGATTGCCGAGATTCTACTGCCCTTTGCCCGGTTCCCTATAATCATGCCCTTTTTGTCACCAGTCGAATCGCATCCTTTGCCCATGGCGCTCGTTTCGTGCTCTGCTACAACTGACAGGTGTGCTCGCTTGTCGTGTGCCATCTGTGACGTCCCAGCCCCAGTTGATTGCAAAGCAGGGGTGGTCATAATATTCTGGTATGACTGCGACAGTGGGAGGAGGGTGGTAGCATCTCGGAAACTGCTAAGTTTGTGGTATGTTCTACCTGTCCCGTAGTGAAGATGTGCCTCCCAATGACATAACAGTGGTGATCCATGGGCCACTAGTTGACGTGCCACTGTGGAGCAGCTGACCTTCAATCACCGTCAATGCAGTCATCCGAGCATCCCACTATTAGGTAGATGGTCATAATATGTACTATGTCCATTTCATTTTTTGCAACTATCGCTTTAACACACATATACACACACACACACACACACATACACTTGTCTTGAGATCATCTGGGCTAAGCGCGTGCAGTGGAGCCGTTAGATGATATCTACCTTCTGAGCATTTCTCCATGCAAGCGGATGAATGATAGCCGTGGGATTTCAGAGTCTCAAACCTCTGACGATCTACAACATAAAGAAGCGGCGTGAAAGGGTCAATGTGGGTTCAGATAAAGGCGGGGCAGTCCAGCGTCTGGCTCCGCCCTCTCTGTTCAGGGAGTGACAACCCTGCATGATTCTTTATGCGCTGATAGTGAAAGATGTCCCCGTCCATGCCTCGTTCATCACAGAGCAGGCACAGACAGAACCAAGAAACCATGAGGAAAATCCAGAACAGATCTAGAACCGTGTCCAATTGTAGCACGATGAAATGATGCGTGAAAAGATGGGTTGCTTAAAAGAAGAGAAAAAGTCATGTGACAATTGACTAAACTTTTAAAACCTGGAAAGGTTTTAAATCTCTTAGAGAAACACTCTATATAACTTCAGCACAAATGGGTGGGGCTTAACTGCACTATGTAAATGTGTTGGGTTTAATGACATGACAATGTTTAAACAACAATACATTTAAAGGGGCTGTTTTATGAACTGTATGTACTGTATTTTCATACACTACATGAACTTCATATACTATGTCAGCCCAGCAGCCAGCCCAGCAGGGGGCGCTAACAACTAATGTCAAATTGCATAAGAAGCAGATGTAATGCCCAAAACAGCTGAAGCCTGGTGGTATTCCATGATCTGGGCCATTTAAGTATTCCAAACATTGTATTCCGTGTGTGTGTGTGTGTGTGTGTGTGTGCACCTCTCTCCAGGGCGATGAGGAAGTCTCGGTTGCGCTGCAGCTCCCTCATGAACTCCTCGTTCTGCAGGAAGAGGGCGATGCGCTCGTCCTCCAGGTACTGCTTCAGCTTCCGGTCCTGCTCTGACGCCCAGCCGGGGGCCGCCCCGCTGCCCGACGCTGCTGAGTATTGCGTCAGGGAGGACAGCGAGGATGAGGAAGAGGAGGGCTGCGACAGGCTGCTCTGAGAACGCTGTCGGAAAAAGAGGTCTGACTCAGTTTATCTAGCTGATACCGATCCGATCCAGCCCCACAGTTTAGACCAGATGAGCTGCTGATTAATGGGTTCAGTAAAATCCCTTTATTTTCAGTATCAGTTTTTATAATCAGACTTTCTGGACTGACTGATTTAGATTAGCACATTTCTTAAAATGATGTTTCATAGAGTTTAATATCTTATAATCCAGTCTGACTCTCCTCCCTGACCAATCAGCTCCCAGCTCCTTTACAACACTGCAGTCTGATCACTTCCTGTGTGAGTGTGTGTGTATGTAGTGGTACACACTCTGGACTGATATCTGTGGTTGTTGGTCTGCTGGTGTGTAATAACTGGTTTATAGTGGGTGAATGTGCTGTGATTTGGATTTATTTAGCATGCGTGTGTGTGCATTAGCATTAGCGTTAGCCTCCACTCCACTCTATTCATTTTACAGCTTTTTTTTTTTTTTACATCATTATTTTAAAAAAAGGGTCACAAAGCATTATCATAATCTCCATTCAGTTTTTTACACTTTGGGAGGGAAACTCGGTGCATATGCAGCGCGACCTTTGCGCTAAAGGTCAAACAAAACACTGCAAATCTGCCCTGCCCGTGGTTTCTGACACAGTATGACACGCTGTCTATAAAAATGGACAAAACTAAGATTGCTACTGTTTTCAGCTCTGAAATACACTTTAGTTTGTGCTCAGAGATGAGCGGGAGTCACGTGGTGTCCGAAACCACATAAGCAAGCCTACTGCTCCAAGGCTGATCACACACTAAGGTGTATCACTCTTCTGTACCTGCTTGTTAGTTGCATTAGCCTCATACACAATTTGGCCAAAGTATTGGGACACTTGCTCATTCATACACACACAAAATCAAGGGTACTATAAAACTGTCTCTACTGTCCAGGGAAAAAGGCTTACTACTAGATATGGGAGGAGCATTGCTGTGAGGATTTGATTGCAGGATGCTGGATGATCACCACCCCACCTCATCATCCCCAACTTCCCAGCTCATCATTCACTGCTCCACAGCTCAATGCTGTTGGGTTTCATACCCCTCTAAGCCCACGCCTGGCCCTACACCTGGCATGAGTTCATGTTTATCTGCTCCAGAGAGTCTTATTCTATTGGCAGTACTTCTCTACAGGGACTAGATAAGAAGCGGGTGTGCATCTGCACATCTGTGTCGGCCAAGTCGCTGAATACATTCATTAAAAGGGGTGTCCACAAACATTTGGACAAATACCCCAGTGACCTACTAAAACTACAGAAATTGATGTGAACACCGTCAGCTTTTTTACGTGTCTGAAACCCCTGCAGGCTCTGAGGCAGGGCCCTGTGTGTGTATATGTGTGTGTGTGTGTGTGTGTGTGTGTGTGTGTAAGTGATTGGAATTACTGATGGATCTGGGAGAGGCCTGGCAACAAGTTAATGATCCATTATCGGTGAGAAAGAGTGCCATGAATCTACCTGCAGACTGTCCAGCTGCTGGGGCAGAATCCGCAAGAAGTCATCGGGGAGGTTGCCTAGTAACGGGGGGTTCCAGTTCCTGTAGCCGCCGACCTGCTGATGCCCGGGCGGGGGATGGGCATCAAACCTGGCATTAGCGTGGGCACACAAAATCAAGGTCAGTCCGCAGGCGCACATTAAATTTAATGATGTTCTTCCGCTCTTCCTTTGTTTGGGAGCTGGGGTCCTCTGGGGCGCTCAGCCACACATAAAGGGGGGGGGGGGGGGGGGGGGGGGGGGGTCCTGATGTTGTGCAATGTTGAGTGAGAATTAATGGCATCCTTACAGCAGGAACAGCAGAGCCTGTGGCACAGCACAGCACACTACACTACCCACACACTCAGCAGCAGCAGTAACATCAGACCAACACCAGGTGGAGAACTGAGTGTGAGAACACAGTGATCTAACCAGAAGAATGAGTGCAATGGCTTCAAAATTCACCAATTACAGAGTTGCTTTTCAGCCAACTCTGCATAATTTAGTCAAGAGTCCTCCTAACTCACATTTTTTACTTCTGCGTCCCAGTTTGGTCAACCATCCATACTGAGCGGAGCCTCAGAAACGGCAGTAAATGAGCTGCAACTGAAACTGATTAAATACTGTGTACGGTGTTTAGTCTGTGGCTCCGCCCCCTCAGTTTGTTTACTGTTTATTCCCATCTGCAGGTTAGAGCTCCTCATATCACATGACTTTTCCAGGCTGGGAGGTATATGACAAGGAAGCCTGAAGCCTTGTTGGGAACTGAACTCATGATCTTCTCACACTTGATGAGCAGCAGTTAGACCGTAGGGCCGGTCTAGAGCTGTGAAATTACACTACATACAAACACAGTTCTGAGTAAATGTACCTACCGTTCCTTTTTT
The DNA here is from genome assembly GCF_030463535.1 of Salminus brasiliensis. NCBI lineage: Eukaryota > Metazoa > Chordata > Actinopteri > Characiformes > Bryconidae > Salminus > Salminus brasiliensis. The sequence goes on from NC_132893.1 coordinate 4,688,170, forward strand.
ATGTGCATAATTGCAAACAAATATATATACTATATGGACAAAAGTATTGGGACACTTGCTCATTCAATGTTTCTTCTGAACTCCAGGGTGTTAAAAAAGCAATTATACTGCTTTTGATGGAGTAACTGTCTCTACTGTCCAGAGAAGAAGGCGTTCTACTAGCTTTGCTGTGAGTGTTTGACTGCATTGAGCGACAAGAGCGTTAGTTAGGTCAGGAGGTTGGATGGAGCGCCATCCATCATTCTAGTGAACACAGTTCTTCCACTGCTCCACAGCTCCACAGCTGGGAGGCGTTATACATTTCTAGCCCACGCCTGGCATTAGGCAGCATGGTTCCAATCGGTTCATGTTTATCTGCTCTATTCTATTCTGTCCTCTACAGGGACTAGACGAGCTGTGTGGGTCTGTGTGCACTTGCACAACTGTGTCAGCAATGGGTGCAGTAGCTGCATGCATTCATTTCCGGTAACTGGTGCTCAATCCTGCACAACGGGTTGGCCCACCACCGTAAAGACTGCTTTAACTCGCTGAGGATGATGAAGTTTCATGCCTGAACTGCTATTTTTATACCCTTCCTCAACATTTCTACTGAGTTAAGCTCTAGACGTTGACTTGGACATCATAAATGTTGGGTTTTTTTACAGCTGTCTGCTGCTTTAACCATTTCTTTCTAGACTTGCTTGTGTGCTTATGGCCTTCATGATGCGCTCACAATCCAGGTACAATGATTCCAGAATTCACTGGTGTGAAAACGGCCTAAAAGCTATTATGGCTTTGCGTCACCAGCAGGAAACGCCTCAGAGACAGGAATGAGAATATGGTCAGAGTGGAGGAACCCCAACCCCCCCGGCCTCTTGCCTGGGCGGTGGAATGGAAGGCAGATCCGCTGGGTGTTTCCTGTCGTAGATGTGCATGTCATACGAGGGCGGGGAGTACACAGGTGGGGGTTCCTCGTCTGAGCTGTCTGGCTCTAACGTCCTCTCCAAAATCTGCAGAGGAGATACACAGATAAAAACACACCCACACATGCTATAAATACAATAGAGAAAATAATTTTTGATGTAGTTTTAAAACATATTTATGTCAGAGAGGTACATGTAGGGTGTTGTGAGGCAACTAAATAATCATCACCACCCTTACAGAACTTTGAGTTGGGGTCTCCACACCCATTCTGACTGTGGAAATCTGTGGATTTTGCTTTAAAGCAACATTATGTAAGAACTGACTCCCCCTACAGTCAGGAAGTGTGTTTTGCGCTTTGGGCCAAATGCACGCTTTACACATGCATTTCTGGACAAGCTGAGATATATAGAGCCATCATTGAAAGTGAAAGAAGCATGTGGACTGAGGCGCTAGACTAATATGACTTGGGTTATGCAAGTATGCAAGTATGGGTTATGGAGTTACGCAGCTTCCACTATTATTGTCCACACCAAAGTTGCAAAGTGCTGTTAGCAATGTGTCGGACCCGGAGTGCGGTTGAAAATATTCTTAGACAGTATTCTTCCTTTTACAGTGCAGCGGAGCATCACAATGATTTTGAAGCTGCTATTTTGAAGTACAAAATGTTACATATTGTCGCTTTAATCTATTGCAAAGCATTCATCATGCTGCATCATTCATGCATCATTCAGCAGTAAAGTCATGCCTTGTTTGCATCACACCATGCATGGCCTGGAAAACAATCTGTCCCGGTGACACTGGCCTGCTTCCGCCCAGCTTGCACCAGTTTACCACAGGGCAGGAGCTTCTATTGTGTGGGAGAACTGCTTGACCTAGTTGCCGCGAGAGGTCCTGGAGAGTGCAGCGCACCACAAAGCTTTGAAGCCCCATGACAAGCTATGGGCTCCTCTCAGGCAGAGGGGATCAGCCTCATCATCAAGTGAGGCAAGTATACGAGCGCCCCAAAGCGACGTCCTGCGTCTTTTTTACTCTCCGACTGAATATCAAACTGCAGTTCAAATGCTTTTAAACCCCCATGAGCTGCCCGAGCGGATGGGTCCACTGCTTTTTGGTCTGCACAATTAGCAGCTAATGAGACATGTTGACGATTACGTGGCCATGGAAGGCTCCGCATTAAAAATGCATCATCTCTGCTTGTTGATGTGTAGATTTTCACTGCTCCAAAGAGATCAAACAGTGGCTGCAGAGGAAGCTCGTGAAGCATCTAGACTCATGCGGTCCACTTTGTATTATGGTTTGAGAGAGGGTAGCTTAGCAATGTAAAGCTGAGGCGAAGCTTTGCACAGAGAGGAATGCCTTGGGTCAGAAAGTGGTAAAATATGGGGCTAATGCAAGCTCAAAATGCTGGACGGGACATGAGAAAGGGAGGAAGATTGAGTCCAGATATATCCTGAATCAGTCCCTATCACTGAGACTCTACGCCCTTGTATGTGAACACCCCGTTTCAGCCCATCAGTACCTTATCCATTATTGAGGAAAGGGGGGGGGGGGGTGTGGGGGGCTCCAGAGTGGTGCAACTGTCTAAGCGCTGGCAGCTTGTGAGTTCAATTCCCTGTAATGATTGGACTAATGCACTGATGTTGATGCTAGTCTGCACGGATGTGTGGTTGGCTTCACCCTCATAGCTCCTGTAGCATCTTGTGATGGGTACCAACACTATATAGACAAAAGTATTGGGACACACATTGTAATCACTGAACTCAGGTGTTGCACTCAGTCCCATTGCCACAGGTGAATCAAATTGAGCCCCTAGCCCTGCAGTCCGACAGGGAGGTCCAAAAGAGCTCACTGAACTCCAGCGTGGTTCTGTAATAGGAGCCACCATTGCAACCAACAACCAACCAGTTGGTAAAATATCTTCTCTCCTAGATCTAGAACAGTGGCAGCGTTTAGGAAACACAGAGAGCAGCTCAGCCACTGAGTGTCTGTCCACGTAAAGTTACAGAGCGGGGTCAGGGCTGAGTGCTGAGCTTAGAGCACGGTGCAGAAAAGTCTCCAACTGACTCAATAACTGCAGAGCTCCAGACCTGCAAAGGGGAACCAGCTCCATATTAATGCCTATGGGTTTGAAATGGGATGTCATAAAAGCTCCCATAGGTCTCCCAACGTGTAGGTGTCCCAATACTTTTGTCCATCTATTGTACCTTCCAGCAGGTTTCAACCCCAACCCAAATCTAACACACCTCGTTTGGCTAATGAAGGACTTCTGAAGGCAGTCATTGTTTTTAGTATTATTCAGTTTACGGTTTTGAAACCCTGTATGCTGTGGATCCCAGGACGAAATAAAAATGCACAACGAGGCAAAGAGGGTCTTAGAAGGGTTAGCAAAAGGCCAAAGGCTTATGCTTAAATGCTTTACATTTGTTTCTAATCGGGGAAATTAAATTTAGACATGAATGTTAAAAGGATTAGTAACAGTCCTGACTGTATCCTCTTCAGGCCGTCGAGCCAAGGAAAGGATCACAGGTGGCACATCAGGAATCTGTCTGCGAGAAGGTGAGTAAAACTGGGATTTGAACAATTGGAAATATAGAAATAATACGATTTTTAAGATATTTTTGTATATTTAAGATATTTAAGATATTTTGGTCACACGAAATTCAGATGCTATGGATGGGTAATAGCTGAAAATAACAATAATCTCATATATCATGATATATATCTTTTAAGGTAAGCACCGAGGTGTTAGCACGCCAGCTCCCAGGCTCGTCCAGCATAGAGGCCGTGGCGTTAGCATGACTAACAGATGAATTGCGGCTTCTGTATATCACACTAACTAAACTACAAGTGCACTTCCCAGTTTAGCAATGCAGCAAGCGGAAACGGGTCCGAACTGGGCCAGGATTAGTCGCCCTGCAGTGGAAAAAAGAGGCCTATGAAAATATCAACATCCACATATTTATAAATGTCGCCTCCGTGTGCTTGTTTGCCTTTGAGCCTGTGTACCTAAGCAGGCTACGGCCTAAGGGTCTAACCTCCGGAGGGATGCTGTCATCAGAATCTGAGCTGTCGTCCGTGCCTTCCAGGCTCATCTGCAGCAGCTGATCGATGGTGGAGTCCACGGCGCCGTTATTGGCCCGCAGGACGCACTCGATCACCTCGTGGTCCATGCTGGGGAACATGGTCTTGAAGTCGTCCATGGCTTGGTTGAACTCCAGCCGGCGCACTTGGCGCGGTGGTTTGCTGTTGTTGAGCTCAGGTGTGGCGCCGGAGCCGCCTGCCCCTCGTGACCCGTTGCCATGGCTGCCGTTGCTGCTGGCGCTGCGGCGGAACAGGCTGGTCATCATCCAAAGGGCCGCCAGCCGCTTGACCGCGCTCCTCCTCCCCCCCACCGCAATGAAATGGTGCCTTCTGCTGTGCCGTGCCAGACCCCGTCCACACTCCAGGACCAGCCCCGACCCTCTAGCTCTGCGTCCGGCCGCCTTGACCACGCCCTCCTGTTATCCTGTCATGGTGCCTGCAGAGCTAGAGAGCGGGGCGCAGGGCCACAGCATTGACTGAGTTCGCCGTCCGCTGCTGGTCGCTGGTTACCAGCAGCATGTAACACTCTTCTGACAGATGACCTTCTCAGACCCTCCCACTCAGACTCCAAATGACGGTCTACCACTGATCCACGGGCTCATGTTTAAGCATCTCCACGGGATCTGCAAGAAAACAGCAGAATTAGGACTGAAGTACCCGGCTTTAAATTCACTGTAAAAAACACAGGCAATAATATTAGCATTAACATTCTGCTAGCTAATAAACCTCAAAAAGCTAACAACCTCAGAATGCTAGCCGACTCAACCTCAGAAAGCTAGCCGACTCAACCTCAGAAAGCTAGCCGACTCAACCTCAGAAAGCTAGCCGACTCAACCTCAGAAAGCTAGCCGACTCAACCTCAGAAAGCTAGCCGACTCAACCTCAGAAAGCTAGTACTTGAGGGCGCCGGTCAATAGCTGATTAGCTGGTACCAAGAGCCCTTCCAGGGGCGTCCGAAGTTCCCCTGGGTGTCCGAACAGCAGTCGCTCGCTGTCTTCCGAGAGTACTTGGGCGAAGTCTAGAGCAGAGCATTGTGTCTCCATACTGACTCAGATCTCGACATTGCCACTTCCAGCACTCCCACAACCCTGACACTCAACACGAGCAACATGGGTCTTCCCGAAGCAACGGAGAGAGGGCGGTGTGGGCCAGCGGAGCATGGAGGCAGGAGGTGCTGCGGTGGCCAATTGCCTTGGAGCCACAAAGTGCAAGTACTTGAATACCACCAAAAGCTGTGAGGGTGAAGATTAGCAACGTTCCTGGAGCTGAACACGCTTGGAGGAGAGCATCGGGCTAGAATTCCATCCGTCCATCCATGTCCTTATCCACTTCTTCCTGGTGAGGGTCATGGTGGACCCAGAAGCTACCTGGAATCATTGGGCTCAAGTCAGAAATACCCTCTGGTGGGAGGACTCCACATAGATGTGGGGAGGATGACCTCCTCAACAGCAAAGATAAGAGTGGGAACTGAACCTACAACCCAACCCAGGCCTCTGGAGCTGTTCAGCACACACACTACCTGCAGCGCCTACCGTGCTACCTGGACCCCCCAGCAACACTTCAGGTTTTAATCCCACTGTCAGGAGGTTGTGAGTTCACATCCCAATTGTGGGAATTCAAGTTTCCAGATGGCTTCAGCTGGTTTTAGCTGTGGCAAAAGTTCGTTTACGGGCTGATCAACTACATTTGAGGTTAGGGGGGAAAGCCAGCCTCAAGCAGAGTTAGCGTTTCCCCCAGGCAGCTACGCTGGGGCTAATAAAGCCTTGGAAAATGGGTAATGGTCTGAGACCAGCAACAGCTGGTGTAACTGAACCCTCAGGCCGAGAACAAAAGTGCGGGTTCGTCCCCTGCTCTGCGCAGCTGTGTTGGGGGCCCGTTTAAGCTGTTAGCAAACTAATGATACAGCACAGCAGGACATCTTCCTCGTTTAGAACATGAGCTGGACCCTAGCCTACAACCGACGGCCCATACACACCCCCAAGCCCAGTGGTCCGCAAGTATTTCGGTGCAGTAAAGTGGCATTTTAATTACAGTACATTTTAGGAAATTAACTCATAAACTAAAATACTGAAAATACAAACGATGAAACCTCAAACTCGACTCAAGACACCCCTTAAATTATAGCACTGGAGCTGAAGCGTTAGCACTGACAGGAAAGCATCACTTTATTTAGCCTGCTAGCAATGCTAGTAACCTGTAATTCAAATATTCATTCATGGATTCTTATTCAAATACATTTTAGGAAATTACTTGAATAAATACCGTAAATACTAATTACAAAACCTCAAGCATGACTTTGCCATTACAGAGCGTTAGCATTGGCAAGAAAACATTACTAATTTAGCCTTGCTAGTAATGCTAGCTGCTAAATAAAAGTGACATGTCATTTAAATATTCATTTATGGATTTTTATTCAAATACATTTTAAGAAATTACTTTAATAAATACCATAAATACAAATTACAAAACCCTGAACATGACGACTTTGCCATTACAAAATAACCCCCAACTTAAAACTTGGTGTTCTTTATAGCCTTTATGTATTCTTTATTTAAATACATTTGAGGAAATTACTTTAATAAATACCGTAAATACTAATTACAAATTACTTTGCTATTACAAGGAACCCCCCAACCCCTTAAAGCTTGGTGTTCTTTAGAGCCTTGCAGCTGAAGCGTTAGCATTGGCAAGAAAACATCCCTAATATAGCCTTGCTAGTAATGCTAGCTGCTAAATAAAAGTGACCAGTCATTCAAATATTCATTCATGGATTTTTATTTAAATACATTTTAGGAAATTTACTCAGTAAATACTGAAAATACAAACAACAAAACCCGGAGTCTGACTTTGCCATTACAAAATAACCCCCAACCCCTTAAAGCCTCTTTAGAGCCTTGGAGCTGAAGCAGCACGAAAACATCACTAATTTAGCCTTGCTAGTAATGCTAGAAACCTGTCATTCAATATTCATTCATGGATTCTTATTCAAATACATTTTAGGAAATTTATTTTTACCGTAAATAATACAAAAAATACAAATTACGAAACCCCAAGCATGACTTTGCCATTTCAGAGCGTTAGCATTGGCAAGAAAACATCCCCAATTTAGCCTTGCTAGTAATGCTAGCTGCTAAATAAAAGTGACCGGCCATTTAAATATTCATCAATGGATTTCTACTCAAATACATTTTAGAAAATTACTTTAATAAATACCATAATTACAAATTACAAAACCCCGAGCATGACTTTGCCATTACAAAATAACACCCAACCCCTTTGGTGTTCTTTATAGCCTTGGAGCTGAAGCAGCATGAAAACATCACTAATTTAGCTTTGCTAGTAATGCTAGCTGCTAAATAAAAGTGACCGGTCATTCAAATATTCATTCATGGATTCTTATTTAAATACATTTTAGAAAATTACTTAATCTCTCACTAAAACTACATCTTAGGAAATTTACCCAGTAAATACCATAAATACAAATTACAAAACCCCGAGCATGACCCCAACAACCCCTTAAAGTTTGGTGTTACATAAATACATTTTAGGAAATTACTTTAATAAATACTTTAAATACTAATTACAAAACCCAGAGCATGACTTTGCCAATACAAGGCAACATTGCCCCTTAAAGCTCTGTGTTCTTCAGGGCCTGAGCTGAAGTCTGGAATCGCTTGTTATCAGTGTTGTAACACTACAGTGTATTGTACTGTAACGTGACTAGCACTAGATGCTAGAGCGCTCCATCAGGAAGCTCTAAAGCCCAACCTTTCTTTCAAATATTGTACTTTTACACGTTTTAAAACTGAAAATATAAATATTAACTTTATTAACTTGTCTTTTAGCCAAATCTGCTAAAATCTGCTTTAACAGAAACTCAAACATCATCATAAAAAAGTGATGCGAGAAGACCTTGCAAAAGACCAACGACAAACTCCTTGAACTACAGCGGAAGGAAAAAATAGCTGGAACAGTCTAAATTTAGCCGAGTAATGTCCAGACACTAACTGTGGTAAGCCCGTCCTGTTCTGCAGCAGGAAGGGAGAACCTGCTCACTTCCCCAGCATCCACCGAGTCGGAGGAGCGGGAGCAGGAGATGAAGGCTGCTCCTGAACTGAATTAATTGACTTCGAGTTCTTGAACTCGAGCCCAAAGCCACAAGGATTCAGAGTGGCACCCTGACTTGGGGAAGGATTTGGTCGCAGGCCAATAGTAACACACACAAAAAAAGGTGTCAGCCTTATTTCGGGCCCTCTAACAAGCTGCTCTTCCATCCCACCAACCACAAACAACAACCACGCTCTACAGGTGTGCTCTCATTAAAATGGAATGGCTCCCAAAGCAGAGCTTTTCCTTCACCTTAGGCTTGCAGCTAATGTGTCAAGAAGGAACTCTGCTGCCAAGCCCCCAGACATAAAACTGTTCTCCTATGAGAAGTGCTAGTTTTACTGAATCAATTGAGAAAGGATGAGGCTTCTGCATGAACCAGATCCCCAACGAAATGCGGGCGGCTGACAGCTGTCTCTGGCGCTGCATGCTGGGAGAGGCCTCTTTTCCTAACACTTTACCTGAGGTGAGACTCTGCTCCCACCATCATGTCAGAAACTTTCTGGCCTGGCTGTCAATTCGTGTTTATGCCGAATGCACTGCACAGAGAAACAGACGTTCAGCCACAAAGTCTGCCCTCCACAGCACTGCACTGCTAAACATCACGGCTGGTATCCTTAGAGTGGGACTTCAGCTCTGCGCACTGCGCCACTACTCGCCTCCAGACTCTATGTAGTAAGTGAGGCAACTTTTGTAATGACACACCTGTGGACTTCAGGTTTAACGTGCCATCTACCTAAACATCACTGTAGACCAGCTACACCCCATTTCCGGCCATGGTATTCCCCCTCTGGCAGTGGCCTCTTTCAGCAGGACAGTGCCGCTGCCGCACTTTGAGGAACTTGATAAAGACTTTAAGGTCTTGATGCGGCCCATTCCGGCATCTATGGGATGTCCTGGAACAGGTCTACGATCCACGGCGGCTCCACCTCACACTTCAGCTCCCACTTCAGCTCGGTTCACTACGCAATTACTTGTCTCCAGGCTACAGCACAGCTGGCTCTACCGAGCTACTGATATAGAGAACTGTGGCCTCTAGGGTGGCAAAGTGAGTGGCAGAGTGGCAATACCCAGAAACAGCTAGTATCCAGGCAATGAAATGTGTGGGAGCTCACTGAGTGGTGAAGTCATGCCCACTGTAGTTGGTCTACTAAGTGAGCCTGAAAACAGTGGAAAACTCTCCTAAGACCATTAGGCTTGACTTTCTGCTCTCAGATATGAGGCTTTATCCTCTAAACGGATCTGATTCGAGCCTCGGTTGGCCGGACGTTCCTGGCTACACATCGCTGTCCATGGACCATTGGTTCTGTAGTAATCTGCAGGGATCGCTGTCAAGTCCAACTGATAATTGCTAGTTTCATTCCCGGTTTAATAAACGAAGCCATGTTTTGCCACTCAGTCCGACTACAGGGGGCGTGTTCCAGTGGGAACGTGATGTTCAGGTTAACCTTGTTAGTTTATGTCCTTGGTAATGTTAAGCACAATCCACTGGGTCAGGCTTACAAAGCGCAAAACCCTTGTCTACATTTCCCTCGTGTCACCAAACAGCTTCGATACTAAGACCTCTGAGGGTGTGGTTGGTGGCATGGTAGCTGCCACAACATGTGGGAGACTGGGGTTCGATTCCAGGTCTGGGTGAGTCCTTGGGCAAGACTCCTAACACCACATTGGTCCACCTCTGCAATACCAGTAACCTTGTAGGTCACTCTGGATAAGAGCATCAGCTAAATGCCTTAAATGTAAATGTAACAGCAGATCCTTCAATATCTGTAAGACACCTTTAATATCTGGGGAATCTGGAGGCCAGAACAACACCTTGAAATCTCTGTCATGTTCCTCATACCTCAAACAATGGCACTATGCAACCAGTACCAGTTCCTGTACACTTTACCATGACAGCAAGCATCACGTGAGTCTGGTCAGAGTAAGAGGAGCAGCAGTACGTTACCCAAGTTTTCACTCCACTTCTTAAAGTAGGCGCGAGAAGAAGAGGTCATGACCTGCAACATTCCCGAGGCACTTGACTTGTATGCCAGTCCCACAGCCGACAACAAAAACCTCTGGAAGGACTAGTGAATGTAAATGAAAGATTATTTTGCCCCCGTAGAGTATACTGCGAGAGCCCCTATTCCAGTAAGAACGTGCATTGCACGTTGCCTGACATGATGAGAACGTACTTAAGCTCTCCGATTGGGATAGTAATCGGATACAGGTGTTTACATGGCTATTATTCTTCTATTTATCGGATTGTGTAAAGGATTAGCCACCTCGTTCAATCGGATGAATTTGTATACAGAATTGCCTCAATGGGACTAGTATATTCTGATCGAGGTGCATACATGGACGTACTCTTTCTTTCCCGACTGAGCTATTATTATTATTATTATTATTATTATTACTACCAGAATGCGTGTAAATGCGGCTAATGTGTGCAGTATGGCAGGGTGCACAATCTTGCTGAAAGAGGCCACTGCCATTGGGAAATACCCTGGCCATAGAGGGATGTAGCTCGTGCTATTTCACCTCAAAAAGTGTCACGCTGCTGGAATAAGCTTCTCCGGTCCCTGTCGAGAAGTACTGCCAATACAATAGGACGCTCTGAAGCAGATAAACAGGAACCCATTGGCACCATGCTGCCTAATGCAAGACGTGGACCACCAGCATTGAGCTGTAGAGCAGCGGAACTGTGTTCTCTGAAACGATGGAAAGGCTCCATCCAATTGTTGGGGAGTCGGGGATGATGAGGTGGGGTGGTGATCATCCATCCAACATCCTGTCCTCACTAGGGCTCTTGTCGCTGAATGCAATCAAATCAATCCCCACAGAAATGCTCAATGCTAAAATCTCATTGGTAAGCCTTCCCAGGACAACAGATGAACAGGCACACAATGAAACAATGACTGAGCAGGTGTCCCAATACTTTTGTCCATACAGTGTAATTACAAAGCTGTACATTTATCGCTATGTAGACGTACATTTATTACATGGCGGTGCTCCTTCACACCTTCCAAACCCAGGCAACACGACAACGGCCTAAGATTGCTACTTACACTGCTGCCTATGTTGGCACCTTCCTCATGGTGGACCCCGAGGTATAGGAGACAGCACTGGAGCGCTCCATTAGTCATGCAGTTTGTCTGGAAGCACCAAGGACATTATCTTAGCTACCGAACGATCGTTTCAATAAAATTAGTCATCATATGATATCATTACATCATGATGTTCCACACAGTAGCAATAACAGCCCCACTGCCCCCCACCAGCCCGGATCCAACCACACAGCAAATAAGCATTAACTGACGCCAAGGGAGCTTGTAGGGTTTCATTTGGCCTGCACAAGCAGGCTTCCTGGCTCCTGTTCTCTCTACACAGGAACAGTATTAAATCTTACGCTGCCTTTCTTTCTTCTGCTGCTGTGTCACAGCGAGAGGACTCCCTTCAATTGAGAGAGTGCAACTGGGTGCAGCCATACTGCGACACCAACAAAGGCTCATTTTCCACCCTTCCGTCCACTCAATGCATCAGTAATGCCGCTTTAGAGGCTCATCTGCTGCAGCTTATGGCCCAACTGTCCCCTCTTGGCCGCAGACAATCCAGATTATTGTCCCGTGCTGTCCATAAGGAGACAGAAGGACAAAACAGTAGCAGAGCGATAAGCGAGCCGGCGGCGTCACGTGGGACGACAATCGCGTTCACTTACCATCAAGGTGACCACGTTTCACCTGCGTGGACTCTGCCCCAAAAGTTACGAAAGAAAGCAAACTTGCAGAGCCTTCTCGAACAGCCTCTCCTGCGTGCCTCCTTGCTCTGGCTAGCTGGGACAGCGGTCGCCCAAGGGCTTCGCAGTGCCACAAAGATAAATGATTCAACGCAAGCATCTGGCAGTGACCTGACTGGGAAAAGAGCCGGGCACCAGGCCGGCTGCGCTGAGCGAGACACTGTGGGTGAGAGGCTGCCACAGCAATCTCGCTGAAGCCCCAGCCCGCACGCTGCCTGTCAGGTTGCATCCGGCACGGAGCGACACTGCCGTGGAGTACTGAATCTAAATGAGAGAACAAGAGAAGGAAATTACCCACAAATGGGCCGGAAATTAACAACGGTAGAGAAGTACTGCCAATAGAATAGGACTTTCTGGAGTAGATAAACATGAACCTATTGGCACCATGCTGCCTAATGCCAGGTGTGGGCTAGAGGGGTATAAAGCCCCCAGCATTGAAATGTGTTGACCATCATCTGGGATGGTGTTAGTAAGTGGTGGATAGTATTTACATATATGGTGGATAGTAGTATATATATCTATAGAGAGAGAGAGAGAGAGTGCGAGCGAGAGCTCCCTGGACAAAAATTCTTCAAAGTCATCTTGTGTTTAAGGTGGTAGTCACTTCAGGCTCCTGCAGATGGCGCTGTAGGAGGATGATAAGGCTTTAGCTACCTGCTTGTTAGTGACAGGACTCAGACATTGAGAATAGTTTGTACAGTGCAGTGGGCGTCTTGTCCGGTCTGCAGTTAATGATTGGCTAAAAGGAGCGACTACATTTGGGTGTGGTCAAAGACCATAGTGTGAAGGAAGTAGCTGAATCTGCAGGTGTATGGAAGCATACGGTCATACCGGTCTACCAGCAGTGGCAGAAATCCCAGCATACAGGAAATTCTCCTCAGAAAACGGACGGAAAGGAACCGCCGGCAGACCATCAACATATGGAGCAGAGAGGCATGCACGGCCTTTGCTCACTTCTGCTGAAGAATGACGAGAATCTCCTGTAGACTGTAGGGATTTCTGCCACTGCTGGTAGACCCGCATGACCGTACGCCTCCATACAGCTGCAGATTCAGCTACTTCCTTCACTCTATTACGCCCAAATGCTATCACTTCTTCTCAATCTATGAGTCCTGTCACACACTCTGCAAGTATTTATAGCCCGTTCATTCTTGTGCAGTGCCATCTGCAGGAGCCCAAAGTTACTCCCACCTTCATCATGCAAGATGACTAAGCCTTTATGTATATACATAAGCCCCCAAGTGGTTCTGGTCCGCATCTGTAACTCCGCCTCAATTACGTAGCAGGGAGCAGCAACCCGTTCCGAATGTTAATGCTCCTACTGATCGCCTTGGTCATATCTGAGTGGGCTGGCTGTTGCTCACTAAGCCCTAAACCCCCGGACACTTGTTTTCGACTTTTCTTCAATGTGCTGAGAGGATGGAGAGCAGCTGACGCTAAGGGTGGATCTACTTTTTAAAGCAACGTTATGCAGCAATTTTACCTTCAAATAACAACTTCAGAATCCTGCTGATGCTCCACTGACTGTTATAGGGAGAATGGCATCTCTGTCATGTCCACTGTGGGCCGTAACGCTGCTACTGCACAATGGAACGGAACTGAAATGGAAATGATTCCAATGATTTTTCAAAATTTGCATAAGTTACCCTGTACGTACCAATAATTTACCAATGTCTCAAGGAATCAGGAGGTTATGCAAAAATTTAAATTTGGAATTATGCAAAAAATTTTATTTAATATAAGGTAAACTTGCGACATTCCCTGTGGACACTCCACCTTATTTATTATTTTTTATTATTAATCATTTATTTCTTTTTAGATATATTGAAACATAGAATCAAGACACCATCGGGGTTAAGGTCCAATTCAAGACAGTCCTTAGTTGGCGGTTAGCTTGCTAAACAATTTCCATAAAAAGGCATGCTAGTTACTAAATAGCATTAATAAAAAATGTATATCACAATATAAAAAAAAAAAAAGAAAAAGATTACGATATTTATCACAATATTTCGTCATGTTGATAAAATGCACCAACAGCGTAATTTTTTAAAACACTGCTATCCAAGTACTGTGTACCTGGATAGTACCGTGATTTTTACTCAAAATATGCTTCACTCCATTTAATAAAATAAGACTGATTACACACTTTGTAATGAAACATGCAGATAATCAGTGCTCTTTAAGTGCTGACGACATCCACGATACACTTATAAAAGCGCATTGTGTACCACAATATTATAATATATATATATATATGTACCACGACAACAAAATTTATCACAATGATAAAATATTGCCCAGCTCTAGGTAAGCGGCGTGGCCCTTGAATTCCAACAGATGTCTGCTCTCATAACTAACAACTTGCCTGACTTGCCGACACCCGCACCTCTGATCTGCCAACCGTCCACATTACCAGAGCCAGCCCCACATGCATGGGGTGATAACCTTTCCAACACTCCGCTGCCGGAGCGCTCCATTAAATCAATCGCCTAAAAGCCGTGCAGCTCCCAGCAGAGCCGGCATCCCTCACTGTCGCTTCCAGCGCGGCGTATTAATCTGTGCCTCAAACCAAAAGGCTGGCGGCTAAATTTAGAAGCAGAATCCACGCCGCTCTCTCCGTCTGCGAGCCCATTCCAGAGCGTGCTTACCGCCGCGGGAGCCCGGAGGAGGATGGCCGTGCCCTTGCGAATAACAGACCTCACGCAGGCTGACGTCACCCATAGTTAATGCCTGCACTGATAGGGCCCAGAGGCTGATGAGCAGGGGGGGCTCTTCCATCCGGCTGAGTGGAGAGTGAGAGAGATCAAAGCCAGGACCCTGCAACACAAGAGAGACTCAGACTGTGCTGGGGGTTTACAGAGATGAGGAGAACCGCTGGAGCTGGCTGAGGAACGGGGACATGGGGGCCTAAAATGTTCTAAGCAGGGTTGCAGTAACAGCAGAAGCCTGTTCGTTCCTTCATCAGCTCAGCGCTTCCGATCTCGGCGTCGCCTCCCCCGCTCTCGTCCGAGCAAATGTAATCAGAGTCTGACCACCCCACGTCTCCATGGCAACCCCTCCCCGCCTGTCTGCCGAGATGCCGACCTGATCCGCAGTGTTGACTCTCGGACTAATTGATTCATTAAGGATTACAGGGCCTCGAGGAGGCCCTCTGTTCAGGGATGCGGCATAAAACCCCAGGATTTAGGGCAAACTGATTGAAAACGCGTCCAGCGCTACAGAGCAGCACGCTGCTAAGCCCTCGCTGCACGCAAACCAGCGTCCTGAATCCAATTAATAACTTAACCCCGGCTTCCTTAATCTTATAATATGCTGGAGCGTGGATCCGATCGACGTAGATAACATAACATCATGTATTACACAGGCCTAATCAACTGGAGGACGATCAGGGATTTAGCCCAAATGTGAGACTCCATAGATTCCTCAAAGTACTGACAACCAGTCATCCATTGGCAGACACGGCGGTCTCACTTGGCATGGGACGGAAGTGGCAAGCTGGCACGCCGGCCATTAACAAACGACTGTAAACAAAATACTTCCAGTCAGCATAATTGGGCGAAATGTGAAAGTCGCCGCTGCCAAACGCAGATGCCTTTCAAACTGGCACCATCGCAGTCACAGCAGAGTAGAGGGCCAAGCGAGCGCCGGGAACCAATGGAACAGATTGTGTGGTGTCTGACAGGCTGAGCAATTGCTGTATCACCACACGACCGGGCTACAGCACATAATAAGGCCATAATTAGGGTAAAGTCTTTTTATTGATTCCTGAAGATAACACCTCATTAGTCGCTTCCTGTTCCAAGTAGCGAGTCTATCTTCTTGCGAGGCGAGAGGCTTGGGTCTTAAATGATTATAAGGTTGAGTTGGACTGTTTTCCCTTGTTAATTCATGTCTCTGAACATACTATATGACTTTAAAGGCAGAATCCCCAGAAACTTCCAGAGCACGGAGTGGCTCAGCAGGGGTTGAGAGTTCGAATCCTGAGCCATGCCGCCTTGCCATCAGCAATTGCCGGTGCTCTCTCAGGGTGGGTAAGTGGCGGAGCCGGGGACCCGGCACTTCCCTCCGAGTGTGTTGGCTAACTGGCGATGCCGTGCTGGCTGAAGTTCGTAAAGATGTAAAGAAGTTCGTAAAGAAGCCGTTCTTAAGGCCGCTACCCTCCTAGTGTCTGGAGCATTGCTATTCTATACCCCAAACCTACACCGATCAGCCATTACATTAGCACCGCTGACATGTGAGGTGGAGAACCCTGATGATCTTCATCTACCGCAGCATCTGCTAACGCTAGTCTTGGTGCCAGATCTTCTTGCGAGAGGTCTTGCGAAGTCCATGCCTCGAATGGTCAGAACTGCCGTGGCGGCACAACGAGGACCTACTCCATATCGTACCGGTGGTGTTAATGTTGTGGCTGATCAGTGTTTTAAAGAAGCTATCAGCTGATACCAATACGATTCCAACATCACTGCGCATCCCTACTTTAAAAAAACTAGCTGGTACTCATTGCTAAATACACGATATGTCCAAATGTTTGTGGACACCCCTTGCAATGAATGCATTGAGATTTGGAGCAGTGGAACTGCTGGAAAGGCTCCAAGAGTTGGGGAAGTTCGTAAAAAGATGTAAAGAAGTTCGTAAAGTCGTTCGTAAAGCCGTTACCCTCCTAAAGTCTGGAGCAGTGCTAGTGCTGGAGGACCTACGACCAGGTGGGTTAATTGGCACTGCTTCCTGCCGGTCCAGGAGAGGATCAAACCAGCATCCTTCTGGTCCCAAGACCAAATCTTTAACCATCAGAAAAATGCCAAAATCACAAAAATGTAACGTCACATTAAAAATGACAGTTAACGAGACATCAACCTGCTTGGTGTCTTAGGAAAACTAGGATACCTTATTTCCTAGTCCTACTTAGGACTTTTCAAACTGCCACTAACGCAACATCATTAGGCAGCTCAACACGCTTGGAGGAGAACACTAACCCTTAGTTCTGAGAGCGCCATGCTAGCAGTGCTCTCTTTGGGACTGTGGGCCGCGGATAGGGCTAACATATAGACGGCTAAGTCACTCAGCAGCCCCAGTTGTGACTATATTATTTGTGTTTACCAGTTTTGGGTCTGCTTCGTTCCGGACCACTGAGAGATCTGTCTAGACCATGCTGTCACTGAGGGTGACGTATTCCCTCAGAATTATAGCCGCTAACATCACTGCCTCGGACGAGTGGCCTCAGAAGCTGAAGACACCGTCCTTGACTCCTTTGAACCTCGAACCTCATTCCAGGCCGACTTCACAAGAGGACATTCGTCTCTGTCTGGTTGATGTCAAAGGCCTAGACAAATCCAGGAGCCTTTCAAGGAACACAACAACAACAACACGAGAATCCCGTTGCTTTCCTGAAGGCCTCGTGCATCCATGATTGGTGTACAAACATTATTTCATATATATTTCTGAATATTTCTTGTTTTTAGAATGTATTTTCTAATGAATTTGTCCTCTATGGCTGAAAATTCCTACAAATTATTATGAATATTATATAATTGTACATTATTACACAATTATCTGCCAGTACAATATATATATATATATATAAAGCATCTGAAATTAAATATTTTCAAATATTATAACAGCAATCTGTACACTATATGTCCAAATGTTTGTGGACATATAGTGGAGGTCTCTGGAGTGATGGTGCTTCATCCACTACTTTTGGTGTTGGGGATGAGGTGTTGGGGATGAGGTGGGAGTTGGTGATCACGCAACACCCTGACCTCCCTAAAGCTTCTGTCACTGAAAGCAATCAAATCCTCACAGCAATGCTTCTAGTAGAAAATCTAGTAGAAAGCCATCTTTCCTGGAGACAGTAGAGACAGTTACTCCAACAAAAGCAGGAGCAACTCTTTTTAATACTCTTGATTTAAAAAAAAAAAAAAAACAATGAACAGGTGTCCCAATACTTTTGTCCGTGCAGTTTGGTAACCAGATTTTCCGTCTTTCTGTAATGAAGCTTTTGTAAGGGACGAAAACGCAGGCATGGCTAAGCGGTAGTTGTTAGCACACTGGCCTCGGGTAATGCCCTTGTTTCTGACCTGCTTCGGCTGAGAGGAACTGGAGAAAGAGAGAGAGAGAAAAGATGAAGGAGAGGAAGGAGGAGAGGAGACGGGAGGAATGATGAGGCATTATCGGAGCATCCAGGGTGTTCATCCTCCTCCCTGCCTCAGCAGAAGCCTCCTCGCTGTGTGCCAACACCGTGCAATTAATGCTAGCGGTAAAAACTAATAATGAGCTGTATGACATGCATAATGGGGCTAATCTGGGTCACGCCGCACAAGACTGCTCTCCACCGCAAAGAGCCGGAGAACACACTCCGGCAGGCCATGGGGTCCAAACATCACACACTCAATTCCAGACTGCCATATACGGCTTGCGGATGGGATCATTAGAGCGTATTAAAATGCACAGGAGAGGCCAGGATGTAACAAGTGTGGGCTGATGTGTGAGCAGATCTGCCAGCACCGATACATAAACAGATCTGCCTGAATCAGCTTTACAGAGAAATGCTGCATTCCCTTCTGTACCCTAAACATACACCGATCAGCCATAACATTAGGACCGCTGACATGTGAGGTGGAGAACACTTATTATCTCCATCTACAGCGGCATCTGCTAATGCTAGTCTTGGTGCCAGATACCACAGGACACCTTGCGAGAGGTCTTGCGAAGTCCATGCCTCGAATGGTCAGATCTGCTGTGGCGGCACAACGGGGACCTCCTCAATATCGTACCGGTGGTGTTAATGTTGTGGCACAGTGATGCAACATCACTGTGCATTGCTACTCTCTGCCAGGAAAAAAAAAAGCTAGCTGGTACTCATTGCTAAATACATGATATGTCCAAATGTTTGTGGACACCCCTTGCAATGAATGCACTGAGCTGTGGAGCAGTGGAACTAACTGTGTTCTCTTGAAGGATGGAAAGGCTCCAAGAGTTGGGGAGTTGGGGATGAGGTGGGTTGGTGATCATCCAACATCCTGCTCTCACTGACGCTCTTGTCGCTGACTGCAATCAAATCCTCACAGCAATGATCCTCCACAATCTACTAGAAAGCCTTCTTCCCTGGACAGTAAAGATGGTTCAGAAGACATAATGAATGAGCGGGTGTCCCAATACTTTTGTCATACCTTAGCAAGTACCTAGGATACCACAGCGAACACTAGGGATAACATTGCAACCAGTTAGCAACACCATAGCAACCACCTAGCAACCACCCAACAACATTACAGCAACCAGCCAAAAACATAACCATCGAAACCACCTGAAATACCTCAGCAACCGCCTAGTAAAAATAGATGAAGCAACAGCCAAGCAACTGCTTGGGAGTGGGAAGCACTTAAGCTGTGCAGCTGTTCTGTGTGTCTTCTAGCTGGTATTTATTAGTTCTGTAAGAGTTCTGGACCGCAGTCGACATCCACGGCTCAGCTCGCTTATTTATTATTCATTTTGTCTCGCTGAGAGAACAAACACTTTCCCACGCCTACGATTTGAAAAGGGGGTCAGATTGGGGGGTTTTTCCAGGGCACAGCTCTGCAGAGATCAGCACTTTCCACCTGAGTTTCAGTCAAAAGGCCTCGCTAATGAGCTAATGAGTAGAATCAGGTGCGTTAAATGAGGAGGAGCACTGAAGGGCAGGTATGGACTAATGCACTTGGTAGTACGGACGGTAAGACGCTGTGTCTTATTGTGCAATCGGAATGGAATTGGAATTGCATTCTGGGATATTTGGCTGTGCCAAGCCCACACTAGTCACGTCCTGAGGCATCCATGACAACCTGGGCGGAGCAAGAACACATCCAGGCATCCCTGACTGTCCCTGCTTGGGCTGCGACCGATGATGTTTCACAAGTCCAGAGGAAAACAAGTACAGACAAGAGCTCAGAAGAACTGAATGATCGACATGATGAGGTCCCAGCTCCTAGCACAGCTTCCTGGAACTCAAAGTTCTCTGAAAGCAACAGTACTTCATTCATAATGAGCTTGAGCTTACCTCCGTTGACCCTGTTTGTAAGCCCGGACTTCTTCACTGTCATAATTAACATCAGTTTCATAGGCCCTAGAATAGAACCCTGTGGGACACCACAAGATATGCTACACCAAACGGTTGCCAAATAATTCACGATAGTTTCTGCATTAGGACTAACAATGGAATAATAATAATTCTAGGGTTCAGAGGGGTTAAACTGCTATTAGTCCACAAACTTTCTCCAAAATAACGAAGGTCTCTTCCACCATCTAGTAGAAAGCCTTTTTCCTTGGACAATAGAGACCGTTACTCCAACAAAAGCAGGATCGACTCTTATTTGATGCTCTTAATTGATTTCAGAAGACTGAGCAGGTGTCCCGATACTTTTGTCATACCTAGCAAGCACCTGGGATACTACTGCAACCACTTAGCAACACCATAGCAACCAGCCAAAAACATCACAGAAACCACCTGAAATATCACAGAAATAAACATTTTACTTTTGGTCGGCTTAAAAAAAAAAAAAAGAAATAATTAATTAAAAATAAACTTTACAATAATAATAAAAAAAAAAATCACATCCATGCTGAACTGCGATCCAAACCAGTAGGACAAATAATTTTACGATTTTTGTGTATATACCCAGATGAGATTGGTGACAGTCCACTTCCAGTGTTAGTTAGCAACATTAGCCTAGCATCTCCTATTGTACACTAAGGAAGCACATGTCAATCAATAAACATGTTCCGGTTTATCGACTGCGTGTCGGACAGGCGGTGAATCCCGCTAACCCGATGTATCGCAGAACTATTGGATGGATCTGTGACGCTTCAGACATCGCAATGATGCTTAACAAACCACACGTCCAAACCTCACGTCTCCAACACATGGCCAAAGCACGACTGGCCTACACAGGCGTCCGGTAGCTGGTGCTGTGAAGCTGGGAACCCCGTCATCTTCCTCCGAGCGTGTTGGTTGCCCGGCAATATCCCACCGGCGGCTGTTCAAGGAGGGGCGGTGGCTGACTTCTACTATGGCCTAGAGGTCGAGAGTTCGAATCCAGAGCCATGCCGCTTTGCCATCAGCAGCTGGAGTAGTAATAGCTTCAGGTGTGGTCCTCCACCCAAACATTGGTTATTTCATTACTCTGCATTGTGCAGCTTCGTCCTCCCCTAAGATAATCTTTCCCTGCTGCTTTCTTCAGGCATTTCTCAGGCTCACGTGCAGCTCTACAGATTTCTAGACAGAAAATTAGATCGTCATAAAAGACACCACAGATCCAGACACCACAACCGACCAGGCTCATCAGCGTTCCTTTATGCAGTGTCTGACTTATAGGACGTATATAGGATCTCTGCAATGAGATCACGTTCTGTGATCTATATGCGCCTGGACATCTATCTTTGGAAAAATAGAACACTGACCTAAATATTTATGCTTGCCTTTGGCTAATCTAGTTCCAGTTAGCCGTGTGAGCTTCTGTCACCCTCAAAAGCCTGGTCATGAAAATACAATGTGTATTCGTACGCTCATCGTTCGACCGCTCAACAAACTCGAATGCTGCTTGAGTTGGCAAAAGCTTAGAAAAGGGGTTCTTCTAGGTTCTTTTAACAGAGGCCATGGTTCTGTACACTCAAAAGGTCATTTGGATGCCAATATGTTTCTTTGCCTGGTTAAATGCCTAGCAAAACGGGTTCTGTAAAGGGTTCTCTAACTCCTAACAATAGTGGAACCCTTTTTATAGTCCTTTAAGTCTTTTAAAGAACCAACTACACAAGATTTTGCCTCATGCGCTACCGCTATGTCCTAAGGGTTGTGAGTTCGAATCCCGAACCATACCGCTTTGCCATCAGCAGCTGGAGTCAGAGAGCACAGTTGGCCTACACAGGCGGCTGGTAGCTAGTGCGGTAAAGCTGGGAACCCGGCACCTTCCTCCGAGCGTGCTGTCTGCACGGCAATATCCCACTGGCAGCAGGCGCCCTCTTTATAAGAATGCATGACTTTTTTTAGTTGGTTCTTTAAAAAAAAAAAGGTTCTATGTAGCATCACAAAAACACACTTTTTCTATGCTACGAAGAACCATTTTTGCTAAGAATGCAAAGAGGAACCATTTAATTATTCAAACCATTTGTTATTAAAAAAGGGTTCCAATATTGTGTCAAAAGAACCATTTTGCTAACAATGTAGAGATTTCAGCACTCAGAGCATTCTTTGAGTTGTCATGGTTCTATACAGCACATGAAGAATATGTTAATATGTTAAGAATATGAAAATATGTTGCCTTTGGTAAAGAACCACTGAAGAACCCGTCTTTTTTGAAGAGTGTATTTTGGAAAACCTCTACTAGGGTTCTATTATTGTGACCAGTGAAGAAGCCCCCTTTACTATACCATTACTATTCATTTACTGAAAAAGCATCTTTCATTCTTTCACTGGTCATACTCACAGAACCCTTTTTGAAGCTACGCAGAACCATTGCTAACGGGTTCTTTAAGGAACATAGAGAAGATTTAAATCAGGAGGTTCTTCTAGGGTGCTTTGGTACAGAGAACTTTTTTCTATGTGTAACCCTTTCTGCCAAAGGTGCCAACGTGATACTAATGGTATTGATAATCATGATAATAATATTTTTATTAATAATTAAGGTAAAGGTGCACGTATTTGTCACTGTACAGCGAAATGTGTTCTCCGCATTTAACCAGCCAACTCCAGCGCCCGGGGGGCAGAGAGGGTAAAGGGCCTTGCTCAAGGGCCCAACAGTGGCAGCTTGCCGATCCCGGGAATCGAACCCACAACCCTGTTCTCGATAGCCCAGCGCTCTAACCGCTGAGCCACCACTGCCCCCTATTATTGTTATTATTATTATTATTATCAAGGAACGCCACGTTTATAACATTAGCACCACCAAATACCATGGTAACTGCTCATTTCCAGGTATCCCTGCTCAGTAATGCTGAACCAAAGAGTAGTGCAATTTGTCCAGATCCAGGCCCGGTGTGGTTTCTGGGCCTTAAAAAAAAAAAGCCTGTGGTTCCTGGCTCTCGGAGGGCCGTGTATGAAGCTAGCAATAATACAGCAGCTGCATATTTTATAGAATTATAGAAATCAAAAATGGGATTATCCATTAACCACCACAGCCACCCAGAAGCTCGGTTCTACGGCCATCACAGAGTGTTCTCTGGGTCTGGCCAACCCGAGTGTCTACTCTGCACAGATCAATGGGATATAGGAGTAACCTCCCAGATGGCTCGGTGTAGCGGCCAAGACAGATGGAGGAGACTAGCGGCTGCACCTTCCCAGAATCCTCCTGGTGGACGGCGCGAAAACCGGGTCACGGCCGTCGGCTGATATCTCATCTCGGAGGGAGGCGAGATGCTGCCGGCGCAGCGTTGTCGGGGTATCTTCAAATTCGAGCTTCCATCATAGCATGCAGAAATCTCTCGGGTCGCCTTTCAGAGATCTTGGCCTTGAAATAAAAGCCCAAGCTCCTTCATTCCAGACACATAACTGATACACCCCCCGTCCTCCTCGTCCCTCCTCCCCGCTGGGACACCTGTGGCTGGAGAGTGGCTCGCGCATTAGCAATAGCCTACTGAATACGGCTAGGAGTTGACAAGGAGCTATGAATCATGCGGCGCGACCGCAGTGCAATCACGGGTCCAGCTCCGGTGGGCGTACTGAAGCTCGGCTTACTCACCCAGTGCTAACAAATTGCACGGCCCAGTTCAATATGCAAATGATTAGCAGTATTGATGATGTGCCGTGATCGATTACAAGCCGTAATGGAGGGGACGTGATCTCCTGGGTGGGCTGCTGTCCTTTCAGAACAGAGCGAACACACATCTGCAGACATCAGGAAGGCAAACAGCTCTCAGAAACACCTCACGAGACCCTCACGAGACCCTCACGAGACCCTCACATGGTCCAGCAACAAGTCCCTCGGCCTAGAAGCACAGACACCACCTAGACTAGCAAGACGGGAGCTAGGCTAACAAATATTAGCAATATTTAAATGCCTTTACACCCTACCGGGGGGGGTGGGGGGTGGTGGGTGGGACATAGCTTAAACCAGCTTAAACCAGTATGTATTCAATTCTGGTTTAAAGAATTCCAAGCTGGCTTATGCTAGTCTGGTGCTAACTGATTAGCATACAAGCCTGTCACGACACGCTAGTTCAATTAGTCCAAGCTAGCGTATATCTCCACATTTTGTAGCTAGCTAATATTCTTACAAATTATGCCAAGGTGAGCATCAGCGTCAGCGAAACTGACTACACTGACCGCTAATTAGCCCGGAGGCGCTAATGTTAGCTATATTAAAGCACGCCCGTTTCTTCACCACAACCCCGATAGCAATGAGCCGTGGTTAGTGGTTGGCGGTTTTTCAGTGGATTAACAGAATTTGCCTAATTACTTACTGTTGCTATCCTTTATTAATTAATTTTGTATTTTCTTTTGCATTTTCAACTAAATAATTTCATATCAGACCAAGCCTGAATTTTGTTTTAATTATTAAATTATTAATTAATTATTAATTTTCTTTCATTATTATTTTTCTCTTAGTTAATTCATTTTTCAAAATAAAAGTCTCTGTGCAGTCTCTTAAAATCTGTTTGAGAAGATGGGTGGTCCGTGGGTGGTCCGAGGGAGGACCAGCAACGGCAAACCAATCAATCAATGAGTTCCCGACTTTATCAAGCCAGCCAACCGATATATGCTCGCTATCTGAGCTACTCCGAGGTGGACGACCAGTATGACCAGCATGAACGAGTTGGTTAACGAGCACGACCAAGGTGGCTGACCAGCATGACCACACCGGTGGTTATCTCCACCAGTATAACCAGCTTGACCACACTGGGCAAGACCAGTCAAACCATCACCATTCCACCATCTTTACCAGCTTGCTTACCGGCACAGGGTACGCTCTGGCCTTGATGCCCAGCTTTTCAACCACCCTGACCAGCAAAGACCAGCGTAGACCTTCTGACCTCCAGCTGCCAGCAGAACCTGGACCTGAGCGGGTCTTACAGCAGGGCAGTTTCTACAAGGGCTCCCAGTTTACCTGAGGAGTGACCCTGCACACCTGCAGGTACAGGTGTGACAGCACAGCAGCAGTTCTTCAGTTCTTCAGTCATGTCAGGACAGCTGAGGTGTGTCCCCTCCATTCCCCCTACCCACTTAACACGCGCCATAACATGCACCCCAACCAGCAACACACACACACACACACACACACACACACACACACACACACTTGTGCAGGGAGCGCCATATTTGCAACACGGTGTGTTAAGTTGCATGCACAGACATGCAACATGTACAGGGCACGCGCTGCACCCACAGAGATAACCTACATATCTACAGCCCCCCCCCCCTTCCTCCAAAGCACCCCCTCAAACTGAGAAAAAAAAAAAAAAGGGGGGGGGGGGGGTTTAGCTCCTGTCCACCGGTAGCACTGCCCTTCTTTTGCCAAATGAAGCCCCCCCCCCCATAACACACACACCTGTGCACGAGAGTCTCCAAGGCTGGACGTGACCGACATGCATTACCAGGTGAAGCGCGAGGCACTCCGGGGGATCCGTGGCTGGGTCCGGGCTCCTCTGGCGGCGCTGCGGTGAAGGAGAGCCGGTCAGTGCTGTGTCTCTCTCTCTCCCTCTCTCTCTCTCTCTCTCTCAGATTCGTGTCCGGCTCTGGAAACAGCAAGTTTCTCGGTCGCACAGACGACGCTAGAGCCGGGGGCGCCTCCCAGCGGACACCCAGCAGCACTGCGACTCACTAGCTACCTGCCTCAGCGCTCTGCTCTCAGCTCTGCTGCAGGGATGGACCAATGAAGCTCTTTCCGATACGATACCGAGTAATGACAAGGTTTATACCTCGATACTGAACAAACAAACAATATATATACAATTTTATTATATTATTATAAATTAATTAATGAATTGTAAATTAATACCACCTTAAACACACAAGGTGACATATACAGTGCAATGGAAATATCAGCTTCACTGTAATAATAGATATTTATAATGATAATTATAATTATTATAATGATCTGCAAACCGAGTAATGACAAGGTTTATACCTCGATACTAAACAAACAAAAGGAAACCCCCCAAATATTATATATAATTTTTAAAAGTATATATATACTTTTAAATTAATTAATTGTAAATTAATACTACCTTAAACACACAAGGTGACATATACAGTCCAATGGGAAATATCAGCTTCACTGTAATAATAGATTATAATTATCGTTATAATTATAATAATTATACAATTAATTAATTATAATATTATTGACTATATTATATTAAATCTATTATCTATTAAATCTATTAAATAGATCCGTCAATCTATTAAAAATATTCTGTGATTCATCCCAAGCTAAAATGCTAGCTAGCACGTCCTTTATGCCTAATAAACTGGCTAGAGGAGTATTTCTCTCTTATAATATCTCAGTGTAGTTTTGAGAACTTAAGCCTCGAACATAACGAAGCTCGTAGAGAAAATGCGTCAACAACTTCTTAAGAGATAAATGGGTGATCGGTCATTGGGCTGGATTGAGCTAGCTAGGACAGGAGCTGCTACGTCACTAGGCTGTTAAGAGAGGGAACTATGGGAGGAAGTTGGGGCCAAAGTTTGCGCTCAAAAAGTAATGGGCTATGGAAGTGTGCGGTCAGCCTACAGGAAAGACCCGTATGACCGTACGCTTCCATACACCTGCAGATTCAGCTACGTCCTTCACACTACGGTCTTTGGCCACGCCCAAATGCAGTCACTCCTTTTAGCCAATCATTAACTGCATCTGCCTTGTGACCCATTTCCGACATCCAACTAGAGCCACTCACCGCACTGTAGTCTTCTCATAGTCTGAGTCCTGTCACACACCCCGCAGGTATTTATATATATATTATAGCCTGATCATCCTCGTGCAGCGCCATCTGCAGGACCCAGAAGTTACTACCACCTTAAACACTTAAGATGCTCATTTGTCGTCTGGGGAAAATCTCTAAAACGACAGATTTTATTACAGGTCATTTTGGAGCATTTCTATTGGTCCGTTCATCATGAAATTTGAACACAATGTAAAGACCACCTGCCAGATTCTCAATATGTCCAAAAGTGGGCATTTTGCGTAGGCAGTGCCCAAATACGAGCGAGGAGTGTCGGGTATTACTCAGGCGTCGGAAGTGTGCATCACGTAGTGTTGGGATAAGTGTGGAACTGGAAGTGCTCCAAGTGTGCACTGCCTGAGCAAGTGTGCACTATGTACTTCTGAATCCTGAGTGCACCCAGGACCTGTTTTTAATGACATGCGGGCAACGCCCAACCAGCGTCCCAATATCACACGTCCTAATTAACCTAAACGACCGACAGCGCTCTGAATCATAATGCAGCTGCCCGTGATGTTTTATTACAGCAGGCAGATGGTGAACAGCAGCGCTGTGTCCCGAGACCCCATGCAGTTGTTCCTTCAAGCATGGCTCGCTGTCTTTATTCCACCCCCTCCCCCGTCCCGTCCTGTCCCGAGCGGAGGGGCGCAAAAAACAAAAGAGCTTGAACCCAACCACCTGCTCCGGACACACAGAGAGAGAGAGAGAGAGAGAGAGAGAGAGAGAGAGAGAGAGAGAGAGAGAGAGAGAGAGAGAGAGAGAGAGAGAGAGAGAGAGATTAGGGCCTGCAGCTCGGGCCGGGCTGAGATTACAGCGGCCTGATTGTGTTTGCGATCCGCGGGGCGCGTCACGCCTGATCAAATTATGAGAGGGACTCTATGGGCCAATGGAGATGGAAATGGGCTTTGCTGATGAAACTGCTGGACTTGGAGGTCCCATAAAGGAGCACACACACACACACACACCAGAGGTGCCCCGTACAGTCCCGGTGTGTGTGTGTGTGTGTGTTTGTGTGTGTGTGTGTGTGGGGGGGGGGGGGGTGCGGGAGGACCTACGCCAGATGGAGGCCCATGAATAAAAGATTAAAGGACCGAGTCGAGGACTCGTGTACTGCTTTAAGCCGTACCTTGGTTATTAGTGCATCATAGCATGGTTCTCCGCTTCTGCTGTAGCTGTGGTGCTTTGTGGAGGAGGGGGGCGCTATTGATGTTCTGCTGTTACGCCAGGGCCGCCGACCTTTCAGGGCTGTGATTTCCCGCTGCTGGATGAATTAGCAGCGATCGGCTGCTGTCCGGGTCAGACGTCAGCTTGCTCTGCCCCTCACGATGAGATTTTTGGCTCGGTTAAAGGGCTCATAGGCGTAGAACCGCGTGCATGTATGAAAAGTAAGCAGCAGAAAATGTTGTGATGTCACAAAAACTAACATTTGCATATCCCCGCCCCGTTCACCCCACAGCAGTGTAGCCCCAGCCAATCAGTGTTTCAGCCCAGGCTGCTCACGGGACGAGGCGCACACCACAGGGCCGCGCTTCAGAACAGAGGTTATTTACAGGCTTAAAGGCACAGTAATGTAATAGTTCATTATTAGTGGTGCTGACGGGGCAGGGGGTCTGAACGGGACCCCCCATCGTCCCCCCCATGGTCAGCGTCTTAGAGTTAGTCGACCTCAGAAACACTGACTCCACTATTAACTTTGCGTCAAATTAAAAGTCACTAATACTAATTAAAGAAAAGCTGACTGTCAAAATAAAAGTCACTAATACAAACTAACAAACTGATCGTATCAAAATAAAAGTCACTAATACAAACGAACAAACTGACCATGCCAAAATAAAAATCACTAAGAAACAACTAAACACAGCATCAAAATAAAAGTCACTAAGGCAAACGGACAGACCATGTAAAAGTAAATTACTAATACAAATGACTAAACTATCAAAATAAAAGCCCCTATTACACACAAACCGTATCAAAATAAGTCACTAATAAAAATCAAACAGACCATGTCAAAATAAAAGTCCCTAATACAAACAACTAAACAGCCCGTGTCAAAGTAATTCACTAAGGCAAACGAACAAACTGATCAATGCCAAAATAAAAGACCCTTTAAAAAGTTGCATTCTGCACATCTACATGAAAATGCATGTTCTCAGAAACCTCCATCCTGGAGAGCATTTTCTTTTCAGTTCCCTAAACGCTGTGTTTGTGGACAGGAGGGCAAAAAGGCTGCTAACACCACAGCAGCCATCCCCGAATTCAGTCGGCTGAAGCCCCAGCTCATTAAAAATCATCATTAAAAGACAAAATCCCTTTTTTACGCTATCAAAATATTTACCCAACTTTAAATCGTTTATTACGAAACCAAAACAAAGATTTTCTCTAGAGAGCTTAGCGTTGTTATTCTGTTGATCTCAGCTAGCTAACCTCACCTAGCTAGGCTCTCTCCAGCTCTCCCCAGAGGGATGTACCACAAAGCTGGGTTTCAGGTTTAGCCAAAAACCTTAATGCCAAAGTTTAGGCTGGTGTAATAAGACGCCCCTCAGCTCTTTTTCTGTTGGATAGACTTGACTTTGGGCTGATGTTATCTGGCTAAGTGACAGATCCTGCTTTGTGGTAAAACCCTTAGGGTGACCAACCAGTTAAAACCTCACTGGACCAGCTTAGATTATTTTTTATTAGTTTTTAAGAAAGCCTTAAAAACAAATCTGATAAAAGCAAAGTATCTGAATCTGGTTAAAGTTCCAGGTCTGGATGTGTACAGCAACCCTGCGACCCTTTCCTGAGCAGTGGAGGCCTGATTCCTGTAGATTGTGTGTGTGTGTAAGGGGGGGGGGGGTGTAAGTGAAAAAGAGCTAAGGCTGGGGTGTATGAATGGCCTCTTTATTCCACACATACCTGAACCAGTGAGCAGTGACCGGGGCCACAGTCCTCGGGACGGTACGCAGCCGGCCTGAGCTTCTCTCACAATTACTCTTTAGGAGACGGACAGACACTTCGAGGAGAGGTTCCCGTGAACTCCACCCAGGCTCCATTTCAGGCCAGAGGTAATAGGAAGGAATGAGAGCCATCAGTGACCCTGACCACAGTTAGAAAGCGAGGGAATCGCAGGAATACTCCGGCCAGATTGGGGCCAGATTCAGAAGGGAATTCCAAGGATATTTCAAAATGTCATATGTCTTTACAGTGCTGCTGACAGGAAGCAGGGGTTACTATGACAACACAAATATAACATAAGACTTACTATCCACAACCTAACCAGTCAAACCTACAAATGTCTTTGGAGTTATGTTAAGGAATGTCTCAAAATGAAGGGGACTATATTTTGCGGTGTAACACTCTGCATGGATCCCTCCACCATGAACATGAGCTTCTCAAAACTCCGTAAAAATCATCTCTAGGTCATCAAGCAGTGGATACATAACGATCACAAAAAGGCATGTCCTGGTCCGATCCAGCGACTCGGGATCGGGGGGCCTATCTGGGCCTTTTAACGGATCGGGTTTCATCTTTCAAGGTTCCAAGCCACTGCCGATCCTCGGGTGTGCCGTAGCAGAGTGGAATCTGGCGTCCCCCAGGCGGCATTAACGGACATGCTCCTCACCTTTTTGGAAAGCTACCCTAGCCAGAGTTCACCTGTGACCTTATTTCTGTGAGCAAACAAAACCGATAAGTCCAGAGACGTTACCGGGCGTTAGCAGCCGAAACAAAAGCTAAAATTGGCTTCCAATGCCAACTCTCCATTCCACCTTAAATAGTGCCGCAGTTACAGTGTGTACAACTCAACAGCAGAGTGGAACTTATTTAAACTTATTTAAGGTGGAACGGAAAGCCGTGTTTCTTTAAGATGCCAAAACCACCCAGTTTGGTTGTAGCTAGTAGTTGTGCAACAACAAAGATCTCTTATCCCATCATCTCCATTTGGGAAGTTCTAACGTCCCCCCCATCCCACCTTTTCTCTTGAATTCCACCTGGTTAGAAACCAAACTGTGGTGACGAGCTCTGTTCTACCAGAGAGAGAACCTAGCTCCTTTCTTTGCTTCTAAACCAGCTCTCTATGGCGCGTTCAGAACTGAGGAGGAGGCTAATGCTAACACACACTAAAGAGATCAGACCGCAGAGTTGTAGCTAAAGGAGCTGAGCTGAACGGTCAGCTAGGTCAGTCAGACTGGACTGTGAGATATTAAAACACTGGAGTTTATAACAGTTGTTAAAAAGCTGCTTCTAACTGCGTAGATCGGATTAGAGTCTGATTATAGAATCTGATACTAAAAATAGGGATTTTATTGCTGTTCACTGTTGGAATTCGCACGTTTTACCGAAGTTGCGGGTCGGACAGGATCAGATCAGATTGGGATCGACCAGTAGTCAGAATTAGAAGATTTGGATCAGATCATGGAGCAAGAAACCTTGATTGGGACATCCCTACTTATGAGGGGCAGTGGTGGCTCAGCGATAGAGCACAGGGCTATTGATGACAGGGTTGTGGGTTCAATACCCGGGCTCGGCCAGCTGCAACTGTTGGCCCTTGAGTAAGGCCCTGTTCCCCAGGTGCTGCAGCAATGGCTAAACAGGGTTAAACAGCTCCAGTTCCCGCTTCGTTTACATCAATGCATTCCTCCTTACGGACAACGCACACACTTTTCCTTCAATAAATCCAATGACAAAACGTCCGCTGTATTAGAGCAATGCAGATAATCGAGATGCCCAGCGATAAGGCTCCCAAATAAAATAAATAAATAATAATAAAAAAGTGTCACCCAGGGCCATGTTTTATAGTTTTCTTTTATTTAGACAACCCAAATAAAAGGCACATAAAACATTGCGCATGTTTACATAATTATTTCTGACAAACATACATTTAAAAAAAATGTAGGAATGTTTTCCTTTCTGCTACTCAGAAAGCCTAGTCTTCATATATACAAAATTACCGTTGTTAATGTTCTAATACAAAAGTTTTTTTTGTTTTTTTTTGTTTTTAATTTTATAAAACGTTATCTTGCTTTTTTTCTTCTTTCACGTGTCTATTTGTACTGTAACTACCACATCCTCAGAGCTAAACTGCTTTGTTTTTTTTTTGTACAAAGATATACATTCAACTGCCTTCACAGGGTTCGAAACAGTCAATTAAAAAAAATGACGTCCGACTTAATTCATACTGGTCAATTCATTGCATTTCAAGATGGGTTTGAATTTGGCAAAGAGGCAATTGTTATGCATGGATTTTTCTTTCCTTAAAAAAATAAAAATAAAGAAAAATAAAAAATATGCATATAAGCAATACTTTCTCTCCGTTCCACAGACAGAGACAGACAGACAGACATTCTCTTTGAACCTAACTCAGGAACGAAAGAAAATAATAATAAAAATAAATGCAAGTAAAACTACCACATGCATGTGTTTCTTCTTTTCTCTGTGATAGAACATAATGCCTTGCACAAAGCGGGCACTGACCTTTGCCCACTTTACTGACTGTAGCAGGACAAACTACTGGGGGACCCGAGAAGACACGCGCACAAAAAAACAAAACAAATCTAAATTAGTGTTTTCACTACCGGTCACTCGCTTCCTCATCATTTTGCCTGAGTGACAGACCACGCAAGCGGCGCAGCAAGTCACATGACCTTTAAGAATAAACAAACAAACAAAAAAATTAAAACAAACACAAAAGCTGTGCACCAACAGTGGTCAACACAGTGTACCTAGTATCACATTGGCAGGGCTTCGAACCCTCGTAGTGACTCGACGGTGGACGTGTCCTTCCAGACCCGTCCCCTTGGAAAATAAAGTGTGTTCGAAAGTAGTTCAACTCCTGAGTCCAAATGTCGGCAGACCAGCGGAGGGACCGGCACCCAAGGCAGTGGTGCTCTGGAGAATCGTGCCAGACCTAGGGCAGGTCGTGGGCCCACAGTGGACCTGCGGTGGGCCTCTAGGCTTAAGAAAGACTACCAAGCGCCCCCCCCCCCCCCACCAAAAAACAATGGGAAGGGGGAGGAAAGAGTCAATGGAGTCAGATGAAGGACCAAGATGGAAGCATTCCATAAATAATGGACGGTGAAATCAGTCAGTCATTGTTGAAGTTCTTCGGTCCCCCCAGGAAGAAAAAGGGATGCATGAGATAAATATTTACAACAAAAAAAACTGGAAAAATTAAAAAAAAGGAAGCGAACAGTTCACTGGGTTCACCGGGTACATTTCCTGAGCAGAACGTCCATACTAACAGGGTCCTTGGAGAAAAATAAAGTGTGAAAAGATCCTACGAGTTAAAAACAAGGGTATATAAAACACTACGTACTAATTTCTCTGTCGACTTGATAAAAAGGCCAAATAAAACTTTTCAGATGGTGTACATTTTTGCCAACCACTAGATGGCCCTGTTATACCTAGGCTGGCTACCTAAACACTCAATTTTGATCTCTGATAATACTGTTTTTATACTAGGGATATGCTTTCAGTGCAAGATTCCTCTGTTCCTGTTTTAAAAATAAAATAAAATAAAAACCATGAGTAAACAAAGCACACCCCAGCCATCCTTAAGAAACGGAGCATAAACAAACAAAAATAATAACAGTCATGACCAACAGTGTCCTAACACCGCTGCTAAAGAAAAAAACTAATCTTTAAAGATTCTCCATTGTAGTTGGTGAGAACACAATGAGCCAGCATAGGCAACTGTACAAGATACAAGTCACTGTACCTCAAATCATAAAACACTTATAACCCGCCCCTTTCCATAAAACCCAAAAACCCTTAAAACAAATCCCTCCCAATGAAAGCCTGTCCCTTTTCAACGCATTTCCTACAAAACAAAAATTAAATACTGATTAGGAGACTACAGCTAAACTCAAAAGAACACCCATCGCTCTGACGGGGGGCAAAAATGAAAAATGAAATGTAAAAAATAAAATCAGCACTTATTGCATTTGTCCTTTTAAAAAAAAAACAAAAACAAAAAACCTCGCCAGTCACCAAGGTCTGCGTGCTCAGTGTTGCTAAAGAGTCGTCCAACTCCCTCAGGTCGTCGGACCTTATTTTTCGCACATCACAAACGTCAACTAGGTAAGAAATCCTTCAGAGAGAAGAAAAAACCCTCTCGAACATGTAGAAAACGCCATCAGCTCAGCTTGGTTTGTGATGCAGCTGGATGCCTGCGATGCAGCTGGATGCTTCCAACCACACCGCAAGAGTAAACACACTCTCAGGGTTTTGGGAGGGCTGTGGGGAGGGAGGTGGGGGTGCAGGCTCGGGTCAGGGAGTGCAGGGCGCAGGTCGGCTGGTAAGGAGAATCAGGTTCAAGTTGGGAGGCTTGAGGAGTTTGTTCTGCCTCGTTTACCAGGGCGGCGAGGAAGGCAGGACTTGGGACAGAAAAGGCATGCTTTCCATGGGTCTCATGGCGATGTTCAGGGGCCCCGCGATGTTCATGGGCATGGGAGTGGTGATGGCCACTGGGTGGGCGATGTTCATGGGCGCCGTGGCGGGGATGTTGACCGAGGCGATGTTCACCGGCCCCGTGATCGTGACCGGGTGCTGCAGGCTGACCGGAGAGGTGATGTTCACCGTGTTGGTGGTGATGTTCATCTGCGCGGCGATGGTGACTGGGTGGCTGGTGTTGCAGCGGTTCATCGCCGAGGTGATGGGGGCGGAGATGGTGACCGGCGTGGCAGAGGCGGAGTTGCAGACTTCGTTGCTGTCTAAAAAAATACAGAAGAGAGCGACAGAGGCGTGTTTAAGGGTCTTGAAAGCTTTCCTCCCCATTCCCACCCAGCCCTGGTAAGGCTAGAAGTCTACAAGTCAATCGTCAACCAAATCCATTCCCAAAACTTCTCTTGACCTGCTCATCTTTGCAAAGACTTATCGATGTGGTTTAGGCTAGTGGCTGTCAAGACTTTTGCTCTACCCTTGTGTATTGGAGCAAAGATCTGGACCAACCGGGGCTGCTTAAGACCATTTTGAGAACCACTGCTTTAGAGCCCAGTCATGGATTTTAGATCACTACACCACATCAAATCAACCTTAATGAAGATCTGAGGGTGGTGCGAGTGTGTGCAGAGACGTGTGAGAGCATGTATGCATGGAAAAGATGTTTGCTGGACACCTTAGCCTCATGTCTCCAGCATAAAATAAAATGGAAGCAAAACAGACACCAAACATGTCTTGGCTGACTGAACTGGATCTGGGCTAAGCTGAGAATTGCACATATTGGATTTTCAGCCAAACCATTCCTTTACCATTATGGTTTACAAATCTCAAACCTCAGTGATTTTATAATGATTAGTCACCAAACAATTAAACGAGTCATGAAAACGCAAATTTCATAACACGTGACCATTTCCACAGTTGAGAAATAGACATGTTTCTACACTCAGTCACTAAAAGTGGTCCCTGGCATCAGCTGAACGAAATCACACACCTTCACTGCCCTTTCCTGGAGCATAGCAATAGCGATGCGAATAAATAAACAAATAAATAAATAAAAAGAGCATAAAATCAACTGTTGTGTCCCAGAACGTGTTTGTTTATGTGCCGTTTCCCCCATGCCCTGGGTTGATGTTTCACATGAATCTACTTGTTTACCTTTTCGCAGACCTGAGGTGTTCCACTGCCAGTCCCCTATTCAGAAATACAGACACAGAGTGTTATGATGGCCAGCCAGCCAGGGCTGAGAGGGCAGAGGCTTGTGAGTCTGGGTGCCCCCCGTCCGGCTGGCTGTGCAAAACAGCCTTGTTACGGGAAGGTAAGGGGGGGTGGGCAGGGGTGCGTCATCTCGCGCTACACCAGGCTTGGAGCCAGGGGACTTAATATAAAGTGTCATCATGTCACCGTAGTATTGCGTCACACTGCCACTCCGCAACTCCATGCACCGAGACACAAATAACCCTAGGTAGGGGCAAACGCTTGTCCACGAATTAAGGTAGAGGACAGAAGACTTGTGATACCTGTGTGATCACTGAGCTATGGGTAATGCAATATAAAGGGAGGAGATTACACCTAATTGCTGGCGCCATCCTGCAACTACATCGGTCTATATGACTACATAGCATAAGCATGGCAGATCAATGTACATATCAATGACTCAAGAATAAACATTTTTTTTGGGGGGGTGGGGGGTGGGCTGATTACAAATCACAGAAATCACAGGAATTAACACACAGCAAAGAACGCAACACAAGTCAGACGTTTAAAGAGGAATTCCACTGATTTTTCTGAGGTTCAGCATAATTAAATGGTTAAGATGTAAACAAACTGTCACTCAGAGTGGTTTGGAGTGAAATGGTTTCCATCCCCGCTGTAAACAAATCCAGGTCTCTAGAATGAACCATTTCACTCCAGCATCACTCTGAATGAATTGATCAAGTCAAGAAAAATAAGAGTAAAAAAAATAAAATAAAAATCAGAGGAAATCACTCGTTTAGTACAGTTCATCATGATCAGACAGAATGAAGGGTGGTATGGATGAAATGGATGGAAGAAAGGAACTACACTACATGGTTTATGAAGGAAACTTTAATGAATTAAATTAGAGTCCACAGCAACAAAAACACCAGAGAAAGTGCATCATCCATCCACGCACGAGAAAGCCAGAGTCAGCACCATGATACTTAGCAGCGACCCAGTTTAATGGGGGTCTGCGGATAACCTTTGAAATGATCTTCTAAAATGTGAACCACACAGCAGATTCTCTAATGATCCTAATCCACCCAGCTGCATTAAAGAAGGGCGTCAGCCACAGCGTGCAGCCTAAAGCCACTCCATCAAACTGCAGGAGAGAATTAAGCAGCTGTTCTACGAAGCCGCATGATGCAATCAGTCGCTGGCCTGCGCCTCTACTTGCAGTGCATTTTAATCTCAACGCTGTCCTCATAAGGTGACTAGGGCGGGCAGCTAAGGTCCTGGTCCGCGTGCGGCACTGCCAACATCCCAATGCCAAGCTGAGCTAATTTAAGGAATGTCCCGGCAAGCCCAATGCAATTAACGGGAGACAACAGAAATGTCAAGGCCAAAAGTAGACACTACAAGCCCTACAAATCCAGATCTGATCCCAGATCCTGATGTTCCTAGATAAATCAAGGAATCACACTTTCAGCTGAGCAAGAGGTTTCTTTCCTCCCAAGAGCTGGTTACAGGGGCCATTGGACGGGAGTGGGGAGGAAAAAAAAAAAAAAAAAATCTTTAAAGTCTGCCCTGGAGCTCTCACACACTTCCAAAGCAAACCAGAGCATATCTGAACAGGCCTGAGGATGCAGTTCTCTCAGATACATCAGCAAAGGTGGTCCCGACTGAGAGCGAGAGGGAAAGAGAGAACGCCACAGAGCAAGATAGAAAGATGCACAGGAGTGAGAAAGCCTAAGTAAGTGGGACAAAGAAATGCACAGACAATACAAATGTAAATGTAATGTCAATAAAGCAACTGAAATTGAAACTGAACTGAAAGGAGCAGAGAAAGAGGCCCAAGAGAAATCAGAAAGAAAGGGCGGAGGGAAGACACAGAGTAGTGCAGGGCAACAGCACCTCAGGATCACGATCACCTGAACACTTTACCTTGATTAATGAACGACTATATAAGCTGCTCGAGTTGCTCAGTTGGCTCGGTGTGAGTTCTAACCTATGTTTCTTTAATGTCGCAGATTGGATGGAGCGGAGAAACGTGCCTACATGTGCAGTAGTACATATTTTAAGGGAAGAGTACATGAACACACAGTGGGGAAAGTACTAAGAATTAAAATAGCATAGTGGACATCGACAAGATTACAAAGACTAGAGGTTCAAAACGTCGATTTCTGATGAATTGCACAGAACTAACGTAGATGAAGAGGAAGAAGTGATGGGGAAGCACGGAAAGAAGGATCAAGCCAGCATAATTAAAGCCAAAAAAGAGGATAAAGAAAAATGAGGAAAAGAAAAAGGGGAAAAAAAATATATATATATTGAGAGCAAAAAAGGAGAGAAACAAGGCAAAAATAAAGAGCAAAAAAAATGAGGACTGAAGAAAAACAAAGGATGAAAAATAAATAAATAAATAAATAAATAAATAAAAAGATTTTAGAAAGTGAGGTGCGTGGAGCCCGAGGGGGAGAAACATAAAAAACAAACAAATAAATAAATAAATAGAAAGACCAAAAGCGCACGAGAGGCAGCCAGCTTTCCCAGTTTGGCTCCTCCTTGAGAAACAGGGTTCAGCCGGACCGAAATGCCACAGCGCTCAACGCACCAGACTCCCAAACACACTGTAGATCCACTGCATCGTGGAGAGGGGGGACGTGGGAACTAGGCTACGTCAGGATGAAGTGAATATTAGTACAAGAAAGTTGAACTAACAGTTAGAACTACGTAACTGATCCCACATCAGGATCAGGAGTGGTACTGTAGGAGTCGGGCAGGAAAGCCGATCTGGGATTACCATGATTTCATCAGCTCTCCCACTCGGGGACTCTCCCAACACCAGTCGAACTCGAGAGCGCGGTTTGATGGGGGGGCGGGGGAGCGGCGGACTTACCTTTGTTGCAGTTGTTGTTGAAGTTGGTTTGGCCGTGTGTCTTTAAATGGCTGGTGATGTAGGCGGCGCTGAGCATCTTCCCACAGATGTTGCAGGTGACCTTCCCTTCGTGCCGGATCATGTGCGAGCGCAGTCTGTCTTTGGTGGCGAAGGCAGAAGTGCAGGCCTGCAGATGGGCAGAGAATACGGTCATCAGTGCGGCGGTAGGCTGTGGACGTCCCTGTAAGACTTTTTACTCTAGACTGCATAGATCGTGAAAACCTGTGAGCTGCCTGAGGGCTGCAGTGTTTTACGGCATGTGCTGAGCTTAAACAACATACTTTAAAATGCGGCAATACTGTGTATGTGACAGAAATGACACTTCTCATACCGTTACTTGGCATTTGAATGGTCTCTCTGAGGAGTGCACATGTTTGACATGGCAGCTGAGATGATCAGGCCTGAGGGAGGGAAAAAAAAAAATAGGTAAGTTATGGATGCAGTAAAAGTAAACCCAGTAGTTTCTCACTTTCTGAAACCAGGTTTTTCAAGAACAAACTAAAAATGAATTTTGGATTCTTGGATCCAAATTCCTGTAATACACAAACTGGCCATCATATTTTAACATAGGCAATTTTAGAACACTGCAAACTACAGGGAAATGAATACATTTATAAAATAAATATTATTAAAGATTATTAAAAGACAAACAGATCATTACACTCTTTATAACGAAGCACATAGACAGTCAGAGTTCAGACCGGATGATATCTGTGATTGGGCTCGCGAGTCTAATCAC
Organism: Salminus brasiliensis; assembly: GCF_030463535.1. Lineage (NCBI taxonomy): Eukaryota > Metazoa > Chordata > Actinopteri > Characiformes > Bryconidae > Salminus > Salminus brasiliensis. The sequence goes on from NC_132893.1 coordinate 4,727,212, forward strand.
TGGGAGACTTCAGGTTTAATGTTGGTGAAGTCCCAGAGAGAACATTTGTAAAGTTTGTTGTTCTGCACCAGTAGACCCAGACTTGAGCTTAAAGTTTTTACACTGAACGCGGTGGTAAACGCTGGGGTCGCCGCTAGCGCTCGTGCAAGCTGCTGTCCACACTAATTGTGGTTTGCAGAATGCTTGCCAGTTGGCCGCAAAAGTGGTGCTCTTAGTAGCTTAGGACGATCTGCAAATGTGTACTAGTTAACAGACAGCAAGTTAGCCTGAAGTTTATTTCATATTATTTTTCTTTTTCTCAGCTAGTTTCAACGGTTGGTAACCACAAACCTGGAAGACCAGCTTGGGCCAACACCTGCTTCCATACTGAACTTTTTTTATGATGAGTAATGACAGAGCTGGGCAATATGGCGTTATTTTATTGTATTGTTATAAATTTATCATAAAACACAATATAGCATATTGAAGATATTGTTAGTGCCTAATAAACACTGATGAGCTGTAGGTTTCATTGCAAACCGTGTAATTAGGCTGGTTTAATTAGATGAAGAGCAGCAGATGCTGAATAAAAATGACCGTATTCAGTCTGGGTGAGTAAATAATAGTTTTCAGGAATCTGTTGCTACTGATGTATTGAGTGTGTGGTTACATGTGTACTGATTAATATCGTGTATTGAGAGAAATGTCTTTAAAATATCATGATATAGTATTTTTACCATTTTGCCCAGCGCTAGGTCACAATCATTTTTCATAAACCAGCATTTACTCCAAGTTGGAGGGAACTACTAGATGTACCCTATGATCTTTAGACAAGACACAGGACAAGACACCTATATTTATCCGTTGTGTTGGACACAGATGGAATTTGGCCTACGCCTTTAACCCACGCAGTGAACACACACACACACACACACACACACACACACACACACACACACACACACACACACACACACACACACACACACACACACACACACACACACACGACAGTGAGCACACGTGCCCAGCGCCTGGCAAACAGAGAGGGTTAAAGGCCCTGCTTAAGGGCCGGACAGTGCCAGCTTGCCGAGCCCAGGTATCAAAACCATAACCCGGTCATCTGTATCCCGGTGCCCTAACCGCTGAGCCACCACTGCCCTACTGCTCTCCTATTGGCCACGCAGATTCGGCCGATGTGTGGCACAGGAGCGCTGAAACTCAAGAAAACATTTATTACCATATCAATAAACAGTCATCATACTAGCCTCCTCCACTGACAACTTCATTTCAGTGTATACTACATGTATATATCCAAGTACTCGATATTGGCCTTGAACGTGTTAAAGCCACATGTTAAAATCAACACTTTCTGTTGTAAACCTCAAGGCAGATCTCATTCAGCGATCAGACGCATCCAGGTGTTAAAACAGTCGCACCAAACAAGGCGTCAACAGAGGAAACGTTGTCAATCGTCCCACACCAGAGTGCATTTTTAACCAAGCCCCTGCAGCATTCTCTCTCGCTTGCTTTAATGAAAAGCACTAACGGAGCAATTCAGGGTTTATTTTAATCACTCCGAACCTGCCAAACCCGAACACACGCTGAGGCGCTCAGCGCTTCAATTAAAAACAGCTCACTTTAAAGCCTAGTAGGTTTTAAAGCAACAAAATATATATATCGCTGCTGTCACCATTAAAACGTGTACCTCCGAGATGCCAACTTTACAGGAGAATGGGGGGAAAAAAAACCCTCAAAAGAAGTAAAAATTATTGCGGCATTTCTATTGGTCCATCATGAAATTATGATACACAAAGAACTGAGTCGGCCAATAGTTTTCGTATCAAGATTAATATTGGAAGAGAAAAAGGCCTCTCTCCAGCTGACCGACCTCTGAAAGCAGGGAGACTCCAAAACCCTCATGCTTAACCTGGTCAAGCAAGGTGGCAGGTGTGGGTGTGTGCACGTGTGTGAGAGAGTAGGAAAATGCATTAACGGAGGAAACACAACCAGCCGTTTGCCCTCTCGAAGACGCCCTGTGCCAGCTGGTCACGGGAGGGCCAGTTTCACACTGGCTGTGCTTCTGCTGCTGAGGAGAGGAGTCAAGTGGGATCTCCTCAGCGGTGCGGTGAACTGGAATGGCCGCCTTTCCCTCCCCCTCCCTCGCTGACTTGCTGTTGGCTGAGGAGAACGGTGGCTCCCAGACAGGAGGAGACTACAGTCATGGCATGCTGACACTCGAGAGTAGTGTGCTTCTCAGCCAAGTTCTTCTTCAACAACAACAACAACCTGCAGCATGGTGTCACAGATATACAGATTAAATAGATAAACAAAAAGTGTGTGTGTGTGTGTAGAGGGGGGGGGGCTGAGATGAAACCCTCTCCATCCTGCTCTGCTATTTATCCTGTCTCTGTCCCGTTACAGACAGAAACGCTCCACCAGCCCGGGAACAGTTGGCGGGCTAAAAACGGATCCTTTCTTCTCAGCGCTCCGACTTGCATTGCTCACCCCAAAATTAATCCTCAGATTATTAGTCACGCAGTGCCGCGAGCTGGAACAGGATGTGGAGGGAGTCGGAGTGACGCATTCGGCCTTCGTCGCTGCCTGGAAATAGGGAGGGATGATGCAGCATCGTTTGCTCTTAAAGAAGCCACAAACCCGGGAACGAAGTATGTGTGGTCCACAGGGACTGCAACCGTGAGCAAGAGGAAATCCCAGACTCCTGTCTCACCGGCCCCATTTTCTATTTTACAGCTTTTTTTTTTTTCATGGCCGAGCTCAACGTAGCCTCAGCGTGACACAGGAATCAAGGCAGCTGGCCCTCGACCCCTCCCCCCACCCGGGCCCAGGCCTAGGCCTGAGAAGGTAGGGGCCGCTCCGGGAGGCAGGCCCAGCCCAGGCCGCCGCGTGCTGGGGAAGCACAAAAGCAGCCAGTCACAACTATTCACTGCAGCTATAAATCAGCCGACTGCAGCCAACAGGAGCTAGACAATGTTAATGTCATATGGAGGAGCAGATGGTGGAGCCGGCTACATCTTTGTACACATATTTCAACACTGGGCGTTAAAGGGGGGGGAGAGAAAGAAAAAAAAAGGGGGAAAACAGAAGTAGACAAAAACACCAACATCTCCATGTTTACTGGGATAAAACAACGTTTTCAAAGTAGCCCGTTACGGCAGGGTTACTCATACCAGACCCCTAAACAACTTAACATTCTTCAAGTTGTTTTACACCCAGTTCATCATCTAATTAGCCTGCCATGATGGGGAAACCGTGCTGGGAAACCCACCCAATATCAGCCCTGACAAATTTGATGCTCAAAGTTTGCTTCTTTAGTTTTGAACTGAAATTACTGATTTATCTAGTCAGTGATTAGAGCCCACAAATTAGCTTTGCGAAAGCTGTATGCCTCAATTATCACACACCTGCCTCAAACCATCCCATTAATTTTGTTTTTCCAATTGAATTTGAACTGAATTTTGTCTCAACGACTCTACAGATCAGTCAGTCTGAGATTGCTCAACAACTCCACAATGTTCAGAGCGAATCTGCAAGGCTGCTTCAATGCCAACTGATGCTCATGACCTTCCATAACTTGTTAGCTACACTAGCCTCACAGCCCTAAAATAGGTTTTGGGAGAGTACTGCAAGAGCAGTTTTCCACCTTAAAACAATGGAAAGTTCCTTAAAGATAGAAGAAAGAGGAAAAAAAAAAAAACACCTTGCTGTAGCACCACAGTGTAGATATACAGTATACGGTCATCTGGATGTGGTACAAGTCTGAACCTCAAGCAGAGATCTTTCATTGAGGAAAAGGTTTCCTGCTCTAAAGGAGAATTCTGCTTTTTCTAAATTCCACAATAATTTTCTTGAGATGAAAACAAAGTTGTTCAGAGAGGTTTGAAGCAAAATGCACGGTTCTACAGAAACCCAACTCTACAGTGGAGGTAGTGAAGGGAACCAAGGTCTGTGATCGTTCACACCTCTGCTGCGAGTCAGTAACTTTCTCATGAACAGAAGGACTCCAAAGCAAATACAGAGACAGCACTTAAATCTGACGCCATACCTCGAGAAGCCTTTCCCGCACACAGAGCAGACGTATGGCTTGTGGACGCCCCCGTCATGTGAGCGCACATGGTACGTCATTCGGTCCTTCCTCTTGAAACGCTGTTGGCAGATGGGGCACTCGAAGGGCTTCTCGTCTGAGTGCGACAGCTTGTGGCGGTTCAGGTGGTAGACGTCGCGGAAGGCCTTTCCACACATCTCGCAGCCGTGGTTCTTCTTCACAGGCTTTGCTGGCTTTTTGGGGGCGCTCTGCTGGCCCACGCCGGCCATCGAGACAGGCGTCATCACGCTGGAGCCGGTGGAGGCAGAGGTGGTGGCTGTGGTAAGGATGCCGGCGATTGTGGAGATGTAGGAAGGGTTCCCGCTGTTCTCCCGTGGCATGGTGGAGATCAGGGGCACCATGGTGGGCGCCGTCTGCGCAGTCTTCTTGGGTCGCGACACCATCTTGACGCCCGTGTGGCACGACTCGTGCCGCCGCAGGTGGTAGCTGTCTCGGAAGGCCTTGTTACAGTAGCCGCAGATGAAAGGCGTCTTGGTTTTGTGCTCCTTCTTGATGATGGGCATTTGCCCCCCGCCGCCACCATTGCCCCCACCGCCCCCTCCACCACCCGTCCCAACGGCCACGTTGTCCTTTAGGAGTTCGGCCGCACTGACCGGGGGCTTCTGGTCCAGTGGGATGGGCATGATGGGCTTCTGGTCCTGCGGCTCAGCCCCGGAGTTCAGCAGAGGCAGCAGGCTGTTGGGGGCCACCTGGTGCTGGTGGTGGAGGGCTTCATTGGCCTGCTGGAGGAAGGAAAAGGAAAGATTGAACACAAACTGTAGGAATCTCACAGGCACAATGTTATTGTAAGTTTGGTGTGGAATGGGTAAAAGTTACTAGTTCTGGTCTTGGCAGCAGTCAGTTCCTAATCTTCATTTACAGATACATCCCCAGAAGAAATATTGGCATTGGTCAGATATTTGATGCATTTATTAAACTCCAGAAAGTCACGTTTCTGCATTTCATACATAATGTATCAGCATCTAAATCGAAAAGCACCAGTTATCAGGATTGGGCCAACGTTCCTAGATTACGGCTGCCACCCTTGACTCTTAAGAAGGCTCTTTGCGCATTTTTACATGCAATATTTATTAAGGAAACCCCTGAGGTTGGGCGTGTAGGTGGGGGACCAAACCACGTCAATTCTCTTAGAATATTTAAAACTAACGCCGGGCTGTCTCTAATAAAACTACACAATCTCGAAAATGGGCCACATCCTACACATCTCAGAGAAAGGAAAGAAGCAGCATTGTCAGCGGAAGCAAAGTCAGCCAAATGTGCTTACGGCAGCGCAATGCAGATGACAGGTAGAGAGCGCAGAGAGAAAAACAAAGTGTGGGCTTCCCCTGGTTGCCCCCAAAAGCACAAAACTGCATTCAAAGCACAGTGAGGTCTTGAGTATTACTCAATCTCATAATGACGCCTTTGTCTTTTGTTCCGCAGTCTAAAATAATAAAATAAATAAATCTACATCTCTACACACATTGACATGATGTATGTACAGGCAGAGCAGTCAGAAGGGAAATGAATCATGCATGGTTTATGTCAGCTTCAGATTGGTCCACTTAATGAGCGCTGACTAAACACAGCTACCTCACAGGTGATAATGCTCACCAGCAGCGGCAGCTGCTGAAGCTTAAGGGTTTGGGATGGGTGGCCCCCACTTGTTTCATGGCATCATTCAGAGGTATTAGGTGGTATTCAGTATTCCCAATAAATGTTAAACCATCAATTTGACCATTACAAATGTTAAACTGCCCTGAACCAGCATAGAGCAGCTGTTTAGCATTAGCTTAGTTAAGATAAGATAACAGTCTGCTCACCACAGCGACTGCTGCTGAAAGGAACAGGCTGAATTTAAATCCGTAGCCAATTTGCTAAAGCCTGACTTTGCTTAACTAGCTCTGCTACAGGTCTACTTTCTAGGATTTTACCATACTTTCTAGTAGGCTAAAGGCCATGTTTTAGCTAACTGAGGCTCAAATCAGTCACGTTTAGAGGATAAAGCTTCATATCGGATTTTTTTTTTTTGGTGCAATCACTAATCGGTGAGCACAGCGCCTCCCACCCTGTGGCTTGCTTAAATGCAGATGGGGAAACTAGCTTATTTTGCCAAGTACTAGACAGACAGAAATCCGACAGACAAGTCGTAATTATGAAACTCTGTCTTTACGTCAAGACATAATTTCTGTATTTACAATTATACTACCCAAACCTCCACTTTAAAAGAGATCCTTAAAATATGCAGAAATTTTGCCAAATTGTTTACAGAGACGTAAACAGATTTATTCAGAGTGGTTTGGTGTTAAATTGCTTATTGCAGGGGTGAAAGGACCCAGGGGTTGTGGTGAAACGTCGATATTTCAATTGCTATCCAAAATAGCCTGGTGTTAAGAGTCAAACACCTCAAAAAGCCACCTCACAAGCATCTGGTTCCCGTCACCACTGATGTGAACCATTCTGACTCATTGCATTTCTCTACATTGCACCTCAAACAACCGTGAATGGTTTTGTTAACATCTTTTCTGCATGAAACCCTTGCACTGGCCTCCCAATATCCATCCCTGCCCTGCCTATGAACTCTACTACCAGATCACAGCTGAGGGAGGGAAGGGGAGGGACAGAACAGCGTGTGAATGAGGAAGAAAGTGAACAAGTGCAAGAGCGAGAGCGAGCGAGAGCAGCGGTGGGTCTAATGCCCATTCAAAAATAGAGTGATTCATTCCAGGCGCATGTGTGGAAGTGGGCACAGCGCTCTCAGGCTGACGGAGCAACAGCGCGGCCCTGGTCAGCATTTCCGCCAGTCTGCCTGATGAGCAACGATGAGTGCAATCTGTTTAAGCTCCTGAACAAAAACAAGCTGCAAAGAGAAGCAGCAACACTCAACACTCCTTAAATTTGGGACATCTCCCCGATCAGTGTCCTCACACCCCTCACAGACACTAGACATTTTTGGCCAATCAGTCAATCTGGCATTTCTTGTTAGGAATGATTCAGTCAGGCAGCTGAATTGCTCTGGGGTGGTGGGACAACCCCAACAATAGCTGCACATACGGAGAGAACCCATAGCACAGAAAAAAAAAAAAAAGAGGGGGTCCTTCTGTGCCGGGTATCCTACAGAGGGGTTAGAAATAGTTCTGGGCATTCTCAGCAGCCTGGCTCGAAAGCAGGCCGCTGCCACTGAAGCTTCTAAATTGGGCCGGTGCAAACCGATCCCACCAGCTATGACGTAGCGGACGGGACACGTGACCGCAAAAGTAGCCGACTCCTGTGGAGCGGGTGGCAAGGCGAGAATGAGATCAGCGCAAACTCTGAGGTGAGGCAAACCGGACAAGCAGAGAGTGCAAGAGAGAGAAGGAGCAAAGGAGCGACCACACAGAAGCTTCGGAGCAAGCCATTTGCCCTCAGGAGGAGGGGGAGGTTGGGAATCTGCGGTAGGAGGAAATGAGGGCCGCTCCGCTGGTGACCCCGCAGCCGAGAGGCTTGTTTATGATAGCACCAGGGAGGACATCCATCTTCGCTTTCAATCGCAGAGCCGTCTCAGTCACTGTGTGGCCTGCGGCCGGGCCGGGCGAGCCCTTGGCGAGCCTGTTTACAAAGCCGGGGGGAAAACCTGTCTGAGGCAGAGATCGGAGAACCCCAAACCACAACCACATCACAGCGGTCCTGCCCAAATACCACTTCGTCAAGGAGATGAAAAGCTGTTATCCACAACACTGATACTGCAAAAAACAAACCTCTGACACACACATGCTGCTGAAACCTCCCAAATAGTGCAGTCTTTAAAGCTGAGGCCTTTTCAGGACTTTCCTATACGCTGCAAATCGAAAATGGGTGTGGATTAAACCAGGAATGAGTGAGAGCTGATGGAGGTGGGTATATGTACAGTGTGTGTGTTTTGTGCTACAAAACCAATAAGAATCAAACTGATCAATCAATACTGATCAGAACTGATTAGACAATAAGTAGTCTAAATTTTATGTCAAGCTGGCTTGGACTGCACTTCCTGGAAGAAATCCACCTGTAACACATTTTGCAAAACGAAGGTGGAGACAAGCTTCATGGGCAGGATGATCAACACCACCTTACATCAATCTGAACGAACAAAGAAATGAGCTCCTACCCCAGAGAGTATTATACCTACATTTCAGACAGATAATAACCCAACCCACTCGTTAGTACTCTCCCATGCACATTATGCAACGCTCCCTACTCTGGCAGTGTAGGGATTGACATGCACAACCAGCCACTGTCTCTTTTCGAACTGCTGCCTATGCAACGCCAACCAAACCAAAGCCTCTTGACGCTTCGGCTGGGAAACGCCTGTGCCGGCCAGCATCAGACTGAAGTGATGTGGGGAGAGCGGGGAAGCCAGCTTCCCATGCGGAGAAAGTATGGCCGATTGTGCTCCCTCGGGCTCCGGCTGCCGCTGGCAGGCAGAATGACCTGCAAAGAACTCTTCACCTTCTGCTTTGTTTGGCTGCCTTATTAAATGTGACCCAACAGACCTTTAACAAGTCCACCCGTGACGATCCACCACCAAGGACAGTGGAAAACAGTAGTAATGAACAAATCCCATGAAATCTGCATCTTGCCACAGGATGGGATGGTTTTTAGTGGAATACAGTACAATGTCCGAAAGCAGCCTTACTAGCTCAAAGATGCTGATAAGAGCAGCAAGTTATGCTCTGAAAGTTCTTGTGTCAATACTCAGCAAAATGTCCTTCAATGATATTGAACCTATATAATACACACGTTCAAGTTATAGAAAAAAATAAATAAATAAATAAAAAAATAAAGGACATAGGGATGTTGTGAACTGATGCCAAACAGATCTGGTTTCCCCTCGGCCCCTACCAGCACCATGAACACCTCATTTAAACATTTAACCAATGATAAATATTTACTTCACTCAGAAAATGCCACGAATGCAAGGCTTAAATGCAAAGCAATGGGGCTTATGAAAGCAAGCCACAGCCATTCATCTTCACGTCTGACGCAAGTCCATGAAAGACTGGTGCTCAAAATACCCCCTCAAAAATCCAGCCGCCTAAAAGGTACCTAATCTTCACACCACAATCAAAGGCAAAAGTACTCTTCCTGCAGTGTCAACCGAGGGTGGTTAAGCTGGCAACAATGTGAAGTACTGTGTAGGAAGGGGAGGAAGAGGAGGAGGAGGAAGGAGGGGGGAGTAAAAAGAAAGACAAAGAAAGATTATTCTATTCAAAAATAAAAACATCTAAACCTCGGTGTTTGACTCCTCAAACACCGAGCATATTAACACACTTTTTCTGCAACTTCAAGGTCGGTCAAAATAGCAGGCCTCGTCAATGCTTCTCATAAGCACTCGCGTTTCCCAACTTCAGAATGAACCCAGACAGATCCTTGCTTGTTTCACAAAGCACAATGCATCCATTGATCACAGTAGCAATTTATTTTGCCTCCGTTTCTGCCTTGCACGTGAACTCACACACCGAGACTAAACAGCACCCCAGATAAAAGCTGTGGAGACATAACACTGAAGGAGAGCCAGAGCACGTGGTTTTGTGGAACAGCTCAGTTACTACTGAAGCCTCAATTCAAGGGAGACCTTTGCTGAAAAGCCGCTGCATTTGAGGAAACGGGAAGGGCGGCCTATTTTTGGTAAGGCCTGATGATCTCTTGGATTGGGCGAACACGTGACCGTTATTCAGACAAAAACTGATCTCAGATAAACATGGAAGTCACAAAATTTGGAGATTTGGGGGAGGCTTTTGAGTTGTGTAATTTGGCGCTATATCTTCTGTCATTTCTTAGCCTAGCTGAAGTTGCGCACCTCTGGTCGGGTAAGCGTTTCACAAATCAGTACATCAATAGCAGCAGCACAGATCTAACATGTCTGCCAAAATACTCAATTAATACATATTTTAGGGTTCCCATCAGTCAAGGCACTTACAATATCCCAGCCCCCCTCCATAGGGTGCCCCTGCCACCCAAAGCAAAAAGGAAACTTGCTGAAAACACAAGCATTCATGAGATCCTGCTGATGAGGGTTCGAACCACGTTCTACCCTTTCAGTAAGGCTATTTGAGCACTGTTAAATAGTTTAGGTTCCACAAAGAACTTTCAAAGGTTCAATCTGAAACTGTAGAGGAACCTTCAAGGAACCTTTTTCCTTTTAAAAACTTTCTATGAAAGATGCTTATTTTTAATAAAGTGAAATGATTGGATTTTAAAGGCAATAAAAAAAAATAAAATAAGAAAAGCTGTGGATTGAAGACCTAAACTCATTTGAGCCTTAACGCTCCTAAAAACATTTTTAAATGCATAATATCAGCAGTGCCTGATACTCCAGATGTCAATATCAGTATTAGAAAACAGTGGGAGAAAAACAAACCTACTTGGGGAGGAAGAAAACAACAAAAACAAAACAAACAAACAAACAAACAAAAAACAATCCGTATTCAACTGCCCACATAATAACCTGAGCAGGTGTGCATCGTTTTTTGAAATTTTCTGGAGTCTCAGAAAGCACCCTCACGTTTGTTCTCCTGCCCCGAGTACAGCATCAGGGGCTTCTTAAACACTTCAGACGGCATGTCTGCACAATAGCGAGCAGGGATGCCACTGGGGGAGAGGGGGGGGGAAAAAAAGGAGCAAGCGCTGGGCTTCTTGCACTATTGTTGTTCAATGGAGCATCCCAAATAGGCGAGGGCCAGCACATATTAGGGTCCGGCCACGGCAACAATCATTTCTTAATCTCCATTATGGCTGCGGCTCCTGCCTAACGGCCTCTCAAAATGGCTCTCCTTGTTCCAGACACAACAGAACACTGGCCAAATAAACTAACCAACCGGACGCATTCACTGGCATTTCTCCTGAAAGTTATTTATAGCAAGGTCTTATCCAAATAATACAGCCAGTCACGTCATTGAGTTTTACTGTGCAAGGTAAGGCCCGTCTCAGAACGGACTTCGGAGAAGGGACGCGAACGAAAGGGCTTAAGAAAGGACACGTAATCACTGAACATTGATAAACTGAGTGGCGCGGCTGCGAACGATGCCACCTATTACTTCAGGATGAACCGCATTTATTCTGCGTACCCGCTCATGTCCACGGGGCTCTGGGAAAGGAGGGCACCGCAATTAAGACGAGCGTGTTGTCTTCCGCAATCGCGAAAGGCCAGGGTTAAACAACTGACCCTTCGCATTTGAGTTCAGTCATCCATCCAGCAGGGCTGGTCTCGACAGGGACTGAGATTGGGGGGGGGGGGCAGAGAAAGAGAGAGAGAAGAAAAATGAATTCCACATTGTACTCCTTATTTCATCTACTCTATTGTTGCGTCCCCCAAATCCGAGCAGTGATGCACTCAGGCCGCAGCAGGGGGTCTTTGTAGGGGAGTCTTCGCTGATTTGGTTCCTCTATTCATGGGCAGAACGGCTGCATTTCTCCACACACCCCTTGGTGAGACGCCTTGCAGATGCAGGGGGACCTGGGAACGTGGACGTTTTAGCTGCGGCTTGCGGGTGGGGGTGATGCCCAACTGTCTGCACACCTGCTTGAGCCAGCACCTTCCAGGATCCTCGCTGTTCTGGTCATCGAGGGGGTATTTGTGGGTCTTAAATCTACTCTACACTCTTTGAGGGTGTGTGTATAAGACTGTAGACAGGCAGCCATGCTCCCAGACACAGGCACGGTGACTGCAGCCTGCTGCGCCTTCACGCCACTCTGACAGTTTTGATCCAAATCGGCTCTGAAGGCTGAGGTCACTCCAACGTAAATAACATCCCAAAACCGAGCTCGGCTCGGGAATAAGCAGGGTTTTTTTTTTTTTGTTTTTTTGAAAAGGCAGCTCGGGCACAATGGAGGGACTGCGCCCGGGGACTAGACTGAACGCTGTAGCACATGGTAATTCATTTTCAAGTAAAGCTTTCTTAAATTTGAATTTGAAAGGAAACAAGAGAAAGTGGAATGGGTGTTTAAGCAAAAGGGGGGAAAAAAAGGACTCAAAAGAAGCCTAGTGCTTTTCATGAAGCGAGGTTAAGGCTGCTGTACTGTACAATCTACACATAACAATAAAATAATAATAAGTTTTCCTTGTTTTGTAGGAACGTTCACATCATTTGTTTTTGCTCAAGCATACTTTTCCACAATGAGCTCATCCTGAACAAATGTTATTTCATTCACTGCCTGACGGAGCAAATTTCCAGACTGATGAGTCGTCCTCTCCTTCCCACCGGCAGAGCCCGGCCTACAGTCAACAGCCTATTAAACACAATCTATTGAAGGGAATATTCGCCCTCATCACTGGTGGCCTAGCGACACAGAAATCATGCTCTCGTTCACCACGAATGCCAGATATAAGGAGCAAAGGCCAAAACTTTAAGCCAATTATTAAAAATAACAATAACAAAAAAAGCTGCCTTGGACATGGGGCGGAAATACCCGTCGGGTCCAATCCTGTAGCAAATCTAGCCTGAAATAGCAACCACGCTGCGAGATGTGATGCGGTTAGCTATGCGTGTTCCTTCCTGTGAGGTTGGTGAGTGTTTGAGTAGTCTGAGCAAGACGGCCTACTTTTGGAAGAAAGCGCTCAAGTGCTTAAACTAAAAACTACAAGAACCAGCTTTGACATAAATAAATAACTAAATAAATAAAATCCGGTTTGGCATCAGCCAAGGAGAAGAAGGAAATTAAACAAACGCTCAAGCAGTCACGCTGCACTTAGAAACGGGTCACGCGGGTGAATGTCGCTCAGGCCATCCAACACCTCATTAACATGCTGGCGTGCTGGAAGCATGCTTAAGATCAATGACCGTAGACGTCTAGAGGAAGAGAGAGGGGGGAGATAATGGAGGGACAGAAAAGAGAGCGAGACGGACTTTTCTCCACCGGGCGGGAAGTGCATGAGTCATTCAGTAGCAGCTGCGCTGTGCCGGTAGCTCCGGGTTTTTGCCGGTAACGGGCTGGCGCCCTTGCTCGCTCGCTCGCTCCCTCTCTCTCTCTCTCTCCGCTCCGCTTCAGCTGAGTAATAAAGGGATTACATGTACTTCCACTCTCTCAGGACTCGCACAATGCCTGCCGTGCACAACCATTCACATGAAAGGACCACCAAATGAAATTCTTTCTCTCCCGCTCTCTTCTCTTCTCTCGAAAGGACCAAGGGTTGCTCCACTGCCCAGGCCCTTGTACGCCGTTGCTCAGAAGTTGGTTCAAGCTGTTAGGCTCTGGCTAATACAGCACTGCGAACTGTTCCAACTTGCAACTGCTGTGATTTCGCCCCCAAGAAAGTTGGCGCAAACTTCACAGCTGCCGGCGCTGGTGCAGGTTCTTATCTTTACGCCTTCCGCTGAAGCTGATAAACCCCTGTTCGGTCAGGACAGAGACCTTAATCTCTACACAAGCAACACTTAAGTCATGCAAACAGAGAGCGGAGAGAGATCGCGCCTAAACGGTAGCATATATGGCCTGACCTTTCACTCCTGGGTGCAACCCAAGGCTGCCGGCAGTCAAGGGTGATCCAAAGGACGTAGGCCTCGCTTCTCCTGCTCACCTCTGAGCAGCGCTTTTAGCTGAAGGTGGTGGTGCAGGAACCACGCCTGCCTACAGCGGAGGTTTCGGGCCGGGGCAATTAGCAGGTAACAGCTGCACTTGCGTGCTTCGCTGGGAATACCGTAGCTCTACCTGTCACAATTACAGCGACGACTTCAAAGCCGGGAGGTGGAGGGGAAAGGAGCTTGCCCCGAGGATACGCATTTGAGCCACTTTAATAATCAATGCTTTTACTTTTTCAAAGTGTGCATGAATGAGCGAGTATGCAATAGAAAGTGACAAACATACACATCTGGCTTCTTTTTGAGTTGCTGCAAAGGACATCTAGGAGGGATCCAATGGATCAAGTGGTCCAATTTCACCTCATGTGGTCTAGCCTTAGCGGACAGTTCATGGAAACCACATTGGCTGCTTTGACGAAGCTACATGACAAGATCAAATCAAAGGATAAATGCGATAACATGGGCCTATAAGACATGAGTTCTATAAAAACGACTACCAAATATTAGTCTGAAATATCCACCGCAAGATCATCCAATGTCAATATCAATCTTCCAACATCATCCTACATCTTTAAATCAGAGACACATCACCCACTTTTTACACCACGCAAATCCAGCTTCTCGAACATCTGACAACTGTGGCACTCATCTTCCAAAGGTTGACCCTTTGACCGCACCATTTCAGATTAATTTCCTCTGCTTTCACAGTTTAGAGAACTGACCGCCGTGACACCAACGCCCATTCACCTAAAAGGACCACCTACGAAATTACCAAGATCTGACCTGCTCGGCTCTGCTTTGCAAGGACTAGTCCAATCCAGTCGACCCCAGCTGCCTGAGACCTATTAATTAAGACCCACTGTTGGGTCAAACTCCTCACCCCGGACTATAATCGGAGCTCACAGAACCTGTGTGATATTCTCTGCCCGTCCAGAGCGAAAGGAATCAGAGCTCTGATGCTAAAGAGCAGGCGGGTCAGCGCTCGCGTTCCTCTTCAGCCCATCCAGACGAGGCATGACATGAAATCAACACCTGGCATTTAGCGAACATTGAGGGAGGAGGGCTGTTTACTACCAAGCTCTGCCAAACCAGCCGATCAGGCGAGCTCGGCGGGCACGGAGGGCACTGAACACCACCATTTCTGTGGTGTTGTTCTTTTAATAGTGAAGCTTCACGTTAAACCGCGGGATCCCTGTTCGGATTTGGCTCTGCCAGATCAGGAGCAGTGCCGTGATCTCTGGGGAATTCTGGGCTGATTTCACAAGTGGATCATTTTCACATGGCTAGCTACATACCGTACGATATATACGTTTACAGCAGGGTTAACATTCAATGTTTGGTTGAGTAGAGTGGATAACACCACCAACACCACCACCACCACCACCACCAACACCACCGGGACAGGGAAGCATACCACACTACACAATAAGAGTCCTTGGGCAATACTCCCAACACTACATTCACACACTGTGTACTAAATGTAACTGGATAAAAGTGCTGCAAATGAAGTAAATTAATACATAATAAACAGTGACTATGCTAATATGCAATTTTAGTCAATAAAATCAACAAAATATGTTATATTACGACGTTGTTACAGGACTGAACACTTAGCCAGCTAACCAACTAACATGTGTTCAACTAGCTAGCTAGCCATCACTACCTATATTAATGCAAGCTTTAGCATATAGCTAGCTATATATTTGAGTAGCTAAACCTGGGAAGTTTAAGATATATATTTAGCTATATAACTAGCTATATTTATTTATTTATATATATATATTTATTTACTCGACTCAACATGTGCCCCATAAGCTCATAGCTAGCGGGTTCCCCACCTCCTATATCTACTATATCTACAAACACCGCGAGTTTTTCGACCATTTTCACCTGTGAAACTTATAACAAAGACTTTTTTTTAAGGGAAACTACAACCAAAGAAAACCCTGAGCTTGTTAAGCACTTAAAAAAGCAGTTTATATTAAAAACGTGGCGTAAAAAGCTGCAGTGCGCCGCTCTGAGGTAAATAGCGGGGTTAGCTAGCTAAGTTAGCTTTAGCCAGCTAGCATCCAAAGTTAGCGCCAACGGTTCGCCCCACATGCAGCCGCCTGGACTAGCTGCCGCTCTGTGAGGCTATAGCTATCCTAGCTGTCTTTGTACCACGCTTGTGATGGTCGGGAAAGAGAAAAGAAGAGGAGAGGAGAAGGGAAGAGAGACGAGGCGACGTTTTTCGACTAACCCCGTTATAAATAAGCCCCGGCAGGGGAACACAGAAACCCACAGCCGGCCAAAAACTCGCATAGCTCGAATTCCTGGAAGCCGCGGATCACGCCGCCGTTTGAATCCCGAAAAGTTAGCCAGCCAGCCAGCCAGCCGAACTACTCACGCGTCCTGCGCCCAGCCGGGAGCCGTTTTCCCCCACATTGCAACCCTTCAACACAAAGGAGAGTCTTCATTCAGTCCTATTTAAAGCCAGAAACGACCAGAAGGAAAGACCCGGAGCGAGGGAGCGAGAGAGAGGGAGCGAGGGAGCGAGAGCGAGGGACCGAGAGCGAGGGAGCGAGACACGGACTCGTATTTGCTCGCTTTACAGACTAAAGGCAGATTTCTGACTAAAGTGAGCGGTTCTAATCCAAGCCTAGAAGACCAGAGAAACGCCCAAAGCCACATTAGTGGATATTTAAGGACTCTAGAGGGGAGAAAGAGGACGGTTTAGGCTCCGGAGTCCCGCTTCTGCCTCGCAGCTGGAAGCCCGGGACGGATGAACCATTGTTTTGCTTGATTTGGAGAAAACCAGCCTCCTAAACTCCAGCCGAGGAGGAGTCGAGACGCTCCCTCAACGATGTTTTTTTTTTCCTTCGGTCTTGTTCATTTCTTTAAGCATCCCAGAGCCCCTTTACGTACCTGAAATAAGAACGAACTCCAGCTCGGCTCCATTGCAACACTTAAAAAAAACCTGCAAGAAATCTACAACAAAGCAGCTAAACATGGCAGCGGCTGCAACTTCCTGTAACCCCGGGACCGAACCAAAGCCGGCACGAGAGAGGGGGGGATATAAATAACAAAAGTACGCACGTTACCTTCAATTACAATACATTACAATAAAGTACGTTCTACATATTTTAAGGTAGTTACTAACATAATATATGTTATATAATGTCGCGGTGCTGTGTATAGTTAAATCCAGTGAGACCTCCACGCGCGGACACCCCTGTTCACGCCACGTTCAACGTCCGACTCTCTGGGGATATTAGCTATAAAAAAAATATAAAAAATAAAAAACTAATACCGAGAAGTTGATCAATTGCGCGGTGGCTCAAATTCTTTCTTTATTTTTTTAATAATTTTCCACACTTTTGTAATATAATATTTATCCCGTGTTTTTGTTTTTATTCTCGCACGTTTTTGTATGGAGGCAGAACACGGCGGTTAACTGCAGGTATCAGTGGTTTCTGTGCCGCTCGTTCCCGCAGAAATTCCAGGGAAAGTCTCTCGCCCCCTTTTCCAAAATGGAGTCTATTTTAAGCCCCAGGTTCATAATTAGGATCAGCGCCTGTTATGTGTAGACAAGCCTCGCAGCCTCCTGGGTTAACGGGCTTACCGTGTTTATTTCGGTAGGGCTCCCTTCACACAGCCCGGGGGGGAGTTTCCTATGATGTGGAGGTTTAATAGACGTTGCAGTTTTCACAGGAAAAGTTCACTGAAAAATCAGATCATCACATTTTGTTTCCTTCACCAAAATGTAAATCAGCAGCCGAGACGTGTTGGGTGTCTGAAGCTGATATCCCAGGTTTTGCAGTAGAGCTGGAAGAGCAGTGCAGTAGAAGTCTGGGTCACCCAAAAAGCACGTGGCCTGTTAGCTACATTAGCCTCATGGCTAAACTACAGAATTACAGAATAAACTGGTTTTGTTAAGAGACCTAACATTTCTTGGTGGATCAGCGGTTGGAGCGCCGGGCTGTTGATAACAAGGTTGTGGGTTCGATTCCCGGGCTTGGCAAGCTGCCTCTGTTGCGCCCTTGGGCAAGGCCTGTTACCCTCTCTGCTCCCTGGGTGCTGGAGTTGGCTGCCCACCGCTCTGGGTGTGTGTACTCATTGCCCCTAGTTCACTAGTGTGTGTGTTCACTATATATATATTAATCAGGGCAAGTTAGAAATTTGACCATGAATTTCGGACTGCAGAGAATTTGGTGGTGTGTTCCCCCATTGCCAAATGACAGTGGGCCCTCGAGCTCCATGGACTCCATGTCCAGTTAGTGTGAAGGCTTCTGACGAGCAGATCTGACCAACATGATATGTCACAGTTCTCCTCAAACCCAATCTGACCTCAAGATGGTCAATTTTCAATATTTGTCCAAAAAATAAACCCAGCAAACTCATCAACGTGTTTATTTTTGTCCAGGTTAATGTAAAACTACAGTAATGTACATGTATGTGATCAGACTATCAGTGATGTCTCCTTGTTGCTAGGCTGGTTCATCACTCGATGGTGTTTCACTGCCCTCGTGTGATGGTTGAACTGATAGTTTGTCAGCAGAGTAGGAGCTCTAGTCATCTCCTGTCTCAACCATTGCAATTCCTTCCCTGCAGGACTTCCTTCACATGCTGTAGAGATGCTCTTCTCAAATTAGAGTAGCACAGTTCCAACCAAAATGACTGAACTAGGGTTGGGAACCTTGGGAAATTGGGGTTATTATCAACATGTACAAACCTTCAGCTGTTTACAATAAACTAATCAGACAAGACCACTTTTAATGACGACTGCAATCTCCAAATTTCCCAACCCCTGAATAGAAGCCCTCACACATTTGCAAATCAGGTGGCAAACTAAGGCCTTTAATAGCTCCATCAGATGTGCTTGAGATTAAACACATCAAATACCTGCCATTAAAAGCAGCATTTGGTGTTGAATGTGGAGAAAACACTTGTTCTATTAGTTGTGTTGAGATATTTAAATTGGTCTTGTTTGATTGGTTTATTGCAAACAGCTGAAAATATGTACATTTAGCCAGTAACCCGAACTTGCAGTGCAGGTTGAGTCATTCTGGTGGGCTTATCCAAGTGGGGACATCAAACCTTGGTCTGTTGTGAGGAGGCCAGCAGTGTTATCCACTACCGTATTCCACCCACTAGATCATTCCACTGGGCTCAGCTACTCAAAATCACTGCGGCCTGGTTGTGAAGCAGTCTACAACCTCTGGGTCCAGGACATGTCCTTCATTAAGGCCAGGTCTCAGTACTTTAGAGTGGTGGAATGAAGTCCCCCCAGAACTCTGCTTTCCTTTCAACTTAGTCCTTCATTTTTGAAACTTTATTTTGAGTTAGAACATGTTAGACTTCACCATTAACCCCTTAGAACCCATAGTTGGGTTCTAACACTATGATGACATGTGTCATCATAGGAACTGACTCATCATTTTTCGTTTATAGCTCATTTATACCACCCTATTTTACATTACAAATTATTATAAGCTCACCTGACAAAAGATTAGTGACTTAATAGCTCGTCCACAAACACAGTACTGCACTGTGTAAACTATTCTCAACGTCTGAGTCCCATATAAATACCGCAGGTATTTTTAGCCCCATCATCCTCATGCAGCACCATCTGCAGGAGGCCTTTTAAATTACTATCAATGTTCTTCATACTCCCCCGTCTCTACATTACAAACAGGGTTCTTTATGGAACCAAAAGTGGCTCTTTGAGCATTGCACCTTTTTAGCACCTTTTTATTTAGAGTGTAGGAAATAGATTTTTGGAGATATCTCCTGGTGCTTTGTGTCCTCCTGGCTTCCACTGCATGTTAATTAAGTTGCTCTGGCTAATTGTAAATGTAAACGTATTATTAAATATCATATTCCATGGAAGCTGATTCCATCCGTTAGTGCTCATTACATTTAACAGCAGTAAGGAAGCGACGTAAAACCAATGGCTGCAGGTGATTTCTGAGGTAGATGCTGGATGATCCAAGTCTGTGTAATAGTGTATTCCCTTTTGTTCATTCCTGGGCCATCTTGAGTCTCCTGAAGTCATATAAACATCAGCCTTTTCTTTTCTTCAGCCATAAAAGCACAGTTAGATCATCCAATTGTGCTTCTACACAGTTAAGGGATGTTAGGGAAACTACACAAACTCCTTACAGAATAAAATTCGGTAAGAAGATGAAATCCCACATCACTGTACAGGGAATTTCACCTATTTCCACTTAGGTGTCGGCATCATCCAACCATTGAACCAAGTGAAAAAAGTGGGTTTGAGCTTCTAGAGATACAGAGTTGTTCACATTGGCGAATGGTACGAGATGTCTGAAGACTTTAAGGCCTCTAAAAGCTCCCTGCCAGAACATCATTACTTAAAGTGGGTGTGAACACGCTGCCTGATGCCTGACATATTGATTTAAGGTAGTCTTGAAATACATATATATTATATACATTATCCTAAAATGTATTTCTAAAGTCCATTTAAGGTGGAGGAGAACATGCTGGGCATTGTGTGGAAAAAATAGGCCACAAATAAATGTGTTCTTTCCAGATTTAACACTATTTTACTATCTTTAGCATTAGCAGCACTCAAAAGACACATGTAGGTTCATATATTAGCCATTGCATTGTCCACAAATTATTTCTTGCACAATTTTAAAAAATCAAGGGGCTTATAAACATGGCCTGAAGCTAGCGCACTGCTAGCGAATCCATTACTTGTGTAAATCCACTCATTCATATCGCTGTTATTGTCATTTTTCCAGGCCGTTCTTTGTACTGAACTCCGTACTTGGCTGTGAATAGCCGCTCAGAAAAGGTAGGCCTCATTGTACGTTCTCCACTGTACTCGCCTGCGCTTGTTGTCCAGATACAGTACAATGAGTGTTTCAGATGCACTGAGGGGAATATGTGTGGTCAGCCCATTCTCACCTCACCTCACCTCTCCAGCCCAATGGAGTCCACAACGGCCGGCGACTGGCACCCACTTCGGATGTAGTTATGCGGATCGGATGCTTTGGCATTTTTCCAAGTTTGGATTGGGAAGGAAGAGAGGTGAGTCCCTTCACAAAGCCACAGTGAAGACGATGATGATCTGCGATGTGAACGGTGACGTGAATGGGGTCGTATCTGCTTCATGTGGGTTCAGCTGCTGGTAATAAACAGAACTGCCAATAAACTCAGTTTTATGATGAGCAGCACAGGTTCGGCCCCTTCTGTCCAAGTATTGTGTGTAAGAGTATCTAGTTCAGGAGACAAATGTCCAGATCCTGACGATCTAAACTAGTTTAATTTTAGGATCGACTGTTAGAATAACTTCTAGAAGGTGTCTGGCTCTGCGTTTGTCTTCTGATTCTCCTCGTTGGCCTGTGAAGATTGTGATGCTTTAACTCGGCTACAGCTGTTGGCAAAGGGCAGCTGAGGTCAGTATGTGACCCAGGCCTAGAGATGACCCTGCATGCGTGGAAACATAGAGCCTCGATCTAACGTCCAGCCTCTTAAAGGCAGCAGCAAGGTCAAGTAAATGTGTTGCTCCTTCATTGAGATGATCGATAAGGTCAAAGTTAGGACGATTCACAAAACTCTATGTAATTGGTAATATGTCTCCTATCACCCCTACTATAAAATATAGAAATAAATAAATAAATAACAATAATTATATAATAATTAAAAACAACCCTCCGTTTGTTGCTAGTTTAGCTAGTTGCTAGTTAACTCTTTAAACAGCCTATGACCTGTCAGGGGGCCGGAAGTGTTATTACACTTCTATTACCAAAGAACAGCCCCACCAGTTTGTACAGAAGTCCCTGTAGTCACGGAGTAATACACCTTAGTGTGTGATAGGCCTTGCTTAAGGGGTGAAAGCTAGGATGGTTACAATTTTAACTTCCTTTTTTAGAACATTAATATGTTAATATGCTATAAACGTTTCTATAAGAATTAACTAGCAAATAGGTTCAATATAATCTATCTATGATTGGTTGGTGGTTGGTGTGATGCAACAGATAACACCACTACCTGCCAGGGAACTACCAGGGGTTCAATTCCCAG
Source organism: Salminus brasiliensis (assembly GCF_030463535.1). NCBI lineage: Eukaryota > Metazoa > Chordata > Actinopteri > Characiformes > Bryconidae > Salminus > Salminus brasiliensis. The sequence continues at coordinate 4,748,860 of NC_132893.1, forward strand.
TCTGGGTGACTGTGCTGCGCTACACCAATAAGAGTCCTTGGGCAAGACCCCTAACACTAGGTTGGCCCACCTCTGTAATAACCTTGTAATTCGCTCTGGATAAGAGAGTCAGCTAAATGCCGTGAATGTAAATGAATGTACGTATATCTATAGACATGCATAGACCAAGAAAATGCTCTAAATGACTTAATGAAATAATAAAATATTTTACACTGACTTCCATTCAAAGTGAAGGACATTTTGGAGATACGTTTTTCAAAGGACAGCGCCGACATCCCATATTTCCTCAGAATGTTAATTTTGTCCTGTGTACTCCCCCCCCCCTCTTCCCCTCGAAACGCCTCCGATTACTATCATAAACGATCTCTGGTCATTATTAAAGAGTCAAAAATTAAATGTCATATCAATGCTACAAGCTAAGCTAACTCTCAGGCACGCTAAAATATTGCTAAACTGTGACGCCACCATATAACAACACCCGCTACACAACCCGAAACTGTGCTGCTGCACTGCTGCCAGAGACACTTAGCTAACCTCATTTGAGAAAGCCAGCATGTCAGGGGTATTTTAATGATGGCGGTACAGTCGGTACTTTTGCTACGTGCGAGCTAGCACACTAAACGGACATCATGAGCCAAGCGACCTCATCAAAATGCCCCAAAAAGGCAGCTTCATAAGCCCCTTTCAGACATGCACAGTAACCCTGAATCTTTACCGGACCAGGCTTTATCCTGCCAGCCCCCCAAGTACACAACCCAGGTCGTCCAAGCCCGTCCGAGCCCCTGTGTTAATTTAGCAGGTTTAGTCATTTTTCCGGAGGGTTTGAGGGTTACGGTGACCGGACATTTTCCTGAGTTCATATGGGAATGGAGTTTTTGGGGGTAAATGTAGGTATCGATGACCTTCCGGACGTTCCTCCAGATGGTCCTGGTGTCGTTTCACAGCTTTTACATGTTTTTTTGCTGCTTTTGAGAACATTTTGTCCCTGTCAGTTTTGGAATGGCCTATTTTTTGGCCCTATGTCATGTAATTGGGATTAAACGGGGCACCTGAGGTGAGGACATGTCCCCAGTGTCCACATCGTTATTAATGGTTCTGCTGATCTATTAGCATCTGCTGATGTTCCCTTTCCCCTTCCTGTGTCTGTTCCTCGTCCGTGTCTCTGAGCAGCTTGAAGAATGGGAGACTGGTCCATTCTCGGCCGTTTCCTGACGGAAGTGCAGAACCACTCCACGGTGATTGGCAAGATCTGGCTGACCATGCTGCTGATTTTCCGCATCCTGCTGGTGGCGCTGGTGGGCGACGCCGTGTACAGCGACGAGCAGTCCAAGTTCACCTGCAACACCCTCCAGCCTGGCTGCAGCAACGTGTGCTACGACACGTTTGCCCCGGTCTCCCACCTGCGCTTCTGGGTCTTCCAGATCGTGCTGGTTTCCACGCCGTCCATCTTCTACGTCATTTATGTGCTCAACAAGATCGCCAAAGACGAGAAGCGCGAGGTAGAGGCGAGGGAGAAGGGGCGTGAGGTGGCTGTACTGGATACCGACCACCAGGAGGCTCGACCTGAGGAAACCTGGGGCCCTCAGGAGGTGGAGGGCCTGGACCAAACCTTGCTGGAGGAGGAAGACTTTGGCGAAGTGTCCAAAGACCCTACCGAGCTGTCCAGTCACGTGCTGCTCACGTACATCGTGCACGTGGTGCTGCGCTCCATCATGGAGCTCGTGTTCCTCGTGGGTCAGTGCTGCCTGTTCGGCTTCGAGGTGCCCCACCTGTTCCAGTGCGAGACGTACCCGTGCCCCAACCGGACGGACTGCTTCGTGTCTCGCGCTACCGAGAAGACCATCTTCCTCAACTTCATGTTCAGCATCGGCCTGGGCTGCTTCCTGCTCAACATCGTGGAGCTGCACTACCTCGGCTGGGTCTACGTCTTCCGGATCATCTGCCTCGCGTGCTCCACGTGCTGCGAGCCCGACGAAGACCCGGACCCTGCGCGGCACGTACGGGTGCAATACTCCGGGTGCAATCACAGGCCGCTCCTGCTGCGGCTCACTCACTCTCTGCGAGGCCACGTGCTGCTGCAGCCTCCCCTTCCGGCGACCCTGGACAAAGAGAAACACCACCCCATGGCCATGCACAGCCCTTCTATCTCCTTTGAGACGGACTCCAGCGTGGAGTATGCGAGAGGGCCGGACGGCCGGGAGTGCTCTAAAGCCAAACTCGGGAGATGCAAAAAGTCTTGGCTATGAATTGTGTTTTCCAGCTGTTAGAGACAAAGGGGGGACTATTAGTATTATGAGCCCTTAAAGGAGCAGTTCACATTTTTTCAACCTAATCTAAATTTGATGCATGTCTCTCATACAGTGTTTACCACAAACAGTCATTTCCATGCGAGGCCCTGCACTCTAACAACGGAGAGACTCGAAAATCACGTACAATAGAAGCCAATGGGCACTTGCTGAATTCCGTGTTTACAGGACTACGTACAGGGATATCGACCACAGCACTCTAACACTCACAGATTTTAGGATCTGACACATGTGAGGGAATGTCTTCCCAAATCTGATTTGTCCAGCTTTAGTACACTGGAGTAAAACACAATAAAACAAAGCAAAAGGTGGTACAGATACATAGATAACAGATTACCACAAAAGCTTCCCTCTGAAAAAGTAGTGCCATCTCTACAGGAACGGATGATCCAGCTCAATTTACAAACATCTTTAACAGTCGAATTCTTGAAATATAGATTTTTTTTTTACAAAGAAATATGTTGCATGTAAATGTTTGTACTTATATACCAGGTCTTGCTGCCTTCCATCAGCAGCCGGAGCCTGGGAGAGCACAATCGACCCACGTCGCGTCAGTGTGATGTTGGCTGGCATGGCCGCCTGCTAGCCGATGCATCAGAGCTGGGTACCCGGTGCTTTCCTCTGAGCGCGTTGGTGGCCCAGTGTTGGTAATGTTGCATTACATATGATGAGAGAGAGAACTGACGAGTGGGTTGGGTAACTGGCTTTCTAAAATTGGGTAAAAAAGTGAAGACCCCCCCCCTTCAGTTATTTACTGTCAGTATTCAGCAACTGCCCGCTGACTTCTATTATATGTATTCTATTATATGTCAAAGCTGTTTGTGGTAACTGACTGTACGCCAGAGATCCCAGCTACCAGAGAACGCTTAAGCAACGTTCAGCAATGTTTTGAAAAGGTTCCAGGAACGTTCTGAAAACCTTTGAAGTAGCTGAAAATACAATAAATAAAATACAATACAACAAAAACACTGCAAAAATCAATACATAATTACACTGATAATTCATATTTAATAACTGTGTTCTAAAATATTTTTTAAACGTATTAAGTGGATCATTTATTCAAACCCAGAATTGAATATTTCCTGAATTTACCCTGATAATAAAAGTTTAAACAATGAACTTGCATTACTTTTTGAAATATGTCTGTGTTTGATTGTGAGAATAAACAAATACATATAAAAAAGGATATATCTTGTTATATATATCTTGATATATCTTGATATATATATATATATACATATAAAGATATATACCTTTTTATGTGTATTTGTGTACACACACACACACACACACACACACACACACATATATATATATATATATATAAAAAACATTTTAGGAACGTCCAGAAAACGTGACTCTCAACATTCAGAGGCTGTGGCCAAAATAAGATAAGATAAGATAAGATAGACAATATTAATAATAGAAGTCAAATGGATCCCTACTCCCTCATTAGTATTGCACTTAATAGGGAGGGACTGCTGAAGGGAGCAAGAAACCTCGCACAGATAGCAGAAGAAGAGTCAAGGCCCCAGTTCTGGTCCACACTTACATACCTTATCCAGCCCAAATACCTACATAACCTACAAATGGCTACAGCTAGTAATAATGTACAAACATCTAACATGGTGGGTGGCATGTAGGCCTCATGTGGGCCAGGGTTCAAATAAGGGCCATGACAACCTTAAATGTGGCTGCTATAGCTGGACCAGTTTTGGTTTAGTCCAACTGACCTGTAGGTGCCATAACTGGGCCGTTTCAGGCCCAGAATCATCTGCTTCCTGAGAATCTGGATGCCACAGCTGCTACAGCCGGGCTGGTTTTGGGCTAGAATATACTTGCAATTCCCAGAACTGACCAGGAAGTGCCTTAAGTGGGCCATATCCAACCCAGAGTGGTCAGCTGTCTGAGATCTGGGGTTCTGGGGAGCGACCCAACATCCTTTGAGTCTTTAAACTGAAGGTCTTGCTGAAGCTTTGCTGAAGGTGTACAGCATGACCTATTGAACCCAGTAAGCCTCGGTTACATCAGAACCTCCATGAAGCCACAGTACTCTTGCTCTTGCTCTTACTACACATGGGTCCAACTACCACACGTGCCAGAATGAGAATTCACCGTCTGCGATGCCAAAATGAAATTTTGAGGACTAAAGCATATTCCCCAATATACAGTTCACATGTTTGGGCTTTCTTAAATGAAAAAAGGAGAAACTCTGTGAAACCCTTGTTTAGGGCCCTGCTTCGACTGATCCAGTGTTGTGTCGTGTCCAGCCTAGTCCAGAAGAGGGCGCTATCGACGTGCAAATGACAGCACCGTCACAGAAACACCACCTCAATTTAACACCCATGCACTTTACGTGTGTCTTTCGTCTTATTTAGAAGCCACATATCCCTCCCTAACCGCAGGAAGAGGGGGAATATCCCACACACACCTTATCTCCACAAACACGCTCAGAGAACTTAGCAAACTACAGGTAAACGGACTGACCACTAGAGGCCGCTGCAGCGCAGCTTTTTATTTTCCCACCCGTTTACAGGCAACCCCGCCTCTTGCGCTTGGATTGGCTCTGTGTACAGCTGTCAACACGCCTCTTAGGAAATATACAGATATATGAACTGAAGACCTCGTGAAGTCAATTTAAATAATAATAATAATAATAATAATAATAATAATAATAATAAAGTAAGAAAATGTTACATACGATAACATCGTTTGTACAAAAAAAAACAAAAACAAAAAAAAAAATTTATATAAATATATATATATCCCACGAAAACGACACTGTATCGTATCGAATTATGAATTCACAAATTTAATGACTAATTAATCATTAATAAAAAGCACACTCGGATTACAGACCTGTGTGGTTCAGCACGCAGCCCGAGCTTTTGCACAGGTGGGCGTGGTTACCGGAATACGGGTGGGAAAACAACAGCTCGCACCGAACCGGTGCTGCGTTCACTGTCCGTCAAACCTCTCGCATGCAGGCTGCTCCAAAAGTGCTAAAGTCGTGTTGGACCCTCTCCCTTTACCACAGACACACCCAGAACAGCGTCCGGTTCGGTTTCATCCGGCACGGTGAGTTTCCGACCAGCGTTCAGCTCTGCTGGCCTTTCAGCGTCGATCTGGGTCCCTTTCAGCCTTTCAGGTGACAGGAGAGAGAGAGAGGCAGGGGGAGAGAGAGAGAGAGGGAGAGAGAGAGAGAGGCAGGGGGAGAGAGAGAGAGAGAGAGAGAGAGAGAGAGAGAGAGAGAGAGAGGGCAAAGAGGCTTAGAGGGAGATTTCAGAGCGAGCTTTGGACTCATCAGTAACTTTAAATCGGACCTGCATGTGGATGACCAGTTGGTTGTGAACCTGCTGGACAGCCTGGTCAGGTCTGGTCAGGTCTGGTCAGGTCAGGTCTGGTCAGGTCTGGTCAGGTCAGGTCTGGTCAGGTCTGGTCAGGTCAGGTCTGGTCAGGTCTGGTCAGGTCAGGTCTGAGTGATTAGGGCATTAATTGAATGTAAGATCCAGGTGTGTTTAATGTCGCTAGCGTCTACAGGAAGTGAGGCTCTGGGCTCCCCTGGGGTCTCTGGGCTCCCCCCCTCCTCTGGGACCACGTCCCAACACGTTTTTATTGATTTATTGAGAATCAGTTTTGTGAATCGATAGTTTGCGTAAGAGTGAAGGTTTAAACCTGTAAAGTCTTCTCCACCGTCTGTCATTCTTGGTCTACCTGTCAGGAAAGGTGGTCAGCAGCCAATGGGTGTGCGCCACGTCACGCAGGTGGCTCGTAGTAGGCGTGTGCAGGGGGTTGGGGGGGGGGGGGGGGGGGGCGGTGGGTAGTTGACATTCCTGAACAAGAAATAGATTCTGACTGCAGGTTTATATATTTTTTTTAAATAACGTGTGCTATATAGGTCAATAATAATAATAATAATAGTAATAGTAATATTAATAATGATAATAATAATGATGGACTAGCACCCTGTCCAGGGGGTATTCCCGCCCTGCGTCCAGTGTTTCCAAATAGGCTCCAGACCCACCGTAACCCTGACCAGGACAGCACGGATAAGAAGATAGATGGATGGATTATAATTATATTAGAAATATAAAAAATAGTATTATTATTACTGCTAATAACAATATTATTATTATTATTATTATTATTAATATTACTACTACTACTAATAATAATAATGGACTGACACCCCGTCCAGGGGGTGTTCCCGGACTGCGCACAGTGTTTTTGGATAGGCTCCAGATCCACCACAACCCAAACCCGGAAGGTACAGAAGATATATGGATGGATATCAGTAATATTACAATTATTGTTATTATTATTATTAATAGTAATAATAGTATTATCAATATTATTATCGTTATATACCCTGTCCATAGGGTGTTTCTGCCCTGCGCCCAGGGTTTCTAAATAGGCTCCAGACCTACCGCGACCCTGACCAGGAATTCACAGATACGAAGATAGATGGATGGATAATAACAATATTAAAAATACATATTTTTGTTAATACTACTACAACTACTATTACTAATGAGAATAATAATGATGGACTGGCACCTTGTCCAGGGGGTGTTCCCGGACTGCAAACAGTGTATCTGGATAGGCTCCAGATCCACCACAACCCAAACCCGGAAGGTACAGAAGATATGGATGGATATTAATAATATTACAATTATTGTTATTAATACTATTATTATTATTAATAATAATATTATTATTATTAATAATAATAGTAGTAAGAGTATTATTAATATTATTATTGTTATTCACAATAATTTCTGCCCTGCGCCCAGGGTTTCTAAATAGGCTCCAGACATACCGCGACCCTGACCAGGAATTCACAGATACAAAGATAGATGGATGGATAATAACAATATTAAAAATACTATTATTATTATTATTATTATTATTATTATTTTATTTTTGTTGATTGCTTGCCTCTGACACTTCTCTCTCTCTCTCTCTCTCTCTTTAAGTTCTTGCTGCCCTTCATGTTATTGCAAAGGATGGACATGAGGTTAAACATGACCAAAAACCAGCTCTAATGCTCTCGACCTGTTTGGAAGAGGTCCTCCATACTTCTGCAGGAACAGTACAGATTTTGACATCTGCAAAACATGTTCAACCTGATCAAGAAGGACAAAGACAAGGAGAAGGATGGGGCAAAGAAGGACAAAAAGGAGAAGAAGGACAAAAAGGAAAGGATGTCCCAGGCTGAGCTGAAGAGCCTGGAAGAGATGAGCGTGAGACGTGGCTTCTTCAACCTTCACCGCGGGAGTTCCAAGCGGGACTCTAGAGGTAAGCTGGAGATCTCCAGCCCCATTCCCATCAAAGTGGTCAGCAACACAGAGCTTACCCTGATGGACGTGGATGCTGAGAGGTTCAATAACCGAAGCAGCGTGGTCCTGGATGCAGGCCACGTCAGTGCTTCCAGCTCCAGTGATGACGTTAAAGGGGAGGCTGTTCAGCAGGACGTCCAGAAGTCCTCCGCCAAAGACAAGGCTGCCAAGATTGGTTCTTTGACCAAGCAAAATTCACAGGTGGGCCAGATCATGAAGCGCTTCTCTTTCTCTCAGAGGAGCAAAGAGGAGAGTCCCTCAGAAGGCTCAAATCCATCCGGGCCCAATTCTGCTGCACCTTCGCCCCAAGTGGAGTCCAAGGTTTTCGACCCCCCTCCCAAATATATCTCCCACAGACGTGCCCCGCTCAAGAAGATCCTGATACCCATGTTGGTGGACAAGGTATTCTCAGCAGACTTGCGCTTGCCTGCTGTGGTTCCTCCCCAAGTCCCCGAGCCCAGAGAGCTGGAGCTCCAGCGCCGCAACACGGGTGACTTTGGCTTCTCCCTGCGCCGGACCACCATGCTGGATCAGAGGCCCGACGGCTCGGCCTATCGCCGGGTGGTCCACTTCGCCGAGCCGGGTGCCGGAAACAAGGACCTGGCTCTGGGGTTGGTTCCCGGAGACCGCCTGGTGGAGATTAACGGCCTGAATGTGGAGAGTAAGAACAGGGACGAGATCGTAGAGATGATCCGGCAGTCCGGCGAGGTGGTACGCCTGAAGGTGCAGCCCATCGTGGAGCTGAGCGAGCTGAGCCGCTGCTGGCTCAGGAACAGCACTGGGCTGCGCAGGGAGGTGTATGAGGTAAGCAAACGGGTGCCTTGTGTATTACCCCTGAGGTATCCACCTAGCACTAGCAATGCTCCCTAAACTAGGAGGGTAAGGCCTCCTTTGATACATGTGATGCCAGCCACTTCCTCTTTTCAAACATTGAGTCCCCAGCTCCACCGCAACAGCTAACAGACGAGGCGAGATCCACCCCGAGAGAGCAGGACCAATTGTGCTGACATCACTACGCTTGCCTGCTTCTGGCTGCATCTCGAATACCCCCCCCCCCTTACTCCCTATATAGTGAACAAGTCTACATGCAGATGCTCAGGTGGGGCTCACATGGGTGCAACGACATGGGCTAGGCAATATCCAGGAGGGCATTTGTTATTACTGGGACCTAGTTGGACTTCCCAAATGGGCTTCATCGTTACAGCCCACCTTAATCAAATCAAATAGGTCCCCATGTACAGTGTACAATCCAGGCAAGGCCCATGCTCAACCCGTCCTGATCCCATCACTGACCCAGGTGGGACCCTGTTGGGCGTCCATATGTGTGGCCAACATGGAACCCTTGGGCAAAACTTTCTGAGGCATGTTATCTGGGACATTCGTGGTGTACTCTGTGGCATCCATTACCGTGCTTGACATACGATGACAAGGTGCCGATGTTTCCGTTTGGCTCTCTCTCTAACACACCACTCCTTTGTAGGAATCCTGAGAATCTGTTATTCCTTGCCCATCTTTTGAAACTGCATACCAGAGAGAGAGAGAGAGAATGAAGCTTTGGCTCTCTCTCCTCTTCCGTTGATACCTTCTCTAAAATCGCTGGTTCTGCTGGTGTCCGAGAAGAAGCCGTACAGTCGTTTATCCTTTTGTTCTTTGTGTCAGTAATTGCAGGGGAACGTTCCTCCGCCACCGATTACAGTACAGTTCAGAAGGAACTCCACACTGTTGTTGTGAAGAAGAAGCCCAGAGAGACAGGAATCAGGTTACTGGATACCATGTGCCATCTGTTTGTCCCTCCTGTCCTGTCCTTCCATTAAAGCCCATAGAGAGGGGAACATCTCCCAAAGAATAGAAGAGAGTGGTGTTTCGTTGAAGTCTGCAGACGTAGCGTGAGCACGGTTGCTGTATATCGCGGCCCAGTTGACAGTTGAAAAAAGCCCCCTGTTAGCCGGGAGTGGTTCGCGATAGCATCAGTGTTGAATTTCGCTGAAGTAGTGCAGATCCACCTCGGGCATTTAACCCTTGCTTTGCCCTTCCGGTCGTCGTCACAGCCTCTACACTGTCACCTCAGCATGAATAAAGAGGCAAGTATGTGTGTGCTGAGGGTGGTGACATTTTTAAAAAGGCATGCTCCTGTGGTTACCTCACGCCTGCTGAGCGGCACGTCTCTTCTCGCCGGCCAGCGCACCTGTGTGCGTAAAGGTGTGGTGCGTCTGAGCGCTGCAGGAAATATGTACAGTTAATATGTAACCTGTGGTTGCAGTGAATGAGAGCGGAGAACCTGCCGCTGCCGTTCGCGTGAGCAGACCTAACTCCAGTGTTATTAACAGGGCTTCATTCCCCTGTTGCACACTGTGGCACAGTTTCACATTGCTTTCTGGACCAGCATCCAGGGTGGCCCAGTTTGAATATATGGGCTACTCTGCCGGCTTCGCTTGCAGATGCTACCGCTGGTGCGTGCAGAGCTCTGTAATGAGAGCGCATTGGAGGGAACTGATAGCCAATGTACAACATAAGATTGGAAGTGGATGTTTTGGTGGCCTTGTGCTTTAGAGGAAGTGAGGAGCAAGGCCTTTGTGTAGAGTGAGATAGGAAAAGTCCTCTGTTTAAACATGCAAAGTTCTTAGCCATTGAGTTACTGCCGTATTATGGATACCTACCACCTTATAACCACTGCAGTTTATTAGGTATCACGTGTATTAAATGTATATAAACCAAGGTAGGGAATAACCACCGCTGATTTGGTATGGACTGCATTAGATAATGGAAGGTTAACTGGTCCATAGCGGCACGTTAATTGCTTTGTACCAGTCGTCATCCCCCTCTGGCATCAGTAGCCAATGAGGCACCACTGTTATGCCATTGGGAGGCAAATTCATCCCATGAAGTTTGCGTTTTCTAGATGCTAGCTACCCTATTATCCCTGGCGTCCTGTCCTTGATCCCGTGATGATCATTCTGCACTCTGCAACAACTGACTGGTGTGCCCGCTTGTTTCTACGTGCAGTAAACCCTGGCACGTGGCATCTGTGTCGTCCTGGGCCGAGTTCATTCCAAACCAGGGGTTTGCAATATGCAATATGACTCTGACAGTGGGCAAAGGGTGGTCACATCCTGAAACTCCATGGGATGTTCCAGAGCTGCCATGCCGAGAATGGACTTAACAGTGGGACAATGGCACCCAACGGACCATTGATGCAAGAGGGGAACGATGACTCCAGCGAGTGGTAAAGAGCAATGGACAAGCCACTGCGGACCAGTTAACCTTTATGTGTAAAAGACCACCACAAGACCACAGTTGAACAGTGGACCATTCTTAGAACAGCAGTGACCTTGGGATGTAGTTCCTCAGTGGCATTACTGTTGAAACCCCGAATCCAGCCAATAGTGGCCCTGTGATCAGAATCTGACCACTGATAAAGGCCTAGAGGATGAGTTTCATAGCCACACACAAAACCATGCCACTTACACTTCTTTAGGTCTTTAGGCTGTGCTGATGGTCCATCTCCAACAGCGGTGGTCCTGTGGTGATCCTTTCCCATCAAAAAGTAGCACCTTCAATAGTAGAAGGTGCATTGCAAATAAACATGGGCCCGTTTGGCCTTTTAGTCATAATTCATCATGTCTTAGCGAACAAAGGCTAAGAGAATATCTTGTATAGTACCAAAAAATGAGTTCCTTGACTTGATCGTTACAATAGTGGAACCCGGTTTGGTGCTAAAGGTAAGCCAGTGTCATAACCATCAGATATCCCAATGTGTAGAATGAGCAATATGCCTGGATGTTTGCTGTTTTACTTCATGTATAAGCACATAGTGTAGTATACTGAGGATGGTAGCTCGGATAAGAGGCTTACCCCGAGCCAGGCACATGCTCTGCAGATGATAGCATCTGGCCCCTCCAGCCATCAGTTCATCAAGCCTGTATGATCGGGCAAGCTCCGGCCTTGCCCCTGGCGGAATGAGCTTTCACTTGCAGAGCCAGGGGTGTGAGGATACAGATGTGAGGAGCTACGTTCTAAAAGTTTTGGGGAGGGTTCTCTAGCCTCTCTGGACTCTTTGGAGTGGATTACCTGGGATGCTCCGGAGCCGGTTGGACTGAGGAGAGCGGAAGGGAATGTGCCACAGAGTGGCTGTTCCAGCTGAGCCTGTAGTGTGCGTGCAACCAGCAGGTGTGACCGAGTGTACCGAGAGAGCCAGGCCCCCTCAGCCTGCTCTATAAATAGGTTATGTGAGAAATCTCACTGGCAACGTCCGTTTTCTAGTCTTTTCGAAGGGCATGTTTCCAATCACACAGCGTATTTCTCGCAGATACCTCTGTTGGAGGCAGGAGGCAGGAGCCCAGATCAGAAAGGCAGCCCGAACCTTGACCAAAAGCCAATAACAGCCGCAAGCAAACATCAAAATGGTTCTGTGGTCACTGCATTTAGAGGAGAAGCTGTGAATTTGTTTCTGGTGGAGGCTGTGAAAGATACGTTTGCATAACTCAAGCAGTTCTCCAGCTCAACAGCTGAAGGTGTGGCAAGCATTCCTGGTAAACGGACAGGAAGCCAAAGGTCTGGTAATGAAAGACACTTTGTCACCTAGTTTTACGCTCGTGTTCGGACGCTCTACCAGTTAAGCCTGTCTGTTCCTCAAATAACGGCTGTAGTTTCTTTAGAATAGCAGGCAGGCGAGGTGTCCGGTGAGCTGGGTTTGGTTGCTGTAGGCTGGTGGTCACCAGTCTTGCTCCTGGAGATGTACCTTCCTGCAGACGTTAGGCCTGTTCTGATGGGGTTAAATGTTCGCGAGGACCTGGGGTAATCTCTTCTTTTCCAGGTGCTACTCCGAGAACCCTCAGCAGTCTTATATGAGGTTTTATTTTTTGTATTAAAGCCCCCGAGAACACATTATTATACACTGAATGCCGTCCCGTGGGGTGGGGTGCGGTACGGGTGCACAGCGATGGGATGTGGGAAGAGGATCTCCCTGGCTACAGTGCTGCATTGGGACCTCCTGTTTGAACACCAGTCAACACCACTGGGCTTGATGCACTCTGGGCCACTTGCACCACCAGTACAATGTCAGTGTGCAGTCCTGTGTGTGCTGAGAAATGTCCACTAATAGTATTTGGTCAATAGGGGCCCTAGGGTTTGATTCCCAGGCCAGGCAAAGTACACCCTGCTACACCAATAAGAGTCCATGGTCTAGACTCCTAACTCTATCATTTCCCACATAAGGCTGGTTTCCCAAGCATAGATTGAGCCAAGTCCTAGACTGACTTGCATTGCTGAGGGCAAATGACCATTGCACTTAATCTAGGTCTGGAAACACTGGACCTTAAAGTCCACACGTAAAGATGGCAGTCTGTATGGCAGTCCGTTGCTGACCTGTTGTTACGAAGGCCACTGGGCCTGCTTGCTTGGCTGCCGCTCCTGTCCCAGGACAGCGCACCCGTTCATCAGCCTTCACCCCTGGAGGTGCAGTGGAATCTCACTTGGGTCTCGCTCAGCTGGCTGGCTCTCTCGGAGTCCACTTCTTTAGACAATACTGGCTCCCAGCAATGCTGCTAACCCCAGCTGAACAGTGAGTGATTGTGGGAGTGATTTAGCTCCAGATATGCAGCGCTAGTAAGACCTCTTAAGTCGCTGCCTTGCTGAGGAGCTGATCTCCTCCGGCTCTGGATGCACCCGGCCACACCCGCTACAATCGGGGAGATTAGAGAAAGCTGCCTGGAAAAGCTGCCTAGACAATAGAGATGAGCTGGTCAAGTTCAGAAACACTCCCGCAGTCCCGCGGCCGGTTATCATGGTAGCAGTGGTCTCTTGAGATCTTGAGACCTTGACCTTTATGATGGCAGGCCACATCACTGGGCCATTTGATATGCATGCGAGATTATGAAGCCTCATAGTTCCCAATAGGAAAGGCCCACCTCATCAAAGGCCTCTTACTGTCCCAGATAGAGTCCGTCACAGGCACGGTGTTGGGGCGAGAAAATGATAGCGCCTGGGATTGACCTAGAAGCAGCAGTACTATAAAAAGATACAGAGATTTATAAATCTAGATCATGCGTTGCAGCAGCTGTGTTCTGCTTTCGATTTTGTGAAACGAGAGGCTGGAAGGATTCATTAGGAGTTAATCACTGGCTTTCATGGTTGGTGTTTCCGGGTTTGTGTCCTTTTTGTCTTTATACTGCAGTAATACGCAGTTGCCAGTTTATTTATGCCACTTTTTTATACCAGTTTATTCATAACAGCAGTATAGGCACTACCATCCCATTACCGCAGTGGTAACACTGCTAGGCAAATAGTAGTCCACGGCCCAATAACACCTGGCCAGCAGTGGTGCTTTGGTGCTACTATCCATTGATCGACACGGTAGTGGGGTTTGATGGTCCAGCCAGTGTATGTATGCCATTGCTGCGTACCCTCGGCCGTAGCCCCAGAAATGTAACTAGGGGTCGCGGGGAGTCGTGTCACTGTCATTTGTAAACATTTAAATTTATGGCATTTAGCTGACGCTCTTATCCAGAGCGACTTACAAGGTAACTCGTATTACAGAGGTGGGCCAATGCAGTGTTAGGAGTCTTGCCCAAGGACTCCTAACACTTATTGGTGTAGCGCAGCACAGTCACCCAGACCGGGAATTGAACCCCAGTCCCCCACAAGGTGTGGTAGCTCACTGACTGGTAGTGGTGTTACCTGTTGCTCCACACCAACCACATATGCCAAAAGAGTCAACACAGTGTCATTAACCCCCCAGGCTAGTGTTTTGTCTGTTTTGGCTCCCAATTCTAGTGGCATAGGCCAGTTGCTCAGGCTACGCCGTAGACTCAGGGTGCCGAATATGGGCAAAGCGCCGAGTACAATATGACGTACGACCTCAGGGGTCTATACAGCTATACAGAACGAGAGGAGCTTTTTCATATTTGCCGATTCCATCAGCCTGCACAACTTGTAAAATTGCAGAAACTTTGCCGGTGACAAAGGCCCTCCCAGAGCTGAGTTGTTGTGAGTGTTACCTGTAATTTTAGTCCTGTACAGGTGTCTCATATGCCTCGTGCATGCCACTCATCACATCTGAACCAGATCTACAGGTTTTCAGGCTTTTGCAGTAGTGCGGAAAGTCGTGCATTTTAGCTTCCTGCACATGCTTTGTGTTCTGGTTGAATTCCTGTTGTCTCGTCACACCCAGGCTAGCCTTGCAGATGATCTAGGCTGATCTACGATCTCAGTGCCTTGCTTGTCAAACAGCGGACTTCAGACTCATTCAGCTGGTTCAAGTAGGTCTGAAGTAAGTTGTACGTTAAACTAAAAGGAGCAGATTTGGTCATATAGGCTGTTAAGGCTACTTTTTGGTCTGTTGCTAAATGAGTAAATGTGTGTGTATTAATTGAGAGGTTGAGAGGTATTTCCACCCTCATACATACACACTGCCATGGGCCTACAACTTGGGCCTACCGGAACCCCCACAGCTACGACATCCTAACTACGGTACAGATACCCGTGAGTCCCCAGTGTCCTTTTTTTTTTTTTGAAAACAGAAATATGGTCACCCTTTCATTTGGATCAAATGTTTTTTAGATGATCAGCACACATTCAACCAGGTGTGTCCGAACTTTTGACTGGAACTTTTATAAAATTACATACTTGCATACATACAGTATTTTGTCATTCTGCCCTTTATTAGATGATTTAGGGGTTAAAGAAGAGGAATCAAAACTGTGTTAGGGATCTTTCTGGTGCTGTTACACCTAAAACTGTCCACAGCCTTAGCTGTGCTGACCACTGAAGTCCCCCGTCCCCGTCCCCGATATAATAAAAATACAATATCACAATATTTAAAGATTTAAACGTTTTCACGATGTACACAATATTTATCATGATGATAAAAACCTACTAGTCAGATTCTCTCCCACACTGAGTACAGTCATTTTTATTTATTTATTTATTTATTTAATTTATTTATCTGGAGCACTTTGTCTAATTAAACCCATCTAATTACCATCATTAATGGTAATTAGACCTGCAGCTGATCAGTTTTCTTTAAGCACTAACAAAATCCTTGATAAACATATTTTGTATCGCGATAACATAATTTATCACAATATGATGAAATATCGTCATATTGCCCAGCCCTAAGCATTTTTTTCTTTCCAATTTGGATCACTAATTAGCCAGCCTGTACGTATCCTCCCCCTATCTCACACGCCCCCTCTGACATGTGTGCAGCCAGCCAGCGCCTCTTTTTCAAACTGCCGCGATCCACCAACATCACCGGCCAACCAACGCGCCTGGAGGGAAGCACCGTATATCCGGTACCCATGCCCCGGCCAGCAGACGCCAGTGTCGGCCAGCACCGCACTGAAGTGATGTGGGGAGAGAGCGCCATCTACCCACCCTGAAGAGAGCAAGGCCAGTTGCGCTCACTCTGGGCTCTGGCTGCTGATGGCTAGCAGCATGACCGGGAATCGGACCAGCATCCCTTTCGTTATAGTGACAGCGCCCTTATTCCACTGGACCACTCGGGGACCCCCTAGACTTGAACAATACGGCTTGTAATGCCTGTGTTGAAATACATAGCATAATGTAGTTGAGGGCTTGTTGTAGTTTGCCCACCACAGCCCCTTAGTGTCCTCTGGCTGCTCCGCCATCATTCGTTTGTCAATGGCTCCATTAATGAAACGCTGGATTAGATTAGATTATGTAATAGATCATCTTGGCTGCGACCCAGCTGCCGAATGCATGAAGTGCCTGTCTGGCTGGATCGGCGCCACAGTTTGCTCTATTCCAATCCGACCACCCTCCCCCTCCCCCCGTCACCTCCCCCTCCTTTTTATTCTCACTTCATCTTCCTCTCATTCAAAAGCTGTCGGTCAGTGTCCCGGCCAGGCCGGCCATTGCGTTTCTTAAGCTGTCAGTGTTGGGCCAGCAGTTGCATGAGGGGTGCACAAAGAGCGAGCTCTGCGCAGTTAGCGCTGGCCGCGGTCACGGGCAGGAACAGGAAACTACTCTGGCATGGGTCACCGTCCTGGTGCTCAGATGGACAGGATAATGGAAGTGTCCTATATGGCTCCCCCGTGGATGATGGAAGTGGCCCCGCGGTGAGGAACAGCTGCTGTTTGAGTTTAAGTGGTGCCAGGCTTCATGTTTAGGCCCTTTGACCAACTCTTCAGGGCCTGCATGTGGGCAGTGGGCAGATTAGGATGTTAGGAAACAGAATTTTGATTTTGCTCTGAATTATTAAATCAGCAAAGTCTGCCCTAATTCTGATTGGTTCGATTGGTACACTAAAAATAGTGTAAAAATGTGGCCTAGCTTGCTAGTGGTCAGTCAGGTGCTGCACTCAGGACCCTTTGGTTTTTGAGGGGCGGGTCTGTGGTATGTGGGGGACAGAGCTGCTGACAAAAGATTTTGCTAATGGCTGTTCTTCTTCTTCTTCTGTTTAGAGAACAAAAAACCCCTGAAGCTAGTCATGCTAATCCATTTCCCTCTGGCATGCTAGATAGTTTTGCATCATTAAGCATCGTTTGCATGTCCTCCCAGTCCCGCAGACCCTCTCTATCAAGTCTCTGTCCACAGAGAGGGGGCCAAGATGGTCCACAAAGGCTCTCGCAGTGCACAGACATGTGTGATCCTCTGTTTTTCTGAAGGTAACGCTAAGTCTCCGTCCTCAGAGAAGGATTAAGAGGATCCAGAAAAGCCACCGTATTGTTTCCGCAGGCATGTGTGAGGCCTTATCTGTGTTTTTCGTAGGATTATGGGAGTCCTGTATGAAGCTTTAGATGTACAGGAGTGCACCGTGCCAGCAAGTCTAGACGCGTCTGCCTTATCTCTCAGAGGCACGCGTGGCCACATCCGGAGGCTGTTTGGGAATAAGTACAGTGCAGAGGAAGACACCTGCTTGCTGTTATGCTGTAGGGCCGACGTGCATGTATGTGTAAGAGGATGTTCAGAACCTGTCAGCCGGCTCTTGAAGAGCCCGTATCGTGGAGAACCAAGTTAAGAACATGATGGAATGACCATTGCTTAGGTTGGAACTACCCAATGTTCACTACCCAAGTCCATACGGTCTAAGCTGACAGCTCAGCTGCAAAACAGGCCATGTCACAAACGTTGAAGTTATAAAGAGGGCTTTTTAAATTAGCCACTATACAGGCAACCAGTCAGGGCAGAGCTAATTTACATATATCATTAATGTAAAAGAAAAAACAGCCTGTTTAATTGTAAGAAATATAAACCCCGTCCATTAGTGAAAGCCTTTAGTGAAAGCAGTGGCTACTTTGGGAGAATATGGAAGCGAGGCTGAAAAGGCTAAAAGCTAACGCATTTAACCCATCTGGTAGTGAACACACACTCACACACACACATGTGTTAGGGGCAGTGAGTACAGACACACACCCAGAGCGGTGGGCAGCCAACTCCAGCGCCCGGGGAGCAGAGAGGGTAAAGGGCCTTGCTCAAGGGCCCAACAGTGGCAGCTTGCCGAGTCCGGGAATCGAACCCACAACCCTGTTATCGATATCCCGGCACGCCAACCGCTGAGCCACCACTGCCCATATAAAGCCGTGCTCATCATTTTCTTTCCACATTTGGAGGTAAAGTAACAGGGTGGTGAATCTTTTAAGACAACTTTGGGCTCAGTATGTTGCAAATTTTTACAAGACAGAGACAGCTGGCCTGGAAGCCAGCAAATTCAAATCCATCTGTCTGTTTACATTTGTAAAACACCCGCTGATTACCTCATTTACAGAGTAAACAGGGAGTTTTGGGACTATAAATGTGTTATTCATGAAGTTATGTCTTTCGTTTTGAGCTACAACAATAATCTGTCCACTGAGATTTCTCACAGGCTTCCAAAGAGAGGAGATCAAACCTGAGCTTGCTTTGGCAACACTCCCACCGCTGCCCTTTGATTGGCCTTGTGGGTAAACTTGCAGTAAGGCCCGCCCTCGAACCTTTGAACTCTTGACTCACAGCTCGGCTGCAGCTCGAGTGTGTGACTGCAGACACACACACACACACGCACACACTCGAGCTGCTGTTGGCCCATGTTGGCACATTCATCAAGTCCTGTATTTGGACTGATAACAGTAGTGGAGGAGAGCTGGAGGCCAGAAGGCACCACTCCTCCTACACGGTTGTTGGGACCTCATGTGTCAAGTGTCCTGTAGGTATGTTTATTAAGGTGTAGTCAAACCCTAATTTAGATGCTGCATTTGATGGTGGGCTTGACAGCCTTGATAGCCTGTAATCCTCTAAAAAAGGCTCAAATCCTGACACAGGATGACCTTTGACCTCATAAGGGTTTTAAATACATACTGGGAACATTGTCCAACGCTGCATGTTTTAAAGACCCATATCACTTTTTGTAACATTTAAAACATACCATTCAGTCCCCTGCCCATATTCATATACATTTTATGGACAAAAGTATTGGGACACCTGCTCATCCATAGTTTCTTCTGAAATCAAGGGCATCAAAACCTGTCCAGGTACGAAGGCTTTCGGGTTTGTTGGGATGGATGACCACCAACCCACCCGATCCCCAACTCATCCCAACTCATCCCAAAAGTATTGGATGGAGCTACCAGCTGATTTTAGATGGTATGACCAGCTACGATCAGCTACAAGCACAACTCATCCAGTGATGCTTATGCATCCTTCCTCTTTGCATACTTCCTCTTTCCCCACCCGATTTCAGCCGCTAGGCTTTGCAGCAAGGAAATGAGCAGATGGGCTTAGTCTCTTACTGGTCCCCCAGTGTCTCTGACACCGCCAGCCAGCGCTGGACGATGGTGGTGATCGCACAGCATTAGCAAGCACCGGATTAACCAGCAGTGCTAAGAATAGAGCCAATGGGCTTTACAAAAGGGAGGAAGTCACACTGGATTACCCAGCAGAAAGGAGGCGTGGCTTGGATGGGCCAACAGAAGCTATCAGCAATGACCCAGCAGTCTAGTTTGTCTGCGTTTAGTGTGAGGGTGCCAGGTTGAGGGTGCGGTCAGAGTTTAGACCTCACATCTTGAGATGTTTTCAATGCATTATGCTGAAGGCGTGGCATTAATGCTAGGTGCAGGGTTAATGGGGCATGTGTCCCAGCCGGGGACTTTAACCTAGCTTAGCTGTTCTGTCCACATTAGAATAAATACATTGTGGTTTGATGTGTGTGATGTATGTTAGCTTTACCAGGTCCAAAGATTCCCAGTTCTAATCGCGGTTCCAATCCACGCAGTTGCTGGAGTTTACAGAGGTGTTCTTCTGACCAACGACTCTGGACCTCAGTCTTCAGTAGCCGCCGTGTTTTACTCCCATTCATTAAGTCACTGTGTCGATGCCTAGCAACCCGCGTCAGGATTAACATTTTTTCACACTTGACTTCAGTAACAACCAATCAAAAACATTAACAATGATAATGAGCTCATGCATATTAATGACCAACACTCTTACTGAAACATCAGCTAGACTCTCTGTTAAGTTAGGTGTTAGTAGCCATTTACAGAATAACACCTACAGTGGTTTTAGAGGGTCAAATCAACTACCAGCTGGTTTTAGATGGCATGACCAGTGTTGAACCAGCTACCAGTCACAAGCTGGTTTTGGATGGTCTGACCAGCTATGAACCAGCTACCAGTTACAAGCTGGTTTTAGATGGACTTACCAGCTACAAACTGGATTTTGCATTGCTTGACTAGTGATTAACCAGCTACCAGTTACAAACTGGTTTTAGATGGACTTCTCAATTACAAACTGGTTGTAGATGGTATGACCAGCTATAAGCCAGTTTTTGGATGGACTGACCAGTTATGAACCAGCTACCAGCTACAAGCTGGTTTTAGATGGACTTACTAGATACATGCTGGTTGTAAATGGACTTACCAGTTACAAGCTGGTTTTAGATGGACTGACTGGTAATGAACCAGCTACCAGTTACAAACTGGTTTTAGATGGATTTACCAGCCACAAGGATTTTGGATAGCCTGACCAGTAATGAACCAGCTACCAGTTACAAGCTGGTTTTAGATGGTATAACCAGCTATAAGCTAGTTTTTGGATAGCCTGACCAGTAATGAACCAGCTACCAGTTACAAGCTGGTTTTAGATGGTTTAATCAAATACAATCTGGTTTTAGATAGACTTTCGAGATGCATGCTGGTTTTAGATGGTCTGACCAGTTATGAACCAGCTACCAGCTAACAAACCAGCCATCAGGTTTTAAAGCACAGCTTAAGCTGGTCAAGCCGGTCATGAAGCGTCGCTATGCTAACACACGTCACCTGCATCATTATCCAACAGTTTTGCTTTTACAATTTTGTAGCCCCTCCCTTTCTGTTTCACACTGCATTGTGGGATAATGGTGTCCATCATAACCACAGAATGCAATGCCCTCAGAACCTCAAACCTATCCTACCTATCCAGAAAGAGTGAGGCCAGTTGTGCTCTCTGGGACTGCCAGCCACAGATGGCTGTGGCATCACTGGGGATTAAACCAGCAATCTCCTAACGCTTAGACAGCAGGGCCACTCGGGAGCAGTGTTTACTTTATTAATACAAGCTTAAATATCCCCCTCGCGACACCCTCCTTTGAATGAAGGGTGTAATCATGTCTACACAGTGTTGTAAGTCACAGTAGTGAATTTCCTGTGATTGGTGTTGCCATAAAACCCCGGTCCCGCCACGGTTTTGAGTGAGTCCATATTGTTCGTATTGTTGACTTTCTGTTGTTTGTGTGTCATTCTGACTGGCGTCTGACGGGCTGTGTTGTGCTCATATGGCAGGCCCTGACCCTGCCGCCGTGCCATCTGTCAGCGTGGCATTCACCCCTGTGGGGTGTGCTCGGCGTGTTATCTGTGCTAGGCTGCTTCTGAACCCAGCCCAGCCGGAACCAGGAGAGAGAAAAGGGCTGGATGACTGACGTGGAGTCCGGGAAGCTTGATGAATTCTGATGCGCTGAGGCTAATTAGCTTGGTTGGACTGCTGTACTGATGGGTGGGATATGCAAATGAGCTTCTATCCTATCTCTACATGTCTCTCTAAGCATGACCGTAAAGGTATGGTCAGATGATTGGGTCAGAACATCTCCAAAACAGAAAGTTGTTGGGGTCAGCTGTTTGTGGACATCTAATGAATGCATTCAGGACTTTAAGCTGCATCCATTGCTGACACAGCACTGCCTAATACCAGGTGTGGGCCAGAGGGGTATAAAGCCCCCCAGCATTGAGCTATGGAGCAGTGAAAGAACTGTGTTCTCTGGAATGATGGTGGTGGAGCTTCATCCACTACGTTTGGGATGAATTGGGGTGGTGATCATCCATCCAACATATTGACTTCAATAACGCTCTTGTGGCTGAATACAGTCAAATCAGTCAAAATCCTCACAGCAATGCTCCTTTAAAATCTAGTAGAAAGCCTTTTTCCTGGACAGTAGACAGTTACTCCAACAAAAGCAGGTTGAACTCTTTTTCAATACACTTGATTAAGAAGAAGATCAAGAAGAAACAATGAGTGAGCTGGTGTCCCAATACTTTTGTCCATATAGTGTATGTAGCACTATTGTGGACCTAGTTGCAGATCAGTGGGCCCCCCTCCCATTTAAGACACAGTGCTCTGAGTTATTACGCTTGTCCAGTTTGTAATTCCTTTATTGTTTATTCCAGTTCTCATGGTTTATCCTTTCTGGCCTTTCAAGTTGACCTGCCAACTGGACTGTTGCCACTTGCAAGGGTCAAGCATACAGCTGTTTGCAGGCCACAGGCCTTTTTGTTCAATTCAGTAAACAATAAAAGCCAATATGTAGGTCAAATGCACTCGGACAGCTTCTGTTCAGCTTCCGTTGCGACTATTGAACGTGCACCTCCACAGTGTGTCAAAAAACAAAAGTTTGTGGACACCTGCTCATTCAAGCGCTTGTTCTGAAGTCAAGGGTATTTATTAAACAGGCGGTTGTTCCATCTTTGCTGCAGTAACAGCCTCTACTCCTCTGGGAAGGCTGTGCATTAGATGCCAGAACATTGCTGGGAGGATTTGATTGCATTCAGCCACAAGAGGCTCGGTGAGGATCAGAGCTGCTGATGTTGGATGATTGGTTCTGCCACTCCAGAGAGTTCTCATCAGTCCAGAGAACACTGCAGTTCCACTGATCCACAGCCCAGTGCTAGAAAGGGCGTTACACCACGTTATCTTACTTAGAGGCATCTTTTTTTTTACGTCAGGTATTCCAGGCCTAAGCGAATTTGAGCCACAGAGCCCTACAATCTTATCTGTTCGCTGGCAGATAGGAGAGGATATACTGGTGTACTCAAACCCAAACTAGGGCACTTGTGCATGAATGTCTCCCTCTAATGGAGGTTTGAGGAAAAACAGTGAGATATTTAAGTGGCAGCCCCTGCTGGTGAGCTCCAGTATCAGCGAGGGTTCTGGAGAGGTCATTTGAGTGTAATGCAGATTGCTGATTGGTGAATGAGTACTCTTTGTCCCCACATGCTTATATTGCACTCAGCCTGAGTACTAGAATTACAGCATGTATTGATATACACCGACGAGCCATAACATTAAAACCACCACTTTCCAGAGTCCGCTGTTGTTATGGACAGTTTTTAAGGCCTCCTCCTCTGAAGAAAGTGCCGGGTACCCAGCTTTGATACATTAGCTAGCAGATACCCGCGCCGACCAGCATCACACTGAGGTGATGTGGGGAGAGAAAAAGAGAGAGAGAGAGAGAGAGAGAGAGAGAGAGAGACATCGACCCACCCGTAGAGAGCACGGTCAATTGTGCTGTCTCAGGCTCCGGCTGCTGATGGCAGCAGGCAGCATGTCCTGGGATTCAAATCAGCGATCCCTGGGTCATGGTGCACGATTGAGGAACCATTTTGATCAGGTTCCTCATCGCCAAAGGAACCCTTGTAGCACCTTTATTTTTATGAGTGTAGATAGGATTTGTAGAACTAGCCAGGTACCCTCAACCAGCCAAGCCCTGCCCCCTCTAGTGCACAGGAGAGGTCTGGCTGGAGTAGAGTAAGATAGTGGTGGGGGTAACAGCCATGGTGCTGTTTGGCTGTTATTTTTAGCCCCCCTTCTGTGTAAGCAGTGGCAGCTGCTTCCCCTCCCTCCTGCCTGTACCTTCAGCGTCAGGCATTGCTTTACCCCAGTGCTCCCCACAGCAGCGACGTCCTGGCCCACACGCCGGCTCCCTCAGCACGGAAGACTTTCACGCGAGACTCGGACCGGGGGCTAATCCACTTGTAGGCAAGGATACAACCGGCTTGGGTGCAGAGTATTTTTACAGGTATTTTTACTGGTACTTTTAGGCCGCACTTTGAGTGTGTGTGTGTGTGTGTGTGTGTATATGTGCTGGTGGTCAGGCTAATTCTGTAGAGATAAGACCGCCATGCTTTCTCAGCTTGCTTCACAGAGGCCTACTCAGCCACTGGCTCTATTTATAGTGGGTCATGGGCCGCTGATGAAAGCTCAGTGCAATCTGCTGTAGAGTTCTGTGGTGCCTGTGGACTCGGGGTAGGCTGACGCTGGGTCACTTCGGTGTGAACTTGCTTCCAGCATTTGGTTTGGTGGGGTTGAGGAAATCAGCTGTGTCAACAAGGTGTCATTACGCTTTGGGGCGTTTGATTGACTGGAGGGGCAGGTCAGCGTTTCTGTTGCTTTAGAAATCTGAAAAGTGCTTCAGAGAGGATTTCTTGGATCAACAACGGTTAGTCCTTCACCCTTTAGCGGCACACGGCCATTGCTTTTCAGATGTCTAACGTGACCTGAGTATTGTACGCTATAGTGCCTAATTGTAGAGAAACCTCTTCACTGCAGTGATAGTGAATGGAACCAGGGGTTGCAATGCCTACAACAAACATAGCCACTTTATTTACTATCCAAACTGACCAGTGAACCCACCACACCATGTCTTCTGAGATATATGAGATATATGTAATGTTAATGTTGGTAAAATAGTGATAAATTTGAAAAGAAATGGGGACTATTTTACCCTACAATGCCCTGCATGTGTCCCTCCTCCATGTGTGTATTTTAAAACTTAAAGGGGACAAAAGACTCATCGTGAAATTGTTGTTAAACGATGCGTCAGGCATCGGTCAGCGTATTCATGACCATTCCAGATAATAACAAGTCTGGGATGCAGCTTTTAAGAACCATTAAACTTACCAGACGTCTGGTCCCATTCACCACCACTGTAAAACAACTCCTCACCAAACCACTTCGGTGTAACTCTGAAGATTCCTTTGCATTTATAGAAGTTAATGAAAGTTGTACGTCCCGTGGAGTAGATTGCATTTCTTTAATGGGACGGTTCTGATAAGGGCTACTGTTGGACTCTGGACTCTACTCTGGACATTTTGAGTTTTTCAGTGTGATTAGTGTAAGTCTGGAGTGTTTCTGATATTCTGAAAGCTAGATTAGCATTTTAGGAGCATTATTTCTGTATTTGTTTTTAACAACAGCAGCCCTTTACAGCAGGGGTGGGGAAGTCCAGTACAGGGGGCCGGAGTCCAGCACAGTGTAGTGGTTTCCCTGCTCTAGCGCATCTCCTAAACCCGTCAGTTAATGAATTAGTTGAATCAGGTGTGCTTGAGAAGGAAAACAACCAAACTGCGCCAGAATCAGGCCCTCCAGGACTGGAGTTCCCCACTCCTGCTCTACAGCATATGAAAATTTCATCATGAATGGACCAAAAACCAAAAACGCCTGGCAAGCGATGATGGGGCTCTGTCCAATTCCATGCTCTCATGGCTGAATGCAGTCAAATCCTCTGGGCAGTGTACAACCATGTAGAACTTCCCTGAAGAGTAGAAGCTGTTACTGCAGCAACTGCAGCAAAGCGTGGAGGGCCCTGGAGGAGCAGGTGTCCACAAACTTTATCCACTGAAGGTATATTAGTGCAGTAGTCCAGCGTCTGCCAATGCCGATGTGAATGGTCCTCAAGCTGCACCCGATTCATTCTGCTCTTGTTTCTCCATCTCCTCTTCTCTGTTCTGCCTCCACCAGCTGCCCATTTCACCCCCCTGCCCAGCCGCTTCATTTGAAGACCTGCCCGCTGTGATCCTCCCATCTCATCCCCCTGCCTCCTTACTGTCCTCTCCTCTCTCATCCCTCCTCTCTCTCTCTCTCTCTCTCTCCTGCCCTCCTCTGATCTCTGCCTCCTTTCGACCTGCTCGGCCCATGACCGCAGGCCTGCCTCCATGGCTTTCTCATCACGCTTTTCATTCTGGGAAAAAAAGGGAAGTGGAATTTCGTCTGTGCTGTTTGATTTTTCTGTGTGAGTGTGTATGTATGTATATATGTGTATGTATGTATATGTGTGTGTGTGTTCATTGACTGCATGCAGATGATACAGTGGAATGTAGTGTATTTGGTTGTTTCGTTTACACTCGGTAACCAGTTTTTCCGCAGATCCGTGAATTTGTCCAAGCCACGTTTCAGTTTAGCTACAAGAAAAGGCTGTTCACTGCACTTCAGATTCATACTGGATTAAGATTATTCCACAGTTTTTACTCTTACGCTAAAAAGCTATACAAACAGCACTGCAGATTCATACTGGATGAAATCACCCCAGAATAATTACTCTTGACCTCTAAAAAGCTATACAAACTGCACTTCAGATTCATACTGGATTAAGATTATTCCACAGTTTTTACTCTTATGCTAAAAAACTATACAAACAGCACTGCAGATTCATACTGGATGAAATCACTCCAGATTGTAATTGTAATTATTATTGTCTGACTGTAAAAACGACACAGTGCAACTTCCTACTGGATTGAAGACATCCCACAAGTAAAACTCCTGCACTGTGAAAACAACACACACACTGCAGATTCATACTGGATTAAAATGACTTCACAGTTTTTATTCTTGCACTAAAAAGCTATATAAACTGCACTGCAGATTCATACTGGATGAAATCACCCCAGAATCATTACTCTTGCACTTTAAAAGCTATAAAAACAGCACTGCAGATTCATACTGGATTCAAATTACTCTTGAACTGTAAAAACCACACCAACTGCACTGTAGATTCATACTGGATGAAATCACTCCAGATTGTAATTGTAATTATTATAGTCTGACTGTAAAAAAGACAAAGTGCAACTTCCTACTGGATTGAAGGCACCCCACAAGCAAAACTGTGAAAACAACACACACACTGCAGATTCATACTGGATTAAAATGACTTCACAGTTTTTTATTCTTGCACTGTGAAAATGACACATGCAGCAGATTCATACTGGATCAAATCAATTCACAATTCCTACCCAAGCACGGTAAAAACTGCACACATAGCAGATTCATACTGGATGAAAGTCAGCAGGGCTCCTTTAAAAGACTTCCCCGTCACTTCTCATTTTTGAGGTTGCTGGCAGAGCTTCGCAATAGACAGGCTGAGCTTCTTTTTTAGCTGCGGTTTACCTAATGAGAATGTTCCTCAGGATTATGGCTGATGTGGTCAGGCTAGACCTTTCAAAGTTGTGACCTCATCCAGGTCAAATCCAGTTTGACTTTGACAGACCTGTTTGAGCTTTCAGATTATTGACGACAAAAAAAATATATATCCAGTTTTATTTATAGCACATAACCCTGTGTCATCCTGTTCTTTCGGGCGGCCGAACCGCATTGTGCTCTTTTTATTGGAATGGGAAAAGTGGGATGAGGGTTATGTCCACGTATGTCTGTGATATGTAGACCTCGTCCTGGGTTTAACCTCCAAACCCCTTTTATTTACCTGCCTTCCAATAGGTTAAAGATGAAAACCCACCCGGCTCCAAAGGCTCAAATGTAAGTGCTGAAAGCAGATTCCCATTGATCGCATCTCCTTTGGTCCCGTGGTAAACTCGCAGGCTCTGAATGCAGAGATCACAGACTTCAGATGGCCGTCTGCTTTTACTAGACTAAATCATGACATGACGTTAGACTGTCAGGTAGAATCTGGGTTTTAGCTCCTAACATGAGATGTCATTGGTCCATGCTAAGCCCTAATGGAGCTGGATCAGTTTGAACTGGGATTTAAACAACAACAACTGTAGAAAACACAGGTTATAGATTCATACTGGGTTAAAACCCCTCCACAGTTATTACTACCAGACTGTACATACAACACATTGTAATTCATACTGCATTAAACGCACGCCACAGTTATTACTGACCAACTGCAGAAACTATGCACTGCAGATTCATACTGGTTTAAAATTACTGTAAAACCTACACACCCTGCTGAATCATACACTTTATTAGGAGTATCAGACTGTAAAAGACTGTGCACATAGCAGACTGTAGACACAACACAAATTATAGATTCATACTGGATTAAAAGCTTTCTACAATTTCTACAAATTACTCTCAGGCTGTAGAAACAACACAACTTATAGATTCATACTGGTTTGAGATCACTCCACAGTTATTACTATCAGAGCGCAAAAAAGCACACACTGCAGATTCATACTGGATTACAATCACTTTGTTTAATGTTAGTGACAGTTTAATGTCACTCCACAGTTATTGCTATCAGATTGTAGATTCAAACCGGATTAAGATCACTACACAGTTATTACCATCAGACTGTAGACACAAAAAATTGTAGATTCATACTGGATCAAAAACACTCGACAGTTAATACTTTCAGATTGTAGATTCATACGGGTTTAAGATCATTCCACAGCTATTACCATCAGACTGTAGACACAACACAAATTGTAGATTCATACTGGATCAAAACCACTCCACAGTTATTGCTATCAGATTGTAGATTCATACTGGTTTAAGATCATTCCACAGCTATTACCATCAGACTGTAGACACAACACAAATTGTAGATTCATACTGGATCAAAACCACTCTGTTTAGTGTTAGTGACAGTTTAATGTCACTCCACAGTTATTGCTATCAGATTGTAGATTCATACCGGATTAAGATCAGACTGTAGACACAACACAAACCGTATATTCATACTGGAATATAATCACTCCAGTTATTACTATCAGACTGTAAAAAAGCACACACTGCAGATTCATACTGGAATATAATCACTCCAGTTATTACTATTGGACTGTAGACACAACACAAATCATAAATTCACACTGGATTCATACTGGACATTCCTCTCAGACCAGTTTAAGATTACTACTAGGAAAAAAGCCCAGAAGCTTCCCAGGTCAAACCAGTTCAGCTCCAGTAGGGCTTATGTTCAACACCCCGGATGTAAGAGTGTTGGTCTGAGACCACAGAAGTGAATGAAGATGTAAGTGGAATATGGGCCGAGGTCTTCTGGTTGTAATAACACTGTGCGCTCTTGCGTGATAGTGAAGAGTATGACAGTAGGACACAGCGGAGGTCAGTATTTCTGTGTGATGGGTGGAATGTGAAATGAAAGGAGTAGCAGCTCTTCCTCTCTCCACAGGCAAGGTTCTTGGCTGCCTGCCTGTTTTACATTCTCTGTAATTGTCGGGTTTAAGAGAGCACTGGTTTTCCACTCTTCTAAGGGGCCCTTAGTTGAGCGCAATAGACTGCAGCACTGAAAGCGAATGGTAGGCTGTGGAAGACGGTTCCATTTGCTGTGTTTAGCTCAGATTTGCTCTTGGCAGGTAAAGTGATCCCAGCCAAGCTTGCTAATGGTTACCTGTTCGTCTTAGCAAAGCCAGCTTAATCTGCTGGGAGACCTTGCAAGACATATCTCTGACAACTCCCCCTCCTGTGGGATCAGAGGGATTTGCCTCGAATCTGCTAAAGCAAACATCGTTATGGTGAAGAATACAGAGAGATGGGAACATGGAAATATCCTTGAGGTGATCCTTGATCCGTTAAACTGTCCGAGGATCTGTCCGACCTGGTGGCATAGATACAGTACACACTGAGGCTTTGCTATTATACTCATTGTCAAAGCTTTCTGAGGTTCGGGGATAATCCTGGAGGTCTATTCGAGGCATTGCTGCAACGCTGAATACTGTCAACCCACCTCAGTAATGGTGCTGCAGCTGTGGAGCAGCTCTGATTTTCTTCCCTTCAGAGCAGGAGTGCACGTGATCGCCCAAGCTGGGCGGCGTGCTCCACTGATCGACACATCCAGCCTCCCTCCTCCACCAATCGCAGCTGCCCTGGCAGTGGGAGGGTCTTTTGGAACGACAGAGGGCAATGGAGAGAAAGAGGGAGATGAGGAGAAGCAGGTCGGTAGAGGAAATACCGAAATAGCTGGAGACAGGCATGAGCAGGACTAAGCTAATGGAAGGTGTGTGAGGCACTCCAGGTCTGTCGGAGTGTGTGTGTGTGTCTTTATAAATATTGGAGTCAGCATGTGTTCGGAGCTGGAGGCTGGCTGGAGGCCAGTGCAGAGCTCCACGAGTACCTCCGTCTTCAGCGCAGCGCCGGAATCTTCTCCCACCTGGAAGAGAACCAGCACCATCACAGTCTGGATCGATATGAAGGTGTGTCTTCCAGTAGGGTCAAAAGATCTAAGTGGTCTATCTGACCAGGGATGAGGTTGTAATTTCTGCTGTTATCCTTTTTCTTACCTTAAACCTAAACAAAAAGAGGGACCTTCTTGCTCTTCTCTTTGCCGGTTCCCTGCCCAATCATGGTGAAGTGAAGTGGTCCTGCCCTGTAGAGGCAAGGAATGAAAGGCCGCTGTCCAGGTTCCTCTGTAGAAGGTTCCTCTGTAGGTTCCTCTGCATTGCAGTGTCCTACATGATGCTGATGGTTGTAAACTGTCAAGTTGCTGTCTTAGTGTCTTAGCTGTGTAGCAGTGTGGCATGACCAAGGAGGTGTGCCGGGAGAGTGCAGATGCATATCACCCGAAGTTGTTGGACGAGGATTCAAGATTTGGTCAGTTTTCTCGCTTATTGTACGTAGTTGATTTGGGAAATCGTCAGACCTGGATATACAACAGTAGACAAGTGGCTGCCTGAAGTCTGTGATCTTTAACCCCTCCTTTTACGAATGTTTAAAGTTCTGAAACTGCGTAAACCCTAAAAATTGGCCTCATCTCAGGATCTCAAGTCTAAATTTTTTGGATGTCTTGGTCTCTGGGGCATTTTCCTCTTCGCTAAACCATGCTAGTTGATAGATGGCGCTCTTCACCTTCTCCATTTCCTAATGGGTATCACCTCACCTTGGGTATGTGTGTGTTTGTGTTGGTGTGCACAGTCGGACAGCGAGGGCAGCATGAGTGGTCAGTCTCAATCTGTGGTAGATGGAGGTGGCGGAGCTGCCCAATGCCCCCCAGTCGGTCGCAGGGTTGCCGACCCTCCTGCAGACCAAAGAAGTGCCAGTTCCATCAGCAGTCCCAACCAGAATGGCAGTGAAGTTAAGCCTGTGGTGCGCAGGGTGGTTAGGAGGGTGGGACCAGGTTTGGAGGAGCAATCCCCTCCTGCCCCAGAACCTCCGAAACCCACTTCCACAGCCACCTCTGTGCCCAAAACAACCAAAGCCGCCAGTCAGGAGGACGATATCTCTATGGGTCTGGCCAGTCTCATGGGGCGGGGCAGGACCAAAGAGCATCGCGCTCGCTCTCGAGCCGCTGACCGCAAGGAGGCCAAAGAGGAGAGTGTGGAGAACCAGAAACCTGTAGAGGAGAACAAGCAGGAGGTCCCAGCTCCAGCTCCAGCACCGCCACCCACTGCCAACCCTCCGAAAACAGACCCCCTGGCTCCGCCTGTGAGCTTCCTTTCTTCCCATAAACCAACCCCCCTCACCCCACCCTCTAGCATCAACCCACCATCCAAACCAGACCCCTTGGCCTCACCTACTGGCTTCATCCCACCTGCCAAAGTAGCCCCTCTGGCCCAACCCACTGGCTTCATCCCACCTGCCAAAGTAGCCCCTCTCGCCCAACCCACTGGCTTCATCCCACCTGCTAAACCAGACCCACTGGCTCCACCCGTTGGTTTCCTCCCAAACCTTAAGCCCAATACTCCCGTTCCACCAGCTGGTTTTGTCCCGTCACCCAAACCTGACCCTCTTGCACCGCCCGCTGGATTTGTTCCTGCCCCGAAACGAGACCCTTTCGTCCCTGTAGCAGGGTTCATCCCCAGGTCCAAAGTGGACCCACTTGCACCCCCTGCAGGGTTCGTTCCTGCCCCACGGCCTACAGCGGTACGGAAGCCAGAGGTACGAAAGGCATGAGCTACGGATGCATGTACGGCCGGAATGCAGGTGCCATTGGAAAAAGGAACTAACACACTGGACTGCTGTGTCATTAACCCAGTGGGCATGGAACCTAACCCTATTGTTTTTGTGGTTGGACAGTCGGACAGTCCACTCCTAACCAATAATTAGGGAACAACCCCAGAAATGAACTGTAGTTAACATAAATTAGCCTCAGATGAGCATGTGAGCTAACGCATCATGCTTTGCATGATGTCCCTAAATGTTCATTTATCCGAGGCCTAGCTAACATTCGCTCAAGTGATTAGCCTGGTTAGCAACAAAGCTAACAGCGCTACCTCTGCATTTTCAGTGATGGCCTTAACAGTGTGTGTTTAGCAGTGTACACCCTGCTGTGGGTGATAACATGCATTTGCAGTCTGAATTGGTCCCTAATTTGGACGTCACTCCCTGTGAACTATTGAATGCATGGTTGTCACTGGCAAACTTGGTACATAGTGTGTGTGTGTGTGTGTGTGAGTGGGTGTATGTGTGTGTGTGTAAATATATATATTGGTTTGCTCACACTTCCTTACACACACATGGCTGTGATGTTGTGTTGCTCTGAAGGTAAAGGGAGCGCCTCGGCCTTCTGCAGCCCCCGCTGGGAAGCCCAACTCTGCCACTGGCCAACAGGTGTGTTGCCTGCTGTTGCCCTGCTTGTCTTTCTGGTGTGTGTGTGTGTGTGTGTGTGTGAACATAGAGCTTAAACAAGGATCACAAAGTATATGTGCCTCAGGCTAAAGGCATCTTCCTTACAGTGGCCAGTTGCAGGAAGATGCGGAAGCATTTTGGGAAAAGGATGGTGCTTTGATAAGATTTGAAAAACAGGGGTCGAACGAAGAAATCCGCCCCTTTTTTTATGGCAATTCTGTAATTTGTGTAGTTTGGGAGTCTTGGGAGAGGAAAAAAATTTGGACACGTCCCAATCCCCAAGTCCCAATTTGCCCTTGATCCTATTGGATTGTCGACCACAGGGTTGTGGGTTTGATACCCATGTCTGGAAAGCTACCTCGTAGTGTTCGCCCAGGCCTACGTGTAGTTGCGCCTTCTTCGGACGGCACTTCTCCGCACTGGGCTTCATGGCTAGTGTTAGCCTTTAGCCTTGTTAGCCACACTTCTTCTTCCAAAGTTATCAATGTGTTAAGCCTCAAGAAGGGGTTAGGTGTATGTATAATTTGGGGGTGTACTGAACTCTCCGCTCGCCACTATGCCAAGGAAAATACAGCTCCATTCTGTTCTAGGGGACCTTTAAGTTGTAGGAGTGAGAAACCTGGACTAGCTGCTGGATCTCAGCCATTTGCGGTGTTAACAGTAGTCAACACCCTGCACAAATTGAGTGCGGAGGCATCATCCTGTAGGATCTTGGCTGCGAGAAAGGGTTGTAATTGAATGAGGACGTCGCTAATCAGTTTCTACTGTAAAAACTGACGCGCGGTAAATACTGCAGAGTGTCCTAAACGGTCCTAAATGTCTGTCTGTCACTGGATTTGTCTCCAGGGATCTCTACTGATCCCAACTGAGGAGGACCACAAGCGACTGGAGCAGATCCTCACTCTGGAGAGACCTCCCGTAACTCTCTGTCTCTGTCTCTGTCTCTGTCTCTGTCCTGCCTTCTTCTTTCCCTCCTCAGCCTGCTCGTCTGTTTGCCAGTCTCTCAGCTGTACTGCTATGGCTAGAGCCTGAGCGACAGGTGGTCGTCTCCACCAACCGAGCCCCACCTCCTCCCCGAATCCCACAATCCAGAGCACACCCTCACACTCAGCTTTTCCATTTAGGCCAGGGATGGACTGATCAGTGCTGAGCAGTGCTTAGTCTTTCTGTCTTTCTGTCTCTTTTTGTCTGTCTGTCTTCCTTTTTTTCTTTCTTTGTCTTTGTCTTTCTTTCTTTGTCTCATTTTGTCTCTTTCTTTCTGTCTTTCTTTCTGTCTTTGTCTTTCTTTCTGTCTTTCTTTCTGTCTTTGTCTTTCTTTCTGTCTCTTTTTATCTGTCTTTCATTTTTCTGTATTTATGTCTTTCTATCTTTGTCTATTTCTGTCTCCTTCTTTTTGTCTTTCTTTTTTGTCTTTGTCTCTTTCTGTATTTTCTGTCTCCTTTTGTCTTTCTATCTTTGTCTATGTCTAATTCTTTTTGTCTTTCTGTCTTGCTTTCTATATGCCTTATGTCTTTTTTTGTCTCATTCTGTCTCTTTCTTTCTGTCTTTGTTTTTTCTGTCTTTGTTTCTATATGCCTTTGTCTTTCTTTCTGTCTCTCTCTCTTTGTCTCCTTATTTTAGTTGTTCTTTCTGTCTCTTGTTGTCTTTCTTTCTTTCTTTATGTCTTTGTCTTTCTGTCTGTCTTTCTCTTTGTCTTTCTTTCTGTATTTCTGGCTCTTTTTGTCTTTCTGTCTTTGTCTATGTTTGTCTATTTCTTTTTGTCTTTCTATCTTTCATTCTATTGCCTTTGTCTTTCTTTCTGTCCTTGACTCTTTTTGTCTCTTTCTTTTAGTCTTTCTTTCTCTCTTTGTGTCTTTCTCTCTTTCCATGTGTCTTTGTCTTTCTTTCTGTCCTTGACTCTTTTTGTCTTTTTTCTTTGTCTTTTTGTCTCTTTTTGTTTGTCTTTTTTTCTTTAACTCCAAACTTAAAAAAAGTGATGCTATGCTGGCCAAGGACCTGCTGGTGTCAGGAGCTGCTGAGCTGTGCCCAGTAGACCCATTTTTTAATCTGTTCCTGGTTCAGGCCTAGATGTCAGAGAGAGAAGGGGAACTATAGATGCTAAAATGACTGGAAACAAATTCTTCATTACTGTTTTTCAAACGGTGGAGGACGAGTGGTGGAGTACATTGCGACAGCTCTAACTGCTAATATCAGACAGGACCAGAGAGAAGAAGGACCGTGTGTTTGATGATACGGCTCTGAAGGTCTCTAGCCGGATATAAACGGTTCTCCATGTGGTTTTACTGTTTAGTTTGACGTGTGAGGACAGTGGGATCTGTGCAGGGAGAGCTGCTCTTTCACACCTGAAGCTTTTCAGGAATTTGAGGAATATTTTCCACGGGCAGATTATTCCTGTACTTCCCCTGTTTTCCACTGTCTTTCCTCCCTCAGTCCTGCGGATTTCCCGGCTCCCCCTTCGTTCCCCTCCGTTCATCAGTCCGCTGCTCGATTGCCTGATGCTCGGAGACTTCACTGAGAGTTCCTTCCCTTGTTGCCTTTTTTTAATCCGATGAATAATGAGGAGGACCTGAGTGAGACCTCTTCCCAGAGGGACGCAGTGCTGCTGGTCTTACTGGGCTGATTGTTCATGCAGGCTGAACTCTCAGTTAAAGCCTCGGCGCCTCACTGCACTGTTTTCAAGTCATGATCAATGACTAATTGAACACCTTCCTTTATCTGCTGCAGTGTGTGTGTGCGTTTGTGTGTTTTGGCTGCTGTGTGTGTGTGTGTGTGTGTGTGTGTGGCTAGACGCTGTCTCAGCTTTGTAGTGGAATAACCTCTCAGGTATTTTGGGGCTGGTGGTTATGTGTGTTCTGGCTGCAGTGTGTGTGTTTGTGTAACAATTTCTGAATTTCTTTCTTTCTTTTTGTCTTTTTTTCTGTCTTTCTTTCTTTCTGTCTTTCTTTCTTTCTGTCTTTCTTTATTTATGTCTTTATTTCTGTCTTTCTTTCTTTCTTTCTTTCTTTCATTCTTTCTTTCTTTGTTTCTGTGTTTCTGTCTTTCTTTCTGTGTTTCTGTCTTTCTTTCTGTCTTTCTGTCTTTCTTTCTTTCTGTCTTTCTTTCTGTCTTTCTGTCTTTCTTTATTTCTGTCTTTCTTTCTTTCTGTCTTTCTTTCTTTCTTTCTGTCTTTCTTTCTGTCTTTCTGTCTTTCTTTATTTCTGTCTTTCTTTATTTCTGTCTTTCTGTCTTTCTTTCTGTCTTTCTTTCTGTCTTTCTTTCTTTTTGTCTTTCTTTCTGTCTTTCTGTCTTTCTTTATTTATGTCTTTATTTCAGTCTTTCTTTCTTTCTTTCTTTCTGTTTGTCTTTCTTTCTGTCTTTCTTTATGTCTTTCTTTATGTCTTTCTTTATTTCTGTCTTTCTTTCTGTCTTTTTTCTGTCTTTCTTTCTTATTGTCTGTCTTTCTGTCGTTCTTTTTTATTCTTTCTTTCTGTCTTTCTTTTTGTCTTTTTTCTGTCTTTCTTTCTTTCTTTCTTTCTTTCTGTCTTTTTTCTTTGTCTTTCTTTCTGTCTGTCTGTCTTTCTTTCTTTCTTTCTTTCTTTCTTTCTTTCTGTCTGTCTTTCTTTCTTTCTGTCTGTATTTCTTTCTGTCTTTTTTTCTTTCTTACTTTATAACTTACCTGCTGTCTTCCTTTCTTTCTTTCCTGGGTTTATTTGTTAGGACTACTTGCCTGTAAAGATTTCCTCCGCAGTGCTGTAAGAGCTGCTACCCTATGCTGTGTTTTTTTTTTTTTGAGACACAGGCTCACTGACCCCAGATCTGATCCCTAAGTGCCTTGGCTTGTTGACTAATCCAGGTTTTCACTTTGCCTGATTCTCCCCTCACTGAAATATCTTCACTAACACAAACATCACTGTTCTGCATTTTTCACCATGTATTTCGTGTGTGTGTGTGTGTGTGTGTGTGTGTTTGTGAGCTTCTGCTTTTACCTGAAAGTGACCTTTCTGAAAGTGACCTTTTTCCTCCTGGTTTTTCATGCCCATATTTTTAAACCCCATATCCCCCCCCCAGGCCAAGGCGGAAGAGGACCCCGTTGCTGTCCTGCAGGCGGCCCATGCAGCTGCCTGTCAACTCAAGGTCTGCTCACAGCTCTGAGTGATTACAATGCAGCCTGTTACCATGTAGAGTTGCTTCTGATGGTAGAGTGTTAGGAGAGAGAGAGAGAGAGAGAGAGAGAGAGAGAGAGAGAGAGAGAGAGGCCTCTGCTTATTCGGCAGCGGAATACTGAGAGGACGGCTTCAATCAAACACAGCGGCGAGGTGTAGCTTCACCACCTGCTGCAGCTCATCAATTATGAATCATGATGAAGACGATCCTCTCTCTCAGTGTTCTGCTGCAGTGTGTGCTGCGTTTGCTGATAGTTCTATATTTGTTTGTTTGTTTGTTTGTTTGTGGCTCTGCAGTATTTTTATGACCATGTCTTGCTGTGAGAATTACTCTCCTGAAAAAAAGGTCCTTTAGAAGGTTCAGAAGGTTCAGAAGGTTCTCCCACATTTAGTTCCATAAAGAAACATGTTTGTAGTAGAGCGTGTAAAGAACTTTGAAAACTTTGAAACTCTAAGGAACCTTCACTTCACCTTAAAAAGGTTCTTTACCAGTGGTTCTTCATACTTTCATATCTCTATTACACTCTACAGGTATGAAGAACCTTTTATCTGTCTAAGGAACCTTCACTTGATATCAAAGTTCTTTACCAATTTCAAGGTTCTTCACACTGACATATATCTCTATTACACAAGAGTGTGAGGAACCTTTTAAAGCTCTATGAAACAGTCATTTGAAGTGAAGGTTCTTTACCAGTTTTAAGGTTCTTCACACTCTCACATCTCTTATATACTGTAAGGAAGTGGGAGGAACATTTTACAGCTCAAAGGAACCATCATGTGTTTTCAAGGTCCTTTACCAATTTGAAAGCTCCTTGCAATCTTACATATTACACTACACGAGGAACCTTTTATCTGTCTGAGGAACCTTCACTTGATATCAAAGTTCTTTACCAATCTGAAGGTTCTTCACACATTTCTCTATTACACACTGTGAGGTGTACAGTGTGAGGAACCTTCTAAAGCTCTAAGGAACAGTCACTTGATGTAAAGGTTCTTTACCAGTTTAAAGGTTCCTCACACTCTCACATCTTTATTACACCCTAAGAGTGTAAGGAACCCTTTATCTGTCTGAGGAACCTTCAACCCATATCAAGGTTCTTTACCAATTTAAAGGTTCCTCAGACTCTCACATCTTTATTACACCCTAAGACTTTGAAGAACCTTTTATCTGTCTAAGGAACCCTCACTTGATATCAAGGTTCCTAACCAATTTAAAGGTTCTTCACACTGACATATATCTCTATTACACAAGAGTGTGAGGAACCTTTTAAAGCTCTAAGGAACAGTCACTTAAAGTGAAGGTTCTTTTCCAGTTTAAAGGTTCTTGACACTCTCACATCTCTTGTACACTGTAGGGAAGTGGGGGGAACATTTTACAGCTCAAAGGAACCATCACTTGATATCAAGGTTCTTTACCAATCTGAAGGTTTTTCACACATTTCTCTATTACACAAGAGTGTGAGGAACCTTTTAAAGCTCTAAGGACCAGTCACTTGATGTAAAGGTTCTTTACCAGTTTAAAGGTTCTTCAACCGTCTCACATCTTTATTACACCCTAAGAGTGTAAGGAACCCTTTATCTGTCTGAGGAACCTTCACTTCATATCAAGGTTCTTTACCAATGTGAGTGAGTGTGAGGAACCTTTTAAAGCTCCAGGGAACAGTCACTTCATTTAATATCAAGGTTCTTTACCAATTTAAAGGTTCCTCACACTCACATCAAGGTCTTTATTACACTCTTTATTACACTCTAAGTGTGAGGAACCTTTTAAAGCTCTAGAGAACAGTCCCTTGATGTAAAGGTTCTTTACCAAAAGTGGTTCTCCTACCACTCGCTCAAAGAAAGTAGCTTTATTTATAAGAGCATCCAGTAATTTCCTCATTAGGTCTTAAAGCTCAGGATGTTGGCCAGACCATAATACTCCATATGGAGTTTGAGCTTGACTTAAAGTGATAATCTGGAGAACAGTGATATTTACTCCAACCTGAACAAGCAGAAGATCAGCAAAGACATATTTGACGTATGATGTAATTATTTCTCTGAAAAATTGCTGATATTGCTAATAAAGCTTGCATGTAGATCTGCCGAGGTAGGTCACTCTGCACTCCCGTGGGCCGCTGGCTCTCCCTGCTGGCCGTGGTCATAATTACCTTCCCTTTAGGGCTACGGGTCAGACTTCACTAGCCAAGAGAGTCTCATTGAAAGAGCCCTGACCTTTTAGTACCTCTGTAACCCAAACCTTCACACACCCATCATAACAGACCTATCAGCCGGTGAAGCCATAATAAAGCGAGGCAGGCCGTCACCTCCATCTGCTCTCTGTTTCTTCCTCCAAGCCTGGTCGGAGTGTAGTGTTACCAGGAACAGCGCCTACTCTCTCTCCCCTGAGCTCGTCCCATTGTTCCACTCTCTTTAGCTCTATAGCTTTATGGCTTCATAAACGGCCGATATCTGCAGAGCTAATATACTGAAACCCAACACCGCGAATAAGTGATTCTAGGAATAAGTGATTCTAGGAATGAGTGATTCTAGGAATGAGTGAGCGACTTGCTCTAGCTTCTCTGTCCAGATTTGTCCATCAGCGCAGCACTGGACCTGCAGAGTGCTTTGGGCCCAGCTTACATTGGCATTGTTGGCTAGGATTCCTCCTGTCTGATCAAAGTGTCAAAAGCTCTCTTTTACCAAAAAAAGAGGAAGAGGAACCAAGCCTCAAACTGCAGAAGTAGACTGCGGGTTTCACTTCACACACTCATGGTCATGTGTCACCATTTTGTGTGTGTGTGGATGTACCATGTGTGTCATTGAGGCTCTGAGAATGACAGAGCTTCATTGGCGGTTGAGGGACCAAACGAGTGCTTGGCCTCCCTTTGCTGCATTGGTGTGGTCATGGTAAGTGAGATGGGAGATGGTGGTGTCCTCACACTGTGCTGATTACTCCTCTCCAAACTCTTCTGTTTGTCCTGCAGGTGAAGACAGAGGAGCAGATAGCCGCAGAGCGAGCCTGGTACGGCACGGAGAAAGTATGGCTGGTCCACAAAGACGGCTTCTCTTTAGGTCAGTGGGGCTACAGGGCAACGCACGATGCACGTTTTGGTGTTTTGGTGTTTTTGCTGCTCAGACGACGAGCTTCAACTGGAACAGACGTCATTCTAACGGAACCGAAAACAAATTCGATACCTGATCGGACTGTAACCCGACCAAATTCTGTCCGAACCGAAACGTAGTCTGACAGAATTTTCTTATTGAATCCAACCATAACATGAGCACATCATATCTGGACCTGACTGTTACCTTGCAATTTTTTTTTTCGAGCCTGAAAATGACACGACAAAATGGATCGGACTGTGATCCGCCATAGTTCTGTCCCAACCCGACTGTAACCCAACAAAGTTCTGTGACTGTGATCCAACAAAATTGTCCTTATTAGATTGTGACCCGCCACAGTTCTGTTTCAACCCGTTATTTCTGACTAAACTGGATTGTAACCAGATTAATTTCTGAGTGAACTGGATTGTAACCAGATAAATTTTTGACTGAACTGGATTCTAACCAGATTAATTTCTGACTGAACTGGTTTGTAACGAAATTAA
Source organism: Salminus brasiliensis (assembly GCF_030463535.1). NCBI lineage: Eukaryota > Metazoa > Chordata > Actinopteri > Characiformes > Bryconidae > Salminus > Salminus brasiliensis. The sequence continues at coordinate 4,789,014 of NC_132893.1, forward strand.
TTTCTGACTGAACTGGATTGTAACCAGATTCATTTCTGACTGAACTGGATTGTAACTAGAACTGGATTGTAACCAGACTAATTTTCTTACTGAACTGGATTGTAACCAGATAAATTTTCTTACTGAACTGGATTGTAACCAGATTCATTTCTGACCGGACCTGACTGTAACTGGACCAATTTCTGTGTCTTTAGAATTGATGTCTAGATCTGACCAAACCGTGATATGAATAGTCAGGTCAACATGTTGAGCTGTATTGTGTAATAGCAGAGGCAGCTGTAAATTCTGCAGGACAGGAGAACTTCAGGATCAGAGCTGAGAAATGTACCCCCCTGCCTGGTGTAGCAGCTTGTAGACTCGCTGCATTTGATAAAAAAATTATTTCTTCAATAGCTCTGCTCTTCCCTTACAAAAACAAACATGACCGTGTGTAAGTCTACACCACTGCACTACACTGAAGCTGGAGAGGAAGCTTAGAATAGGCCTGCTTTATTGATCCCTGTGACCGCCCCCTGTGACCGCCCTCTGTTTCTACAGCGACGCAGCTGAAGACGGAGGCAGACAGTCTTCCCGAGGGCAAGACGAAGATCCAACTGGACCACGATGGAACTCTGCTGGAGGTGGACGAGGATGACGTGGAGAAGGTGGGTCATGTGGGTCATGTGGGCCTGGTGATTGGCCTGGTTTAGAAGGCCTGAAGAATGACAAGAACCTTGTACCCAGATCTGCCAAATCATACACTGGGATAGTTTAAGCAGAGGGTCTCAAATGTTTTGGGATGATTTATGAACACATTCCAGATGGTCCAGATATGTTTGATGGGAACACAAGCTTGTTTCTAGTAATGTTCAGCCTTTAGCTTTTAGCAATGTGTCCAGAACCACTCTCCATTTGTCTCTGGAACCCCTGGTCATATGTGAGGGACTCTACACACTCTACACTCTCTGCACTCAAGTGGCCTCCAACTCTTCTTTTGGAGAACTACCTGGAGAACTACTTTTTAAACATTGATCTAGACAGAACTAAAAGAAGAGTTCTACTATTGTTTTACTAGGTTTTTACAGTCACAAGACCAATTCAATGAATTGTTTGAATTCATTCGTTGTTAGATGTTCTTTGAATTGGTGAAAAAAATGATTTGTAGAACCTAAATGATTCTTGACACAAAAAACTATAACATTTCACTAACGTTACTAGGTTTTACATTTTTATGTAAAAAACTGACCCTGTATAGATTTTAAAAACAGTTCTGAGTTCTAAGTTTCACTAATATTACTAGGCTTTTATGTAACAGTGTAAGGACAGTGACACTCAAAACAGCATTTGAATGCTTGAACAGTTCTTTTAAAAAGTTCTTTGAAGTTCTCGAAAACTATAGAAAACATGTTCTAGGTAGCATTAAAAAAAGGATTTCACTTTTGTTCCACTATATTTTTAAGTGACAGTGACAAGTGACAATATATATATATATATATATATATATATATATATATATAATACGGCTGGAGTAATTAGCACCAGCGTGATCAGCAATGTGAGCCAGGTCCTGCTTCCTGTCTGTGACGAAACTGTGTCATTAGTGGAGATCTGTGACCTGCTGTGGTAGGGTTGGCAGTTTAGCACCCCGGGTGCTGTGCTGAGTGACAGCCACTAAGTGACAGTGAAAGCTGTTAGGATGCCATCTGCTTGGAGCCTTCACACATCCATAAAGCAGCAAGTTTATGCGTCTTCAGGCATGCGTCTGCTGCTTGATTGGGGCTCCAGCCTGCGATGGTCATTTTAAGGGATGACGCTACAGGAACAGTTTGGCGAGAAATCGAATACTTGTGATTTATCACTGGCCCTAGATGCAGGCGCCCCTTGACCCTGGATCATGCACCAAACAGAGGAGAGAGATGCTAGGTTGACATTGCTAACAAACACTGGACTCAGACTGTCACCAATCTCGTCTCGGTACATATGTGGCCAAAATCAATCATTTATTTCCTTCAGAAATAAATAAAAAGATCTTATTAAAATATTTAAGCTAAAACCGGAACTACGTGATCATCCATATGAGGTTCCACATTGTAGGATTTCTTTTTTGCAGACACATCGATGTGATTAAGATGGTGTGACACGGTATGAGTTACTTTAGTCTACACTAAAATAACGTCTCCACAGAGCTGAAAGGCTGGGCAGCAAGGCCGGAACCACTTTTACCTCAGCACAGCGTGTGGTATCACACAGTGGGACGTTATTCGGACATTAATGTAATTTAAATAAGGTCTGTCCATGTTTTTTTGTTGTTTTATAGCTTTTCAGTACATCTTTGCAGCAAATAAATAAAGATTTTGGACGTGTATTTAACCAGACGAGATTGGTGACAGTCTAAGTCCAGTATTTGTTAGCAACGTTAGCCTGACGTCTTCCGTTGTAAACTAAAGAAGCAAACCTCATGTATCAAACATGTCTTGGCTGATTGACAACATCTGGGGTCAGTGATTCGATCACGTTCATTTGATTTTTTGGCAGATTACTTCTTTAAGACGTGCTCTTAACCCTTATTATTGTCATTATATTAGATATTATTATATTAGAGATATGATTCATTACATTGATAGCTCCCCAGACTTCACGTACACTCCAACTCCAACTGAACGATAATTATATGAGACCACCCTTTAGCTACTACAGATCCAATTAGCCAACCATTTTTTATCCTGGGATTATTGTATTATGTAGTCCCGTATTCAGTGGCAGCTATGAAACCAATATGTAATATGATGTGTGTAACTGTGCAAGTAAAGGGGTGAACATTTCTGGTTCTGGTTTTTAGGCGAACCCTCCTTCATTTGACCGTGTGGAGGACCTGTCTGCACTGCCCTACCTGAACGAGTCCAGCGTCATGCACGCTTTACGCCAGCGTTATGGAGGGAACCTCATCCACACGTATGCAGGGCCCAACATTGTCTTCATCAACCCTGTCAGTGCTCCGTCCATGTACTCTGAGAAGGTAAGGCACCAGTCTGACCCCTTGAAGCCCAGACTTTTTTATTTTTAATATAAAAACCTGTTTTTCAGTAACTTTTGTGCATGATTCAGTATCTTTATAAACATTTAAGTGTCTGCTGTAAATGATTCTGTATCTACAATAAGTGATTCAGTCTCTAATATAAATAATTCAGGATCTACAGTAATTACTTCAGTATGTATTATAAATGGTTCATTATAAACAATAAATAACAATAACAATAAATGATTCAGTATCCTATACAAATGATTTGGTATCTACAATAAATGATTTAATATCTAGTATAAATGTATCAAATGTATCATTTCAGTATCTACAATAAATGGTTCAGTATTTATAATAAATAATTTAGTATCTACAGTAATTAATTGAGTATGTATTATACATAATCCAGTATCTACAATAAATGATTCTGAATCTATTATAATTAATTCAGTTTGTAATATAAATGATGCATTACCTGCAATAAATGTTGCTATAAGTAATTTGGTATCTTCTCTGTATGATTCAGTGTCTAAAATAAATGATTCAGTATCTAGTAAAAGTGATGTAGAATATGCTATTCATTTTGCTGTATCTACTATAAATAATCTGGTATCTAAAATAAATGATTCTCTATCAAATATAAAGTTTACAGCAACTGCTTTGAAACTTATGTGTAACTTATGTGGTTTGAGGATGATGAATGGGGGCCCATATCCAGACCTTTAGGGTTTACAGGGTTGAATCAGCTGTAAACTGTGTTATGAATGGAGGGATTCAGGTGTCCTGTCTCAGGGAAACCTGCAAACCTACAGGCCTCCAGAACCGCCCTATTACACCACTACCTTACAGGCAGTGTTTCAGCCAAAATTTGCCAGTATAGCTAAAAATGAATGAAAGCTAGTGGGGGTCAGTTAGAATGTGCCCATACTAGCTGTTATTGTTGTCCTTTTGTCCTTTTTTCTGTGTAAATTCAGTCATGTTGATTTGAGATGTGTAAATGAAAAGGTCTAATTGGTTTAAAGTGCATAGTATCAGTATTGCCTCCAGTTCACCCTGTATCTGCTTCCAGGTTATGCACATGTTCAAGGGCTGCCGGAGGGAGGACACAGCTCCTCATATCTACGGTGTGGCCCAGGCCGCATACCGGAAGCTGCTGACCACACGGCAAGACCAGTCCATTGTGCTTCTGGGTAAAAGCGGCAGTGGCAAGACCACCAACTGTCAGCACCTGGTGCAGTACCTAGTGTCCATCGCAGGCAGCAATGGCAAAGTCTATTCAGGTGAGGATGGCTGGGAAAGACTGTGATGGTCCTAAAAGGGTAATTCATTCCCAGTTAAAACCTTGGGAAGTCATTCATGGTTGTATATATATATATATATATATATACACACACACACATATATATATATATATATATACACATATATACACATACATATAGAATTTTTTTAATATATATATATATATGTTTCAGCTGAGAAGTGGCAGGCTGTCTACACCATCCTGGAGGCCTTTGGGAACTGCACTACATCCATGAATGGCAATGCCAGTCGCTTCTCCCATATTGTCTCTCTTGATTTTGACCAGGCAGGACAGGTGGCATCAGCTTCCATTCAGGTAGGAACAAACATCGCACTCAGCTCCAGTACGAACTTCCTTGTTTATGCTGTGAGAAATCTAATTTACATATTTTCCCTAAAATGTATCGTGATCTTCAACAAGATAATAGGATTTCATACAATGACAGAAACCACAAGTGAAGGAAGTGTGTGCTGGCTGGGGCTTGCAGTTTACATAATACTAGCTGGTAGGGATGCAGGATATATCGGTGGCTGATTATGTCGTTTACAGACCGATAATTATCTTATAATCTTATTGGTAGCTCCTATTTTAGCACTGCTGGAAATGTCCACTCGTCTAGCTCCCTCTGCTGGCCACAGTCAGTGTTTTAACTGGAAGGCCGGTAATGTACTGACCTGTGTTCTAAATACTGAGGTAACACCACTTTCATCCCAAACTATATTATAAGTCGTCCTTCCTAATGAAACTTTCCGTTCCACCTTAAATGCTGCTGCTGTTACTTTACAGCGCTGGTAATTACTATACAAACCTGCCACACTTTTTAAGGTGGAGTGGAAAATTGGAATGAGGAGAATGGCTTCAGTTTCGCTTTGAATGGCCTATAATGGTGGAAAGTAGACGTTTGTGGGGCGAGTCTTTGTTTTTATTTTTATTTATTTATATTGTGCCTATTTTCTTTATCTATATTTTAAAATAATGCATTAAAGTGACTGTTTTATGGTCTCTGTGATAGATCTAGTAAGGTCTTAATTATTGGATATTGTATCAGTCCAGAAATGTCTATATCTATGCATATCTCTGCATAATTAATGGACTTTGAGCTTCCATTACTGTTAGCTTCTCTGCCCTAAGAAAATTTGCACCCCAAATATGTCCTGCATGATGGTACATCTGCCTTCTTACCAAACTATGACTGTAAGAGGAACTTTTCATATTTCATATCTGGCCACTGTTCCTGTAGACCATGCTGCTGGAGAAGTTGAGGGTTGCCAAGCGACCAGAGGCCGAATCGGCCTTCAATGTCTTCTATTACTTGATGGCTGGAGCTGACGGTTCTCTCAAGTAAGCTGTCACCCCACAGAACTGATGTAATTTAGTTTATATGTCAAGACCAGGGCTGAAGAGGCCTGTCTTTTCAGTTCTCCCTCTAACTGTGCTTTGTTGTGTCCTTCAGGACTGAGCTGCACTTCAACCACTTTGCCGAGAACAGTGCTTTCGGAATCCTGCCTAACTCCAAAGTAAGTGCTCTCAGCTCCCCCGCTTCTACTACAGACATCAGTGGAGTACATGCCTGGACCACACACTCAAGTTCAGACAGACGGTTTTCAGGTCTACAGGTCTACAGTTGAGTTCAGACAGACGATTTTCAGGTCTACAGGTCTATAGTTGAGTTCAGACAGAAGGTTTTTGGGTCTACAGGTCTACAGTTAAGTTCAGACAGAAGGTTTTCAGGTCTACAGGTCTACAGTTGAGTTCAGACAGAAGGTTTTTGGGTCTACAGGTCTACAGTTGAGTTCAGACAGACGATTTTCAGGTCTACAGGTCTATAGTTGAGTTCAGACAGAAGGTTTTTGGGTCTACAAGTCTACAGTTGAGTTCAGACAGAAGGTTTTCAGGTCTACAGTTGAGTTCAGACAGAAGGTTTTTGGGTCTACAAGTCTACAGTTGAGTTCAGACAGAAGGTTTTCAGGTCTACAGTTGAGTTCAGACAGAAGGTTTTTGGGTCTACAGGTCTACAGTTGAGTTCAGACAGAAGGTTTTCAGGTCTACAGGTCTACAGTTGAGTTCAGACAGAAGGCTTTTGGGTCTACAGGTCTACAGTTGAGTTCAGACAGAAGGTTTTCGGGTCTACAGGTCTACAGTTGAGTTCAGACAGACGGTTTTCAGGTCTACAGGTCTACAGTTGAGTTCAGACAGAAGGTTTTTGGGTCTACAGGTCTACAGTTGAGTTCAGACAGAAGGATTTTGGGTCTACAGGTCTACAGTTGAGTTCAGACAGAAGGATTTTGGGTCTACATGTCTACAGAATGTAATCAAGTGGTTTTACCATCCCAATTATGATTTTATCATGCTACAGTCAGGTTCAGATCATCAACCCGGCCCTGTGGGTCCGGTTGGGCAGAACTATGGAAGAATGTTCTTCAAAAAAATTGTCAAACCTAGTAAATGTTATTTACTGTCAGCCTGAAGACAAGCAGAAGGCCGTACAGCAGTTTACCAAGCTCCAGGCTGCTATGAAGGTGCTGAACATATCTACGGAGGAGCAGAGGGCCTTCTGGCTCGTCCTGGGGGCAATCTACCACCTTGGAGCTGCAGGGGCCACCAAAGGTAATACCCTTTCCCTTAACACTGCAACACACAATATTGGATAAGGGCATGCTATTGCATGTAATAGCACCCTCAGCAGGCGAGCATGAATATGTATTTTTATTAAAATAGTCATGGAGTAATACTGATCAGACTAATCACTGTCTTGTCTGTTGTGAAATAGCTGAGAGTGCACTAATGGTTATTGACTGAGCGCTAATGATTATGAATGTCTATTCTTAGTCACCCGTTTGATGCTCATTTTGTCTAATGTTGCCCCCTGTGCAGTCTCAGTCATAGATGAAAGTGGTAATGATCGACTTAAGCAACCGCCTCACTGAGTGCTGAGTGCTGTACATGTTCTGGGCTTCATCACTCTTCTGTCTGTCTCTCTTAAGCCAGGCATACACTGTGCAATTTTGGAATTCTTCTTCTTCACACTCATCATGTACAGACAAAGCCTGCCATTCATATGCTCACACTGTCCGAAGGTTGTCAGCCCAACTGACATGCTGCGACGTAGGTGCTTACACTGCACGTGAAACGCAACCCAGGGGCAGAGCTCTGTCCTGTATATCAAAAATGACCATAGCAAGCTGCAACTGTACAGCTTAGAAATCGGCTCGTGAAACTGCTCAGACTGTGAGAAAAGTATCCAAAATATCTGACGTCAGAAATCCATCCGGCCATCCGGCCATCCGGCTGCTCACTCTGAGCACGTTTGGGCAGTTATGCAAGCATCACTTCCCCTCTCACAGTGCCTGTCACACATCAGCCCATCAAGCTAAAAGTTGGAGCGGTCCTGAAATTCTGTTTTCTACGTCCAAAACGGGCTTAAAAACATGCTAAAATCGCACAGTGTACGCCTAGCTTTAAACAAGCGCTGCCACGATTACTTGGGTGTAAAACGGGATTGAATTGGACCGAATTCATTGCACCAATCAGCCATAACAATAGTACCACCTCATAATACCACACTCAACTCTACTTACCATAGTCTCTGTTCTTCAATGGTCAGGACCACACAAGACCACCACTGAGCAAGTAGTATTTGGGGGGTGGGTCATTTTCTGTCTGCTCTGTGGTGGTCAGTCCTGTGGGGTCCTGAGCACTAAAGAGCAACCAGAGTGAAAGGAGGCTGCTAACAGATGGATACAGTCTGGAATTCTTCAGTCTGGAACTACAGAGTTCTCCTATATGGTGAGTTGAGCTAATATAAGGGGCAGTGAGTGTAGAAACGAGGAGGTGGTGTTCATTTTAAGGTTGACCGGTGTGTTATAATGATATCACTGGCATTTAATGATCTTTAAAAGACAATAATGTTGTTTACAGTACCGTTTATCATCTGTTGACATTCAGTCTGTTGTCCGCAGTTTTACTCGCCGCCACTAAGTGGCAGCAAAGCGATTTGGAAGGCACTTGGCCAAGACTCGAGGCGCGCGGCCCTCGCCTTTCTTTGTATCGGCAGCTTCCCTCGAGGAGGGTGACGCGGGGTTAATGTGTGTGGGCGGTAATGATAATAATGGCATTAAGCAAGCATGTTCATCACTCAGCTCGCTACCGAGGTTCCTATAATGAGGCCACTAATGGGCCTCACTCTCCAAACAGGGCCTGCATACTCCCATGAACTTAGTCGCATGTGTTTTCTTACACTGTGTGATGTGTGTGTGTGTGTGTGTTTGTGTGTGTGTGTGTGTGTATTAATGTAAACAAACCTCTCCTAGGAGTTATTCTCTCTCTCCAGTAGAGCTCCAGAGTGTATAGTGTATGGTGTTGTTCTAACCCTTTTGTTTTCCACTCACACTCTGATGTTGCATGCCGGCCCTCCTCCTCATCCTCCTCCTCCTCCCCCTCTTCGCCCTCCTGGCCGTAACCCAGAGTCAGACGAAGGTAAAACACGAAACTCCTCTATTTACTCTTCTCTTTTTTTGTTGTTTTTTTTTGTTTTATCGTAGATAGCAGACAGCAGCGTGCTATTAGCATTTTAATGGTCTTCAGTGTGTGTGTGTGTATAAATACGTGTGTGTGTGTCTCGCTCTTTCATCCTCCTTCAGTAGCATTGTATTGGGAAGAGCAGTGAGCTCGTGCTGCTGATAAGGCTCCCATCCAGCAGCTCTCGCGCTCTCTCGCGCACTGTCTCGCTGCCTGCCCCGTTTGATGTTAGGCCTCGCTTCTCTTCAGGCGCCGCGTGACGGAATATCTGAATGTTCTCCGGTGTCCAGACTCTTTGATCATCAATCCGGAAGATTAAAAATGACACTGTGTGTGTGTGTGTGTGTTTTAAAGAACAATCAGACGTGGATAGAACTCCGGGATTTGCACGATTAGAACTTCTCATTTAATGCTTTATTATGTACTGAAAAACACACACACAGCACAGGCGTATGCGGAAAAGTTTGGGCCCCACCAATGTTTAACCCCTTAATGCAGCAAGGCCTATTGCACACAAAGGTGTATTACTCAGTGACTACTGGCACGGCCATTCTCTGGTAATAGAAGTGTGTAATAACACTTCCGGCCCGCAGGCGGACCACAGGCTGTTTGAGGCTGTAAGGATTTCTAACTGACAGTAAGTGAACACGTCCTCTACAGCAGGGGGATTCAGTTAAGCTCGGTGAAGGTCTGCTTACTTAACCCCTTAAAAAGCCTGCTGACCGCCGGCAGGCCGGAAGTGTTATTACACACTTCTATTACTAGAGAATAGCCCCAGCAAGTCCCTGTAGTTACTGACTAATACACCTTAGTGTGTGATAAGCCTTGGGGGGTTAAAGGGGTTAACTCCTATGCCTAAAAAAAGTGCAGGTAATCAAACAGACAGAAGTGGTATTGATAATAAAGGGTTCTTTGACTCTTTTTATCCATTTTCTCCCCAATGGATCATCAAATACTCTACCCATGCATATTCTCCTGCTGTTGCATCGTCACAGGGCAAGCATCGCGCTCAGGGGAAAACACAGTGTACCCGGCTCTGATGCATTGCCCAGCGGACGTCTGAGGAAATGTAGCACCTTGGAGAGGGCAAGGCCAATTGTGCTCTCTCAGGGCTCTGGCTACCTCCTGCTATAGAAGATGCTTTCCTTGTATCTGACGGAGGATTTAACCAGGCAAAGAACCAGTTAGGCTCTTTATATATAGGACTAAACATATGGAATATATAAACAAACCCTAAAAAATACATGTTTTTTTAAGAAAGTAAGACCTTGAGTGGAGCCAAAGTACAAATTAAAACCTCACAATAACAGTAAAAAAGAGACTAGAAACATGGTGAAATATAATTCATTAAAATAATAATAATAGCAGCAACAAAAATAAACAAACAAATAAATAAAATAAATAATAGAGCTACAGTTTCCCACCTTTAACGAAAATATAAAAGACTCCTACTCAAACTCCTACTGTTTACCTCGCTGTTTTTGCGTGAGAAAGAGTGAGTTTTTGTCTAGCACCAAACACTCCGAACAGACGAGACACAGGCTTGAACAACATACACATACATCCACACGAACCCTTGCTTTTACTTCACTGCTCATCTCTGTGAAATCTGCTTCACGTCCAGATGAGCTTCAGAATGAGGTTAAATTGGGTGAATAAACACTAACTGAGCAGAAATGTGTCTCTGTTTGAACTGGAGCTGCATAATATATCGTTTCAATAAATCGCAATAATTTAAAAAGTGATATTGCAGGATGTGCAATGCCAGAAATATTTCAAACACAACGTGCTCCAATTTTTTGGCTTCTTGAAAAAATTGCAATATGTATTGCAGAAAGAAATAGATTGTGCAGCCCTAATTTAAACCTTTTTACACTTAAACTATCAATTATTTAATTTCATTTCATTTCATTTTATTTTATTAATTAATTATTGTATTTTTGTATTTATTTATCTATCTATCTATCTATCTATCTATCTATTTATTTATTTATTTATTTATTTTGTTTCATTTATTATATTTTTCATACAATATATACTAATGCTGCATGATATAAACCACCATTCAAAAGTTTGGAATCCCTTACTGTAATAAAAATTATTACAAAGAAAAAAAAATATATAATATGTGAGGACCTTTACAGTTTAAAATGCTATAACCAGTTACAGCTGGTGGATAAATGGGAGGGGCCTGTATTCTGCCCACGCCCTCTTTTAAATGACCAGGCTTTTTATAAGTCACTGATTAAGGTTTGTTTGGTGTTCTTCAGCGGGCCGCAAGCAGTTTGCGAGGCACGAATGGGCTCAGAAGGCGGCGTATCTGCTGGGCTGCACCCTAGAGGAGCTCTCCTCGTCCATATTTAAACCCCATGCCAAGGGCACGCTCCCCCGCACTTCCAGCGCCCGCCTGGGGGCCGAAGACTCAGGAGACGGCTCAGGTAATTTTTATAGGTTTATAGCACTGGTGGAGCTCACTGCCTCTTAGTTACTTAGTTACATCATACCAACAACCCAGCAATGCCATAGCAACACCATAGCAACCATCTATCAACCAATTAACACCACCATAGCAATGGTGTCACTATCAATTACCTATCAACACCACAGCAACCACCAGCGAAACCACTGGAACCATGTAGCAACACCATAGCAACTGTGTGGAAGTAGGAACCAGCTGCGAGAACATCCTGCTGTTTCTCTGGATAGTGGATTCTTCTAGTTTCTTAGCAACCACCTACCAGACAGCCACTTAGTTACATCATACCAACGACTCTGCAATGCCATAACAACACCATAGCAACCCTCTAGCAACCAATTAACACCACCATAGCAATGGTGTCACTAGCAATTACCTAGCTACACCACAGCAACCACCAGGGAAACCATTGCAACCATCATACCAACGACCCAGCAATGCCATAGCAACACTGTAGCAACTGCCTAGCAACACCACAGCAACCACCAGCTGCATACATACCACTGCAACCATGTAGCAACACCATAGCAACTGCCTGGAAGTGGGAACCAGCTGTGAGGACGTCCTGCTGTTTCTCTGGATAGTGGATTTTCTTATGAAGGTAAACAGTTAGACTTCAGGCAGTAAGTCTAATGAAGGGATGGCGTCTCCAGCAGCACACAGCGGTGTGTGTGTGTGTCTCCTGCTTATAAAGGGGACGCGAGCCACCTTCTCATTTACTTTCCAGACGCAGACTCTATATGCATCATATATCGATGCATATGCGGTACCTCTGTGCAGCCTCTGAAGAGTCAGCCTCGTCAGCATAAGCAACATTACCGGTAGGATCTGAACATGCAAATAATCCTCACTAAGTCCTGAACACGCTGCTGCAGAGTATGCAGAACACACACACACACACACGCCGTGTTCACCTAAACTGTCTCAGTCGCCAGTGTCTGTTCATGGACTTTTTTTGGAGTTCTGCAAAATTGGCTTCTGCAGTTTTATAATAAGCACTTGCGAGGCAATTCCGCGTGATGGGCCTGTCACCCGGGGCCACACCTACGCACCCCTCCTCTCTCTCTCTCTCTCTTACACACACACACACATACAGACGTTCGGATGGCCCGAGGGGGTGTGTGTGCGACCGCGGCTGTGCGGTGCTGAGAGTTATCTGATGTCAGAAAGCGTTTAACAGGTGCGCAGAGCCAGGAGGCATGCGTGTGCAGGCCCAGATCAGAAGCTGAACCCCGCAGTCTGATCTGATTTCTGCTGACAAGCCTGAGTCACTCAATGCCTCCACGCCTTGTTTGTCATACTCGGATTTTATTGCCCGCGCTGGACGCCAGCAAGCCAGCAATGATAGAGGGCTCGGAGAAGGTTCTGCCTGTGCCATGACGGATCTGAGCAGTCGAGGCATGGTCTCCACAAGACCGCGGAAGGTGTCTTAGGTGCTCATGAGCCTATTGTCCTTTCTTGGACCTCTTTTGGTAGGTATTGACCACTGCATAGCGGGAACACCCAACAAGACCTGCCTGGTGTTTAGGAGATGCTCTGACCCAGTCTTCTTGCCATGGCAACGTGGCCTTTGCCCATCAACTGACTGTTCACTTGCTGCCTAACATGTAGATCCCACCCTTGACAGACGCCACTGTGGATGAAGAGAATCTAATGGTCCTAGTGTAATGGCTGATCAACCCAGCTATGCCATAGCAACACCATAGCAACCCTCTAGCAACCAATTAACGCAACCATAGCAATGGTGTCACTAGCAATTACCTAGCATCACCACAGCAACCACCAGCAATACCACTGCAACCATGTAGCAACACCATAGTAACTGCCTGGAAGTGGGAACCAGCTGCGAGAACATCCTGCTGTTTCTCTGGATAGTGGATTTTTCTAGTTTCTTAGCAACCACCTACCACCTACCTGACAACCACTTAGTTACATCATACCAACGATACCTTTGCCCATCACCTTCAAGAACTGACTGTTCTCTTGCTGCCTAACATGTAGATCCCACCCTTTGGCAGACACCACTGTAGATGAACAGAATCTAATGGTCCTAATGTTATGGCTGATCACTGTACACCTTTAATAGAAAACAATTAAGCATTTCAAGGGTTTGGCGGGTTTTCTGAAATCAACATAGGGGCAAAATTATACACACAGCACCCCTGATATTTGGTGGCCCCTTACCCAATCAACAAGCTTCTGGACGAATTTTCTGTTGGATGCTTGACCACTCATCGTGGAACAATTGGTAGATCTGGTCAGTTAAAGCCTCTGGGAACCTGAGTTTTGGTTTTCTTCCTAATTAAGGTGATCTGGCTCCTTAGGGCCCCCAAATGTCCAAAGTATGTCTTATGAATGTCTTCTGCAGACAGCGACACAGGTGTCTCCTGTGTCCAAACTTTTGGACATACAGTGTACCTGCATTAACATTCAGCTTGTGATAGGGGTCAGAAACAGACCATTAAGGACAATATCAGTCAGCTCCATGTATCGAGGACAAGACCGCGCCAGCGTTAGCAATAGCGTTAGCATTAGCATTAGCATTAGCATTAGCTGCTGTGGGTACTTGAGGATGATTATCTCCTCACCTCCATTTATTCAGGTGTGTTTATCAGCTCTCTGCTGCTTTCCACTCACCTCACAACTGAGTTACACATTAAATGCAATGTGTGTGTGTGTGTGTGTGTGTGTGTGTGTGTGTGTGTGTGTGTGTGTAGGTGTAGGGTCCAAAGCCACAGCAGTGGAGTGTTTGGAGGCTATGGGTGCTGGCTTATACTCTGAACTCTTCACTCTCCTCATCTCCCTCATCAACAGGTGAGCCGTCAGCTCTCTCTGCCTCACTCTCTCTCTTTCCTTTAAACTCTATGCTTCACTCTGCCTCTGCCTCTCTCTATCTCTCTGCCTCTGCCTCTCTCTCTATCTCTCTGCCTCTCTGTTTTCATCTTTCTGCTTCTGCCTCGCTTTTCCTCTCTATGCCATTGGCTCTCTTTTTCCATCTCTCTGCCGCTGCCTCACTCTCTCTCTGCCTCTGCTGCTCTCGTTTCATCTTTGTGCTTCACTTTCTCTCTTTTTATCTCTCTGCCGCTGCCTCACTCTATTTCTCTGCCTCTGCCTCACTCTTTCCATCTCTCTGCCTCTTCCTCTTGTCTCTCTATACCTCTGACATCATACCATTTGTTCCCTTCATTCTCTTTTTCTCTCTTTGACTCTGATTCTTTCTTTCTCTCTCTCTCTCTCTCTCTCTCTCTGACTCTGATTCTCTGTCTCTCTGTCTCTCTCTCTCTCTCTGACTCTGATTCTCTCTCTCTCTCTCTCTCTCTCTCTCTCTGACTCTGATTCTCTCTCTCTCTGTCTCTCTCTTTCTGACTCTGATGCTCTTTCTTTCTCTCTCTCTCGCTCTCTCTGACTCTGATTCTCTCTCTCTCTCTCTCTCTCTCTCTCTCTCTCTGTCTCTCTCTCTCTCTCTCTCTCTCTCTCTCTCTCTCTCTCTGACTCTGACTCTGACTCTGACTCTCTCTCTCAGGGCTCTGAAGTCGACTCAGCACTCTGTGTGCTCGGTGCTGATTGTGGACACTCCAGGTTTTCAGAATCCCCGGCAGGTGAAGAGTGAGCGGGGGGCCACTTTTGAGGAGCTCTGCCACAATTACGCCCAGGAACGTCTGCAGGCCCTCTTCCACGAGCGCACCTTTGTGCAGGAGCTGGAGCGGTACAAGGAGGTACACACACACACACACACACACACACACACACACACAGTAACATACAGTATAACTCTGGATTGCCATGTGGAGAGCAGCGGTGGGTGTCCACTTTGTTTTCCCAAAGGCATTTTGTTGGTCCCATAGTTTAGTCCTGTTTTAGCTTGTTTGTCCTGAAAATGTCCACACACACACACACACACACACTAGCGTCTAGCGTTGATTATGTCTGGTTCCAGACAGTCAAACCTGCGACGTCCTCCTGCTGTCAATCGCTCGGCGCTTCTTTTGAAAAGCTTCAGACCTTCAACAGAATCGATACACACCCACGTTTCACAGCGGCTGCATGTGACTGTGGAGCACGCTGGCTTTGGAGGCTTAGGCTTAGTGACAGACGGACGTACTTGGTGACTGTCCCGCCACCAGCTGGCTCCAATATCCACCCCCCTGCTGGAACGACTCCTGTAAAGCCCCCCCCCCCTCGCTGCTCCTGAGACTGCAGAGAGACTCTCCACTCTCTCTGATCTGAATCAGGCTACAGTGATTAACAAACAGTGTTTTCAGTCACATACACTACCAGTCAAAAGTTTTAGAACACCTCTGGCGCTGCCACAGATTTTGGGCCCCATGATCTATATCACAATATCACACTGGGCCCCAAAACTATAGCACCCCTACCTAGCACACAAGCAGCTGTTGACTCTCGGAGTCTTCTGATGCTGTTGTGTCTCAGACCTCTTCTTGTACCAGACCTCTTTAGGTTTTCTGATGGTGTCTTCTGATGGTGTCTGGAAGCCCTCTATGGGCGTTTTCACACCTGAAAGTCCAGACCAAGGTCCGAACCAAGGTTCCTGTAGGTCCGTCATATACGTTGGGTTTCACACTGCAGTTAAGTGACCAAGCGCACTGAAGAACCTTGCTTTGTCCGGTCATTGTCACTTACGCAGTCCGAATTCCAAATCCCTTGGGGCTAAAAAGCTCTATATTAACGTCATCAGTCCACAGAACTCGTTTTGATGAAATGCATCAGGCTTATTTAGATGTTTCCTTGTTTAGATCCTTCTGATTTTGTGGTGAGGTCTCAAGAAAGGATCAATGTAGTTCATATTTGTGCAGGCATCGCCGCACAGTAGAACAGCGCAAGTCAAACTGGGGTCGATGTTCCTTTCTAGCAATTCTATGAGTAGTTTTCAGACCTTTAGTCTTCCAGGCCTTAAGTTGACCTCCATCGGTCCTGTTAACTGCCATTTTCCTGTTAACCTGTCTTCTCTTGCTTGGTGGGCACGTTCAAAGTCAAGGCTGCTGATCACCTGCATCACCTGGCCTTTCCTAACCATGACTGTGAACAAGCCATCAGCCCTAACGGTCTACTGAAAGACTGAGGCCTTGGTGAAAGTTACCTGAGCGCTTTCCAACCAGTGGTGCCCAGATCTAACCTTGCCACTGAAAAAGTAACTAGGATTTGGTAGTGCATGGTGGAGTAAACCTCCTCTGTCTGTGTTGTGCATTAGAGCTGTTGCACGTCACACACACACACACACACACACACCCACAGATATCTATCAAGAAAAGCGTCATCGGTTGTCAAAAAGCCATTTCCGACAGCCTCCCCTGTCAGCAGTGAGGTCAGTCATCCAGACAAATATAAAACACTCTGAGCAGCTGGACATTTATATTACCAGGCGGTGTTGTTCTAGCTGTGCCTGAATGTGGCTTAATTATACAGCGCCCTGCTAAAAGCCCGATTACTCATGAGCTGCCATTTCTAAGCTGCAGTTAGTTAAATAAACATATATCTCCTGTAGGCTCTTAGCCAATCACGTTTAACTGTGTTATAATAACAGTGATGCACTCGAGGTCTGTGCCCAAGAGTAACCAGACAGCCCTTCTGATTTCTTTATGGTCTACCCATTGCTGACATACTGTAGGTGTTTGTAGGAGCTTGTATCATTTCCATAGAATAGCACTGACCATTGGAATGGGATGCTCTCCGTGTCCAAATATATCCCCCCCAGCACTGAGCTGTGGAGCAGTGGAACTGTGTTCTCTGGTGTGATGGAGCTCCATCCAGTACCAGAAGTAATCATTAAACATTACACAACCTCACTACTGTTCTGGTGGCTGAACGCAATCAAATTCTCACAGCAATGTGTTCAACATCTGGTGAGGTCATGTACTGTTTGACGATTACTGCCTCTGGCACTCCATCTCATCTCAAAGATATTGGCGTCAATCATCAAATCATCAAACACCAGTACATGAGTTCACCAATGTTCTGGGGGCTGGATGCAATCAAATTCTCACAGCAATGTTCCGACACCTAGTGAGGTCATGTACTGTTTGATGATTACTCCTGGTACTCCAGCCTATTCCAAAGGTACTGGAGGGCCAGAAGCAATCATCAAATATCGATTTCTGACCTCACTACTGTTCTGGTGGCTGAATGCAATCAAATCCTCACAGCAATGTTCCAACATTGCTGATAGTGCAGCAGAGTGGGGACACTTGCCCTGGATTTCAGAGCTGAGCAGGTGTTGATGAGCCGCCTCTGCGGGTTGGTATTAACCAGATCTTCTGTCCACAGGAGAACATTGAGCTTGCATTAGATGACATGGAGCCCAGCACCTCGCTGTCCATCGCTGCTGTGGACCAGGCGTCCAGCCAAGCTCTGGTAAGAACACACCTCTGGTCTGCTCCATTCATTTATACGGTTTTTATAATAAGCGGACAGTCCCGGCCCTAACGTCTGATTGGCTGAGCTGTGTTACGTTTACATTTTCATTGAAGGCCTTTAGCAGACGCTCTCATCCTGAGCGACTCATGGCGACTATGGCGCAACTACACGACTGTTCAACTTTCCTTCTAACTTGAACTTAGCATGTCGCTAAATTCGTAACTACAGTGGGCTTGTTTTTTTTCCCCACCTGACATTTTCAAAACTCGACTTCACCTCTCAGTGATCTCCCGCAAGTTTTGGTGCCTTCATTCCAGCTTCATTCCAGCTTAGTTTCTCATTTAGCTTCTCTGCTCCTCTGTAAAAGTAGAGCCCTGAATTTCTGCTGAATCTGTTTGGGGCTTTTTGCCTCTCAGTGGGCATGGCCGCAGTGACCCCTGCCACCCGTGACGTCCCGCACATACCCCCTATAGCTAAACCTTTGCCTTCATGTTGTCTGGCAACTGGTAGTGGTTGAAATCACAGGCGAGAAGTGACGGAGGGAGACGCAATACCTTGCTTGATCGTATTTAAATTCGCAAATTTTGCTAAATTTCTGACCTCACTACTGTTCTGGTGGCAGAATGCAATCAAATCTGTCCCTGTATTTGCCCTGGATTTCAGAGCTGAGCAGGTGTTGATGAGCCGCCTCTGCTGGTTGGGATTAACCAGACCTTCTGTCCACAGGAGAACATAGTTATATTATATTGTTATTTTTTTTTTTTTCCACCGGACGTTTCAGAGCCTGACTTCACCTCTCAGTGATCTCCCGCAGGTTTCGGTGCCTGGATTCTAGCGGCCCATTCGCTTCTCTGCTCCTCTGTAAAAGTAGAGCCCTGAATTTCTGCTGAATCTGTTTGGGCCTTTTTGCCTCTCAGTGGGCATGGCCGCAGTGACCCCCGCACCGGTGACATCCCGCGCATACCCCCTATAGCTAAACCTTTGCCCTCATGTTGTCTAGCAACTGGTAGTGGTTGAAATCACAGGCGAGAAGTAACGGAGGGAGATGTGATACCTTGTTTGATCGCATTTAAATTCACAAAATTTCGCAAAATTTGCAAAATTCGTAACTACAGTGAGCTAAACCTTTACCCTCAAGCTGTCTAGTAACAGTGCTCACTGGTAACGGACTACATCAAGCGGCAGAAGGATCGTTTATTAAATGTTTTTGTAAATGAATGCATTTTTAATTGAACGCAGGTGTGTTTGATCATTTTCCATGTTGACTCCGTTTTATAAAAGCGATAATCCACGAGAGGCTCTTACTGCGCTACTGCGATTTCATCACGAGAGGAGACGTTTTAGCCACTCAGCTTCACGACGTGCCGAAAACACCCTTCCCCGTGCTAAAATCGGCGTAACGCACGGCCTCTTGTGGCTTATTGCTTTAATACGCACACCTGGAAGAGGTTCTCTGAAGCTGCCTTCTGCGCTGTGGAGTCGGTTACCCTCGTTAAAAGTTTAAAGGAAGCTTTGAAAGTAAAGAAATAAATAAATGAAAATAAATCAGTGTTGGCTCGGCTCTTTGTCTGGAGTATCGGAGGCTGCTATTGTAGTTTCTCTCTCTTGCATTAAGCTCGAGTTGCTCGAGACAAAGGAACAATACCGGCAAGAAGAGGCGGCTGTTTTTCCCAATAATTGCTGAAGTGACCCGCCTTTAGCGAGGGCTTTCGGGAGCGCTCCGCCGGCCTTTGAGTCGGAATACTTTAATCGCGAATGCCACGGCTAATGGCTTAGCCGGGCCGCGCCTCTTTAAAACCCTCGACAACATGATAATTGCTTGGACGGAGGAAGTGTTGTTTAACGCCAGGCGTCGTACGATAAAGCATGAAATTAAAAACAGGCCTGAACAAAGTCCGGCTCGGCAGCGGCGATAAACAGAGCGCAGCCTTTTCTGTAAATAGCACTCCAGACCTCAACAGTCGGAAGACCTTTAAGCGTAGGAGCAGCCTTTATTTGAATTGAGCTTGCTGGAGGGAGGTGCGCCGCAAACTAAAGCTGAAGGCTGCAGATTTGGGCTGTCCCCCCCCCCCCCCAGAGTGTGCCGGTGTATGTAAGTCAATAGCAAACGGGGGTCTTGCTGAGCTTCTGCGCCAGTCACTACTTGTCTTCGGCAGGGAGGCAGTTTCAAGCTGTGAGGAAGGGATGTAATGTACGCCTTTGTGGTAGTTCAGTGTATCAAGCAGTTCCTGCATGTTTTGGGCTTCTGACAGATGCGTTTGTTGTGTGTGTGTGTGTGTGTGTGTGTGTGTGTGTGTGTGTGCGTGTTTGTTAGATCCGAACCCCGGCGAGAACGGACGAGGCGAGGGGCTTGCTCTGGCTGATGGAGGAGGAAGCACTGCAGCCGGGGGGATCAGAAGACACTCTGCTGGAGAGGCTCTTTAGCTACTATGGGCCTGCAGAGGGCGAGAGCAAAGGTCACACACACACACACACACACACGATTCATTGAATTTTCTATTATTTCATATTTAATAAAAGAAAATGCAGAAATTACAGCTTGTTTTCATCACAGGCCACACACTACTGTTGAAGAGTGAGCGGCCACATCACTTCTTGCTTGGCCACAGCCACGAGACGGACTGGGTGGAGTACGACGCGCGTGGTTGGCTGAATTACACCAAGCAAAATCCGGCCTCCCAGAACGCAGCCAGCCTGCTGCAGAATTCCCAGAAGTGAGTCCGACCTTCCCATGCTCTACAAACCATTCACTGTGTGTCCAAATGTTTGTGGACATCCTTTCTAGTCAATGCATTCAGCTACTGCGCAGATGTGCAAATGCACACAGGACCTATTAGCACCATGCTGCCTAATGCCAGGCGTGGGCTCGAGTAGTATAAAGCCCCCCAGCATTGAGCTGTGGAGCAGTGGAAGAACTGCGTTCTCTGGAATGATGGTGGTAGTGCTCCATCCAGTACTTTCCAATACGAAGGATGAGCTGGGAAATTGGGGTTTAGGTGGGATGGTGATCATCCGACATCCAACATCCTGACCTCACTAATGCAATCAAATCCTCACAGCAATGCTCCTCCAAAGTCTAGCAGAAAGTTTTCTTTCCTGGACAGTAGAGACAGTTACTCCAACAAACGCAGGATCAAGTCTTTTTTAATACCCTTGATCTCAGAAGAAACGAGCAATTGAATGAGCAAATGTCCCAATACTTTTGTCCAACCTTTGACTCCTCTGTGGTGTTGCACTGTACTTAGTGTCCCTTCCCTTTCTGGATCTTCTTCCAAAGGAAAAGCATCAGCACTTTGTTCATCGGCCGCTCTGGCAGCGCGACGGTGCTGTCAGGCTCCATCGCAGGGCTGGAGGGTGGCTCCCAGCTCGCTCTGCGCCGGGCCACCAGCATGAGGAAAACCTTCACCACCGGCGTGGCTGCAGTGAAGAAGAAGTCCCTCAGCATCCAGATCAAACTTCAAGTGGTGAGAAGAACCGTTACGCTCTAGTTCAGGTGTTGTGCCTAAAGTGCTGAAACACTCATACACCTGTTTACATGCAGTGTAATCTAGAGCTCCATGACCTTCCTGACCTCTTGTAGGACGCCCTGCTTGACACTGTCCGGAGGTCCAGGGTTCACTTTGTGCACTGTCTGCTGCCGCGGGCCGACGCGTCGCGAGGAGCAGGCTCACCCGAAGCTCAGGGCGAGAGCTGTGACCCAGGCCTGATGCAGCTTGACGTGGCCTTACTGAGGGCCCAGCTCCGAGGCTCTAAGCTGCTGGACGCCCTTCGCATCTACAGGCAAGGTGTGGAAAGCAGCACCCACAGTCCACCTAGTAGTTTTATTTGGGTCAGTTTCAGCATATTAATGGCTCACGACTGCTCATTTAAGACCACTGCCTTTTTTTTTGAATGGTCAGTAGGAGCCCTTAGAGGGTACCATCAGCTCTGTACCATGAAACCTGCCATTCTTCTACCAATCTTCGATCCCCAGGCACCCATCTGTCCTTAGTTTGCTAGCTATTCAGGCCAGAATCAACATTTACTCGTAATCATACTCCTATGCAGTCAAGGCATGTTAAATATCTGATGTGTGCTTCATTAGTGTAGAACAGGAGATGCTAGGCTAATGTCGCTAACACTGAACTAAATACAGAATCGCAATTATTTTAACAAACAAATATGCGCTGCTGCTTCCATGCTTTCATCCATATTAATTATTAAACATTACACTTTGTCGCACTATTCCACTTCCATATTGAACCGCAGTGCTACCGCGAAATGCTAACGCAGAATGCTACCACATGCTGCGATGAGGCAAATAGTGGCTCCGCCTACCTAAACCGACTGCCCCACCATCCAGTTTCTGCTGGATGGGTTTTGAGTGGGTTGAGAGCTGTTTTCTTGGTGTCCTATTGAAGGAGGTGAGATTGGTGACAGTCTAAGGGCAGTGTTTGTTAGCAGTGTTAGCCTAGCATCTCCTGTTGTGAACTGAAGAAGCAAGCTTCGAATATAAAACTTGTTTTTGCTGATTGACTGCATCTGGGGTCCGTGATCAATCATGCTCGCTTGATTTTTCACGGAACTGCACCTTTAATTTTTTTCGGGAAGCTGGAGTGTAATATATACAGTGATGCTAACTATATCAAATCAGCGCTGATTTCATTTTCTGACGTTTTTCACATTTTGATGAGATGTGAATCTGGCAGTTGTTCTTTATATTGTGTCAAAGTTTTATGACGAATGGACCAATAGAAATGCTCCAAAATGACTTGGACTGAAATATGTTTGCATTGACTTCAATTGAAAGTCAGGAAGGTTTTTTCCTCCTCCTGTAAAGTTGCCAAACTTCTGTCCTGATGTTTTAGCAGAATCACACCTACTACACATCTCCGCAAAGGCTCACCTCTGCCCACTGTAACCTATCCTCACATCCTCTCGCCAGGTTATCCCGACCACATGGTCTTCTCCGAGTTCCGCCGCCGCTTCGACGTCCTGGCTCCTCACCTGACCAAAAAGCTCGGCCGCAACTACATCGTAAAGGACGAGAAGCGGGTAAGTGGGCCTCACCCCCTTAAGTGGGCTTCAGAGATGTGCGAAAGCTTCCGACTCTTCTCGTACTCTGGTGCGACTACGCCACCATAACAGAGAAATAAACCCCGCTTAATCAGGCCCATTGTGATGGCTTAATCAAGCCCTGCCAGCTGTGCTTCCCACTCGAATCAATAAGGGACGCAGACGGGAGAAATGTATTAATTGCGCTTGGGGCTTTGGGCTCAGGAAAAAAAAATTACGTCCCAAAACTTATTGTAATTATCAACTCTGAAAAATGTAGCCGCCTCTCTGGGAGCTCTTTAGCCGCCCCGGCCTTAATGATCTGCTGAGGCAAGCTTGAAGCTGCTGTTGTGCACAACTATAGGCAGAGGTCGCAATCCTTGACTTGCCCACAGATATGTATCAAATAAAAAAAGGCTGGGGGATGTTTTTTTTTTTTATTTGAGAGGGAAGCTTTACTTTTCCAGCTTTTTTTTTATACCCTGATGATGAGAAGTGTGAGAGAAGCGAAGGTCAATTGTGTTTGAATTCCCTCTGGAAAGAGCCTCGCCGAACTCAAATGGTGGGAAGAAGAAAGAATGCACAAAAGCCGGCCTTAGCAGAGGAGAGCGGGGCTAAAAAAGAGCGAGAAGCTGATTTCCCCTGTGCCAGCGTCTCACTGATGGGTTTCTGTGGAAACAGACTGGAACAATGGCCCCCTTAGTGCTGTGGGGGGGTGGGGGTTGGGGGTGGCACCCCCTCCTTTTACAGTGTAATCTAGATGGGGCCTTTCAGCTTGAGTTTTCAAGACCTGTCTGCAGCAGAGAGAGAGAGAGAGGGAGAGTCAGAGGGACAGAGAGGGAGAGAGAGAGAGAGAGAGAGAGAGAGGGAGGGAGTCTTGGGGTTGTTTTGTTTGAGTCAGTGACAGCAGTAGGACGTTTGGGGGACTGCGTGGCCGGCTGGACTCTGTGGGGAGAAAACGCTCTGGTTAGTTTCCGTCTTGTTTATCTGCTTATTTATAGCTGTGCCTCCTCCTAATGCAGTCAGTCTTGGTTATGAATGACAGTGCTGTGGCTTCCTTTCCTAATTTCCTTTATAATACCAATTACACAGAAGTCTATGATATGCAAATGAGCCTTAATTATTTTATTATGTACTGTGAGCATTCTGGTGTTTTTGTGAGTCATGGGGTTCCTTCAAAACAACAAGAATAGTGTAAGCCAGTCTATAAGCATGCAAAATCAAGGGCTTAGCAATGTGCTGTTTTTTTTTTTTATATATTTGAGGATGTAGCAGCATAATTCCGACGTGGAAGCTTTAGTCTAAATTGTGCGCCTCTGCAGCAGTGTGGAGGCCAGCACTGGTGGGTGGACCCAGCTAGGAGACCAGCTTATATCCCTGAAATGTTTCCATAGTGAGGCTGATAACCACTTGGTTGGTGTGGCGCCACAGATAACACCACTACCTACCAGTGGGCTACCGCACCACATGGGAGACTGGGGTTTGATTCTCGGGATGGGTGGCTATGCTGCACTACACCTATAAGAGTCCTTGGGCAAGACTCCTAACACTCCATTTGTCCACCTCTGTAATACGAGTAACCTTGGAAGTCGCTCTGGATAAGAGCGTTAGCTAAATGCCATGAATGTACATGTAAAGATAACACCACCACCACCTAGCCAACCGGCTGATTGTGCGTGTGCCTTTTTTTTCTGCAGGCCGTAGAAGAGCTGCTGGAATCTCTGGACCTGGAGAAGAGCAGCTATCACATGGGCCTCAGCAGGGTGAGTTCCTCCTCCACAAAGCCAAGCCCAGGCTCAGCAAACACACTAAGCTAATCAGTAAACTGGAGCTGGCAGGAGTGGCATTGGTTTCAGCCAAACACTACATGGACAAAAGTATTGGGACACATCTGTTAATGGGTGTGGAAAATGAAGCACCTAGCTGTGCAGTCTGCCTTTACACACATTAATGAAAGAATAGGAGGTTCTAAAGCTCACTGAACTCCAGCGTGGTTCTGTATGTAATAGGAGACACCGCTGCTACAACAACAACATGTCAGCTGGTGAGATTCCTTCTTCCCTCCTAGATCTTCCTCCATCAGCTGTGAGTGGTATTATTATTGAACAGTGGAAGCGTTTAGCAGGAACCACAGAGAGCAGCTCGGCCACAGAGTGTCTGTCAGACCATGTAAAGATACAGAGTGGGGTCAGGACCGAGTGCTGAGCTCAGAGCACTCCAACGCTCTGCTGACTCAATAACTGCAGTCTCAAGGTGTGGATTTTATCAGAGAGGCGTGCAACATGTGGGTATCTGGGCTTTATCCCACACTACTACTGATGAAATATTTGGGACGGGATGAGATCTTGCGGGAAGGGACGGGAGTGGGATGAAATCTACAAGTATGGGATGAAATCTTGCTGGAGAGGACAGGAATGGGATGAAATCTACTGGGACGGGATGAAATCTTGCTGGAGAGGACGGGACTGGGATGAAATCTAATGGGGCGGGATGAAATCTTGCTGGAGAGGACGGGACTGGGATAAAATCTACAAGTATGGGATGAAATCTTGCTGGAGAGGACAGGACTGGAATGAAATCTAATGGGACGGGATGAAATCTTGCTGGAGAGGATGGGACTCGGATGAAATCTAATGGGACGGGATGAAATCTTGCTGAAGAGGACAGGAATGGGATGAAATCTACAAGTATGGGATGAAATATTGCTGGAGAGGACAGGAATGGGATGAAATCTACTGGGATGGGATGAAATCTTGCTGGAGAGGACAGGAATGGGATGAAATCTACTGGGACTGGATGAAATCTCGCTGGAGAGGACGGGACTAGGATAAAATCTACAAGTATGGGATGAAATCTTGCTGGAGAGGACAGGACTGGAATGAAATCTAATGGGACGGGATGAAATCTTGCTGGAGAGGACGGGACTGGGATGAAATCTAATGGGGCGGGATGAAATCTTGCTGAAGAGGACAGGAATGGGATGAAATCTAATGGGAC
Source organism: Salminus brasiliensis (assembly GCF_030463535.1). Lineage (NCBI taxonomy): Eukaryota > Metazoa > Chordata > Actinopteri > Characiformes > Bryconidae > Salminus > Salminus brasiliensis. Next base: position 4,814,712 of record NC_132893.1, read on the forward strand.
GGGATGAAATCTTGCTGGAGAGGACGAGACTGGGATGAAATCTACAAGTATGGGATGAAATCTTGCTGAAGAGGACGGGACTGGGATGAAATCTAATGGGACGGGATGAATCTTGCTGGAGAGGACGGGACTGGAATGAAATTTAATGGGACAGGATGAAATCTTGCTGGAGAGGACGGAACTGGGATGAAATCTAATGGGACGGGATGAAATCTTGCTGAAGAGGACAGGAATGGGATGAAATCTAATGGGACGGGATGAAATCTTGCTGGAGAGGACGAGACTGGGATGAAATCTACAAGTATGGGATGAAATCTTGCTGAAGAGGACGGGACTGGGATGAAATCTAATGGGACGGGATGAAATCTTGCTGGAGAGGACGGGACTGGGATGAAATCTACAAGTATGGGATGAAATCTTGCTGAAGAGGACAGGAATGGGATGAAATCTAATGGGACGGGATGAATCTTGCTGGAGAGGACGGGACTGGGATGAAATCTACAAGTATGGGATGAAATCTTGCTGGAGAGGACAGGAATGGGATGAAATCTACTGGGACGGGATTAAATCTTGCTGGAGAGGACGGGACTGGGATGAAATCTATAGGTATGGGATGAAATCTTGCTGTAGAGGACGGGACTGGGATGAAATCTAATGGGACAGGATGAAATCTTGCTGGAAAGGACGGGCCTGGGATGAAATCTACTGGGACAGGATGAAATTTTGCTAGAGAGGACGGGACTGGGATGAAATCTACAGGTATGGGATGAAATCTTGCTGGAGAGGACGGGACTGTGATGAAATCTACAGGTATGGGATGAAATCTTGCTGAAAGGGACGGGACTGTGATAAAATCTACTGGGACAGGATGAAATCTTGCTGGAGAGGACGGGAGTGGGATGAAATCTACTGTGACAGGATGGAATCTTGCTCAGATTAGTCCAGAGTAGCTACACACTACTACTGATGGTTTGGAGGATCAGTCTAGAGGAATGTCTAGTTTGTTAAAAAAACTCCCAAACGAGTAAAACACCTACCAGCTGTTTGTTTACAGCGAGTCGCTGACTGTCTCTGCTCAAGTTACTTTGTAACGAATTTGTCAGCGGGCTCCGTCCGCCTCCCAGCTGGCAGCTCTCAGGGCTTGTATTGAGGATTTTGTCAGAGAGCTGCCCCATTCTTCACCCACACAATGATGGCATAATTGTCGTCCCTTTGAGCTGAAGTCATTGTACGGGTGCTGGCAGGTGATGGGGCTCTCGTCCTGCCGCTTGTCTGCTAATCACAAAATAAGCAGAGGCTTCCCAGCAGTGGCCTAATCCCATTAGCTGGGAAGAAGCTGGGGAGGATCGAAAGAAACAACAGCCTGTAAACAAACTCTCATCACAAACAGCCGCGACTAGCCTTCTGCTTTTGGACCGAGACCTGACTGCTTGCTGTATTCCTAGCATAGCATACATGTGGTTTAGGGACAGTAGTGTCCTGTACTTCAGAATAGAAGCCAGTGGGATCATATGACTGCTCTTTGTTTTGAGTCAGCGGGTCTTCAGTTTGTCCTTGGTAATCAAGCAACAAATGCTGCAGATTTTCTCCAGAAAAGGACAGGATTGTGATCAAATCCTGTGGAATGAGTGGGATGGGAGAGTGGGATGACATCCTGCTGTAGAGGACAGGAGTGGGATGGAATCGTATGGGACAAGAAGAAATATTGCTGGAGAGGATGGAAGTGGATGAAATCTAGTGGGACAAGATGAGATCCTGCTGGAGAGGACAGTAGTGGATGAAATCTAGTGGGACAAGATAAGATCCTACTGGAGAGGACAGAAGTGGATGAAATCTAGTGGGACAAGATAAGATCCTGCTGGAGAGGACGGAAGTGGATGAAATCTAGTGGGACAAGACAAGATCCTGCTGGAGAGGACAGAAGTGGATGAAATCTAGTGGGACAAGATAAGATCCTGCTGGAGAGGACAGAAGTGGATGAAATCTAGTGGGACAAGATAAGATCCTGCTGGAGAGGACGGAAGTGGATGAAATCTAGTGAAACAAGATAAGATCCTGCTGGAGAGGACAGTAGTGGTTAAAATCTAGTGGGACAAGATAAGATCCTGCTGGAGAGGACAGAAGTGGATGAAATCTAGTGGGACAAGATAAGATCCTGCTGGAGAGGACAGGAGTGGATGAAATCTAGTGGGACAAGATAAGATCCTGCAGGAGAGGACAGGAGTGGATGAAATCTAGTGGGACAAGATAAGATCCTGCAGGAGAGGACAGGAGTGGATGAAATCTAGTGGGACAAGATAAGATCCTGCAGGAGAGGACAGGAGTGGATGAAATCTAGTGGGACAAGATAAGATCCTGCAGGAGAGGACAGGAGTGGATGAAATCTAGTGGGACAAGATAAGATCCTGCAGGAGAGGACAGGAGTGGATGAAATCTAGTGGGACAAGATAAGATCCTGCAGGAGAGGACAGGAGTGGATGAAATCTGATGGGACAAGATGAATCTAATCTAATGGGACGGGATGAAATCTTGCTGGAGAGGACAGGAGTGGATGAAATCTAGTGGGACAAGATAAGATCCTGCAGGAGAGGACAGGAGTGGATGAAATCTGATGGGACAAGATGAATCTAATCTAATGGGACGGGATGAAATCTTGCTGGAGAGGACGGAAGTGTTTGGAGCGGGATAAAATCTTGGAGAGGATGGAAGCAGGATGAAATCTGATGGGACGGGATGAAATCTTGGAGAGGGGAGGAGCATGGTGAAATCTTATGGGAGCGGGCAGGAGGGGGAGGAATTCTTCCGTGACGGGATGAAATCTAGGAGAGGACTGCAGCGGATGAAACCTTGCAGGAAAGGATGGAACAGGATGAACTCTTCCATGATGAGAAGCAATCTTGGAAGTGGAGTGGAATGATATATTGGGGGAGAGGGCAGGAGTGGGATGAAATCTTGCTGCACGGCACCCAGTCAGGCGTCCTAGCCGTCTTACAGTAGACATTTAAGTGGGTCAAAAGATGCTAACAGGCTAAATGCTAACAGGCTGTCAATACCTTGGCAGGGTTAGGGCGTATTGCTAGCTCGGGTTTTGCGTGGTTAAAGCTGGGTTGTACTTCTGGGTTGTTTTAGGCCTTTTATTGTAGTTTTGCTGGAAGGGTCACCCTTCTTTTAGGAGTTGGTTCCTCTTAAGGTTTCTTCCTCCCGATCTGGGGCAGTTTTTCCTCGTCATAGTTGCCATTTGGCTGATTTCACTTAGAACGTCAGTTGTTTAAAGTGCTTTGCTGTACCTGACTGGACTTTCCTTGGATATTCGGATGCAGAGACCTCCTTACCACCAGCCTTTTAATACACTGACTTATGAGCTAGAACCGTCAGCAAGGCATCAAGGCAGCTGCCTTCGGTTTCGGACACAGCCTCAGACTGACTTGCCCTTGACTGACTTGCAGATTGATTCAAACTCGACACAAAAGACTTGTGAAACCTAGCAACGGCTGCTCCTGCAGAATGGCAATTTCTACAGGCTGGCAAATCTTCTGCTGTCAGCGATTCAGCCGCTGGTATCCCTGTGAGATAATCACTTACAATAAGAGATGAAGCTGCAATAAAATATGCATTAAACGCTCATTGATTGACTCGTTTTGTTCAGGTTTGGGCCCTGATATTCCCTGGCCAAGTCAGCTGTGTACTTCCTGAAGCCCCGCTGTTCAAACTCATTGAGTATTTTCCAGTGGATTCGCTCATCTTGCCACCTAACAACATTCTTTCTCTTAATACCGAATCAGCCAGGGAGCCTCGATCTCTCGCTCTTAGCATAGCTCTCTTTTTTTGTGATTGTCCTTTAATGAAGAATATCTCTTAAAAAATGATGAGGAATGAGCAGGGGAAAGATATTCAGATGTTTTCCTCATTCCCTATAAGTCAAGTCAAGTCAGATTTATTTGTATAGCTTTTTACAACTGTTGTCGTCACAAAGCAGCTTTACATAATTAGTAATTAATAAAAGACAGAGACAACAAGAAGAAATAACATTAGAAGACATGAAGGATCAAAGACCCCTAGTGAGCCCCAACGGCGACAGTGGCAAGGAAAATCTCCATCAGAGCTGGAGGAAGAAACCTTGGGAGGAACCAAGACCCGGCCCGTCCTCCTCTGATCACAACTATTTATTAATTATTGATAAAAATGACCAAACCAGATACAGCAGATAGTTAATAGTGGTGATATTATTAATAGTGGCAGATAGTTAAGAGTCCATTTAGGTTTGAACATGGTCATTAAACAGGTAGCAGTAGTAGGAGTGTGTGCTGCTGGTTTGCTATAGGTGGTGGGTGGGGGGTCCGCTGGTCGGACTGGTAGGTGGCAGCTGGTCTGACGCAGGTAGAGGGGACCTCAGCCGGCAATATTCCACCAGATGTGGAGAGCCATACCTAGCCAACAGAGGATTCTGGGTCAGTTAAGGTAGCCCGGTTAAAGCAACATCCTGGTGTGTTATGGCATTAGCTGCGTTAGCCACACTTAAGGTCAGTAATGGCTTTTGAATTCTGGACAACATCTGGCTTCCCTTCCTCTGTCTCTGGATCTGTTAGCAGTGTTAGCCTTGTAGCTCCTGTGCTAAGCTAAAGAAGCAGAATTTGAGTACAGATTGAACGTTGTGCCTCTGCTGACCTCGACTGATCTGTGTGTGTGTGTGTGTGTAGGTGTTCTTCAGAGCGGGGACCTTGGCTAAACTAGAGGAGCAGAGGGATGAGCAAACCAGACGGAATATCACGCTGTTTCAGGCCTCCTGCAGGGGATACCTGTCCCGCCAGGCCTTCAAGAAGAGGAAGGTACAGTCAGTTTTTTTTCTCAGTGTTTTTACACCACTTAAAACTGATACTTCCTCTTTTCAAAGTGACCAATAGTTAAAAAAACGGGGCGTCATTAGGCCCGATTTGTTGTGGTGGCCCTCTAAAACAACAGCGGCAAAAAGTCAGGATTGCAGGATTGCTGAGCAGAACTACAGGACACCCCCAAGGCAAATTCACTACAGGCACTACATTTCCCATAATGCCCCAGCGTCTTTCCAAATGCTTGAGCATGCTTGGACGCTGAGGTCAGCCATACAGCAGACAGGCTAATGATAGATCATAGATACATGGCTGGGTCAAGACTGCTTATAACCGCACAGCCTAGAAAAATAGACTCTAGAGCACTAAAGCAAAGGCATTCGTTAAACTAGCAAAGGCTTCAGTTACGTTAGCATAGCTTTATTTATGCTAGCTGGTAAAAGAAGCACTGATAACACAACTTGTAAGAATGAGCCGATATAACGGTAAACTACTGATTTTAAAAGCCTGGGTTTGTATGTAATGTGTGTATGTGATGGTAATATTAGTAATATGCTAATAATAATAACAGTGATAATAATGGTGGTGGCTCAGTGGTTAGAACTCCGGGCTATTGATGACAGGGTTGTGGGTTCAATACCCAGACTTGGTAAGCTGCCACTGGGCCCTTGAGCAAGGCCCTTCTCCCTCTCTGCTTCCTGGGTGCTGGAGTTGGCTGCCCACTGCTCTGGGTGTGTGTGTGCTCACTGCCCCTAGTTCAGTAGTCTGTGTGTGTGTGTGTGTGTGTGTGTGTTCAGTGACAGACACGCGCCTTTACCTTTAATAATAACAATAATAACAATAACAATAATACAATAACTATAATATGAATAACTATAACAATAATAATAGTAATATAATAATAACAATAAAAGTAATAATAATACTAAAAATAATAACAACAATAATAATATAAATATAATAATGATAACAATAAAAGTAATAATAATAATAATAATAATAATATTTAGGTATGTCCCGATCAGGTTAATAATGTTTGTTAATGGCGCCTTGAGGACACTAGATGGCGCTCTGAACACTGTGGTTAAAACAAAGGCTCGGAACTGGATTAGGATTAAAATAGCAGATACCCAATCCATTAAAACATGTCTGGAAAACCCTGATCCTGTTTCACTGGATTGCATTAGGGCATCTCTAATAATAATAATAATAATAATAATAATATAGTAATAATACATTATTAAGGTGTATAAGCTATTGGTGCCATACAATTAATTTACTCTGTTTTAAACATTCTTGTATAAACAGGAAGTCTGCAAGTTTGACCGGGGTGTAAAAAGCCCAGATGCCTTCATACAACTCTATTTACCACCCTGTTATTTTACCTTTAGAATGAAACACATGATCTTTGCTCTGATTGGCTGGTTTCCGGCACTGTGACGGCTCACAGAAGCCACAAAAACGTAGCATAGCATAGTTCTGTAACACTGTAATCGCACTTGATGGTGGTCACCAAGCTAAACGTTAACCCTTGCTATGCTCAAGCCAGCGATGGCTACAGCTCACGTGGGTATTTTAGCTTGGAGCTCGGAGCTGGAACACTTCACATAAAGTGTTTCTAAATTGGATCATCCGCTCCTCAGCCTTCCTGCGCCCGATGCATCCCACATCCATCTGGATTAACTTCAGATGCCTGACACATGCACTTCAATCACGGCCTGATTGGCCAAACTGCCAAAAGAGGCATCCGTCACACGGCATCACCCCCCCCCCCCCCCCAACACACACACACACACACATTATTGATCTCTCACTTCAAAATGGCACCTGGCCATCTTTTATCAACTGCCTATTATGTACAGATCCTGCCAGTCACGGCTCCATTTCATGGATCTCTGCCCCAGTGGAGTGCTTCACTGGCCGACCATAACACTTCATAATGAACGGCAGGGATGCAGGCTCTCCGTCTCATTGTGAAGGGTGGCATGTCACTGGAAGCTCGAGCTTCCGTAGGTTGCAGGTTTGTTTGAGGGTGTTGAAAGGTGGAGGGGAGATGAACGTCTTGCTCCTGCGGCTTTTTTTGTTTGCAGATCGTGATCGTTTTGGACATCATGACCTTTTGACCTTGCTTAGATGTTTTATGGGTTCCTTTAAGATCCTGGGATGCTTAGACTGGGATTCATTTTTACCTCTTGGAGGACATCACCAGGAGGGTATTGCTCACAACTAGGCGATTGTGTTCACACTATTTTAGCATTAGCATTAGCATAGATTTTGTCAGTACTTCAAGACCACTGACCATCTCTAATTTGAATTACACAGAGAGTGTACTTAACCCTATTTAATTGGACTTAAATGTAGTTAAGATCAGGGAATGCTAGGCTAACATTGCTAACAAACACTGGATTCGGACTGGCACCGATCTCACTTCTGGACATGTACACCCATTGTTTTATTTGTTTATTTCAAATGCATTGAGGTCGTTGAGCTTAGATCAGGTTTGGTATCTCAGGTTTGCTTCTTTAGTTTAGAACCAGACATGCTAGGCTAATATTGCTAACAAACACTGGTTTTAGACTGTCACCGATCTCTTCTCCATGTAAACACAGGCTCAAATCCTCATTTATTTGCTCAAAAAATGTATTGACAGAGGTTTGATGTCCTTCTTTAGCTCTTGCTGTTGTGCAGCTGTTGGATGTTTCCAAAAATGAATTTGCCAATATCTCAATATTTTATTGGATATGCTTTAATTAGCGTAGATACGGTCGATCTGCCTAGATCTGCCTTAAAATAGGAGATGCTAGGCTACCATTGCTAACAAACACTGGATTTAGACTGTCACCAATCTCATCTCCATATAAATACAGCCCAAAACTTTCTCCTAAAATGCTGTGAATGAGATGTGATGTTTTTCTTTTAGATCCTGGCATGTTCTCTGGAATGATGGCGTTGGGGAGTTGGGAATGAGGTGGGGTCATCCACCCAACATCCTGACCTCGCTAATATTCTTATGCAATCAAATCAACAGGACGAATTGGAGCGTGTCATGTGCAAATGCTACGTTAATGAGTCTGAAAGCGTCGCTGTATGTAGGTTTTGTTTGTACGAAATTTGGAAGGATTTTACCTGCTGCAGCCGAGAAACCGAGTCTGGGAATCTGGGTGGCCTGAAACCCGAGACCACAGTGGGCCGTGTGGTTACACAAGGCCGTGAGCAGTGCTATCAGTTTCATTGCATTTGCTGCAGCCCAGGGAGTGTGCACAGAGCGCGGTCAACATCGGGAAATTGCTTTGTAGTGGATTTATTTCTTTGTGTGCTTTTCAGGACTTTTTTTTTTCCCCTCTTGTCCTTTAAGTAATTTCCCCAGTTATTGATATTTCTATTATCTGTGTCCCTTTCCCCTGTGTGGCAGTGTGTAAGTAGCTTGTGAGTAATGTGCTTGGAGTTGGAGCAGGGACACAGGGAGGGAGAGAGGATGTGCAGAAGCTGTTCTTCACAGAGGTAGGCCCGGGGTGAAGGCTTTTACATTTGTGAAAAGGGCACACTTTAGGGATGCAGAGCGGAGTCACTTTAATTACGGAGATGGATGCTGGGATGGAGTCTGTTTGTAATATGAGATGAGCTTTATGATTTATGTCACGTTTGAGATTAGAGGTTAGGAGGATAAGTTAGCGGGAGTTGTGCTCAATATTGCGGTCAGCAGACGTCAAAAAAAATAACTGGGCCTAATTAGGGAGGTCAGTGATCTGATACGTCTGTTGTTGAATTGTAATGTGATGCTGTGAATGAAGCTGGTAGTGCACGAGTGATGAGAAAGGGGGAGGGTTGGTCGTTGAACTCACTGTAATTTTAACTCCAATCTTAATTCAATTCAGCGCTAGTCTAATTCAGTTTATTCCCATTCAACTCCCATGCAGCTCAGTTTAATGTAATTCAGTCGAATTCATTGCAATTCAGCTCAGTACAGTTTAGCATTGAGTTAAACTACATTGAGTTGAACTGCATAAAATGTAATTCAGTGGAATTTATTGCACTTCTGTACAATTCATTTCAGTGCAGTTCAACTCCAAATCAGTTCAGTAGACTTTAAAGGAATTCATTGCAATTTACCTCAGTGCAGTTCAACGTAATTCAATTCCAGTCCAAACCCAGTACAGTTTAGCTCAGTACAGTTTAACTCAATACAGTTCAGCTCAATGCAGTTTAACTCAATACAGTTCAGCTCAATGCAGTTCAACTTAATACAGTTTAACTTAATACAGTTTAACTCAATACAGTTCCGCTCAATACAGTTTAACTCAATACAGTTCAGCTCAGTACAGTTCAGCTCAATGCAGTTTAACTCAATGCAGTTCACCTCAATGCAGTTAAAATGCGGTTTAATTCAATACAGTTCAACTCAATACAGTTCAGCTCAATGCAGTTTAACTCAATACAGTTCAGCTCAATGCAGTTCAACTTAATACAGTTTAACTCAATACAGTTTAACTCAATACAGTTCCGCTCAATACAGTTTAACTCAATACAGTTCCGCTCAATACAGTTTAACTCAATACAGTTCAGCTCAATGCAGTTTAACTCAATGCAGTTCACCTCAATGCAGTTAAAATGCGGTTTAATTCAATACAGTTCAACTCAATACAGTTCAGCTCAATGCAGTTTAACTCAATGCAGTTAAAATGCGGTTTAATTCAATGCAGTTTAACTCATTACAGTTCAACTCAATACAGTTCAGCTCAATGCAGTTTAACTCAATGCAGTTTACCTCAATGCAGTTAAAATGCGGTTTAATTCAATGCAGTTTAACTCATTACAGTTCAACTCAATACAGTTCAGCTCAATGCAGTTTAACCCAATGCAGTTCAGCTCAATGCAGTTTAACTCAATGCAGTTCACCTCAATGCAGTTAAAATGCAGTTTAACTCATTACAGTTCAACTCAATACAGTTCAGCTCAATGCAGTTTAACTCAATACAGTTCAGCTCAGTGCAGTTTAACTCAATACAGTTTAACTCAATACAGTTCCGCTCAATACAGTTTAACTCAATACAGTTCAGCTCAGTACAGTTCAGCTCAATGCAGTTTAACTCAATGCAGTTCACCTCAATGCAGTTAAAATGCGGTTTAATTCAATGCAGTTTAACTCATTACAGTTCAACTCAATACAGTTCAGCTCAATGCAGTTTAACTCAATACAGTTCAGCTCAGTGCAGTTTAACTCAATACAGTTCAGCTCAGTGCAGTTCAACTCAATGTAGTTCAACTCAGTACAGTTGAACTCAATACAGTTCAGCTCAATGCAGTTGAAAACAATGCACTTTAACTCAATGCAGTTCAACTCAATGTAGTTTAATGTAATTGAGTGGAATTAATTAATTGCAATTGCATTTCAATGAATTTTCTTGCAGCTCAACTCAACAGTTGAACTCAGTACAGTTGAACTCAATGTAATTTTATCTCCAATCTAATTCAATTCATTTCCTTTCAACCTTACGTGCACCAGTTCAGTTTAGTAGAATTCTGTGCAATTCACCTCACTGCAGTTCCACTTAATGCAATTCAACTGTAGTCCAATTTAATTTGTTTACATTCAACTCCATACAAATGAAAATGAAATTCAGTGGAATTTATTGCACTTCTGTACAATTCAGTTCAGTGCAGTTCAGCTCCAAATCAGTTTAGTAGACTTTAAAGGAATTCATTGCAGTTCAACATAATTCAATTCCAGTCCAATTCAAATCATTTGTGTTCAGCTCTGTATTATTTAACTCAAATTCTGTTGAACGTAAATGAGTGGAATTTATTGCAATTAACCTCAATTCAGTGCAAAGCAGTGCAGTTTAATATTGTGCAATTCAACACAGTGCCCGTTCACTTCCATGTGATTTAACTCAACACAGTTCGACTCAATGGACATTAAAACACAGTGTAGTTTAATGCAGTTCAGACGTGCAGATCACCTCAATGTGCAGAGCATGGGTTCTCCAGGACCGGGGTTATGAAACTCAGAGCCGTAGTTCCTCAGGTCGCATTGATGCATTCAGTACTCTTCTTTAAAGCAGTTCTAATTCGTACTGAAATAATCAATCCCTGTGAGCTCAGAGATTTCAACTTTCGTTGGTGTGATTAGAGGCCTGAAGACGCTGAGCTGAAGTTCGCTGTACAGTGAATTTCTTTTGATTACGAAGTCTGCGTGGCCGGTCCTGCAATCTGTTTAGACTGCTGTCGGCTTTGTTTATTACTTTCTAGACTTCACAACCAAGGCCTGTTTGAGATGCTCTCTGGCCTTGTCTCGCTTTGCTCTGCATGCGCGAGTGTGCGAGTGTGTGTAAGTGTGTTTCTAGCCTTTCATGCTGTGACAAATTGTAATTGGCCAAACAGGCTGCCTTCGGGGCGAAATCCACTTGACGCTTAGCAGCGTGCCGCTTTAATTGGGTTTTCACAAAGTCGGTTGCTACTAGAGATGTCTGTGTCCAAGTGACGTACAAACACTGCAGAATGCTTTCGCTGTCTGCCAGGACGCACCAATGTTTGATTTAATTAATCAGAAGAGCTCCCAGCCTTTCTGTGTGTTTTCCCGCTGAAAAGCTGATGGATTCCGTTCCCTGATTGATGTAGCGGACTGAAGAATCCCTGGACGCGTAAAAATCATTCTCACGCGATCACATTTCGGAAACCCTTTCTCTTCTGCAGATGTTACCTTTTAGCTGTCGGTTGTGTTTATTAATGGGCAAATTGACCTTGCATACTTTTCAGATGTATTTCCAAGACAAGTTGTCTGTCAACATCTTTTACCAACAGCTTCTGTCAAATGTGTAAAGAGATTAGGGCCGCAATATTTATTGGTATCAGTTTGGGTTATAAGATATATTGGCATGAGTTAGTGATGCAAGATTTATCAGCATTGGTTTGGAATGAAAGATTTATCTGTATTGGTTAGGAATGAAAGATTTATCTGTATTGATTAGGAATGAAAGATTTATCTGTATTGATTAGGAATGAAAGATTTATCTGTATTGGTTAGGAATTAAAGATTTATCTGTATTGATTAGGAATGAAAGATTTATCTGTATTGATTAGGAATGAAAGATTTATCTGTATTGGTTAGGAATGAAAGATTTATCTGTATTGATTAGGAATGAAAGATTTATCTGTATTGGTTAGGAATGAAAGATTTATCTGTATTGGTTAGGAATGAAAGATTTATCTGTATCGGTTAGGAATTAAAGATTTATCTGTATTGATTAGGAATTAAAGATTTATCTGTATCGGTTAGGAATTAAAGATTTATCTGTATTGATTAGGAATTAAAGATTTATCTGTATCGGTTAGGAATTAAAGATTTATTGGTATTGGTTAGGAATTAAAGATGCATCGGATAGACATGAAAGATTTATCTGTATCAGTATCGGTTAGAAATGAACGACTTATCATATTGGTTAGGAATGCAAGATTTTTCTGTATTGGTTAGAAATTTAAGATTTATCTGTATCGGTTAGGAATTAAAGATTTATCGGTATCGGTTAGGAATGAAAGATTTATCGGTATTGGTTAGGAATGAAAGATTTATTTGTATCGGATAGAAATGAAAGATTTAGCGGTATTGGTTAGGAATTAAAGATTTATCTGTATCGGTTAGGAATTAAAGATTCCTCTGTATCATTTAGGAATTAAAGATTTATCGGTATTGGTTAGAAATTAAGGATTTATCTGTATCGATATGGGTTAGAAATCAACGATTCATCGGTATCGGTTAGGAATGCAAGAATTTTCAGCATCGGTCAGGGATGCACAGTTTATTGGCTTGGGTTAGGGATGCGATATTTATTTCTGTCAGTTCGGAATATGAGATATACTGGCTTGAGTTAGTGATGCACGATTTATCAGCATCGGTTAGGAATGGTGCATTAGGAATTCAGGGCCCAGGACTATAGGACTATTATCTAGCCCTCATGAACTGAGGAATAACCTCACTATTGTCAACATCAACTGCAAGCTATAAACTATCGGTTACATCGCTTATCTGATGCGAAATTCCCTATCAGTGCATCCTTAGTATCTTTCCGTTGGAGCAGTGTGTTGCAGTGCCTCTGCAGCAGTGGAGCTCTCCTCCTCTGCAGTACGAAAAAGAGCTCCGTCAGGCCATCAGACTCCCACCCACAAACATCTCCCTCTCGTTTTCTCTCTCTCTCTCTCTTCCTATCCTCTCCTGTTCTGCTGAGCAGGTCCAGGACCTGGCCATCCGCTGCATCCAGAAGAACATCAAGAAGAACCGGGGCGTGAAGGACTGGCCTTGGTGGAAGGTCTTCACCACCGTGCGTCCGCTCATCGAGGTGCAGCTGACCGAGGAGCAGATCCGAGGCAAAGACGTGAGTCCGTCCGTCCGTCCGCCCGTCTGCCGGCGTACCTTTTTATCTGTCAGTCTCTTCTATTATCGCTATTCCCAACACTATCACTCTCCTCACCTGTGGGCTCGGCGTCTGAAGTCTACTTTTAAGCTATCTGTCAGCCAGACACCAGGTATGAACAGAGCCTTCAGCTCTAGTGATGACTAGAAAGACCCAAAACCCCCACCCCCCCACCCTCAGCTCAGCTACGCGGAGCGATTTCCTCACTGTTGGCTTTCGGGTTGATGTAATCTAACAGCTTTCGCGTCAAATCAGGCCGGGAGCGGAGACGGCTCTTTGATTCCGGCTCCCCCAACACCCTGATCCCGATGTGCACTCAAATCCATGCGGGCTTCAGGTCTGCAGGTGGGAGGGGATGTTTACATTAGTGGGGTTTTCCCAGCAGCACGCTCCTCCGAGGTTCGTGGGGGGTTTTTGAACGGCAGTCAGAGCAGCTCCAGTGATGAAACAGGGCCTTCAGCCACAGTTTGGAATGATGTCGTCTGTAGAAGGAAGGAAGTGCGGTGGGGGTGGGCTTTGATCGGCTCAGACGTATCCGTCAAACTTTATTGTCCTGCTTCCAGCAGAAGAAAGCATCAAAGGTCAAAGGTCCCGATGCTTGGCGTCCTTGCTTCTCGCCTCCACCACCGCCGTGTCTTGGCAGCCAGCTTGGTGAGGTCTGTCTCGACTGAGATGTAACATGTGCTTTCTGAAATCGCAGGACGAGATCCAGCAGCTGAAAGCGAGGCTTGAGAAGGTGGAGAAGGAGAGGAACGAGCTCAGGCTGAACACAGATCGGCTGGAGAGCAGGGTAAGCAGGGCATTTCGGCTCCGGAGATCCATGTAAAGGACTGGATGAAGGACAGAGCTTCAGTGGCTTTGCATGGTGGAACTTTTATGGACCTGTGTGAAGCTTATGAAGGTTTCAGCTTCATAGTAGCATGAAGCAATTGAATAACAATCGAAATGACCTGCAGCACATTCAATTACTCCACTAGTTAGCATTAGCATTTATTAGCATATATATAATTTTTTTATATGGCAGCTAGTTAAAGCGAATAAAGTTAGATAGGTAAACAGCTAGTGTCTGAAATGTTAGCTAGTTAAGGCAGGTTATGTTGGCTAGTTAAGCCAGATGGTTACAGAAATGTTAGCAATTTGAAGCTAGTTTAGGTGTCCAAATTATTTACATAGTTACAGAAATGCTAGCTAGATAATATTAGTTAAGTTGGTTAACTCAGCCACCTGACTAGAGAAATGCTGGCTAGGTAATATTAGTTAAGTTGGCTAGTTCAGCCACCTGACTAGAGAAATGCTAGTTAGGTAATATTAGTTAAGTTGGCTAGTTCAGCCACCTGACTAGAGAAATGCTAGCTAGGTAATATTAGTTAAGTTGGTTAACTCAGCCACCTGACTAGAGAAATGCTAGTTAGGTAATATTAGTTAAGTTGGTTAACTCAGCCACCTGACTAGAGAAATGCTAGTTAGGTAATATTAGTTAAGTTGGATAGTTCAGCCACCTGACTAGAGAAATGCTAGTTAGGTAATATTAGTTAAGTTGGATAGTTCAGCCACCTGACTAGAGAAATGCTAGTTAGGTAATATTAGTTAAGTTGGATAGTTCAGCCACCTGACTAGAGAAATGCTAGTTAGGTAATATTAGTTAAGTTGGATAGTTCAGCCACCTGACTAGAGAAATGCTAGTTAGGTAATATTAGTTAAGTTGGTTAACTCAGCCACCTGACTAGAGAAATGCTAGTTAGGTAATATTAGTTAAGTTGGCTAGTTCAGCCACCTGACTAGAGAAATGCTAGTTAGGTAATATTAGTTAAGTTGGCTAGTTCGGCCTCCTGATTAGAGAAATGCTAGCTAAGTAAGCCAACTTACTTTAGATAATTAATTTACATAGTTATAGAAATGCTAGTTAGGTAAGTCAAGATAAGGGGGATCATTAAGTCAGATAGTTACAGAAATGCTAGATAGTTAAGGCAGGTTTAGGTTCGTTCACCTAGTTATAGAAATTATATCTATTTAGCCAACTTAAGGTTGCAGATTAAGCTTGCTTGTTACAGAATGTTAATTAGTTCGTTAGGGTGGCTAGATAATCCCCTTTTCTACAGACATTATAAATAGTTAAGACTAATTAAGTTGGCTAGTTCTCTAGCCATCTGATTACAGGAATGCTAGCTGAGTAAGTCAGGTTAATTGGGATAATTAAGTCAGCTAGTTACTGAAATATTAGCTAGTTAAGGAAAGTTGTAAGCTGGCTAAATTGTAGTTAGTTAAGCTAATTTAAGGTTGAAATTAAACTAGCTAGTTATAGAAATATTAACTAGTTAGTTCAGATGGCTAGATAAGACTCCTGATTACAGGAATGCTAGCCAGGTAAATCAGGTTAATTGGAATAATAAAAAAGTCATGTAGTTACAGAAACGTTATGTTAAGATGGCACATTAGGAAATGATAACTAGTTAGATAAGTTGACTAGATAAGCCTACTTTCTACAGAAATGATAAATAGTTAAGACCAATTGAGCCACCTGATTGCAGAAATGCTAATTAAGTAAGTCAAATTAACAGGGATAATTAAGTCAGGTAGTGACATAAATATTAGCTAGTTAAGGAAAGTCAGTGTTTATAATTAATGTAGCTAGTTAAAGAAATGTTACCTGGTCAATACCAGTTTAATGGCTAGTTATGCCACCTTGCTACAGAAATGATAGATAGTTAAGACTAGTTAAATTGGCTAGTTGAGCCACCTGATTACAGGAATGCTAGCTAGGTAAGTCATGTTAATTGGGATAATTAAGTAGTAGTTACAGGTAGTTACAGAAATGTTAGCTAGTTAAGGCAAGTTAAGATTGTTAAGATTAGGCTAGCTGATTATAGAAATGTAACTAGTTATTTAAGTTGACTTGATAAGCCTCCTTTCTACAGCCTCCTTTCTAGTTAAGTTTCTAGTTCTAGTTTCTAGTTAGTTCATTTGGCTAGTTGGGCCACCTGATTACAGAAATACTAGCAAGGTAAGCCAAGTTAACCGGGATAATTATTTCAAGTAGTTCCAACAATGTTAGCTAGTTGTGACCCATCTTCTCATGGCTACCTCCAGCATGATGATGCACCATGTCACAAAGCAGCAGTCATCTCAGATTGGTTGAGTGTATGGTTGAGGAACCCATGCCATGCAGAATTGAGGCTGTTTTCTGAGCTTAATGAGACCCTACCCAGTATTAGTGTAGTGTTCCTAATAAAGTGCTCAGTGTGTTTTTATAGTTTTGCCATATCATTTTGATGTGAAGGGATCTATCAGCAGGGCTCAAGGTCCTCCTATGTTCTCATCAGGAGTCAACCAAATTTCGTAAAAGACACAGGGAATGTGAGCGTGAAAAGGGGGCTGTTATTATGAGATGTTTGTGTCGCTTCCTCCAGATCACAGAGCTGACCACAGAGCTCACCGATGAGAGGAACACTGGAGAGTCTGCGTCCCAGCTGCTGGAGACCGAGACGGCCGAGAGGCTGCGTCTGGAGAAGGACATGAAGGAACTGCAGGTACCAACAGACCTACGACTCTCTGTTTCAATCACAGCTGACTGACTTTCCCTGCAGAGGACAGAGCGTGTTCTTGCTATCTTTACTGAACATATGCACAGTCTCCAAAGCAACAGGGCTAACATTAGAATGGCAATAATGTCCTCGAAGTAATGCCTCTGAAATTGCTTCTGCGAAGCAGCACTGAATAAATGTTCCAAGCTAAAGAAAGGAGCATGGAGGACAATTGCTCTATTGTGATGATGTCTATATCTACAGAAAGCTGTATTGTGCTGTGCGTTTCTACTCTGAATCCAGACAAAGTCTGATGCGATGAAGAAGCAGATGGAGTCTATGGAAATGGAGGTGATGGAGGCAAGGCTCATCAGAGCCTCGGAGCTCAATGGAGAGATGGATGAAGACGATGAAACTGGTAAAACATACAAATAAAACTATATTTACATATAAAGCTCCCCAATTTGTCACCTTGCATGGTTAAAGAGGTAGTAACTTCAAGCTCCTGCAGATGGCGCCGTGCGAGGATGATCGGGCTATAAGTGAGTGTCTCGTCCGCCTCGTGTGGGAAATAGATTGCAAAGCAGTTGTTCATTTGGACGTGCCATAGTGTGAAGGAAGTAGCTGTAGACTGGGATTTCTGCCACTGCTGGTAGACCTGTATGACCGTATGCTTACATACATCTGCTGATTCAGCTACTTCCTTTACACTGTAGTCTTTGGCCCGGCCCAAATGCAATCACTCCTGTTTAGCCAATCATTAACTATATCTGCTATTCTCAAAAGTTTTATTAAACTATTCTCAACGTCTGAGTCCCGTCACACACCCCACAGGTATTTATAGCCTGATAGACCATCCTCGTGCAGCTCCATCTTCAGGAGCCTGAAGTTACTACCTCCTTAAACACGCAAGGGTTAATACAAAAGAATGTGCTGCCCTTCCTCTCCTAAAAATTAAAACCTATATATCTACCCAACAATCAAATATCTTAAAAGTAGAATATTTGGGTTCAGCCCTAATAATACTGTATGTTCAACCCTAAAACAAGCACAGCCGAGTCTTTGAGGGTCTTGGAGGGTCTCTGAGCTAGTTGAGTGTTTTTCACAGCGATTGAAGGGGTGGTGAAAAATGACGTTCTTGATGAAAGATGTGATATTATGAATCTTCCTTAAATGAATGTTCCCTAATAAGTTCCTTTTTTTTAATTTCCGGTTGGCTTTAATAGCACATTTCTCATGAAGTCTGAAGTCTGTAGAACATCACATTTCTTAAGAGCTTCAGTGCGCTTTGCCCACCCACCAGGTCAGAATGAGAGCTGAGACTCTGTAGGCTTGAGTTTACAGTGGTTCTGACAGGAGCGTTACTGTTGTCATGTAGTTAAATACTGCTGCTTGTGCAGCTCTGCCCTTGGCCTTTTGCTGTTCGGAGAGAGGAACTGTCAGAGGAACCAGTGCTCCATATCCTAAAGAGCTGTCTTCCTCCTGTGTACACACTGAGTGTGTGCGAATGAACATCTGCAAGTGAACAAGAAACCGGATGCTTTCCGCGTCGTCTGACGAATCCGCAGAGACATGAGTTCTCTAATGGGCTTTTCTTATCTCAGGCGGGTTCTGGGGACTTTCTGAAGACAACAATTGGGGTCTTCCTCCTTTCTTTTGTGAGGTCATGATGATGAAGATGTTAGTAGTGAGAAGATAGAGGAAAGTCTGAGAACCTGGGTTGAAGATCAACTCAGGTGCTTGGTGTTTAGTTTCGGAGAACTCTAATGGTACAATTGCCTACACTGGTCTCATTATCTGTGATTGACTGTGTGTGTGTGTGTGTGTGTGTGTTTTGGTTTACAGGTGGTGAATGGAAGCTGAAGTATGACCGAGCTATCAGAGAAACGGAGTTCACTAAGAAGAGATTACAGCAGGAGTTTGATGACAAGTTGGAGACGGAGCAGCAGAGCAAGAGACATTTAGAGAGAAAAGTAGGTCCCCCCCATGTACACTGTACACCTGTCCAAATGTTTGTGGACAACCCTTCTAATAATAAAAGCATTAAGCTACTTTAAGTTGTACCCAGATGTACAAATGCACACACACAGCTTGTCCCATAGTACCTGTAGAGAAGTACTGCCAATAGAATAGGACGTTCTGGAGCACATAAACATGAACCTATTGGCACCATGCTGCCTAATGCCAGGCGTGGGTTTATAGAGGGGTATAAAGCTCCCAGCATGGAGCTGTGGAGCAGTGGAACCAACGCTGTTCTCTGGAATGATGGATGTTGCTCCGCCCAATACTTTTTGGATAAGTTGGGAAGTTGGAGATAAATTGCCTGGTGATGATCCAACATCTTGCCCTCAAGAACACTCTACATATTAACCTAGGTCAGTGGTTCAAGAAGCTCAGGCTCCTCACGCTGTCTCCATGTCTCTTCCTCCTCTGTTGCCATACAGCTAACCGACCTGCAGGCAGATCACGAAGACAGCCAGCGCTCTCTTCAGCAGGCAAAGAAGAAGTGCCAGAGACTGATGGCTGAGCTCCAGGACACCAAACTGCACCTGGAGGGCCAGCAGAGCCGCAACCACGAGCTGGAGAAGAAGCAGAGGAAGTGAGTTCCCAACGTCTCAGGCAGTATTCACAGCCTATGTCTACTTCACTCTTTGGTCACTTTATTGTGTCCACTTTCTTAGGGTGTAATTGTGGCCTATAGCTCACCTGTTGCTGAGTTTATCATCCTCCTCCTCCTCCTCCTCTCAGGATCCCCAATCATCATGGGTCAGTTTTTGACCGCAGGGGTTGCTGCTAATCAGAATGTGTTTGGGTGGCGGACCGTTCTCAGCACCGCGGTGTCGGTGCTAGGTTGGGAGTGGGTCCACCATCCAACGTGACCCGTCCGAGAGTGGTCAGAAACCGGCTATTAATGAAGGGCTAGAGTATGGCCAACACAAACTGTGCACCAACAGATACAGGCTACAGTTTATGCTGACACCCGCAAGGTGGAGCTACAGGAGAGGGGTTTCTAATAAAGTGGCCTAGGAATGTTGATAGGCAGCTACTTACAGGATGCTGACACCTTCTATTGCCAAATTTAGTGGGATCGTTGATCTTACTGTTTTTTAAAACGATTGCATGGACAGTGTCCGAGCAGGGGTCACTTAAAGGTCATTGTTTCCCATAGGTACACATTGATAGTAAATGTATCCTGCATAAACCTTATATATCTACCTCTTATTCCAACACAGTCAGGACCCACTCTAATGTATTTGGATGCTCCACACACCCTAGCATCACCCTGCAACACCATAGTGATCACAGCAACCTCACAGCTACACCCTATCAACCACATTTATGGCATTTGCCTGATGCTCTCATCCAGAGCAACTTACATTTGAGTCACACCAGCCTGAAACACCCTAGCAAGAACACCCTAGCAACTCCATAGCAACATCTTATCAATCACATTTACATTTACATTATGTCATGTTGCTGATGTCTGGGAATCACACCCAATTGCTGTGAGGATTTGATGATCCCTCCCATCCCTCACTCATCCCAACAATACTGGATGGAACACCATCAGCTCCACAGCTTAATGCTGGGGGGCTTTATACCCCTCAAGCACATGCCTGGTAGGGTTGTGTTTATCTGTTCCCGAGGCTCCTATTCTGCTGTAGGGCATGCTTTCTAGGGGCAGTGACCATGTGATTGCTCCCCTGAAGATTCTGAGATGTCTATGACCCTGTCCACTCTTCAGTCAGCTTGGCCAAGTGCTGTATTACTACATGAGACAGAGCCTTGTCTGGGTGCTTTTCGAGCTGCTAAGAGCTGTGTATTTACAGAACAGTGAATGCTGAACTCACATCAATATGCTTTGTTAAGCCACCAAAACAATAGCTATTGTTGAGCCGCAGCGCCTGCAGTTGGACGTGCTAAAATGGAAGAAAAAAATAATAATAAGCAATTTCAGAACTGTGCAGTCGATGTGCAGTCTCACAGTCGCCCATTTCTCCAGAAAGCAGGACTGTCACGATAACCATTGATTAAAACTGACCTGGATGAACCACAAATGATGCATAGAAATGATTTCTCATTTACCCCAAGGTGCATTCAGTCAGGCAAAACATATTTACCACCTTCTTTCGTTGCAATGGGAGATGCTAGGCTAACATTGCTAATAAAAGGTTTAAAGGTGCACGTATTTGTCACTGTACAGTGTACACAGTGTACACAAATGTGTCCTCCGCATTTAACCCATCTGGTAGTGAACACACACTCAGACACACTCACACACACGTGTTAGGGGCAGTGAGTACACACACACACACACCCAGAGTGGTGGGCAGCCAACTCCAGCGCCCGGGGAGCAGAGAGGGTAAAGGGCCTTGCTCAAGGGCCCAACAGTGGCAGCTTGCCAAGCCCGGGAATCGAACCCACAACCTTGTTATCGATATCCCGGCGCGCCAACCGCTGAGCCACCACTGCCCCAATAAACACTCCACTTAGACTGTCACCAACCTCATTTGGGTAAATACAAGCCCAAAATCTTCATTTATTTGCTTTCCCAGATGCATTCAATTACCCAAAACATATTTGATCATCTAAATTGTTTACAAAGGGAAATGCTAGGCTAATATTGCCAACCAGCGCTGGACTTAGACTGTCACCTACCTCATTTAGCTAAAACATGCCCAGAATCTACATGTATTTACTTCCCAAATGTATTTAATCAGCCAAAGCATGTTTGATATCTTCATGCTGAAATGCTAGGCTAACATTGCTAATAAACACTCCACTTAGACCGTGACCAACCTCATTTAGCTAAAACAGGCCCAAAATATTCATTTCCTTGCTTTCTCAGATGCATTCAATCACCCAAAGCATGTTTCACGTCTGATTTTGTTTACAAAGGGAGATGCTAGGCTAATATTGCTAACAAACACTGGACTAAGACTGTCACCAATGTCCTTTAGGTAAAGACATATGTGTCATTTGGCAGAAACATGCCCACAATCTTCATTTTTCTGCTTTCCCCAGATGCAGTCGATCATCCAAAGCGTGTTTGGAATCTTCTTTTGTTTACAAAAAGAGATGCTAGGCTAAAATTGCTAACAAATGCTGGCTTTTGACTGTCACCAATCTCATTTAGGTACAAACAAGCCCAAAATCATTAATTCATTAATTTGAGTTCCTAAGTGAATTAGATCAGCCAAAGCCACTAGGTTGTTGTTGTTGTTTTTTTGTTTACAAAGAGAAATGCTAAGCTAAGATTGCTAACAAACACTAGAATGAGACTTTAAATGAGAAATTAGAACTAAAATTTCTGCAGAGAAGTTTATGTTAGTTTTTTTAAACCTCAATGAATGCATTTCATTTTTTAGTTTTTAGGTTTTAGTCTTATATTTACGAAGATAAGATTGGTGACAGTCTGAGTCCAGTGTTTATTAGCAGTGCTAGCCCTGCAACTCTTGCTCTGAACTAGAGAAGCGAACTTCAGATCCCAAACATGTCTTGGTTGATGGACTGCCTGTGGGGTCAGTGAGGAATCATGTTGATTTTATTCCTCACTGAACTACACCTTTAAGTCCTCCTACTGGTGAATTGAGAAGCCTGGTGGACGCTCCCATTTATATGCTTTTATCTGGAAGGCGCTATTGGGAGCTATTGTATGGGATTTAAAGCCAAAATATAAAGTCATAGAAGGTTTGTTATGGTTGAGTTGAGAGCATTTTAAGACTCTGTCCAGGTGCAAAGATTCAAAATAAACCTCCGTAAGAGTCCATCATGTCCAGCAGAGCCACTCAGTACTTCTCCAGAAGAGAGGCGGGAAGGGAGGGCATTATAAGGAAGAGGATGGGGTCACTATTCGGATGAGCTGCCTTGAGCAGAACAATGTGCTCATGATTAGCGTGCAGTTGGAAATTAATAGCCCGCTGTTGACACCAGAGGTGAGCACAGCTAATGAGGTTGACATGAAAACAGCTGCGGAGTGATGCTTCAGAAGGAGAGAGAGATAGAGCGAGCGTAGCCTCTCTGGTGCTACTGAACGATGTTTCAGTTATGGGTTGTGATGCAGGGAATATCGTAATGTGAAATCTGCAAATTTGGGCCTAAATTCTCTGAACATTGATAAGAAAAAAAGTCACCTACATAAGGGCTTCATAACACCTTCATAGGCATTGAATAGCGTATTGAAAACTTGGGTAATATCAACAAGTGGTGTTAATACTTGCCACATACAGGACTGATACATGCAGGTTTTTTTAACTAGGCCTCTGCCTAGTAAGCAGCATCGCTTGGTTATGATGCTTCATAGCAGTGTTATAAATGCCCGGCCCCCTTATGTCAATAAAATGTCATTTGCTTCACAAAACATCTCATATTATCTTGAAAGTGTTGGATTAAGCTGTTCATAAACTCTCAGGTTTATTAATGCATTATTTATTGTCGTGCATGTGTTATGAAGTCCCTAAGAATGTGTTAGTGTGTGTATGAAGGACCAATGTAAAGGTTTGCCGCAGTGCTGGATGTTTATGTGTGTATTCGAGGTCTTGTAGTAAAGAGACTGGTGTGTGTGTGTGTGTGTTAGGTTTGATCTGGAGCAGAACCAGGCTCAGGATGAAGTGCAGAGGGAGAAGAGTCAGCGGGAGAAGCTGGCCAGAGAGAGAGACATGCTGACCGTAGAAATGTTTACACTCAGACAGCAGCTGCAGGTAAGTCTTATGTGTGTGTGGACAGTGCTGTGCAAAAGTCAGAGACCACCTATTATTTCTTGCATTGTCATTCAGTGCAAACACCATGAGCCCAAACTTACACCCTGAAAATAAACCAGCTAATCTCCTCAGAAATATCTGAAAAATGGCCGATTGGCACAGGACTGGATGTGTTGTATATATCAATAAAATATTGATACATCAAAGTATTGCAATGGTAAGTTTTGCAGTACTGTATCGATTCTCAAAACCACAACATTTAATCATTTTTCAATTGATTTTTTGAATAATTCACATGCAAATATTGGTGGTAGACAGTGGTTCATGTTGTGCTGTGTTTAAACCCCGACCACAGCTTCAGATCCTACTTTTTGGATTGGATAAAAAGTAGCATCTCAGATGTTGTGTGTATGACGTGTTCTTATAATATTACAGTTTTTGTAAATTTGATAAAAAAAGATGTATAAGATCTTGGTACTTACAGTATCGCAGTATATCGAAATTTGCCAAATCGTAACACCTGTATCGTGATAAGTATCGTATTAATACACAGCCCTACCTTTCTTATATACGTCTATAACTGTATGTGTGTGTGAAGAAGATGTATATCTCATCTCCTTCATCTTATCCTGGTCCTCCTGTAGGATAAGGAGGTGGAGCTGTGCGGACACAATGTGAAGCTGGAGCAGCTGGAGGCGGAGCTGCAGGATCTTTCCTCTCAGGAGTCGAAGGACGAGGCCTCGCTGGCCAAACTCAAGAAGCAGCTTCGCGACCTGGAGGCCAAGGTCAAGGATCAGGAGGAGGAGCTGGACGAGCAGGCCGGAACCATCCAAATGCTGGAGCAGGTAGAGGACCATCAGCCACTAGGAGGGTTATTCCACTACTTTATTAGACGGGGACGTTATAAACTGGGATACCTGTACTGGTAATGTAGCCAGTGTTCTTAGTAACACGGTTGTTGGATCGATATCGATCCCCAGATCTATTAAGCTGCCACTGTTGAGCCACTGCTGGGGCCTAGCACCGTTGCCTAAAGGTAAGAGAGGTAGGCTAGGGACCGAAAAAGTCGCTGGTTCGTTCATACTCGCCATGACAGTCTCAGTAAACCAGGACAGAAGTGGCTACGCTTGACTTTGACAGCTGTATTCTGGACATCACTGTGTTTCTCAGTAATGTATCCATCCCTCCTGGTAATTTTGCTGTGTTAAGTTTTACCAAGGTTTTCACTATGACTCACATTTTCACACTCAACCCCTTCCAGTAGAATTACCTTAAATAAGGATCTCTTAATAATTTGAATCCACTTAAATTTAGTCTAAGTATCTACTGTTTTCCATTTTAAAAATATTGTAGTAATATTAAGATAATGTATTTCTAAGTAGAGAAAGAGAGTGTTTTAGTTTAATTTTGCTTAATTCAAGAAATAATGGATTCAGCTGCCAATTCAGCAAATGCAGCTTTTGTCAATTGCCATGCAAAACCATCTGCCAGTGGAATAAGATACTTTCAATAGATAAAATCACTTAACAATTACTTAATAAGAAGCAGAACGATCATAGAATATTTCTAAAAATGAGAAATATCAGATATTTAGACTAGATTTAAGAGGATTTCCCATGCATGGCACTATATTCCCAATAGTTTACTAGTGATGTGCACCCACATCAGTTTTTTTTAGATGCCTGTCAATTAAATGAGATGCTTTGGAGCAGGCTACTCGTCAGCTAGAGGGGTATAAAGCCCCCCAGCATTAGTCCAGTACCGCTATCCAATGCTTTTGGATGGCCTGGAGTGGCAGCACTGACCATTCAACATCAGTAGCTCTTGTGCTGTTGCTGAATACAAGAGAATACTCCCAGCAATAGTTTAATATCAATGCCTACCCCCCTTATTTATTTAAGAGTAGAGACCGTTTCTGCAGCAGATGAGGGACAAACTTCCAAATTTCAGAAGAAACCAGGACAAACAGGTGTCCACAAACTTTTGACCACATAGCGTATTAGTAGAAAATGTTTCGCTACACTTTGGAGTTGTAAGGAATTGTAAGGAACATGCTCATAGATGCTTTGTGTGTGTGTACGTATGTGTGTGTGTATGTGTGTGTGTGACAGGCCAAGCTTCGCCTGGAGATGGAAATGGAGAGGCTTAGGCAGACGCACTCGAAGGACATCGAGAGCAAGGATGAAGAGGTGGAGGAGATCAGACAGTCGTGCAGCAAGAAGGTAAGACAGCCCGGATTGTGCTCTTAACTCTAACCCCTGGCTCTTTTCATGCCAGTTTTCATGCCTTTTTTCAATCATGGGGATCTTTCTATGTGTGTACTCTATTGTGGAGACCCCCTGCTGAGCCGCCTTGCGCGTGCGTGTGTGTGGTGTGATGTGTCCGACAGCTGAAGCAGATGGAAGTGCAGTTGGAGGAGGAGTACGATGATAAACAGAGGGTTCTGAGAGAGAGGAGAGAGCTGGAGAATAAACTGCTGAGTGCTCAGGAACAGGTACAGTCCACAGTCACTGCATTTACATCAACGCTGGGTCTCGATTATGAGCACTATGCATTGTGCACTTTCTCAGATCGATCCTCATGTGTTCTCAGATCGATCCTCATGTGTTCAGATTTGTGTTCCAGCACTTGCACTCTTCCTGAAATGTTTTTTAGTAAAGGCAGTGGTTCTGGATAGAAACGTGACAACAGGGAACACCTCTGCTACGAGGCCTGTGTATTGACCAGAACCTGGCAATACCATACGTAACACGGTACTGGGGTTAGGATTCCATATACTGCAATATATTGTGAATTTTTAAATGAAAACTGCCATAATATTATGAATGGCATCATATGCATTGTAAGGTTGGCTTTTTATCCAATTGGAACAGTGGGAACACCTAAAATGAACCACTTTATGACACCGAACTTTACAGTTAAACTATTCATTATAAATCAATACTGTGTTTTTGAGAATCGGTACGGTACTGAAAACAGTAATATCGCAATACTTCAATATTGCTCAGAGTGAGAGATAGAGTAAAAATCTGGACAGTTGGAGGTTCCTGAAGACCACTGTTTGAGAACCACTGGTCTAAAGCGTAAGGTTGTATCGGACGGGGATCGTAAATTAACGTCTTTTTTACGTTGCATTGAGCTCTAAAGATTTCTTTTTTCTTACAAACTTTGTACAAAAGTTTGTCGAATGTTCCCCTTTTTTCCCACTTTGCTACTTCTATCAATTAACCCACCCATCCGTAGCTCCCCCTAGCATCAGCAGGAGACAGTGCTGGGTCTCCAGCTACACCTCACCAGCTAACAAACACCTATAACGGCCGACATTGCTCAAGATTGATGAGAGGAGAGAGAGCAAGCCTTCTACCCACCTGGAGAGAGCAAGGCCAATTGTAGATGGCAAATGGGGTGGGATTCGAACTCGCGACCCGTGGCCCGCATTGGTAGAGCTCTATAGATTTGATGAGGGCAGCAGACAGCAGAGAAGCCCCCCTCTCAGAACAGCAGTATATATAGTATACTTACGTACTTATTATGGGCCAGTCAGAACTATGATAACATTATCGTAATGTGACCAATAAATAAATATATTTAAATATTTCATATAAATAAATATATATACAGTGAGTCCAAGAAGTATTTGATCCCTTGCTGATTTTCTTCGTTGGCCCACTAATAAAGACATGATCATTCTATACTTTTAATGGTAGATGTATTCTTACATGGAGAGACAGAATATTAAAAAGAAAATCCAGAAAATAAATCTAAGGAATATATATTAATTGATTTGTATTTCATGGAGTGAAATAAGTATTTGATCCCTTAGTATTCATTAGCAGTTCTGGCTTTTACAGACCAGTTAGACACTCCCAATCAACTTGTTACCTGACCTGAAGCCACCTGTTCTCACTAATCACTTGTGTGAAAAACACCTGTCCACAGAATCAGACAGATCACACAGATTTCAAGTCTCCAACATGGGTAAAACCAAAGAGCTGTCACAGGACCTCAGAGTCAGAATTGTTGACCTTCACAAAGCTGGAATGGGCTACAAAAAGATTAGTAAGGTGTTGGATGTGAAAGTAACAACTATTGGTGCAATTATCAGAAAGTTTAAAGAGTATAACATGACAATCAACAGACCTCGGCCCGGTGCTCCAAAGAAGATTTCGCCTCGTGGGGTGGCAATGATGCTGAGAACAGTCAGAAATCGTCCTGCAACCACTCGGCAGGAGTTAGCAAATGACCTGAAGGCAGCTGGGACCACAGTTTGCAAGGAAACAATTGGCAACACTTTGCGCAACAATGGATTCACATCCTGCAGTGCCCGAAAGGTACCCCTGCTGAAGAGAGCACATGTGGAGGCGCGCCTCAAGTATGCCAATGATCATTTGAAAGATGAACCAAGTTATTGGGAGAAGGTTTTGTGGTCAGACGAGACCAAAATTGAACTTTTTGGCCTCAACTCCACCCGCCATGTGTGGAGGAAGAAAAATGCTGCCTATGACCCCAAGAACACTGTGCCCACCGTCAAGCATGGAGGTGGAAGCATAATGTTTTGGGGGTGTTTCTCTGCCAAGGGTACAGGGCTACTTCACCGCATCACTGGGAAGATGGATGGAGCCATGTACCGCACAATCCTGAGGGACAACCTCCTCCCCTCTGCCAGGGATCTGAAAATGGGCCGTGGTTGGGTCTTCCAACATGATAACGACCCTAAACATACAGCAAAGGCAACAAAGGATTGGCTCAAGAAAAATCACATTAAGGTCATGGAGTGGCCCAGCCAGTCGCCAGACCTCAATCCGATCGAAAATCTATGGAGGGAGCTGAAGGTCAGAGTTGCCAAGCGACAGCCCACCAACCTTCATGATTTAGAGAGGATCTGCAAAGAAGAGTGGGCCAAAATTCCCCCTGGTGTGTGTGCTAAACTTGTGGTTAACTACAACAAACGTCTCACCGCTGTGCTTGCAAACAAAGGCTTTGCCACTAAGTATTGAGTGTGTTTGGCAAGAGGGATCAAATACTTATTTTCCTCATTGAAATACAAATTAATTAAAATATATTCTTTAAAATTATATTCTGGATTTTTGTCTTGATATTCTGTCTCTCCATGTTAGAATATATCTACCATTAAAAGTGCAGAAGGATAGTGTCTTTATTAGTGGGCAAACAAAGAAAATCAGCAAGGGATCAAATACTTCTTGGACTCACTGTATATAAAAAAAATATTCACTACGATTTTTAATGTTGACCCAATTTTCCTCCCCAATTTTAGATTTTTGCCAATTACCCAACCCACTCATTAGAACTCTCCCCCATCACATTTCATGCTCCCCACACTGGGAGAGTGAGAACTGACACAGCACAGGGGTATCCTTCGTTTGATGCATCAGCTAGGCGTCACCTGTGCCGGCTAGCATCACCTGAAGTGCTGCTGGGAGAGAGAGCAAGCCTTCTACACACCCGTAGAGAGCAAGGCCAATTGTGCTCTCTCAGGCTCCGGCTGCTGATGCGGTTCATTTCTATAAATGGTCATTGCTAGTAACCAAGACAACCAGATAATATTTTGCTAGTCTAGAATTCATGTAGTTGGTTTCTATGGGCTGTTGTAGCCACTAGTTGAGCAACCACTTACAAACTACATTGCCAAAGGCAATCATCGGGGACCAAGCACTGTTTGCAATAATGGAACCAGTAGAGCATAAATGATGGGCAGTGTTTTTGGACTGGCCTTATTTATAATAGATGCAGGGTGTCAACTGGAGATTTTTGGACATGACTTGAATTTGCACTTGAAGTTCTTGAACTCGGGGAACTAAATAATTCCAGTATTTGAGTCTTAGAATGCACCAGAACTTTTCACTTTCAGTGCAAACATACCAACTTATTACTGGTTCTTGTACATGTCCAAATATTTGTGGACACCCCTTTTAATAAATGCATTCAGCTGCTTTAAGTTGCACCCATTGCTGACACAGATGTGCAAGTGCACACACACATACACACATAGGACCCTCTGGAGCAGATCAACATGAACCTGCTGGCAACATTTATACATTTGGGATGAGTTGGGAAGTTGGGGATGAGGTGCAATGGCGATCCAGACCTCACCCTGACCTCACTAACACATGATTGCAATCAAATCCTTGCAGCAATGCTTCTCCAAACTCGAGTAGAATGCCTTCTTCCCTGCATAGTAGAGAATGTTACAGGGATATGCATTTTTTGTACCCTTGATACAGAAAAAACGAGGTGTCCCAATACTTTTGTCCATATGTTCAACATTCAAGGCAATGTGATGTTACTGTGTGAAACTCACACTGCCCCATTTATTGCCTCCAGGTCGGCCAAAGGGACGTGGAGACGGAGAGGCGTCTGAAGAAGGACCTTAAGCGCACCAAAGTCCTGCTGGCTGATGCTCAAGTCATGCTGGATCACCTGAAAAACAATGCACCGAGCAAGAGGGAGATATCGCAACTTAAGAACCAGGTGGGCTTTTTATGGACATCCCACCCTGCAAAAACTCATTTCAGGGAGGTACTATGATACTACGAAAGAGAGAGAGGTCGAGTGTAAATCCCGCCCCCAGAGAACACTGATAGGTCTACTGAGCAAAAAGAGGGACCAGTCACTCACTCACTTTGTCTCGCTCGAATGCAGACCTGAAAAACAATGTCTCCATATCCAGGATATTGTGTATGAGTTGCGGGCATCAGGGAGCCTCCATCGATATGCAGAGGATTCCCCCTGAGTCACAGGATTTATGGCATTTAGCAGATGCTCATATCCAGAGACACTTACAGAAGTGCCTAGCTGCCCATTTAGGAAATCTCCCTAGTAGAGTGAATAGGCTAATAGACTAGAGTCCAAACATACCTCCAAGCTTAGATACTGCCAAATACAATCAGCCAGTATGGATTCACAATGCCCAACAGCTAGATATAAGACATACTATTTGACTGTTGCCATCCGGTAGGGAGGGACTGTCCAATTCTTGGCTTTGTAGGCCAGCATCAGGGTTTTTACGTCAGTAAGCCATCAGTTAGCTACATTTTTAGTTTTCATCTTCAGGTAACTGCTGGGAGAACCCAATGGCCATGGAGTTATGTGAACCCTGTCACTAGCAATGCCCCCAAACACTAGGCTAGGGAAGACTAGCACATGGGTTATTGGCACTTCCTGCCCACATCTCTCCTAGTCTGATTGAATCAGAGCCACCGCCTTTTTCCAAACTGCCACTGCTGGAGCATCGGCAGATAGCCAGCATGCTTGAAGGTTCCCCAGCCCGGATACAACAGCTAACAGACTAGCAGTGATGTGGACAGAAAGTGCCCTCAACCCACCCCTAAGTTAGCAAGGCCAATTGTGCCCTCTCCGACTGCGGCTGCCGATGGCAAGCAGCGTGACCCGGGACTCGAACCAGTCAACTGTTCTCTATTTCTTAGGCCTGTATTGGCAAGCATTTGTAGAGAGGGTTAAAGATGATGATGAGGGCATTGTGTTTTAATAACTGTATGTATGTTCATGACTGTGTGTGTGTGTGTGTGTGTGTGTGTGCTTGCAGCTGGAGGAGTCAGAGTTCACCTGTGCTGCGGCTGTAAAAGCTCGCAAGTCCATGGAGCTGGAGATCGAGGACTTGCATATCCAGATGGAGGACATGTCCAAGGCCAAGATGTCTGTGAGTCAATATCTGGCTCTCTCGCGCTCTCGCGCTCTATTTTCCCTCTGCCAGTCAGTGAAGGGCACTGGATTGAAGGTCCACAAGAGGCTGAGGTGGTGTGACGTGGCAGCACTGAGAAAGCCAGGTGCTTCGTGAATAGAGCTGTGGTCCTTCACTCTCAGCACAAAGAAAGACTTTTGAATTCGAGCCCCTCCGTTATTATTTACGCTGATGTTTATTTATTTATTTATTTTAATATTGTGTAATTGCTGTAAAACAGTACAGTGCGCTTATCAAGGGGCACTGATAACAAAGCGCGGACCCAGACAAAGGCAGTGAGGGTCCACATTTAGAATTCTATTCTGTTAGCAAAGAAAAGGCACCTCCCAGATTGATTCGACTTGCTGTGCTTTTGAGAGGGCTCGAGGGAATCGGTTAGCAATGCTAACTGACGACTATCGACAAAGTGTTCATTCTCCTTCCACACGCATTGTCTGACCCTGAAAAACACGAAGCACTAGTCAGCCTGAATCATTCCTCTCAAGGACAAGCACACATTCACCGCATGTTTTTTTTGTTTTTTTTTCCCACAATGCACCCAAACTCATCCGCAGTTGTTTCGCCCGAGACACACTGCATAATTTAAGGGTATGAATAGGACGTTCACCCCGGTTTCCGTGCCCTGGATTAATTCTCGGCTATTGTGCGGGGGTGGCCTTTGTTTTTGGCTGGTGAATGCAGGTGCAGCCCGTGCTCTGATGAGCTGTGCGGTTGGTTATTGTGTGTTATTGTGTGTGAGTACGGGGGAGACGATGGGAGTTAAAGCATGTAATCTCCTCGTCTCTGCCTTCGCCAGCAACATGCAATTACTGCGTGTAATTACCGTCTTCAGTCCTGCTCTGTTTCTTACTACAAAATGGCAGCAACACAGTCATTAAGGCCGTGCTGCTGGCGCTTCCTATGGATATTTAAACCTCTCTTTTCATGTTTTAAAGGTATAGCAAGAAACAGGTTCACCTCTTCACGATTCGCAGACTGCTAGTAGAAGCTCAAGAACTTCGAGAGAGGTGTTTCCCAGGCTGTAGGAAGCTCAATTAGCCTTGTTATTTCATACCCTCATTTTGGTATGAAGCAGCCTTTTTGCACAATTGTGGCTGCGGCCACCTAATCAGCATCTCTGTGGAGGATAGCGGCAGGAAGAAATGCCAAAGAGCATGAGGAAGAGCCACTTGTTTGGGGTAGCTGTTTTCACGCCTTTTCCCTACGTTAGATGCAACGTTTGCTTTGTTTTCCACCCGTTATTAATCCCACCCATTTTAAGTTTCGTTTGTTGGCCGCTTTCATAACTGCTGCTTTGGTGAAGCGGCAGAGCGGCAGTCTCGCAGTGGCTTTATTTTCGTTTCCATTTTGCCTGCTTTCAGATTAAGTGCTCTGCACTTCGGGCCGTTGGTCACGTGATCGTGGTAGCTCTCTCGTAGCGTGTCGGCCCACCAACATGGTGGCCTGGGTTCAAATCCAATGAGCCTCACTTTACACCATGGAGAGGAACCCACATTAAAAGGAGAACCTCCTAAGAAGAATGTGAAAGAAACGCTAAGAGGAACCAAGACCAAAGACCGAAAGGAAGCACTCCATTAAGAGTATGCAACAGAAACACTGAGAAGAACCAAGACTCAAAGGTAGACGTTCTCTAAAAACGAGGAACCAGGGCTACGATCGCATTGCAAGCCTGGTTAATCAATTCCGATTTTTGCTCAGATCGGATTTGGTGGTCTTGACAGTTCACATTCACAGGTGTTCTCTGAAGAATGAGTTCTCATGTCGCTCAGCATGCCATCTGTTCACAGATGAAGTCCCGTCCTTCAACGAAAAATTGAAACATTGAAAACATTGCTAAATGTAGAGACTTTGGCCTTCATCACCAGCCACGCTAAGCGTGAGCGTGCAGCCAAAAAAGAACTGCTGAAATCTGACCCACATATTCGCACACCCACCTGTCGGATATGTAGCCGATCTAGGACCACATATGAAAGTGACTCTGATGAATCTTGATGTTCAGGGCTGTCCAGCTCTGAAAAAGGGCAAATTTGAGTGAGCCTGGTAATGTGAACGCAGCGGCCCACGCCTCAAAAAAAAGAAGAAACCAAGAACCAATGAGAGGAACCCAGAGAACTGTCCGTAAGCTTATGAGGAAGGAGTACTGAGAGAAACCCGAACTCAGTCAGTAAACACCCCCTTAAAAGCATAAAAAAAGAACCACTGGGAGGAACCAAGACTCAAAGTGAAAACCCCATTAAGAACATGCAGACTCCCAACTCTCACAAACTGGGGAGAAGCAATGAGAGGAACCAAGGGTCAATAGGAAAAACTCCCCAAGCCTCAAAGAACCACTGTTACATAGTATTTTAGTTATAGATTATATGAGGAGTGTTTACAATGCATGGATGGATGCTAGGTTAGGGGCACATATAGCTAGACGGCTATGGCAGCTTAAGTGAACATTAGGCTTAGAGCTATGCAGCAGAATTAGCTGTACATTAGGTTAGAACACAGACCTAGAGCTATATAGCTCGAGCAGCATGACTGAAAACAAGGCTACACCTCACTACACCTCCATTTCATCAGCAAAAGAGCTTAATGAACACCTTAAGAACATAAGAATGGAGATGTGACGGCACAGTCTGCAGGCTAATCCGCTGACCTCTGGATATGCCCCCTAATCTAAATATAATATCACTGCTATCGGTTTTGCTATTTTATGGTTATTAAGGAAGGCGCTGGCATCGATGCTATCTTTCATCTTCATGAGCTCATTATTATTACATTTATTTTGATGTCATCTACTTTCTCACTATTAATTTGGCATCTCTGCAGGAGGGGGTGTATATTAACGGCCCTAATGGCACTTAAATGACAGCTATACTCCTGTGGGAGGTTGCCCAGAGCTGCTAATTGGTGTGTTTAATTATGGCTACTTTCACGTGGTCTTTTGGGAAAGTCTTGTTTAATTTGGGGGTGGCAAGTGTGTGTATGTGGGGGGTGCATTTGAAGAACTCGCTCTCACTCTCGTTTCTGTTTCGCTGGGAATAAAGGGAGTCTTGGCCTTGAGTTCAGGAGCCATAAGCTTACTTTATATTCTGTCTCTTAGCTGGAGGAGCAGATGAGCCGGCTGCAGAGGGAGAAGAATGACCTGCAGTCTCGCCTGGAGGAGGACCAAGAGGACATGAACGAGCTGATGAAGAAGCACAAGGCAGCTGTGGCCCAGGTTAACGAGGAGCTCCTGTTCTTTTCTCTGTCTGTGCTGTTGTTATTGGGCAGTAGATGTCTGAGGGTACTTTTGAACGGTGGCATGACTGTGTGTGTGTGTGTGTGTTTTGATTTTAGTCTGCAAGGGACCTGGCCCAGATCAGTGACCTCCAAGCTCAACTGGAAGAAGCTGGAAAGGAGAAGCAAGAGATTCAGGACAAGGTACGTAGTGTGCTGGGTCTCTGACAGTGGTCCAAATCACGCTAATCATTACGGAAGCCCCAGAAGACCCTAAGAGGAAGAACGTGAGAAGTTACTTTCAGATCTTTTACCAATAATTCCAGTTGTTTAGGTCATTATCAGGAAATGACTTTCTCAGGATAGCATCATTTGGAGTGTTATGAAGGTATTGGCGTCTTTAGACAGTGGGGCTAGCAGTTGTTACAAATGCTGACAGTGTTTTAAACTATAATCTAGCTGAAGGAAAAATCCCCCGGGTGTTTAAGCCGCAGGAAAAGGAGATGCTTAAACGTAAGCTCAAAGGGTTCTTCAGAGTGGTGTAGTTGTCTAAGCATTGGTCTTATCTTTAGGAGACTGAAGGTTCTATCCCTAGTGATGCCACAGCCTTTCGTAGCCAGGAGCCCCATGAGGTGAAGCCAAGTGTGCTCTCTGGGTCTCCTTGCTACGAATGCCTACCCTCCCCTCCTTAGCCATCCTACCCACCTGTCCCAACACACCACTACCCACCTGACCCACCACACCCTACCCACCCGACCCACCACACCCTACCCACCCGACCCACCACACCCTACCCACCTGACCCACCACACCCTACCCACCTGACCCACCACACCCTACCCACCTTACCCACCCTACCCTACCCACCTGTCCCACCATACCCTACCCACCTGATCCACCCTACCCTACCCACCCGACCCACCACACCCTACCCACCACACCCTACCCTACCCACCACACCCTACCCTACCCACCTGTCCCACCCCACCCTACCCACCTGACTCACACTACCATACCCACCCTATCCTACCCACACTATCCTACCCACCTTACCCACCCCACCCTAACTCTACAACAACTACAGCAACAGATTAGCTAACTAGTTGACTTTGAGGGGGCAGCCCTGATGGGTGCATCATTTGCTCTTGTCTGAAGTGAACAGAGGCCTGGTTCTCAGTCTTCACACTCTTAGGCATTAAAATAGCTCTAACAAGCTCCTATCTTCTGAGATTCTTATCTAAAGCTGGTGGGCCTTCCTGCAGCGATTAGCTACTCTCTGGACAAGCGCAGTTCACTTGCTTTAATGACACCCAGTTGAGAGCTGCAGATTTGGCCCTTTTTTTCTGCTGCTTAAAGCTCCTTATTTGTATCAAGGGATGCTGGACACACCGCAGTAGAGAGTGGTCATATTGCAAGAGTCATGCGAGAGCATTTAAATAGTCCAGACGACATGTGGGTGAAGCTTAACAGCAGGCGTCGCAAACGAAAGCGCAAAGTTCTCCGTTCCTCAAAGCTGGCGGCTTTTTTTCTTCTGGATCTTCTGGCCTTTTTTTCTGTTATTAAATAAGAATAGAGCTCATGATCCTGATCTGCAGTTGTGAAGTCTAGGCACATCTTCTGTGCGCTTTGTCTTCGATGCAATACCGAAGATGAAAGTTTGTTTATCTACAGGTAACTCTCAGGGAAACTCGATTCATGTTACCTGTAGGGGGGTAATGAGGAATGGCTTGGAAGACTCTCAGATTTCTCAGTGCCATCTGTTGAATCTAGCAGCACAGTTGAGGCCAGATTTGGGTTGTTGGAGTAGAATAGAATACTGTATATTATCTTTGCACAAGTACATATACACTGTATGTCCAAATATTTGTGGACACCCATTCTAATGAATACATTCGGCTACTTTAAGTCGCACCCAGTTCTGATACAGATTGTGACACACAGCTTGTCTAGTCCCTGTAGAGGTGTATTGGCAATAGAATAGGACTCTCTGGGGCAGATCAACCTGAACCAATAGGCATCATGCCTCCTAATGCCAGGTGTGGGCTAGAGGGGTGTAAAGCCCCACAGCATCAGCTGTGGATCAGTGGATCTTTATTCTCCGCCCGATACATTTGGGATGAGTTGGGGATGATGATGGTGAGGTGGTGAGCATCCAACAATGCCCCTCCAAAATAGTAGTGGAAAGCCTTCTTCCCTGGTCAGTAGAGACAGTTGTGTGTGTGTGTGTGTAAATGTGTACTTATTGTATAATGTAGAGGTGATAGGTGATGATCTTTGAGCTGATAAGCTTGTCGTTTTTTTGGCACAGCTCCAGTCTTTACAAAGCCAGCTGGAGTTCCAGGAGCAGTCCATGGTGGAGAAGTCCCTGGTCAGCCGACAGGAGGCCAAGATTCGCGAGCTGGATACTAAGCTGGAGTACGAGAGGACCCAGATCAAACGCCTGGAGGTGAGAGAGCGAGAGAACGCTTGCTGTGTGGGTGGCCGGGTTGCTAGGCTGTCTAAAAGCCATTGAGCAAACGCCTCAGCGTGGAAATCCATTGATTTTCCTCCACTCCCACTCATGCAGTGCTTTCAGGACCTGAGCTACAGCCTCACATACAACAGCAAGTTGCTCAGCATTCCCCATTGATTCAGTTCTCACCTCAACGCATCTATGCTGCTTTTAGCAGCGGCCATGGTGACAAAGCTGATTTCCGGAAATCTGATTCCCAGTTCTGAGCAGTGTCTCTAATATCGCTCTCTTTTGTCCAGTATTTTATTAGAAATGATACTAGAATTGATTATGAACCTCTGTCCAATATGATCGTCCATGACCTCCTCTTCATTACTCTCTCTCATCTCATCGGTAGACTCTGGTGGCGCGGCTGAAGGAGAACCTGGAGAAAATGACGGAGGAGAAGGACCAGCGCATGACCAGTGAGAACCGGGAGAAGGAGCAGAACAAGCGAATGCAGCGGCAGATCCGCGATATCAAGGAGGAGATGACCGAGCTGGCCAAGAAAGAGGCGGAGGCCAGCCGGAAGAAACATGAACTGGTAGGCAGGGGCAGGAATTCTGTAGGATTGGGAAAAATGATGAATAAAGGACTAGAACAGTCCGTTCTGTTCAGTTCAGTTCAATGTAGGTCAGTTCTGTGCAATTCAATTCAATTCAATTCAATTCAATTCAATTCAATTCAATTCAGTTCTGTTCTGTTCTGTTCTGTTCTGTTCTGTTCAGTACAGCTAACTCGGTTCAATTCTGTTCTGTTCTGTTCTGTTCTGTTCTGTTCTGTTCTGTTCTGTTTTGTTCAGTTCAGTTCAGTTCAGTTCAGTTCAGTTCAGTTCAGTACAGCTCACTCGGTTCAGTTCAATTAAATTAAATTTAATTCAGTTCTGTTCTGTTCTGTTTTGTTTTGTTCTGTTCAGTACAGTACTGCTTACTCGGTTCAGTTCAGTTCAATTCAGTTCAGTTCAGTTCAGTACAGCTCACTCGGTTCTGTTCAATTCAATTTAGTTCAGTTCCGTTCAGTGCATTTCAATTCATTTAGTTCAATGCAACTCAGTTTGATTCTGTTCAGTTCAGATACATTCGGTTCAAATAAAGCTTGGTTTAGTTTAGTTAGTTCGTTTTCATTTATGCAGTTAAGATTAATCTAATTTTATAGTTTTATTGTAGTTTCATTCTGTTCAGTTCACTTCAGTTCATTTCACACCATTCAGTTCGTTCAGTTCGGTTCAGATTGTAAAAAAGGTCCAGGTGCGACAGGTAAAGGATCATGAATAAGTGACTAGTGCAGTCTGTTCTATTCAGTTTAATTCAGTTCAGTTCAGTTTAATTCTGTTCAGTTTGGTTCAGTTCCATTCCAGTCTGAACACAGCAGTTCACTTCAGTTCAGTTTAATTCAGTTCAGTTTCATTTTTAAATCTCTTCAGCTTAAACAAATTAATGTCAGTTTCATTCAAATCTTTTCATTCAGTTTAGTTTAATTCACCTCAGTGTGATTCAGTTTAATTCAGTTCAGTTTGTTTAGTTCAGTTTAGCTCAGGTCCGTTAAGTTCAGTTCAGTTCAGTTTAACTTAACTAATTTCAGTGCAGTTTGATTCATTTCATTTTGATTCAGTTCAGTTCAGTCAAGTTGTTCAGTTCAATATAACTTAATTCAGCTCAGCTTATTTTAGTTCATTTCAGTTCAGTTTAATTCAGATCAGTTCAGTTTAATTCAGTTCAGTTTAGTTTATTTTAGGTCAGTTTGCTTCAGTTCCATTCCAGTCTGAACACAGCAGTTCACTTCAGTTCAGTTCACTTCAATTCAGCTGCAGTCAGTTCAGCTCCAGTCAGTTTGGTTCAGACTGTGGAAAAAGGTCCAGGTCCTGCAGGTGAGGGATTATGAATACGTGACTAATGCAGTCTGATCTATTCAGTTCAGTTTGATTCATTTCAGTTTGATTCAGTTCAGACTGTTTAGATGACCCCTGGTCAGAAACCAGCACAAACAAGTGATTTTTCTCTTCCAACAGGAAATGGACATTGAGAGCTTGGAAGCAGCCAATCAGAGCTTGCAGGCAGACCTCAAGCTGGCCTTTAAGAGGATTGGGGATCTACAGGCGGCCATCGAGGACGAGATGGAGAGTGACGATAACGATGACCTAATTAACAGGTACGTTCTCCTGGTAGCAGAGTTCCTCCCTGTTGCTCTGGGTTTCATCACACTGTGACTTCTTCTGATTCTTTAACCCGTGTACTATCAAGAAACGACTGCGAGAGATGAGGCCTCTGCAGATTCCATGCATTGATATAAAACACAGACTCCAGGTCGGTGAGCTCAGTTTTAGCCATGTTCTAAAAGAGCTCAAATTCGTTCTCTATTTTTTCCCTCTCAGCTCTTCATCTGTGAGCTGTTTTCTCTCCCTGCTTGTGATAGCGGATTGGTTTAATGGCGTCCCTGGAGCCTTTTTCTTGTGTCTGTGTTGGTGTGGTTGTTTTTCTTTTTCACTTCTTGTTTAGCGTCCCACTGAGGAGGCTGCTTTTCACCAAGCTGGAGGAGAGTTATACTAGCTCTGTGTGTCTCTAAAGTAAACAATGCAGAGAGTGATAGTTTATACCTCCCCTTCAGTTTCTTTCCCCAGGCAAATAGTAGGTCAGGGAGAAGCAACTGCACAAAGAAAGGAAACACACTCACACACACAGACAGAAACATTTGCTTGTCTTTCCGAAAATATACATTTACACTCACCAAGCAGTTTATTAGGAAGCCCTGTACACCTACTTATTAATGCAATTCTCTAATGAGCCAATCATGTGGCAGCAGGGAAATGCATACAATTATGCAGACCTGAAAATGATTCAGGTAATGTTCACATCAAACATCAGAAAGGGGGAAAAGGTGACCTCCATGAGCGCGATTTGCTGATTGGAGTATGTCTGGAACTGCTGATCACCTGAAATTTGCAGCACAACAGTCTTAGAGTTACATCCAGTGAGCTTCAGTCCTGCAGATGAATGAGAGCGGTCGGAGACTGGTTGGAGCTGACAGAAAGGCTACAGTAACTCTGAGAACCACTCTGATTTCTGAAGGATCAATGTAGGAGCAGGTGTCCCGATACTTTTTACCAATCATTTTTGAATGCTTTGGATGCTAAAGACTCGTCTAATGGCTACTTCCAGAATGAAAATGTCTTCATGAACATGATAATGAGGATTCCAGTGTTCTTCAGTGGCCTTCAGTTTACCAGATTTTGTGGAGTGCCACAGGGTTCTATTTTAGGGCCTATAAAGGTGATGTAAATGATACTATTTATAATATCCATTGTTATAAATAT
Organism: Salminus brasiliensis; assembly: GCF_030463535.1. Lineage (NCBI taxonomy): Eukaryota > Metazoa > Chordata > Actinopteri > Characiformes > Bryconidae > Salminus > Salminus brasiliensis. Next base: position 4,854,893 of record NC_132893.1, read on the forward strand.
ACCATTATTATAGAACCTCCTCTCATGCTGAACAATACCTTAAATCCCTTGGTTATTGAATCAGTTTTTAGCCCTAGAGTGTAGCCATTTAGTTTACCAGATTATGTGGAGTGCCACAGGGTTCTATTTTAGGGCCTATAAAGGTGATGTAAATGATACTATGTAGGATGGGTGGAGCTCTATACAGGGCTTAGAGGGATTACACCATGAGCAATGTAACCATGGTTGAAACACACAGTGATATACAATAGTTGCAACTAATAAATATAATAATAGTAATAATAATAATATATATGTGGCCGATTTTCAGCATCGTCTTGAATGCATGACATAAAGAACTGAGGCTGCTTTAGGAGCTAAAGGAGGCTCTACCAAGTGTACCAAGAAGGGCCTACCTTCCTAATAAATTGCTCTGTAAGTGTATATTGTATGTATTGTGATCATAATGGTTAAATGCTCCGTTCCTATCTCTTTCAGTTGCCCCACATTAGAAGGAGAGATTTTTTTTATCAGTCTTTTTTCCCCTCTGTGTTTGATTTGAAGCTCACTCATCTTCTTCTCTCTTCTCTCTTCTCTCTTCTCCGTTTGTGTGTCATGTGACAGTCTACAAGACATGGTGACAAAGTATCAGAAAAGGAAGAACAAAACGTGAGGACCTGAAACACTCGCCATTTGCCCCTTTGTCTGACACCAGTGGTTCTGTATTAAGATTAGGTGCATGAGGCCTAAACGGATCTGCATGACCTAACATTGTGTCAATGCCCCCCCTCCTCATTAATTTTCATTGGTTTGAGCATTTTTAACTCCATCCCTCATCCGATGTATCCTGCATGTGTGGATCTGACCACTCGCCGCATCTATCCCATGTGTGTGTTGAGTGTGTTCTTGCTTCGTTGTGTTTAACACTTCTGACCCCCCTTACACAGTCAGCGTACTGTTAAAAATAAGCTGATGAGCTTGCAGTGGGGGGATGTGGCCCACGCAGTAGACCTCCTAGATCATGTGCAGAACCTCCTTCCAGGCTGGATTTGCTGACAACCCCCCTGACAAACCCTAGGTCATTGATTCAGTTATTAACCCTAAAGCGTATAAAACCCTTAACTACCGTATAGGGGTTTAGGTTACCCGATTGTGTGGCGTGCCACAGGGTTCACTTTTAGGGCTTATGAAAATAATGTGAACTACAATATGAATGAGGTGTGGGTCTACATACAGGGTTTAAAAGGTTTAAAGGGTTTAATGGGTTAACCATGGTTGAAACACACAGCCTTATAAGAATAGTTGCAGAAGATAAAACATTATTATTATTATTATTATTATTATTATTATTGCTGTTGTTGTTGTTATTATTGTTATTATAGAACCTTCTCTCAGGCTGGACAATGCCTTAAGCCTCTTGGTTATTGATATAGTTTCTAACTGAGTGCCACAGGGTTCTATTTTAGGGCCTATAAAGGTGATGTAAATGATACTATTTAGGATGGGTGGGCCTCCATACAGGGTTTAAAGGGATTACACAATGAGAGATGTAACCATGGTTGAAACACACAGTGGTATACAATAGTTGCAACTATTAAAAATAATAATAGTAATAATAATAATATATATATGGTAAATTAATTGTTGTCGTTTCCAACCTCGTTTTGAATTGCTACATCTATAAAGAGCAAAGGCTTGATTAAAATTGATTCCTTGAGAGATGCTAAAAGCCAGTAGGCTAAGGTTAGCTTTTAGCCTAGCATGGATAACCCGCTCCCTTCCCTGGCTTAAGCTTCCTCGCTCGCTCGAGTTTGAGTGACCCTTGTGGAGGCGTTGTGGTCTCGAGGCCTGGTAAATTATTCAATTATTAAAATACTAGATACTGATCATTGTACTGTGGCTAGCATGGATAGATAAACTGATGCTATGTATACATTGAGTATATTAGCTTTAAACCCGGCCCAGCCAATCAGATTTCACAACTAGTATAATCCCGTTTATATATTTGTATATGTATAATTATTATTTATTTCTGAATGAATTTGCTTAATTAATATCATCAGCAGCAGTGACTGACTCAGACACAGTAATCAGATACTGAATACACAAGTCCTGACTCATTCAGAACTAGGATTGGGGGAGCATCCTCCTACCTCCAGTGTTTGGTTCATTTCCAGGCGTTAACTAGAGCTGTTATTATGAGCCATACCCCCGTCCCCCCCCATACCCCCGCCCCCCCGCTGTGTGCTTTGATTAATGTGGCACTTTTTCTTTTTTGTGCACGTGTGTGTATAACGCAATGTGAGCGTCAGAGTTTGGATGACTGAACAGTAGAACAGTATAAGTAAAGGAGGAGGAGGAGGGCGGTGGTGGCGGAGGCGGGCTGTTGGGGGTGGGGGCGCGGGGGGGGGGGGGGTACCTACAGGAGCTTTAATGATAAATCTAATTGGGTGGAACAGAGATATGCAACCAATAGGACTGTGTTGTCACAACTGATTAATGTCCAGATCTGAACTGGCCATGCATGTTTGTTGCTTGGAGCCCGAGCGGTTCCAGCCTCAGTGGTTTAAGGCATGGGACGCAAATTGGGTGTGACATCAAGTGCAAAGCACTCCATTACAAAGTGCCTCTGTCCAAATGCTGCTCAGTGTGGGTGTGTGTGTGGGCAAGTGTGTCGCATCTAGCATATGCTTTGGATTTCTTTGTGTTTTCTCATGAAGGCTTTTAGCGGGGCTCATTCTTAATGAACACATGAATATATAGAAATAACCATCATAGTTATGGATCAACAGTTAAGACAGGGGGGGTCTACAGTTAAGACAGGGGGGTCTTTCTATTCTACACCTGGGTGATTCTTCAGTTGGGGCTCGTATCTTTTGGAAATAATGAAATGAGCAAAGACTTGATGATGGCCTAGTCTGATAATATATAGAATTAAAGAATGGACGTGTATTTGCCAAGAGTTGTAATGCAGAAATCCAGGCCACTCTCTACTGATGTCTTACAGCCTTGTTGACAGAAAAACAGTGAAAATTATTTTTAGGAAGTTTAATTTGCATTTAACTTTCATTTCTAAACAGTATAAAAAGGTACTGCTGGTGAAACTGAAAGCCTGGCATTACCATCACTAGGTGTCATTACCGTCACAGCCAGTTTTGAGATGGTAATGATGTGTTGGGGTAATGACAAGCATCACTTTTTCAGCATTAAAAAACCCCAAAAAACTTGAGGTCATGGGCTTCCTAACAGCTACTTCTACAGCTGCCTCTACTGCTACCTCTACAACACTAGAACAGCCAGGACAAGATGTTTGGATACATACTGTATTAATAATCTCAGCATTTCATTTCCGTTTTTGGTACAAATTTTATCGTAACCTAGGGCTGGGCGATATGGTATGTATAAAAAAATGTATTCCCATGGACAAGGTAAAACTGACATCAGACTGAATTCATTGCATTTTTAGTTTTTGCTAATTATCTATGAATTAATGTATTTTTTAGATTTCACGAGTCTGTTCCTCTGTTGGATTAACGTTAAATTTAACGCTTTATTCAATAATTTTCTGAAGGCTCTTCGAACTGTAGGACTTAAAATGATTGTGAATGCTTAGACCAATAGATGAATCTCTAAATATCTGACTGATTAGATTTTTATATATATATATTTTTATTAATTTTATATTTTTATAATATCATTTAAGATTTTTTTCATTTTCTTCCCAGTTTAGATCGCCAATTACCCAACCCATACGTATTTTCTCCCTCCCCCCAACACACGCCCCCTCTGACACGTGCACAGCCAGCCACAAACTCTTTTTCCCAATCTGCCGCCGATGCAACGTCACCAGGCAACCAACCAACCAATGCCCCTGGAGGGAAGTGCTGCATACCCAGCTAGTGGCCGGCACCGCACTAGAGTGATGTGGGGGGGGATCACCATCACCATCTACCCACCCTAGATAGAGCAAGGCCTATTGCGTTCTCTCGAGGCAATTAGCCCGGCTGCCGATGGCGAGCAGCGTGATCGGGATACGAACCAGCGACCCTCTGATCACAATGACAGAGCCTTCGTCCGCTGGACCAACCAGGGCCCCGACTCTGATTTGAGCTAAAGGAACAGTTCAAAAACTCAAATTAGCTTGACTGATCCCTGACCCACTGACCAAGCCAGGCCGAGACCACACTGGACTTGGACTTGGTCTCTCATCCTGTCTCTTCTACCGCCTCTAAGAAGCGTGTAGAAGAACAGCAGTGCCTGTTGATTATCTTCTCAACTTTCTTTTTCAACCATAACAATATTAGGAGGTTTACTCTGCCCTCGTCTCGCCCACAGGAACATGATCGAATTTAGCTTAAGAGATCCGGACCGAAGAACAACTGTGCTCTATTCCACAAGAGTCTTATTAGATTGGGATGCAAATGCAGCAGATGAACATCCCGAGCTTCGTAGCCTGCACTGTCAAACAGAGCTGTCAGCACTAAACTCTCCACTGTAGCATATTGAAACTGCTGTTTTCATTTAGAGCCCCCTCAGATACGGTGGGCAGGTAGGCAATATTTACATATTTATTCCTCTATTGGAAGGAATTACCGGGGCTATTATGAACCTTGTGGGCCGACAGATGCTCAGCTTGCAGTCTGCACAGTTTCTCTGAAGTATCTCAGGCCTTGATAAGTTTGGAGAGAGCTCACGGGCGTTTGTCATTGTGAGACTATCTTACTGACTACTTGTGTTGCAGCCGAGCAAGAATGCTAGCAAGTGAAAAAAAAAATAGGCAATTCCTAGAATTTAGGGCTGTTGTTTTTTTTGGCCAGTGAGAAAGGTACTGCCGTGTACAGGCAGCATGCTGGAATGTCAAATCTTGCTTCAGGCACCCAAAAAGATCACAGATCACAACAGGCAGAACATCGTTTCACCTTCCTCTTCCCTGAGGGACTGGAGAGGACAGACTGTGATCCCTGGAACACCTGCCGGAAAAGGCTGGCTTCAAGTAAACATGTGCAAGTACATGCTGGGGACACTACGAACATACAGCAGTTCTGCTTTGCAACAATTGCCCTTACTGGCCCCACAGAGCCGGTCAGGGTTTGTTTTACAGTACTTTTGCTTCAGAAACATCTCAAAAACATCACACCGATGAGCTTAAACATTCTGAGCGCTCGTAGATGAAGCGATGTGGGGGATATTATCTTGTAAAAGTGGGGCTTTTTAAGGTCTGGGCTATATTAGATGGCACACAGCAAAAACACCAACACATAGTGCTGGCTCTCCCGTTGCATATGGGACTGCGTAGCTGCAGACTATGCCCATGCTAACCCCCGTCCACTGTTGAAAGCACCTATGCTCGGAGCTTGGACCAATAGGCAAGGATTCCCCTTTTCTTGTGTGCGACCTTGTGTGCACTGTGGGACGAAGACAACCCCGTAGTGGACCTGTGATGTGATGTTTTGCCCAATGCAGCCAGGAAACTGGGTCCAGGCATTCATGTGGAGGTCACTTTGATACGTACCACCTCCCAGTACAGTGTTGTGGGCCTGGTAGCCTACACCCTTTATGGTAGCTGGATTCTGTGATGGCAGGGGCTAGTTTTAGCGGGACAGTGCGCCCTGCCATGCTGTACACATCATTGGGGAAGGGTTTGAGGAACATGATGAGAACTGAAAGTATTGCAATGACCTCCAAATATTCCAGATATTAATCTGAAGGATCATCTGAGGGTCAACTGTGGGACATGCTGGAACTTTGGTTCCGCACGTTTGGTGCAGTTTTCAGGATCTGCGGTTGATGATTTGGGTCTGGGTGGGCCAGAGCTGATCTGATGCATGCAGGTTAGACAGATGGTCATAATGTTTTTGCTCATCAGCGAACATCCAAGGGTCACACGTGCACTGAGATAGACTCTTAAGTGCTACAGCGCTTACAGTAGATAGAATGGCTGGGAAGTAATATACTGATTGTTAAATGCTCACTGCAGGGAAAATGCTGGATATTAAACTTGGCCTTGATAAAGTGATGCTTTTGTGTATTGGGAGCACAGTTCAAGTGGGTGAGATCATCAGTGACGTGAAGCTCTTAGCAGGTTTGCTCATCACAGAACATGCAGTAATGAAGGCAGAGCCAGTCTTGTGCGTTTAATAGGAAAATGAATCTTACCAATGGATTGACTGACCTTATTCTCATTGACTTCAATGGTTCGATGGTGACCTATATAGCGTATGACTACAGCAACGGGGCTGTTCTCAAAGCAGAATGAATTGGATTTTAATAGATGGCAAGCCATGCACTGATCAATGGCAATGGCAGAACCAGTTCAGCTAAAGGCCCAGGCACACCGACCTAGCATTCTAAAGACAAACCCCAACAGGTCAACACCGCCTACATGGGGTCCTAGGGCATTCTCTTTTTCACAGGGGCTCCTCTGGGAGTATTCCTCTCCAGATTGACCATATCTGTGTGTATCGTACAGGCTGACCCATGTGGGGTCTGTATGGATAGCCCAACTGGAAACCAAACACAAAGTTTTGTCCATGGCTTTCATGCTGGCCACAGATATGGACATCCACCAGGGTCAGTGATGGGTCCAGGAGGGGTTAAACAAGAGCCCCATCTGGGTTGGACACCTGACATAGGGCCCAGATTGGACCCATGTGACTTTAGGGTGAGCAGTAACAATGGGGACCAATTGGGAAGCACAACTGGGTCCCAATAACAACAAACTCTCTCAGAGTCCAAGCCCATCTGGAACCCACCTAGCCCATGTTCCTCACAGGTGAGCCCCTCTGTTGCCGCAACAACGCCAGGGGCTTCAAACACACCCACAAGCGACCCACAAACTTGGGACGTCATAAGCGTGGGTTATCTTAGCAAAAACGAGCTGAACTGCGATGGCTAACGGCAGTCCTGGAGGGCCGGGTCAGGGCAGGGTCCACCAATAATAAGACTACATCTCTTTGTGGGATCATTTGATGTGTGCTTTGAAGTTTGGATGCCATCGTCAATGTCTTAGCATTGCAAAACCACGAGCTAACCTGTGGAATCAGTAAGCTGATTATTTTGACACAAGCTGAAGATGGAGAACCTGCTGAAGTTTCATGTCACTGAATGCACAGATGGCTGTGGGCTGTTAATGCCAGTCCATATGTCGGTGGCACTTAAACGAGAAGAATGGATCGCAGAGACTCTTTGTAGATTTGTTTCGCTCGCTCTCGCGCCCACTCGCCCACTCGCTCTCATGCTTTTTCTACTGGCTATTGACTGGCCTGCATTGCATGGTATCAGCCAGAGAGCTTCGGTAACAATACTCAGAGAGACTTGGGGACAGAAAGCCATTACTGTAGGCCGGCAGGGCTGGCACAGTTAATTGTGTCTTCTAGAGGCAATTTGCATTCTGTTTAGAGGCACTGGACTTTTTTTTGACTCTGCAGCCCCCCGTCACAACCTATCATGCACTTACATGAGGAGAGGGGGAACATTCATCAGGTGAATTCAGATTTATGGAGGAAGAAGATCTTAAGATCTTAAGATTTTTGCTAGTTCATAAACGTTACATTTTCAGAGCCTGGTTCCCTGTTTTTTCTACACGGCATGATAATTACACATCCAATCTGTCTATCAGGCTCACTCTTAGTTTGGCCTGCTAGTTTTTGTGATATTAATTATCTCTTGACTGTCAATCAATCTCTGGCAGGATGGACGGATTTACAGCTTGGCTGCTAGTCGACTCGCTAACCCACTCGGAAGCAATATCTGTATGATATCTGTCTGAATTCACAGTATTTGCAAGAGGCACAAGCCGCACTTTTCCCTTCTAGACGTTACGTGCGCTATTTGATTGTAAATGACACTGCTTTTGTAGTCTCTTTAGTGCACTATGTAGGGAGTAGGGAGCAATTTAGCGCACAATCCAATCAAACACAGCAGCAAGTTAACTAGAGCAGCGCTTCCCAGCTCCGGTCCTGCCGCACAGCTCTGCACATTGTAGTGTTTCCCCTGGTCCTACTAATCCGGCCATTAACAAACCTTTCACTGAGCTGATATGGGTCTTATAAAGCAGGAAATGCACTCAGATGTGCAGGGCAGTAGGACAAGGGATGGGACCAAGGATGGATAAACGCTGAGCTAAAGCAGCGATGGCTAACGGCAGTCCTGGAGGACCAGTGTCCCCCAGTGATAGGACTGTGTGTACTTTGAGATTTTGGGCTAAAATCAAGTCCTCTTTTTCCTCCGTCCAAAACAATGCCATTGTCAATGTCTTAGATTAGCAAAAGTGAGCTACACTAATGAATCTGTTTCAGTGGGTTCAAAGTTCGAAACACAAAACTGTTCAAATTCCACCAAAGATTTCCGGATATGCACTAAAATGTGCCTCTAGGGACCAGGGTGGGGAAACGCTGAGCTAAGGGTAGTCCTGGAGGGCCAGTGTCCAACCCAGTTTGGTGATTTTCTCTTAACACAGCTGCTAAGCTCGGGAAACCTCCAAACCATGTATCAGTCCGCAACCCTGGAGCTCAAGTGAGTGTCGCCTTGTAGTCCTGGTGATATGTCCATTAGCTCCTTTGCTAAACCATCATCAGAAAGAATATATGGTCTTCTTTTTCTTGTTTCCCAAACACATTCTCGCATAGAGTCGTGTCCTGGTTTGTGCATGAGGACCGGTGTTCTTAAGATTTTCCCAAATTGCCCCCTTTTCTCCTTCACCTGCTCGTGCCTCCCCCTCACATCAGCAATGCTCCCAACACTAGAAGGGGAAAAGAGGGAAAGCCAGACATCCCAGCTCCGCCACACCAGCTAACAGGCACCTGTGCCAGCCAACATTGCTTTAAGAGTGATAATGGGAGAGAGCGCCATCTACCTGCCTGGAGAGCATGGCCAGTTGTGCTCTCTCAGACTCCGGCCGCTGATGGCAAAGCGGCATGGCTAGGAATTCACAGACTTTGGTAATGCTAAAGCAAATAATGACAGCTAAAATTGTAAAATGCCGAACTGTCCTGAAGGACATATGAAAACTGAGGGTCAGTGCATGCACAGAGCCATGATGTAGCACAAATATCGATGGGTAGCAGAAACTGGCAGAACACCAGTTCCACTTGTACTCAGGGAAAGATTAAGAACTCACTACTGATTTATATCCTGATGATACGAAGCACAGAACGTGGTGAGGCACTCGCTAAACTCTTCACAGACCCCGTTAAAAGGCCAAGGCCTAAGCGAATTCCTGTGTTTTTTCCAGCAACAGGCATCCTACTTATTAGTCACTCATTCAGACTTTGTGTTTCGTGCAGTGGAGACGACTCGGATGTGGACTCTGAGGTGGAGGACCGTGTGGATGGGGTGAAATCATGGCTCTCGAAGAATAAGGGCTCCGCCAAGACTCTATCAGACGAGGGCAGCTTGAAGACCCCAAGGTTAGTAGGAGCATCTCTAGCTGCTTATTAGAGAACCTACCTCCTGGGCCTGAAATGATAGAGCAGGTCTCCTTATCTCGCCCTCAGTGAGAGGAGGAGATGAGGAGAAAGCTGGGGATGTGTTACCTGGAGCAGTGTGAAGTGGTGGGCTATTTCACACGATTATTGCTTACCTACTGGTACATTGCAGCTGGAGCCTGTTCTGATGGGGGTTCGCTGAGGCATCCGATGGCTAGGTGGTGCAGGGTGGTATCGCGGCCAGCCAGAAGGCTACTAAAATTGTTAAAAGTGCAGAATTTTCTGTGTTTACTTTGTTCTGCATATCCATTTTCATAATCACTGCATTGTTGATTTCTTTCTCTTCCCCTATCCGTGTCATTTCTGCCCGTTGTCCGCCCCCTAAAAGCCTCAAATACCCCAACGCAGCTAATGCTGATGTCAAAGATGTAAAAGAAGGGAAAGAGGGTAAAGAAGGGCAGGACGCTAAGGTTAAAGAGGGCAAGAATGCAGATCAGAGCAGGTCTGTGTCCGTGATGAGCACCCTCAGTTACAGAAAGCGCTCCAACCTAAAAGACTCCATCGGAGGCACGGGTGACGAGAGCTCCCTCTTCAGCACCTTGAAAGAGCAGCCGGACAACCTGGACCGCTCTGCGCTCCGCAAAGCCAAGAACAAGTCCGGCGAGAAGGCCGAAGATGACCCAGATGACCGGGGCTCCGTCATCTCCCTGGCTTACTCTGAGGCCACCAGCATGGCCAGGAAAGGTCTCGACCGACGATGGACCAAGAGTAGCCCAGAGTTTGATAGAGAATCAACGGTGTCCTCGGTGGCACCCAGCAGAGCCTCAACGCGCCGCGACCTTGACCAGGACGATGATGCTATGTCCACCCTGAGCAGCTACAGCTTGCGCCGCAGCGCCTCATGGAAGGACGACAACCGCAGCGACTACGGGACTTCAGTTAGTCCCGGTATGAGCCGGCGCGCAGGTGGACGCAGTCCTGGCAGCGTAAGCGTCACATCCCGGGCCTCGTTGGCCCGCAGTAGCCGGCTAAGCGAATTTGGCGTGAACTTCAACGATGATGATAATGATGATGCCATGAGCGTGGCCTTCAGTGAGGGTGGAGTTTCAGCCTTGGATGGCACGGATATTAAACCTGTGGCTCACCGCAACTATCTAGATCCCGATCTGGAAAAGGCAATCAACGAAGTCCTCAGCTTCAAGCCCATCAAGTTCAAACGCCGCAGTCTGGAAGACTCGGACGGAGAGCAGCACAAGGGAGGAGCGGCTGAAGAAGAGGAGGACGACCGCAAGAGTGTCCGCAGCCTCAAGAGCGCCCTGCACGGCGCTGATTATGAAGACAGCGGTCTGGGCAGAAGCGCCTCCAGTCTGCGGCGCTCGGCATCTGGCTCGGCCTTGGACTACGGCCGCTCCACCAGCAGCTTGAGCAACTTCAGCTCTCGCAGCCGGAGCAGCACCCGCAAAGCCAAGAAGAAGAAGAAGAATCGGGACTCTGAATCTGAAAGCTCCTCAGAAGAGGAGCGCAGGAGAAGCTCCAAGAAGAAAGGGAAGAAAGGGTCCAGGAAGGGAAGGAAGAAGGAGAGCGAGTCGGAGTCTGAATCGTCGGAATCGGAATCCTCAGAGTCCTCCTCCAGCTGCGGGTCCACCGTCTCCTACCGGAGTTCAAGCAGCATCAAGAAGGGCTTGGGCCGGGCTGCAGCAGGATCGGACAGGGAAGGGAGTCTAGCGGAGGAGAGACCGGCCAGCAAGAAAGAGGAGAAGAAGAAGAAGAAGAAGAAAATGGACAGCCTGGTGATGAAATACCTCTACAAGCCAGAGGAGGATTAAAAACAGCAGGTGACCCGAGGAAAAGCGTGGTGTTCCACTAACACATTAGCAAGTTCTCACACCAGCATAACGACTAACCATCATCAACTCTGCATGCATGTTCTTGAGTTCCTGTCGGTGGGAAATGCTGCCATTTGGCCCGGCCAGGCGTAAACTCCTAACAGCGCTGAACTTTGAGTGGAGATTGAAATTAATGACCTGCTGACTTAGCTTTTGTTTTGTGGTGTGGAAGAGCATGGTTTGCTTCACAAGTTGTTTTATGTTCCCTCAAGAAAAGCAGGTTTATCATCTAATCATCTGCTTCTTCCCCAGAAAGAGGGGAGTTTGATTTGAGGGGTGAAGCAGGGAGCCCTGTGCATGCGGGCGCACATACTAATTTACGCTGAACGGCCCGTGTGATAAATGACCCGACTGCAACACAACAACACCAGCTCCGGAGAAGCTAATTTAGCCAGACCTCCACAGCAGGTCCGGTGATAGCGAACCAACTATTTTTCTAACTCTCTGATACAATTTAAGCCATTCAGATTGGTATTTAATCATGCACTGAAGAGTTAGATGAGGTTCATTTGTGGAAGGACGCGAGTGAAAAGCTCTGAAACCCTAGAAGTAGTTTCGGATTCCTGGTCCGTGTCCCGGAGAATTGCTTCTACTGTTTTCCTTGCTCTAACTTTGGGGCCTGCAGCCCTACAGCAACTGAGTGAGCTCTCAGTGGCTCTGCTGGTCCCCTTAAAATCATCATTATTCATGACTTGCATTTCTACATTTACATTTAAGGCTGTTAAGCAGACGCTCTTATCCAGAGCGACTTACAAAAGAGCTTCACTATTTACCCAAGAAAAACCTCAGCTGGTTTGAATAGTCTAAAAATTCAAAGATCCTCTAAGTTTAGACTCTACTAAACACAAGTCAGTAAGGAGACCACTCTGCTATTCGCCCAAGTCCTCTCAGAAGAGGAGGGTCTTCAGTCTGGGTTTGAAGACAGTGAGCGTTGGACTCTGCCGTTCGGACACCCAGGGGAAGTTCCTTCCACCACTTCGGTGCAGGACAGAAAAAAGTCTGGACGCTTGTCTTCTGTAGATCTTAAAGGATGGCGGGTCGAGTCGAGCCGTACTTGAAGCTGGAAGGGCTCTTGGTGCGGATCGGCTACATTAGTGTAATCATTAATCACACATAAACATAATCAATTATTAAAGACACTAATGATTTCAGCACTAGTTTGACCCTTCTAACCTCCTGTAGCTCCTGATAGAAAACCGCTCCTCTACATGTGTAACACAGGTGCGAGAATACAGCTTCTATTAAAGGCCATTGAAGCTGTCTGGAGCCTGTTATTCTAGTGACCACCGGAATCCTAGCGTGCTTTCAGAAGGCCTGGCCTCCCTTCCCCAAAATAGAAAATAAATATAAAATATTATATTATATAAAATATAAAATATGAAATAAGAAATGTTCTCGTAATGTATTTTTGCGATTTATAAATATGTAAAAAAAAAAAAAAACATAACAAATTATGTATGTTTTGTTATATTATGTATATGTATTATATATATATTATTTTGTAATGTACTTATTTTTAATGTAAACATATTTGGCATATATGAATACAATAAGTAGAAAGTAGATTTTATTAAATACATTTTCATTTTAATTGTTCTCGGTTTAGAATAAATGTATTTTAAAATATATGAATTATAAATAGGCATATTATTAAATAAATCAATAAATATTTATTTATTTTTATATATATATATATATATATATATTTTTTTTTTTCATCAGGCGGCAGTTTGAAACCCCTGTAACCCCTTGCCCTCCGCTCTGTCGTTTTGCTGTAATCCTTCTCTAAAAGCCTCACTGCTCTCTGTCTCTTTCCTCCAGCTCCCCTCTGTACAAGAGACACCTGAGCCGTACAGAGGAGGAACCGGCCGAGGCGGAGGAGAAGGATGTCCAGCAGTCCAGCCAGACTCTCGCTGCCGATGGCGACGACGATACCAGGCTTTCAGAGACCAAGGCCTAGACACGAACCTCATCTGTCGCTCCTATTAACAAATGCCCTGGACCCGGGGTAGATCTCCCACTCCTTGACCTAGCTCTGGACCTGGACTGCACGTGGACTCCGTCTCAGACAGAACTGAAGCGTAGTGTACATGCTTTGTGTTATTTAATGATAGAGCTTTAAAATAACGTTCTAACGGCGTCTTGAAGTCTGCATTGAAACCATTGCCTCTTAAAGTGTTCTCCTTTACACTACGAAGACCTTCAACCCTCAAGTGACCATTAGGTGATTGCTGCTGGCTTTTTAAAAACATCCCTTCCATCGGCCTGACCTTGATCTGACCTGAGGATGATCTTGACGAGTGAACGCACCTTAAATGTGGGCCTTGTCCATCATCTGAGAATATCTGAGAGTTTTAGGGGTAGAATTCAAACTATTCAAGCTACCTGTTGTTTATTTTTAGTCATTGGTCATTAGTTTTTGGACAAATGCTGATATACATTATTTGTACTGTAGCTATGCTGAGATTTATACAGTGTAGAATTTTTACTCGAACCCTACTACACTGATACTGACATAACCATGCCGTAAACATGTAAACAATGCCTACATTTAAGACGCTTTTGCTTGTTATGATATCGTGAGGTGATGTCTTGATATGAGTGGGGTGATGGGGTGGGGGATTCTGTAAGTGGGGTGCTGGGGTGGGGGATTCTCTAGGTGGGGTGACGTGTGACTGGTGCTCTGTAGGTTCAGCAGACAGCTCTGTGGTTAGCTGTTTAGTCTGTGTTTAAATGAAGGTCATTAGTTTGGGGAGGGGGGGGGCTGTATTAATAGTCCCCAGCTTAGGCTAGACTTCTGTGCCATGGACTCCTCACCCCTCTATCCCTCCTGCTCTCGCGCTCTCTCTCTCTCTTTTTCGGTCTTTCCTGCTCTCTCTCAGGCGCATGCTTTCTTCCTCCCTCTGTTCCTTTCACCTGCTCCCCAGCTTTCGTACTCTTTCTCTCTCACTTGCTCTCACGCTTTCTCTCTCATTCCCTCTCTCTCCATTTCTCTTTCTCTCTCTCTCTCTTTCTCTTACTAACTCACTCTCACGCTTTCTCTCTCTCTTTTTACTACTTACTCACACTCACACTCTCTCTCTCACTCTCTCTCTCTCTCATATGCTTGTGTGTTCTTTACCCCTCCAATTTCTCTCACATTCTTTCTCTCGCATTCCCCACTCTCTCTCTCTCCACCCCTCTGCCTCTTTCTATCACTCGTTCGTTCTCATGCTTTCTCTCTTGCTTTCTGACTTGCTCTCGCGCACTTTCTCTCTCTGTCTGTCTTCTTCGCATTCTCACTCTTGCTCCTTAGTCTGCTTTCCTCCCCTCTCTCTCTGTATCTCTCTCTCACTGTTGCACTCTCTGTCTCTCACATGCTCTCGCGCTCTCTCTCTCGTTAAAGATTCAGTGACATAGCAGCTAGTGTATTTCTCTATAGGAAAAGGTTTGCCAAGATCCCTCCCTCGAAATTGGGCTCTTGTTTGCTTGTTTGTTTGTTTGTTTGTTTGTTTTTTAGAGATTCGCTTGGTCAGGCCGATCCTGCTGCTGCCGCCGCTGCTGCTGTGTGGATGTTGTGACTTATTGCCTTGAACCTGCTGGACGTTTAACACCAGCCTCACTGCTTTCTCTGATCAGCTCCTTTCAGCTCTTTCTCTCCGCGGCTCACTCTGCTGATTTTGTTTCCTAAAGCGATGATGATGATGATTATTATGATTCATATTATTATTATTCATATTATTATTATTATTATTATTATTATAATATCGGGTTATGATTTTTGTTTTATGTCCTGACGCCTCTACTGTTTGTTTTTTTCGGACTAATGGCTTTTGCAGTGTGTTTGTGCACCGCCCACACACATACACACTTCACACAATGCTCAGACTGTGAAATCCTCAGAGATTCCTTCCAATCTGCTTTTGATGTTGGATCGATCTTTCTTTATTTTGGCCTTAATTTAGATGATTGATATCCGATAGCTGGAGACTTATTAAGATTTATTATCATATATATATATATATATATATATATATATATATATATATATATATATACATATACTGTTATAAATCTGCCAGAAGACTGCATGGCGATTATTGGACTGGTGTAGGAATGTGTGTGTGTGTGTGTGTGTGTGTGTTTATGTATGGGGACACACAAATGACCCAGAGCTTCTGTGTGAGCGAATGTAGTGTGTTTACCAGACAAGCTATTAGCATATCATTGTTTTTTGTTTTTTTTGGTTTGTTTTGTTTTGGGTTCTGCTTAGTTTCCCTTTCCCCCTTTTTTCTATGCATAAAAACAGCAGGTTTTATTACTGAACGTATACAACGACACTTTGTGTGCTACTGTAGTAGCTTATGCAATAAGGCAAATATAGTATATTTATTATAAATCTTTGAGAAAGGCTTATCTACATCAGTGTAGGAACGATGAGTTAGTTTCTCTGTAAATAAAGAATGGTGATTGTTTACCTCGTCTTTACCTTTGTCTTCACTCTTATTCCCTCTCTAGCTTGCTAATCTGTTCCCCTCCTCGCCCAAACTTCTACATGGACTTCGAGTGGCTCAGCAGTATAATGCACTGCCACCATGGCCCGGGGCTGGCCAGTTCGCCATCAGCAGCTGGAGTCTGAGAGAGCACAATTGGACTTGTTCTCATCTTAGTTGCTTTCGTCCAAGCGTGTCGGCCTCGGTTTCCCACGGGTGCGTTTTTATTTTTTGCTTTGTTGTTACAAAAATGTACGAATCCTGAGCCATGCCGCCTTGCCATCAGCAGCCAGAGTCAGGGAGAGCACAATAGGCCGCGCTCTCTCTCCGGGTGGCACTTTCTAGATCCCGTCTGTTAGCTGGTGTGGTGGAGCTGGGGGCTGGCTTTATTTCCTAGTCTCGGAAGCATTGCTAGTGCTAGGGGGAGCTACAACCGGGCGGGATAACGGGCAGCACCAAATTGAGAGAAAAAGGGAAAAATTGGATGAACAAATTTGTTAAAAAATACAAATTGTGCTGAAATAATTTATTCTTCCAACAAATCAAAGTCAGGAACTTACCGTACACTCCCTCGCTTTAGAATAAAACATCAAGCCTTCTACAACAACCATGTGCACACATTGACCTGCAACCTACTTGGTTTCATAATCCTGAAAAGATTCATTCCAGGCTAGTGAGTGTAGCACTACCTCAGTAGTTCACTCTTGTTTATGGTGATATCCTTTTGCTCAGATAAAAGACTATTGAATTAAAGACCCTACTGAATATTCACACTATTAGGAATTCGTCCAAAAAATGATTATAATGGAGTCAACTTAGTTTGCATTTCAAAGTGTCAAACAGTGTCTTTCAGGAGGATTAATGAAGGCCATGATTTGAGCCATTTAATAAGAGTCGGGCATTAAACCCGTCCTCTACCCCCCTGGGCCTTTTGGGTAGTGCTGTGTCACAGACGACCTGAGCGGCACATGGCTCTGTCCCATCTCTCTGTGATGTGGCTCTCCAGTCCAGCGGTCTACCTCTGAGGGGCTGCTTAAAAGCCTGATCTCTATTCATTATGTGCCTGCAATGATGTTTCACAGTCCACTGGGACGGGAAGGTATCTGCTGGACGGAAGTAGCCTTCGGTCTCTGTGTGTGTGTGTATGGGCCTACGAGTACCTTAACTGGTCAGTGATACATTATGTAGTATTGAGTGTAATAAGAGTAATAATTACAAAATTGGACAACTTTTGGTGGTTTAACAGGTATTTTCTATAAATGTTACAGCGCCACCTAGCGATGTAGAACAGCCACCCCCAGTAAATCTGCATAATTTACTGAGCAACATGAGCTCCACCCCATGTTTCTGGGCGGGGCCTGAACTTTTTTTGATAATGATACGAGATTTATGTATCGGTAACATTCCCCACACCATTACACCACCACCTCCACCAGTTTGGACTGTTGACACAATGCAGGTGGGGTCCATGAATTCATGTTCTCTTGGCACTAAATACTGACTCTGCTGTAGAGGCTCACGGATGGTAATCAGACGCTCCAGTGTTGGTGAGCCTGTGCCTCAGCACTGCAGCCTCAGCTTTCTGTTCTTGGCTGACAGAAGTGGAACCTGACATGGACTTGACGGCTGTTGTAGCTCATGTAGGCCTCAAGGTTGGACGTGCTGCTTTCTGGGAAGCTTTTCTGATCACCACAATCGAACAGAGTGGTTGTCTGAGCTACTGTAGCCTTTCGGTCAGCTCCAACCAGTCTGACCATTCTCTGTTGGCCTCTTATCTCATCAACAAGGCGTCTGTTTTCTTCATTCCACCATTCGGAGTAAACTCTAGACACTGTTGTGCTGCAAATCCCAGGAGATCCGCAGTTCTAGATACTTTCTGCAAAGACCATGCCACTCGCAAATTCACCAAGATCATATTTTTCTCCATTCTAAGGGTTGACATGAACATTACCTGAAGCTGCAGACCTAAATCTATATGATTTTACTGCATTGCACTGCTGCCACACCATTGCCTGATTGGAGAATGGCGTAAATGCCTAGAAGCCAGTGGAAATATCTACAGTATCTACAAACATTGATTCCAGACTTTTGAACGGTATACACTTGGCTTCGGCCTTGGTGTATCTGACTGGAGGAGCTACAGCATGTTTCCCACAAATGTGTCTAATTGTGCTACGCCTTCATGCGTGGAGGTTATGCATCCATAAACCTGCAAATTACACACTTTGGCCTCCACTTGGGTTGATCCTGAACAGGGAGGGTGGGTGGGTGGGGTGCACAAGGGGAGGACGAGGTTTGGTCGCACACTCCTCGGTCGGCCTGATCGGAGTAACCCCCCACCCGCACCACCGATGGCAGGTTGCAGCTGCCTGTCAATACGTAGTGATTGGAGGTGCTGGGAGACCCCCTGCAGGGAGCAGGTGAAGCAGCAGCGCTCATTTGCAATGCAGAGAGGGCCTGCCAGCCTGCTGTGTACTGCTTTGAGCGATGCTTTGTTTGCACATATTATTTCCACCCTAATGAGCAATACACAGCACTGCAGCTCCACTAGGAAATGGCAGTTGGAATTCTGATGCAGGAATGGATGATGGGAATGTTGCGTAGGGGAAAACATAAGGGCTTTGCAAGACGGAATACAGAAACTGTGGCTAAATTGGACAGAATTTACAGCAAATTTGCAAAACAAATCAGCAAAACTAATGAAAATGTTGGACTAGAGATGTTTCTGGTCAAAATCCATAAATATTTCTTTTAAATTCTAAATCAAATGTGTGTGAAAGGTCAACCTGCCTAGTTTCGGTTAGCTACAACAACGTAGCCCAGCTACAATTATGCTAAAAATTATTCAAACAAGACGATTTAATTGTCTTAACACAACTAATCCCTTCAGGACGAGCGTCGCTAGTACTCAACAGAGCTCCCTTCTGCTGTTAAGAGCTGCTGCAAATGTGATGCACAGCCAAACATCAGCTTCTGGCAGCGTTCCTGAAGAATCTTAGCCCATTCCTCATGGGCAGTGGCCTCCAGTTCACTGATGCTCTTGGGCTTGCTGCTGCAACCGCCTCCTTCAACCCCCACCAAAGACTTTCTTTGGGGGGGTTTAAGTCTCGGGCGACTGCGACGATCACTCCAGAATCTTCCAGGACTTCTTCTGACACCAAGCCTTGGTGGACTTTGATGTATGCTTGGGGTCATTGTCCTGTTGGACGGCCCAATGACGCCTAAGCTTCAGCTTCGTCACAGAAATGAGGCCATGACTCTAGTAGCGGGGTGGGGGTAGGGGGTTGGGGGCCTACGGCATGCAACAAAATTAGACCTTTACAGCAACCTGAATGGAACACATACCTGTAGTCTACGCAACACTGCGTCTTGCATCTATCTGTCTAATTAGCATGCAGCATGTTAGCTCCGCCCATTCACACTGAAGTTATTTATTATATATTTTTTTAATTTATTTTATTTTATCTCCCCAGTTTTACATAGCCAATTGCCTTACCCACTCGTCAGTACTCTCCCCCTATCACATGTAATGTCAGTACAGTATCATACTGGGAGGGCGAGGACTGACACATGCCTTGTCCGTCACACACACAACCAGCCACCGCCTCTTTTCAAACCGGGCAATAAACACGGTCAGAGGAAATGATGCATACGCTAGCAGGCACACGTACTGGTCAGCATCTTACTGAAGTGATGTGGGCAGAGAGCGAGAACCATCTACCCACCCGGAGAGGGCAAGGCCAATTGTGCTCTCTCTGGCCCCGGCTGCTGATGGCAGGCAGCATGACCCGGGATTCGAGCCAACGATCCTCGAGTCATAATGGAGGCCCCTTAGTCCTCTGGACCAAAAGTTCAAAGCCCATCAGTGCACCCAACAGTGCTCATTTACATATATTTACATATATGTCTTAATATTTAAAGGCGCAGTAGGGCAGCGTTGTTCGGGATGAAAAGAGGTTGGGACTTTTTGGTACTGTCACACACCCAAACACTACGATTATAAGAGAAACGAAGGATTTGGACTCTTTTCATTCAGCAAATGAATAGAAACTGTGCCCTAAACTCATTAGCAGAGATACTGCCCTGGTGCAGATTCTGTCCTGCAGAGGATCATCCAGGCCTCATTTAAACAGGGGTGCCCAAACTACTGCACATGACTGCATCAGCTTGCACAGAATTGCTATTATTGAGAATGCAGATGATGCAACGCCTGAACCGGACTCCTGTTTTTCTCCCGTCTACTGCCTGAACCGGGCTGCCGGCAGGAATCCGCGATTAATAAGGAAGAGGCCTTCCAGTGGATGCCGGATTGAGTCTGTACTTGTGGAATATGAATTCTAAGTGGCCTCCATCAACCTCTCCCTCAACCCTCTGGTATAATACCTGTCGGGCCTGCTCGTCTCCTCGAAGGGGCTCGGCTCCATTCCCCAGGGCTAATTAGCTTGTCTCCCCTCACTCTCCAGGCTTGCCTCTCCATTTCGAGGATGGATTTTACTCTGCGTGTCTAATGGGTTTTTAATGCAGCCATTGTCTGGCTTAGTCAATACAAATTCACTTACCAGCCCACTAATAAATATCCTGCTGAAATTCTTGCTGTATAATTCCTCTATGAGGCCAGATGGAGCGTGGTCAATGCCTGTCGTTATGGTCCGCCTGATAAGTGATTAAGTGCTTGGCGGCGGCGAACAGGTACGGAACATACTGGCAAAGCTGCGCATAGGCAAATCATTGTGCGGCGAGGCTGATGGCTTTTTAACAGCCTGGTTTGTTTATGAGTGAGTTGCTCAGCAGTACTGAAGCACATTATGCTGCACGGCGCAGGGCCAAGCACGCCAAGTTATATTTGGGATGTATATTTAGGATTTATCTGGATTGTCGCAGGGTGATGTGTTTTCAGCTGCTTCAGCAGGGAGGGAAGCTGCACGACTGAGCAAAGTGCCAGGGTTTCATTCATTTGGCATAGTGTCATTTTGCTTATTTTACAAAGCGAGGAGTCCGATCCAACTAGGGGTGATAGAAAATATTGCTATATCAAGGTATTGTATTAAAATGTGTTACCCAATTTAATATTTAACCAATTTCCCCCCCACTAGGTAGCCAATCACCCAACCCACTGGTCAGTACCCTCCCCCATCACATGTAATGCTGAGGACTGACACATGCCTCATCCTCGTCCAAACACCAGGAGGAAAGTGCCAGGCCGCCTGTGCAGACTCCTGCGCCGGCCAGCATCAATTGCTGCCTCCGATACATGCAAAACTAGCCACTGCCTCTTTTCAAACTGGGCGGCCAACACACTCTGAGGAAAGCACTGGGTATGCGGCTCTAATGCATCGGCTAGAAGACGCCAGTGCCGGCCGGCCGGCATAACACTGGAGTAACGTGGGGAGAGAGAGACAGCCATCTACCCACCCAGAGAGAGAGCAAGGCCAGCTGTGCTCCCTCAGGCTCCAGCTGCTGATGGCAGGCAGCATCAATTCTTAGTGAATAGTGCACGTTTAAACATTGGTTGGAGACCGTAGTTCATTTCGCGGTGTGTTTAAACCCTGACCACTAGATGGCAGTGTTGTACTCTGTCCTCAGATCCCACTGTTATGATTGGATAAACAGTAAACGTTTATTTTGATGGTGTGTTTTTTATACTGACAATTGTGTTGTATCATATTTCTTCAGTATCGCGATATTTTGCGATATATCGAATCGTAACCCCTGTATACGCATAGTATCGCCAGGTTTTTGCCAATACACAGCCCTACGCCTACCTTAATCCCAAATTTGCAGGTGTAAAGTTCACCTAGATAAATTTTGCAATGGTAGCGGTAGCGAATTCCTTTTCTGCGGTCCTGTCCTGGCTTCTTTTGACCCTGGCTGCTGTCCTTTGCTGAGAAACTTGTCCTGTGTGTGTCGCAGATGAATGTTCCTGATCTGTTGGAGATTTCATGCTATTGTCCTCTGAGGAGACTATTTATGCTGGTCATTTTTTTAAAAGGTCAAAGATCAAACGAGGGCACCATTCCAAGACTGAGATCGCAAAGGATTTCTCTTGTAACACAAAGCTGTGACCCGGGAACTCAAATAGAGGTAAAAAAGGACATTTATGAAGGACACGCCAACCTCCTCCCCCCCCCCCAATCTCTGTCTTTACATCTGCAGCATATGGCTGATTACTACTACAGACCGTATGTCCGGCGTGTTTCCCTGTAATGTTCCCTCTGTAACAGAAAATCCACAGCCTCAAAACACACAAACAATGTATGGACAAAAGTATTGGGACACCTGTGCATTTATAGTGTTTTTGAGAAATCAAGGATGTTAAATAAAGAGTTGATCCATGGTGCAACCACCCAGCAGCACCATAGCAACCATCTCAGAATATTACAGCAATGATATTTAAACAACCAAAATCAAGGTAGGTTGTCCTGCTTTTTGTATGGCGTCTCTACTGTCCAGGGAAGAAGGCGGCCCCCTACTAGATTTTGGAGGAGCATTGCTGTGAGGATTTGATTGCATTCAGCCACAAGATTGTTACTGTGGTCAAGATGTTGGATGATGAACACCACCCCACCTTATCATCCACAACTCCCCAACTCATCCTAAAAGTACTGGATAGAGCTCCACCACCATCATTCCATAGAACACAGTTCTTCCACTGCTCCACATCTTAATACTGGGGGGCTTTACCCCCCCCCCCCCCCCCCAGCCCACTCCAACCATTAGGTTCATTCTTTTAATGCAGACAACTGAAATCCAAACCTGATCCGATCACCAAAAAGCTGGGAGTAAATGCCAGGAGTAAATTCTCTGGCTCTGAGATTCTTGGGTCATCTTAGCTCTTCCCAATAATATAACAGCCATAACATTAGTACCACCTAATGTCTAAACCACAGCAGATCTGACCATTCAAGACATGGACTCTACAAGACCTCTGAAGCCATCCTGGAGATCAGGTTTACTGGTTCTTTCCTTGAAGCGCTTTTGATAGGTGCTGACCACTGCATACCGAGAATACCCTGCCTGATGTTTTGCAGATGATCTGACCCAGTCGTCTAGAACATCGCAGTAGGGTTCTTGACAAAGCGTCTCAGATTCTTACGCTTTCCTGCCATTCACAACACACCACCTTCAAAAACTGGCCATTCAGATCCAGCCCTCGACAGATGTAGCCACCGCAGTAGAAGAGTCACCCATCAGTGGTACTAATGTTATGGCTGATTTGTGCGTATAGATATATGCGTTTTTCTGAAGGCCGCATTCCAGCTATGTGTTCTGTTCTGTTCTGTTCTTACTGAGTGACTTTTCTCTCTCCCCTCAGGATGTACATTTTACAGAGGTAAGCTAAGGTCAGCAGCGGCCCGAGGGGATTGAGTTATATTAGCGAAGAGTGTTCACTGTCAGAGTCTGAGGGCAGGCGGAGAGAAATCTGGAGGAAGAGCACTTTCCTCTTTATTTTCGTCCCCAAAACCTCCACATTCAAGAGCGTTGGAGGAGCATCTTTCACCGCAGTCTCTTCTCCACTGATGCTTTACCCTGTCTTTCAGAACGGAACCTGAACAGTAAAGAAAAAGAACAGTTCATTGGTGGGATCAGTTTTGGAACAATGCAGGACAGGCTGAACAACCCTGGCTGTCCTCCAGTACTGCAGCACTGGTAACCCTGGAGTTGTACGAGTTTGGCACTTAAATCTGATTAAGAGCAGAAATTAATTACTTGTTTAATGACTAAAGGCATTGGGACAACTAGAGAACAGATGGAACTCATTCGGGGCATTGCACTCCGGATGGACAGAAGCCATATTTGAACTGGTCAGCTTGTCCCGGGCTGGGGCAGCAGCTCTAAGACCGGATATTCATAATATTTAAGCGTATAATACAACTTAAAAATACGCTACAAAAACGGACAAAAGTATTTGGACACCTGCACATTCATCGTTCCGTCTGCTTTTGTTGGAGGCTTTCTATTACTAGACTATCCTAGCATTGCTGAGGATTGCATTCAGCCACAAGAGCGTTAATAAGGTCAGGATCTTAGATGATCACCACCCCACCTCACCATCCCCAACTCATCCCGAAAGTATTGGACGGCGCACCAACCATCCATCATTCCAGAGATCATAGTTAGTTCCACTGCTCCACAGCTCAATGCTGGGCGAGGGGTTCACCTCTCCAGGCCCACGGCTGGCATTAGGCAGCATGGTGCCAATAGGTTCATCAGGTTTATCTGCTCCAGAGAGTCCTATTCTAATGGCAGTCAATCTCTACAGGGACTAGATAAGCTGTGTGTGCACCTTTGCACATTCGTGTCAGCAATGAGTGCAACCTACAGTTGCTGAATGCATTCATTAGAAGGGGTGTCCACAAACATTGGGACATGTAGCGTACATTTTAGGGAAGTTGGACACTGCTGATGCTGGGAAAAGGTGCTGTGATACCATAGAAGAACCTCTTTTGGTTCCAAAAGAGACCTTTAACAACACCAGGGGTTTCAGACATTTCCCTGAACACTCATCGGCCTGAAACACGCTGGGCAGATGCGAGCATGTTGAAATGATTGACTGTGGTAATCAGCTTAATGCTACAGATAGAGATTAGTGTGTCTTATGTGTCGGACGGTGGTCCAGGACGAAGTGATGGTCTCATGTGACAACAGCACAAGGACATGGACACTGTTGTTAGGGTTGCCAATTCCGTGCAACTGCAGTGCAGGAGTCTTTCTTGGGCTTGCGGGGAGGCTAAACTTCAGGGACTGGCCTCCAGACTCAAAAAATTAGGAGGCGTTCAGAATGATAGAATAATAGAGCTATAAATACACTCACCTCGAAATAACAGCTCAACAATCAGTCACTCAATCAATCAATCAATCAATCAATAAGTAGACTAGACAGATGAGAAGGGACTTTCCTAATGGATGTCAAAGTCCATTGTGACATTCTGACACCTAGAGTTATGACATAAAGACCACGCCCCTGACTCCTCCCCCTGGCCCTCACACCCTTAGATGCCCCTTCTTTTCAGTTCAACTCCAGACAAGACAACCATATTTACCATTAGTGTTGA
Organism: Salminus brasiliensis; assembly: GCF_030463535.1. Lineage (NCBI taxonomy): Eukaryota > Metazoa > Chordata > Actinopteri > Characiformes > Bryconidae > Salminus > Salminus brasiliensis. The sequence goes on from NC_132893.1 coordinate 4,879,708, forward strand.
ACACAGCTGAAATTCGGCCTCCGCCTTGAACTCATCCATGCAGTGATCGAACACACACACATTGGACAGTGAGCATATGTGCCCGGAGCAGTGGGCAGCCAGCGCTCAGACCACTGAGCCACCGCTGCCCAACAGCTCCTCCTTGTTGAGCAAACATAGCACCCACCTCCAACCTGTCTCCTCCCCTTCACCCATCACTCACTACACCAATGGGGTCCATTCGCGTCCAGGATCGAACTGTTCCTGTTTCCGATGGCTGAACTGGATGGTTTCTGTTTCTGAGGGGAATGGATGGAACAGATGTTGTTGGTTTATGTTCCGTGGACTTCATGTGGAGACTGAATTAGTTTGAGTAAGACTATAATAATAATATTATTAATAATAATAATATTAATAAAATCATATTTTAATTAAATTTCATTTGTATTAATAGTTTATAAGAATATATTATTTAAGTTTATGATTTGATTATTATTATTTAAGTTATTTTTTTTACAAAATATATTAAGTAAAATATAATATTATTCATTAATCTATTTATCATGCAAATGATCAAACTAATCAATTTAATTTATTTTCTTTTTTTTTTTATTATGATAAAGACATGTTTAAATGTCTTTAATGTGTATTTGTGTATTTTCATGGACTCGGCCACTACCGGTCTTGGCCTTGACTTAGCTGGCCTGGTCTCAACTACTACAATTCTTGTTCCCAGTCTTGATCTTGTCTCAGACTCTATTTTATTTTAATTATTATTCTTTTTATTTTTATTTTATTAAAACCATATTTCTTTAATGGATTTTTTATTGCTGCAGGCTTCACCCATTTTAATGAGCCCCAGAGCTACATCTGAAGGCTTGGCCACCCTGGCTTTTGTAGAAAATGTACTGTAGCTTCTGTTGATAATAGCCTCTTTCTGCCTTCGCTCTGTGTGTGAAATGATTGATAATAATGGTCCTCTTGACCATCTACCATGAAGGGCTCTGTTGATTAATGGTTTATCCAAAATGCTAACCTGGCCAATGATTAATGAAAGCTTTGGGAGCCAGTTAGCATGAGCTCATTTGCATTATGCTAACCGTCCGTTTTTGAATTCATTATAAGCTACTTCTTTTTAAACAGATGGAGAGCACCTGGAGTGCAACGAGCAGTCATATACATGCTGCACTCCACAATGGCCGGCCGCCGGCTGGGCACACTGACAGAATGCGCTCGTCTGTCCTGTCAGTCGGCTCGTCTGAGTCAGGGTCTGTCTAACGACCTGTGTGGGAGCAGATCTGATGGGGCAAAGGAAGGTTTTGATGAACAAAGGTTGGCACTTACTGCACTTGACTGCAGAATTTAGTGCTGACCGGTGTTTTAGCTGACCCGGCCTGCATTTGTAAACGGAGGCAAACTGCCAGATCACTTTGTTCCAGCCACTCCAGAGAGGCTGTAAGCAACAAAAGCTTTTACATGACTCTGATTAATTGCGTAACAGAAAATTCCACTAAATTCATTTGTTTTGTTTTCTAATAAACTAGTAGTTTGGTTCGGGTTGGTCTGTCTGATTGTAATAAATATGACATGACTGTAATCCAGTATGAATCTGCATGTAGTTTCTCAGTGTGATAGTAATAAATATAAAGTGACTGCAATTCAGTATGAATCAGATGTGTATGCAGTTATACAGTCTGATCATAATAATTTGAAATTAATTTTAATCCAGTATGAATTCTGCACTGTAAAATTTCATTCATTCTGAGAGTAATAACAGTGGAGTGAAATTAATCCAGTATGAATCAGATGTGTGTGCACTTATACGGTCTGTTCATGATAAATAGAAAGGAGTTTTAATCCAGTATGAATCTGCAGCATGCAGTTTCTCAGTCTGATAGTAATAAATATGAAGTGACTGTGATCCAGTATGAATCTGCTGTGTGTGCAGTTTTAAAGTTCGATCATAATAATTAGAAAGTCATTTGAATCCAGTATGAATTCTGCACTGTGTCCCATTTCATATATTATGAGAGTAATAACAGCAGAGTAAATGTAATCCAGTATGAATCAGATGTGTATGCAGTATACAATGATACATAGAAAGGATTGTAATCCAGTATGAATTCTGTACTGTCTACCATTTCATACAGTCTGACGGTAATAACAGTGGTGAGAGTGTAATTCAGTATGAATTCTGCACTGTTTATCATTTTATACATTTTGAGAGTAATAACAGTGGAGTGAAAGTAATCCAATATGAATCAGTTGTGTATGCAGTTATACGGTCTGTTCATGATAAATAGAAAGGATTTTAATCCAGTATGAATTCTGCACTGTGTACCATTTCATACAGTCTGTGTTCAATAACAGTAGAGAGAATATTATCCAGTATGAATCTGTGGTGTGTGCAGTTTTACAGTCTGATCATAATAATTTGAAATAAATTTAAATCCAGTATGAATTCTGCACTGTATAATTTTTACAGTCTGATGGTAATAACAATGGCAAGAATGTAATCCAGTATGAATCTGCTGTATGTGCAGTTATACAGTCTGATCACAATAATTAGAAAGGGGTTTTAATCCAGTATGAATTCTGTACTATGTATCATTCCATACAGTCTGAGATTAATAACAGTAGAGAGAATGTTATCCAGTATGAATCTACAGTGTGGGTAGTTTACAGCCTGACAGTAAGAGCAGTGGAAATTAGTCCAGTATGAATCTTCAAACATTATGAAACTTTACCTGGTAAAGCTAATCCAGCTCCAGCAGTGCTAGAGACCTGGACAACCTGGAATGTCAGACAAATGAAACTGCAGAAGCCAAAAATGAACTTCTGTCCATTCAATTACGGATAACACCCTTTAACCCCTGTACTGCATTCCTGTCAGTATAGAACAGGGAAGAGAGAGCACTCAGTCCAGCATTATAATATTACACAGAGAGGAGAAGGCTGAACAGTGGAGGAAAGGACATTAAGTCTGGAAGGTCAAAGCTTATTGTATCCACATGGAACATGAAAGGTTAAATAAAAAGCCTTTCTAAACAAGCTTTCAGGCTGAGGCTCCGTCTGAATGTACAGTCTGTAATCCAGCGCTGTGCGCTCTGAGTCACCCTCAGTGTGGTACATTAGCAGTTTGTAAAGAACTGCTGAATGTAAGGAGCTGTCTGGGGGAAAGTGTGAAGACCAGTGTAATACTCTTAAATCTTAAAAAAAATTCCAGAAATAAACAAAAAAAAATTAAAAAATTCTAAGAGCTAATAGAGCAGTGACCTGTTACATTTTGCTTGTGTAAATAATTGTGGAATAAAATTCATCCAGTATGAATCTGCAATGCATGTCAGTTTTACGATATGACACTAATAATTGTAGAGTGTTTTTATCAGTTGAGTTAAATTTACTGAATTTACTGAATGATACTGAATTTAATCCAGCATGAATTTGCAGTGTGTGGATTTTTACAGCCTGACACTTATAATTGTGGAGTGTTTTTATCCAGTATGAATCTGCAGTACTTTTCAGTCTAGGGTTAATGTTGATCCAGTATGAATATGTAGTGTGTGTAGTTATTACAGCCTCACAATAACTGTGGGCTGAATTTAATCCAGTATGAGTTTGCAGCGTGTGTATTTTTTTTAACTCTAGGGTTAATATTGATCCAGTATGAATATGTAGTAGGTGTAGTTTTTTACAGCCTGACAATAACTGTGGTCTGAATTTAATCCAGTATGAATTTGCAGTATGTGGATTTTCACAGCCTGACACTTATAATTGTGGAGTGTTTTTTTATCCAGTATGAATCTGCAGTTTTTTTTTTCAGTCTAGGGGTAATGTTAGGGGTTATAGTAGTGGAGTGGATTGCAGTGTGTTTAGTTTTTATAGTCTGACTGATTTAATCCAGTATGAATCTGAATTTTATTTTCAGTCTAGGGGTAATGTTTATCCAGTCTGAATTTGTAGTGTGTTTAGTTTTACAGTCTGTCAATCATAATTGTGGAATGAATGTAATCCAGTATGAATATATAGTGTGTGTAGTTATAGTAGTGGAGTGAATCTACAGTGTGTGTATGTTATTCAGTCTAGGGGTCATTTCTATCCAGTTTGAATCTGCAAAGTGTACCTTTTTATAGTCTCTTAATTTAATCCAGTAGGAATTTGCAATATTAATTGTGGAATGAATTTAATCCAGGGTGCAGAAGAAACTGGAGTAAATGTAATATTTCCTCCAAATATGCAGTGAATCCAGTATAAATCTGCCCTGTTTGTAGTTTTTTATAATCTCACACTAATAATTGTAGGGTTTAATCCAGTATGAATAAGTAGTGTGTAAAGTTTGTATAGCCTACATTAACCTGGAGTAAAGGTTGTGTAGTTTTTACAGTATTCATAATTGTAGGCTTTTCTAAATCCAGTATGAATTAGCAGTGTGTGTATTTTATTACTCTAGGGTTAATGTTGATCCAGTATGAATCTGCAGTGTTATTTCAGTCTAGGTGTAATGTTTATCCAGTCTGGATTTGTAGTGTGTTTAGTTTTTACAGCCTGACAATAACTAGGCTGTTTTGAATCCAGTATGAATTAGCAGTGTGTGATTTTTACAGTCTGACACTAATAATTGTGGGGTGTTTTTAATCCAGTATGAATCTGCAGTCTGACAGTAGGCTAGACTGAATGTAACCCAGTATATATCCAGTGCAAATATGCAGTGAATCCAGTATGAATTCATATGTGGGGATTTGGGGTAAGTACACACACAGTACTGTATCCCTCTACACTTTATGACTCTGAGAATTAGAGAAAGTGTGTGTCCGTGCCACAACTGACCAGAACCTTCTCCTTCCAGTAACACACATTAATCTTCGCCAGCTGCACACAGACAGAGAGGCAGTGCAGCACAAGGGCAGTCAGATTTAGCAAGCGTCCATCAGGCTAACCCCCTTTTCCCCTCTGCACACCGCTCGCTCGTACTAACCTGCTTCAGAGGCCTGCGGCGATTGGGTTCTGAATACTGTAAGTGTTTTGTGAGTGACATGCAGTCTTAGACGTCATGGCATTTACACTGCGTTGAAAGAATTTTCAGTTTTGGAAAAAAATGGAAAAAAAGGCTCTCTGTTTTTTTCCCCTCCTCACCTTATCTCGCCAGCTCCACTCGAGGTATTGATGGATTGAGTTTGTTTTCTGCTGCTTTGCCATTTTCCTTTTTTAAACCTGACATTTAGCAGCTGTGCGGCTTCGACAAATAGAACATGTTTGATTTTGCGAGCAGGTAACACACTTCCATTATGGAATTCATGGGAAATTGACTCACCCAGAGCACCGGGCCTTTGACCCCCTTCAGTCTGCAGCAAATTATATAAACACACAGCTCCAAGCTCAAGTTCAGCAGTTCAAGGACTGCCTATGAGGCTGTGTGGAGCAAACCAGTCACTTTAGAGAACCGCTATACTTAACAATAGATGTTCTGCAGACTCGCTGTACATTGTATCTGTGAATATGTTAAAGGAACGCCCACACTGTCTGACTGAATACATACAGTTCAGGCTAAGACTGTGGAGCCAGCAGTAATTTTTAGGTTTCATAAGAATACGGTGTTGAGGAAAGAAGCCTGAGGTCGCTATGACTACACAAATACATCCAAACTCACCAGGGAACCCACACACGTCTTCTGAGTTTCATAGGTAATGTTGATGATTAGTTGTGAATTAGTAGGTTTCCCTGGGGACTATTTTGCCATGCAACACCCAACACGTACCACTCCACCATCTCGAGAATCATCAGAATGCAAACAACTGACAATTCAGGTAGCCCCATAGGCTTGCTGGGTCGGCCACCCGAGCAACTCTACATCGTAACTCAGAGGTTTCCCGTGCCAGCCCTTGGGGAGGCTATACATCATGTCTTGGAGGCTCGACGGCAAAGCAAACATTGGGAGCAAAGCAACATTGCAGCTTGGTGTTTTTTCCATTAACTGCTGCTAAAGTGACTCTACATCATGGCTCAGAGGCTTCCATGCCAGCCACCGAAGTGTCTCTACATTATGGCATGAGGGTCTCCCAGATCTGCTGCTGGAGTGATTTTACATGAAAGCTCAGAAGTTTCCCAAACTGGCTGCCAGAGCAGCTCTACATAGCGGCTCTACAGAGCTTCCCATGCTGGGCCTGTACATTGTGGCTTAAGGGTTTCCCAGGCTGGCTGCTGGAGCCACTTTACATCCTACCACCAAACTGACTCTACTTCGTGGCTCTGTGGCTCCCTGTGCCAGCTACCAGAGTGACTCTACATCGTGGCAGGGAGGATTTACGGACCTGCCATTGAAGTGATTCAACATTGTGGCTCTGTGGCTGCCTGTGCCGGCCACTGAGGACATCATACAGCTCAGAGGTTTCCCAGGCTACTGGAGTGACTCTACATCCCGGCTTGAGGGTTTCCCAGGCTGGCCCTGTGAGGCTCTGTGGCTTCCTGTGATGGCTGCTGGAGATACTCTACATTGCACCTCTGTGACTTGCCAAGCCAATGATGTAAGGGTGCCCATACAAGTTACCATACTGGACCTTGTCTTCCATTGAAAGCTCCTACAATGGACAAGGGAGCATCAGAACAGGACCTCGGAGAGATGGAAGAAGGTTGTGTGACCCCTAATATAAACATTGTGTGTGTGTGTGTGTGTTTCAGTTCCATGTGTTTTAATATGCTAGGGTACAGAGTTGGCCCCAAGCTCTGCAGTAATAAGCAGGCTGCTGGCTGCTTTGTGCAGTGCGGCGGGAGTGTTGGTCAAAGGCTGAACATTCTCCCAATCCTTCACCACGCTCCCCTCCACCCCCGAGACTCCAGAAATGTCCCTGCTCGACAGAACAAAACACATCACCGAGGAAAATACGGCCATATCTGTCCCTATGAGACACAGTGCGATGTCCCCAAAGTCCTTCATCAGCTGTGCGAACAGAGCTCTTCTGACGCTGTAGGACGTGATATTCACATTTCAGGGCATTTAAAGCAGAGCATTCATTGCAGGTGGAGTGTGAGATAGAATGGAGTGGGGTTCCTTTTTCCTTCAGCTTCAAAACTGCATTGCTACCATAGCAATGTCCAGCAAGGTCAATGATAGCGTAGTACTACATGGCCATTGCTATTCTAATGCTTTGATTGAAAAGTGGTCAGCAAGATCATTCATAGAGGGCTATCAATGTAACTGCAACTGCAAAAGGTCACAGGTGAACAGTATTGATTACTGGCTTATAAGGCCTGGCCTGGGCCTGTATAATTAGTAGTCTCCCACCCTCTGACACATGCACAGTCAAGCCTCCATTTTTCCGAACTCAACGAGCAACCATTGCGGAGGGAAGCGGTGCATACCCGTCGTCAGCGAAGCGTTAAGGGGGGACAGCGCCATCTACCCACCCTGGAGAGAGCAAGGCCAACTGTGCTCTCTCGGGGCTCGGCTGCCGATGGCTAGCAGCATGACCGGGATTCGAACCAGCAATCCTCTGATTACTAGCGACTATCGCTGGGGGCTGGACCACTCGGGGGGCCCCTAGTTTAACACTCTGAAACTGTGATGGCTAGCCGACTGGGTCAGAACATCTCCAAAACATCAGGCAGGTCTTGTGAGGCGTTCCTGGTATGCAGTGGTCAGTACCTACCTCAAGCACTTCAAGCAAGGACAATGGATTATGGGCACCCAAGGTTCACTGATGTGATCCATGAAGGTCCAACCTTGCAACGTCCAGAACTTAAAGGTGTCTGCTTTTTACTACAGGACACCTACAGGGACGCTTTTTAAGGGCCTGTGACTGACGGGAGCCCTAAAATGTATTAATTGAGTACTTCTGGAGCAAAATTGTTGGAGTTGTGGGGCCCGGTGTAATCTTTTCATGGGGCCCAAAATCTCTGGCAGAACCCCTGGCCTTAATGAGTCAGAGGGGTCGTATGAGGAGGACCTATACAGTATGAGGCAGGCTTGTGCAAGTACACTGGATGGTGCCTTGCCGCTACTATGAGAGGGTCACTGCTGTGAGGTCCACCACCCAAAGAACATCTACTCCATATCATATGGTGGTCCTGTTCTGTTGACGAATGGGGTAGAGGGGTGACTGATGAATTGTGCATCAGCAGATGGGCTACAGTGGGTAATTGCGAACCTCAAAAGTGCACCTATACAGTAGATGTTTCTGCTAAAGTGGCCAACCTCAGCTAGCTGCTTGAATCCATGACTGGAGGAGAAAAATAACACATAATTTATATCCAGAGGTCTCGTCATACAAAGCGCATGCCTTCAGCTCGCCGATGCGGCACCCCTCCTGCCTATGAGGAAGAAGGAGTTGATGAGGTCTTTTCTTCGAGGGGCCAGATCCTTGTTAAGACTAGGGCTCACATCATCGTCTCTGCAGCATGTCTGTGTGGGCTCCTCTCTGGTCTTGTGATTTACACAGGGGTCCTCTTCATGGATGCTGTGTGTAAGAGGCAGAGCTTTGTTGCAGTTTTAATGCTGCAGACTCTTGCGGGCCGTGTTAGCCCAGGGCCTCGGCTCGCCTGGCACGGAATTGAGTGGTCAGGGTGATGGATGTTCTCCGTAGGCATGTAGGGCCGCTGTTTTTTTCCACACAGCTGGCTGTAATGCATGTGCAATGCTCTGCTGGGCCGACGGGACCATTCATCAGGGACCCCTCAGACCCCCTGCGCGTAAATATGGCCGTCTGCTGAGGCGTCTCTGTGAGTAATTGCCGTCGCGTCCTGAGCCTCCTCCTGGAGGGCCACTGCTTCTATCTATCAGTCCCATTCACAAAGGTCTTCACTCAATAGATGAAATACAGTTAAGCAGCCTATCGGTGCACAGTGAGATTTACACACTCCCCTCTCTCTCGCCTCTCGTACAGGAACCCCCTGAGGCTTTGGTAACACTGGGGACGCCTCCGAACATGCTGCAGAAAGATACCAGTGCTCTTGCCTCTATCTATCTTCTCTTTGTATGTGAGTAACCACTCTTTATATGCACTCTCTGGGCCATTCTGAGGCTACCACTAACTATACAGCACTCTGCGGTCCAGGGCCACGCTCTGAATACGGTCTATGTCTTGTTTATTTATTACCGCCCGAGCTAAAGCTATCATTCATATCCATCAGAAAAGGTATAACAACCAGCAGTAACGACCAGGTTCTCTAACTGAACCTCAAAGGGATCCCAGCAACTCACTGAAAGCATACACTGTAAACAGGAAGGGTTCTTTAACTCAGTACAGCAGCAGCAGCGGAACCAAGCAGCTGGTGTGATGTAGAGGGTAATAACACCGTTCCTTCCTGTGGCAGAGTAGGGTTCGATATCCCAGCTCCTAACGCTGTGTCCACCTGCCTCTGTAACATGAGCATGAACCAAATGCAGTAAATGTAGAACCATTTTTGGCACTATCTAGAACCACGTCTGCCTTTAAAGGGTCTACATCAAACTCTCTGCAAAAGGTTGACCACCATTGCAAGGAACTCTTTAATCGGGCAAAAATAAATACATAAAGAAATACAGCAAATGGTTGCTATAGTGTTTAACATATAGGATGTGAAAGCTATAGTGTTACTCAGTGGTTGCTATGGGGTAGCTAGGTGGTTACAATGGTTTTTTCCATGTGTTACTAGGTAGTTGTCATGGGGTAGCTAGGTGGTTACAGTGTTTTTTTTTCATGTGTTACTAGGTGGTTGCTATGGGGTAGCTAGGTGGTTGCTATGTTCTTTCCATGTGGTTGCTAAAGATTTGCTTTGGTGCTGCTAGACGGATGCTATGCTGCTGCAAAGTGGTTGCTGTAGTATTCCAGGTGATTGCTATGCTGTTGATAAGTGATGACTAAATTGTTGGTAAAGAGTTGCTAGGCAGTTGCTATGGTGTTTCCATCTGGTTGCTACAGGTTTGCTTTGGTGTTGCTACATGGTCGCTGTGATATTCCAGGTGGTTGCTATGGTATTGCTAAGTGATTGATAGATAGGTGCTAAAGAGTTCCTATGTGGTTGCTATGGTGTTTCCATGTGGTTGCTACAGGTTTGTTTTGGTGCTGCTAGATGGATGCTATGCTGCTGCTAAGTGGTTGCTGTGGTGTTTCTAAGTGATTGCTAGATTGTTGGTAAAGAGTTGCTAGGCAGTTGGTATGGTGTGGTTTCCATGTGGTTGCTACAGGTTTGCTTTGGTGTTGCTACGTGGTCGCTGTGATACTCCAGGTGGTTGCTAGGTAGGTGCTAAAGGTAAGAGTTCCTATGTGGTTGCTTGGGGTTTGCTATGGTGTTTCTAAGTGATTACTGTGGTATTCCAGGTGATTGCTATAGTGTTGCTAAGTGATTGCTAGATAGGTGCTAAAGTGTTGCCACATGGTTGCTATGGTATATTCAGGTGATTGCTATGGTGTTGTGGAGTTCAAGATGAGATCTGGAAGACCAAGCAAGCCTTCAGGGTGGTGCACGGTTCCAGTGAGCAGCACTGCTTGCCCAAACTTCTGCTGAGAGCTGATGTTCAGCGGTTCTGCAGATTAGGAGTAAACACTAAGTTCCTGTGGCAGAACCAATCAGAATTCAGCCAGTGTTTTCTGTGGGCAGTGTTGGGGTTACGCTATCGGTAGAGTTTAGCCCCCACATTGCATTCTGTAGCCAGCATAAGTGCAGGCCAGTGAGTAAATCACCCGTGGCTGTGTACTGTAAAGAACTGGCGACGTGACTGACCTACACAGTAATTAATATAATTGGTTGTAATTATGATGATATGCAGGGCAGGCGCCAGCTATAGGCAGAGCAGCCGACTGGCTTAGTCCTCCACATTGCCAAGGGGGCTTCCACATCACTGCTCTGCATCAGTGCATAGAGTAAACGAGTGCAGATAGTCTTAGGAAATATATTCGTTGGATATCATTGGTTAGGTACCCACTGTCTTAATGGGCCTGTCTTCTGGGCCTAGTAAGGCTTTGTCCACCGTCTCGGCACACCAGAATCCAAACAATTGTTTGTGCTCCCAGTAACTTTCAGTTTGTTTCACAATCCATTCATCATTGGTCAATTTCTGATCACGAGGTCACTGTTATCCAGACACTATTTGGATGGTGAACCATTCTCAGAACAGCAGTGGTACTGATACAGCAGTAGCAGGTGTCGCTGCACAGTAGAACAGTGCACCACTGCTCCAGAGTAGGGACGTCATAAGAACCGACACTTCTGTGCCAATTATGTATTGAGAAAAGTGTGTGTCTGTGTGTGTGTGTGTGTGTGTGTGTGTTTGGGGTGGTTGTCAGTTGTCAGTCAGCAGCTGGTTTGCCATATAAGGAAAAACGAGAAGGGAGGGGCTGCTCTGCCTCTTTGCTCATAAAGAGCTCACATTTCAGAATAAAATTCATGTGCACAGATAACGCTAATATACACAAATAAATAAGGATATTCAGGTTTTCATTTTCTTTGGAATACTGCCAAGTATCATAAAGAACCTAATATAGATATCATTTTTAATCTAATCACTGCAAAAAAAAAAAAATTATAGCTTTAATTATAGCTCAAAAGATCTATGAGATGTTTTTTTTTATAATATTTACAAGACAATGAAACCAAAACAATGCCATAATAAATACAAACATGGTCAATTAATGCAAAAAAAGCTTGTGTGACTGTCTCCTATAAATACTTTTTTTAGATAAATAAAGGTGTTTCCAACCATCAAAACATCCCGTAGAATTGTTTAAGGGTTTGTTAATTAAATAACGTACAACTATATTAACATATAACATAAAATATAATTGATTAATAACACTTAATTTTTAATGAAAGATTTCATCCCACTTTTGTTGCTGAAAAAAATCCCCAATTGTTTCAAATAAAAGAGTTAATCGCAAGTTCGATTCCCAAGCCATCTGTGGCCGGAGTCAGAGAGAGAACAATTGCCCGTGCTCTCTCCAGGTGGGCAGATGGCGCTCTCCTCCCTCATTACTCTGTGATGGTCGTTGCTCTGTTGGTCGGGACAGGCGTCTGTTAGCTGGTGTGGTGGAGCTCGGGATCCGGAGCCCAGAGCGCATTGGCTGCCCTGCGGTGCCACATTAGTATCGGAGGAGATACATGTTTACATGTATCGGAGGAGACATCCTAGTGTCGAGGGGTTAATTGGCTGTACCAAATAAAATAAAAAAATCAACCAACAAAATAAAAAAAAACTAATTTCAAAATAATTAAATTTCCTTGTTTTTTGCTTGTGGTAATACAATTGTCCAAACTCTGCTCTTCCTGAAGGTCTTCTGCAGTCAGACAGGGGTAAGCAATCCTACAAGCCCTGACCGTTGTCTTGGACGTTGTTTTCTAGACCTCAACACACTGTTCTTCCATGGGTTGAGTAGAGTCTCTGACCATACACCAGCATAGCGGAGCTACAAGGTATGGGTTTCTAATAAAGTGGCCAGTGCTTGCTCATCCAGAGCCTCTCTAGGGGTGTTTTTAAATGTATTCCAGGATTTAAAAATTAGAAACAAGAATTTGGCAAGTGCAAAAACATTGTTTAATTATGTTGGAAAGCGAAAATCGCACATGGTGGCTCAGCAGAGTCCGTCAGAGTTCTCCATCTGCTCGGAGTGAGACCGGACAGTCTGCTGTAGCTGAAGTTTTGAGAGGTCATCGGTTATCCACCTGAACAGTGCGACAATTGTCACATTCTGCAGCTGAGCCCATGGCCAATAGCACTTTTCTACATTGAGTGTGTATGTGTGTATGTTTGTGTGTGTGTGTGTGTGTGTGAGAGAGAGAGAGAGAGTGAGTGTGTGTGTGTGTGTCCTTTTCATATTGTGTGATCTTTATTTGGCTGCAGGAGAGAGCACTTAATTAGAAACCATCACCTTGTATCTTGCTGGTGTGCTGTTAGAGACAGTTGTCCATCTGCTAAAGCTGTTAATTTGAGAATTCATCCTCTAGCCTTTTATCAGTGGTCAGTATCTGACCACAGAGCCAACACATTTTTGGGAACGCACACTCCCATTCCAGATAGATAGATAGACAGACAGACAAACAGACAGATATATAGATAGATAGATAGACAGACAGACAAACAGACAGATATATAGATAGATAGATAGACAGACAGACAGAGAGAGAGAGAAATAGACAGACAGACAGACAGTCATACATACATACATATAGACAGGCAGACAGACAGACAGACAGATAGACAGATACACAGGCAGACAGACACACAGATAGACAGACGGATAGATAGATAGATAGACATACAGACATACAGACAGACAGGCAGACAGACAGATTGACAGATAGACAGACAAACAGACAGATAGACAGATACACAGGCAGACAGACACATAGATAGATAGACATACAGACATACATACATACAGACAGACAGGCAGACAGACATATAGATAGATTGACAGACAGAGAGATATAGACAGACAGACAGATAAATAGACAGACAGACAGACAGATATTATAGACTGACAGTATAGGCTGATCCTTTGACCTTGGTATACTAAGCTAGAGACCACTGACCATTGGATGGGTTGTCACTGTGACCCACACACTAACCCAGTGGCTAAACCACCCAAACATTGAGTTCCCAGTCCTGAGAAAACAGCCTACAAATGATCCAACACGCAGCATTTAGCCAGAATTAGCCATCAGTTTTTAAAATGTGGTGCAATAAAAACGTAGCCAGATTACAGTTCCAGCCCATGAAGTGACCAGAGTGTGAAAACAGAAGATCAGTTCAGATCAGATCAGTTCTAATTCAGTGGATCTTTAGTGGACAGAGAATTAGGCCTTTAAAAGGTCACGCATAATTATCTCCAGAGCATGGCCCCAACTTCAGCTCCAGCTCCTGCTCCAGCTCCTGCTCCTGCTCCTGCTCCTGCTCCAGCTCCAGCTCCATGCTAAGCTGTCCGATAAGCCGCTCTGTCTCCCTTATCCCTTCATCGCCTACACACACACTGCCAGATCCCGCAACTCCACTGATCTTCCTATGCGTAACTTCTCCTCTCCACATAGATTAACTTAAACATCCTGCCGCATATCGATTGCCTGGCACTTTGTGAATAAGCAGGACCTTTAGCCCGGCGAGGGAACACTGCGGAGAGAGTGGAGCAGCTGTGTGTGAGGGGTGAGAGCGAGAGAGAGAGTGAGAGAGGAGAGGCTGGCCCGTCAGTCAGGTCTACAGGGGAGCGCAGAGTGACAGGGCTAACTAGAGCTGGGACTAGGCGCTCCAAGCAGGACTGTGGCTGCTTCGTTATAGCGGGGAGAGAGAGAGAGAGAGAGACAGAGAGAGCTTCCTTCACTGCCTACCACCCTGCCAAAAATAACAAGAGGACTCAACTGCTGGAGCACATGACGAGGTCAGAGTAGCACTGTGATAATGTTTCAGTGTTAGAGGACAGAAGCATCACTGTAGCATGGTAAAGATTTGACTGGAACCAAAAGACACTGGACGCAGCATTGATGGTGGGTGCTTTTTTTGTTTTTTTTTGAGCAATCTGGTCAATCTGTAATGACCTCACAATGCTCTTCTTTTTTTTGGTGAAATGCTTGGCACTGCTAATTAACTCATTCGTAGCTCCCAGTAGCACAAGCACGCATGCTCGCAGACTTTACACACATGCCTCCTCTGATACACGCAAAGCCAGCCATGACTTTTTCCCAGAACTGTCGTGGATGGTGCAAATGCGCCATCGCCGGGCAGCCGGGTCTCCCGCTAACCAGCTGCCAGACACCTGTGGTAGCCACCATCGCTTTAAGAATGATAAGCTCTATGTGCTGGGTCACTATGGGGTGCTATGGAGCGGCATCTAGCCATCCGGAGGGAGCGCGGTCAGTTGTGCACTCTCAGACTCTGGCCACTGATGGCAAATCAGCATGGCTTGGGATTCGAACCCATGACCCCTTGGGCCATAGTGCTGAGCCACTCTGGGTCCTCTCACAATGCTCCTCTTAATCATTTTTGGTTAAAATTATGCACTCATTCAAACTACTGTTGTTTGAGGTTAATAATAACTTAAATGTGGTTGCTTTGGCAACCCAGCTCTAGGTTTCTGGTTAACTCAGGTTATAGTTAAGTATAAAACCTCAGTCCATTTATCCTCACTTATGAACAAAAAGTGCTAACCTGTTTGTCCTTTGCTGGAAAGACCAGCAACAACATTGGAGCAGCAAGCAGTGAGGTTCAAGCACGATTCAGATATTGAAGCCTAGTGCGTCAGTGTGTTGATTTAAAAGGCCTCCATATGATGTTGTTGGTCTCCATAATGAAAATGTTTGACTTTTGAAAAAGCCTGACCTTTTAACCTTGAAATACTAAGCTGGAGACAATTAGTCCACTGGTTAACTTGTGGCTAAACCACCCAACAATCACCTAGGACTTGGTAATAACCCAACAACAGACAAACCCAGAGGCTAAACTACCCAAGAAAATACCCAGTCCTGAGGAAATATGCCCAACTGGCTCATTATGGTCATGCTGGTTGATCAGCATGGACATGATGCCAGCCCAATGACCCAATGACCCATAAGGCAGCTTTTGGACATTTGGAAATTCAGCAGGTTTAAAAGGAATTTTGAGAGATAGTCCAACACTGACCTAGAAGCCACTCTGAACTCCAGCCTGAAAAGTCCTCTGAGTTCGCCCCATTCCGGTCTTTAAGGGCGTGGGACATACTAGCAAAAGTGTAACTGTCCAATGTATTAGACATGTTTAACTTCCACTCACTGCCTACTTTATATCCTGCTTCAACCTCATAGGTCAGCCTACCAATAAAGGTCCACTATAAAGGTTTAGGCCCTACAGGAGACACTGAAGCTTCTACTCTATTCTAGCACGGCTAGGTCTTGGATGCAGGACAGGTCAATTAGCAGGTTCATAGAGCTCATGCTGGTCAACAGGCTTGATTACACTGCTTGCTCAGGTTGGTGATGCGGACAGATCAGCTAAACCATCAAACAGACTCCAACAACCAAAACATTCGCTATGCTGGAGCCATGAGAGCTGAAGTGGTCAACTGGTCAACTGTTGGAAGTTGATGGAGATCATTCAGATCAGTCTTATCTGTTGCTATTTTGTACTGATGGAAGCCTGCCTAGACCCCCCCACACACACATGTGCACACCCTCCAGGTAAAGGTTTAAGCGCTTTTATCCATGAATCTGTAGTGCCGCCCTGGTTTCTAATAAAGTGGCCAGACAGTGTAATTCCGTTCACTTTCGGAGAAGACCTTCTTGTTCCTGGGGAAGAAGGGTCTACAATAGCAACGATGGCCAGGCAGTAACCCGCAACCAGCAGCCTGCGATATAATCAGTCTGGTGAAGCGATCTGAACAGGATCCATTATGCTGTCATGATGTTTTCTGTAAGCGCTTTGTTGAGCTGCTCGGTGTATTGTTCTAGCAGGCCGGGCGTATCACAGGATTAGATTACTGTTATTTTCTCACCCTTTTTTACGCATCTACCGAGAAACAGACCGTTCCCGGCCCCTATATCCTCCAGCAGCCCACACACACACACACATAGCCAGACGGAGACAATGCAGCAGCCTGTGTAGGCCTCAGTGAGGCCTTTGTGAAATTCCTATCGTGTCACTTTAGCTCCCATTTCTGTCATCATGCTGGGCATACCTGCCGATTTTACTGCATACCTGACTTGGACTGTGGAAGTCCAGATCTCATGAATATTCATCTGTGCAGATTTGCAGTGAAAAGAGTCGGATACCATCTCTCGATTGCATATCAAGTGGATGAGAACAAAGCTGGCGACTTAGCAGTTTTGTTTTATTCATAAGGAGGCCGGTATCGTTTTTGTTGTGCTTTTTTTTTTTTTTTTTTTTTTTTTTTTTGTATTTACTGTTGTTCCTGTAAATTGGTGGTTTTGCACGCATTTACCGAATCATCAATCTCACAGCTCGGTGCACTGAGCCAGAGCGCTCAGGCATAATTAACTCCAGCCAGAACGCTCTCCATTATTCGCCTCTCTTGATAGTATCTGCAGGCCCCTCTGCAAACCAGTGGCACACAACAAATGGCAAAACTCTTGGGAATGTGCTCCGTTCGGGCCCCGAGTTTGAAAGCAAGTGTGTGTGTGGGTGATAAAAAAAACAATGGTGTGTTCAGCCCCCACCACCCCCCCACCACCACCGTCGTTTGCTTTTTTAAACCATTCTGGGGCTGTAATGAGCTCCACAGATACACACACATACTGTCTACCCTCACTATTTGGAAGACCTGTACAGACAATCATGTGGTAGCAATTAATAGGCGGGCACACCGGTCAGTTGCAAGAGTAGTAGCAGAGTGCAAAACCATCGTCATGGGCAAAGGACAGGACGTGATTAACCTGATGTCCATAAGATAACAGGGTATAGGGTACCGGGCGAAGGGAGGTTTTTGGATCTCGGTAGCCGCTAACTTTGGGGACTTCTCACACATTGAGTGCCTCCCAATGACATAACAGTGGTGCCCAATGTTGCCCACTGATGCCAGAGGGGGTCGACGACTCCACGGCGAGTGGTAGAGAGCAATCAACGCACCACTGTGGAGCATCTGAGGCTGTTTTGAGATGTTTACCCAGTATTAGTGCAGTTCTCCTAATAGATTGCTTACTGAGTGTATATATATATATATATATATATATATATATATATATATATATGAGATGCATAGATCTGATATCTGATATTAGGATTGGATATCGGTCCCAATAAAATAAGCTGGATTGGGTATCGGAAAATTAGGCCAATCCAGCTAATTTTATTGGGACCGATATCCGATCCTTTCACTTTAATTTGTTGGTGTAATATGTATTTTAATGGGGAATTATGTATTTTAATATATTTTAATACTTTTTTTATTTTGAATTTGAATGTCGTGTCAAGGTCCTGCACAATTGTTTATTTTAGTGACAAACACATAGCAATTTAGTACATGTTAATATTAAAGTTATATTAAAATACATCTTTTGAATGTGTTAATTTGTTATATTTTGTGAGGTATATGGTTTATTAATTCAACAATGGTATTAGATCGGTATCGGGACTGAAAAAGCCGGATCTGTGCATATACATAAATATATATATATATACTTGTGTGTGCATATATATATATATATATATATATATATATATATATATATATAATATATATATATAATAATATAACCATGCACACACAAGTTTTCAGTTGGCGGTCGTAGGAGGGCTGAGTCAACACGTAGAGGTGGAACTTCTCCAACGTATTCGTGTGTGTGTGACTCAGTATGCCGCTCTCCTTCTGCTAAAACTCCACAGTCACCATCTGCCAGCCATGAAAGATCAGTCCCTCGGAACTCGCAGTGCGGTATAATAGCGCAACAGTGGAAAAACAAGCTTCTGGGTTGCAGACACTTTCACTACTGTTTAACTCCAGTTTGTAAACCTGTGTCCAAATCTGTGCTAAACATTACATCCATACTAAACATTACATCACTGGCTAGAAGCACATTCATTAATAAAGTGTGCATCATAGATTTGGCCTAGATTACTAGAGAACTTATAGTGTGGTAGACCACAAGTTCCTCACATATTCTCACTTGTCCACACATTTCAGTGGTCAACCCAGGTCCTGGAGGACCCCCCTGTCCTGCACATTTTATTGCTTATCTTTCTCCAAACAGCTAATCAGCTGATCATTACAGATGTGGTGTGTTAGATAAGAAAAACACTATAATATGCTGGGCAGGGGGTCCTCCGGGAACAGGGTTGGGAACTACTGGTCTAACACACCACTTTAAACTAGGGATGCCCGGATCCATGTTTTCCTGTTCCAATACAGATACTGATACCGTTACATGAACTTTGTGTATCGGATGACACTCGATACCAATCTGATACCATGGTTGAATTAATAAACCATACATCTCACCATATGGTAGAGACTTAAGGCATCATGATTGATTTAAACATTACTTTACTAGCTTTGTAAAACAAACTATAACAAATAAACGCAGCTATAAATGATTGGTCACTGAAATATAAATATAATAATTGTGCTGGACCTCAGCACAGTGTTGTCTGGGCTCAGGACTTTTATTCTGTTTGCTATCTGTGAATCACATCTGTAGGCTACTCTGATCCTGAGTTGTGACGCCTAGAATACCGGCGGTGCGAGAATCGGGTTTCGTAAAATGGATCGGTTCCTTGGATCAGACTAATTATGCGATACCCAAGCCAGCTAATTTTGTATCGGGTATCGGGTATCGGGTATCGACCAATATGCAAGGTTTATGTATCGGTACCAGTATCGGAACTGAAAAAGCCGGGATCGGCTTTATATATATATATGTATATATATATATGAGATGCACCGATCTGATATCTGATATTAGGATCGGATATCGGTCCCAATATTAACAAAATTAGGTGGATCAGGTATTGGATAATTAGGCCGATCCATGGAACCGATCCTTTCACTTTAATTTGTTGGTGTAATATGTATTTTAATGGTGTATCATGTATTTTAATATATTTTAATACTTTTTTATTTGAATTTAAATGTTGTGTCAAGGTCCTGCACAATTGTTTATTTTAGTAACAAAGATATAGCAATTTAGTACATGTTAATATTAATATCGACCAATGTGTAAAGTTTATGAATTTATGAACCCACAACCCAGTCATCAATAGCCTGGAGCTCTAACCGCTGAGCCACCTTGCCCCCAAGTCAGTCAAACACAATATACAATATTACATTTTTATTTATTTATTTTTTTGTAAGATTTACTTCTAGAAAATGTGTGATTTATGTCTGATCTAAACTTTGTTCATTTAAAGTTAATTAACATCAAAAGTTTACATTCTGTAAAAAGAAAAGCACTTCCTGTTGTTCAATGAATCACATCTGTAGTTTACTCTGATCCTGAGTTGTGAGTACCGGTGGTGCGAGAATCGAGTTTCGTAAAAATGGATTGGCCCCTTGGATCAGACTAATTATCCGATACCTGAGCCAGCTAATGTTGTTAGTATCGGGGCCGATAGATATCCGATCCTAGTATCGGATCAGTGCGTCCCTACTTTCAACTCTGGATCAGGTGGGAGTTGGGAACAGGGTGAACACTAACATGTGAAAGGCAGAAGGTGTTCCAAGACCATGGACGGGAACCACTGTGGTGGATCATAGGCCGAGGGCATGATGAATTTGAGCTGTTCTAATGAAAACTTGCCAAGTCTGCTTTGTCTTGAAGGTGTCTGCTAATGTGGAGTCGCTCTGGACTGCTTGAGGTTTTGTGGGTGGTTCAATAACATCCACCCAAACGGCTCCCGTGAAAGTCCAACCAATCAATAGTGAGTCCACATTAGCAGACAAGTTCAAGTGACAGTGTTTATTTCTGGTCATGTCTCAATTCACATTCCTCCCTGCTGAATATTAATGCTTGTTCTTCTAAGAGCACAGGTTAACGTCTGGCCTTGTCCAATGAATAAGTCAGAACTCATGAATAATGCACAGCGGCGAGCGCTTTTCCGACTGCGTGGTCTCGGCCGGGCTGGTTCTCGGGTGCTGCAAGAGCTGTCTCTGTGAATTTGGGGCTGATGTCATCCTGGCACAGTTCACCCGAGGACTAAGTGTATGCGTAGAACAAATCCGGAAAAAAGGTGATGGTTCCATAGAGAACCATGAGACTTTATAGGTGCCAAAAATGCATTTTTCTTATGAATATTCAGATACGTTTAAATTCCCTGATGCTTAAATAGTAAGGCTTAGATATTGTTCAACAAGTGTATTTACCACCCTATTATTTTACCCTATCAAGAATTTTGGGGTCCAGCGGACTACGACGCTGCTACTATGACCTGAGGATCTCTAGTTCGTGCTGCCTGCCAGGTCATGCTGCCTGCCATCAGCAGCCGGAGCCTGAGAAAGCAAAAATTGGGTAGCTGGCTCTCCCTCTCTCTCTCTTCCAACATCACTTCCAACCCTGTCATCAATAGCCTGGAGCTCTAACCGCTGACCACCACTGCCCCCAAGTCAGTCCAACACAACATACAATATTACATTTTTATTTATTTATTTATTTATTCATTTTATTTGTAAGATTTACTTCTAGAAGATGTGTGATTTATGTCTGATCTAAACTTTCTTCGTTTAGAGTTAATTAACATCAAAGCTTTACATTTTGTTAAAAGAAAAGCACTTCCTGTTGTTCAATTAACTTAAAAAGCCAAACCAGCTTCCTGCTAAGTCATCTGCTGTCTAATTGTCCACAATAACATCAGGAGGTCATGAGTTCCAACCTCGGCAATGCCCCGACCACCCATAACTGGGGGTGCATGGGGAGGAAATGGCTGGTGGGCACTGTGTGACTGGGACAGACCCAGCTAGTGAAGGAATGATGTAAAATCTCTCAGTATTTTACTTTATTATTTACCAAACTGAGACGCAGCACTAACACACAGCTATGAACTGCTAACCAGCTCTGAACAAGACTGTTCTCTCCTATCTGAGGTTTTTGCATTATTGCATTTATTTATGTATTTGTGTTTTAAACATGACTATTTCCCTTTCCCAGCTGTTCCCCGTTTATATAAGCAGCAAATTCACCAAGCCAAATTCCCTGCGCATGCCTGAACCTAAAGTGATTCCGATCGCTCTTACCCCAACACTTCTATTTCTGTGGCTTTTCGGCACGCCTGCTCACTGTAATAAAAGAAACGAGTGAAAGCAAAACGATGCATTTCGCATATTATATTAGAGAAACAGCATGAGGGCAAGGCGGGAGGTTTGTGTGTGTGTATAAGTTTGTGTGTGTGTGTGTGTGTGTGTGTGTGTATAAGTGTGTGCTCTCTCTGATAGTTGAGGTGATAAGAGAGATGCTGAATCGTGCTCTACATGCCGGATTGCCCTGAGCGCCGAGAAGTGCACATATAATTGGGCTGAGGAAAGCAGGCGCATGAATAGCTTCCATAAATCTAAATTTACACTTACAGCTTCATGGTGGACCTAAATGGACTTCACCGGCCTTCACTGGAGTTTAACCCCTTAACGCAGTAAGGCTTATTACACACTCAGGTGTATTGCTCAGTATCTACACATACTTCTGTGCAAACTGCTAGGGCTATCAGGCTATAGGCTTTTTAAGGGGTTAAGTCAAACATCAGCAAGTTAGACGCAGCTTTACAAGCCCAGGTATCAGACCCACAACCCTGTCATCAATAGCCCGGAGCTCTAACCGCTGACCACCACTGCTCCCAAGTCAGTCCAACACAACATAAAATATATATTTTTTATTTATTTTATTTGTAAGACATAGTTCTAGAAAATTCGTGATTTATGTCTGATCTAAACTTTCACAGAAAGTTGATTTTTCAGGTAAATGAAACATACCCGGTAGTAATCAAGGCCGAAATGGCTGCGTTTGCCAGCTAAACAAGGCAAGTTCAGGACCGACCCGGAAATCCACTGCGTTTGGCGGCCTGGAAGGCAGGAGAGCAGGGGAAGGACAGGGAACAATAAGGAGAAAAAAGTTCAGAGCAGTTCCTAAATGAAAATATGCTGGATTTCATGTTGAGCACGTCTGCAAATCAGAACACAGATCATTTACATATACTGAATAAAAAAAAAAGCTTTATTCTGGGCCTTTATGGAAGCTCTAGGTACAGCAACACTAGCCTAACCAGGTTTCGGTCAGTTGGTGGAAGTGGCAATCAGCCAGCGGCAGCAACCGACTGCAGGAGATACTGTTAAACTGCCATAACCTTGGTACCACAGACTGGTGAAGCAAAAAATCTACATATTAGGAAGCAAGGGATGACTAGACGTCTGGGTCAGAATATGTCCAAAACATCAGGGGTGTATCTGGTATGCAGTGGTCAGTATCTACCAAAAGTGTTTGAAAAAAAAGGACAACCGGTGAACCGGTGGCAGGGTCATGGGCACCTAGGGCTCATTGATGCTCGTGAAGGTTCAACCTCACAACTTACAGGACTTAAAGTCAGCAGATCTGCTGCTGACGTTAGTCTTGGTTCCAGAGACCACAGGATGCCTGCAGTATTAGGCAGATGGTACTAATGTTATGGCTGATGGGTGTATATGCTTATGTCTTATAGAAAATTCAACAGGGTTAGCCTAGGCCTGGAATACTGCTGGAATCCCATCAGGGCGCTAGCAGATGTAGCTGTATCGTGGAGGAACGCACTGAAAACCTAGCTCTAATAGCCACAGTTGACCGCTGGTTAAAGCCTCCAGTTCTATTAAAGGGACAGTACCTAATCGTTATTAATGTCATACATGATGAACCATATTATTAAAGCCAGTGAAGTCATATTGTTCATATTCAGTTTTAGTCTGTGCTTGAACCATGGAGCAGGCCTGTGGTCAAATAGAGCGAAGAAGGCCCAACCATGAATGAGGGATTAGCTGTGTGACACAGATACCCGCAGGCTGCATTTGGGTGCGTGACTCATGTCCGGCATTGGTCACAACGCACGCCAGCATGCATGTCGAACTGCCCTTAAATACTTCCACTCCAGTTGCTGTGCGTTAGGCCCAAGGCTGCTTCGCTTCAACAGTTAGGCTGCTTTGCTAAGAGCATCTGGACAAAGTCCTCCTCCAAGCCGTGATCACGGAGACATATAGACACACAAATGCTGCTTTCATGCTTTTTACACCAACTGCATGCATATTTACATCATATGGATGTATTCTGTTACCCATTTCCAGTAGAAAAACCCACAAAACAGACATTCAGACCTGAAAGTTGTTGATATTTGTCCCTCGGACAAATTGACTCTTTAATTGACCCTTAATTTGCTCTCATTTAACCCCTCATACCCGATATTTAAGCTCACAATTCATCACTCTTATAACTGTACAGTACTGTCCCAATCAATGTCAAGTTTCATAGGCCCCAAAATAGAACCCTGTGGGACTCCAAAAGAAATGTTAAACCAACCTGTTACTGTCTAATTGCCAATGGTTTCTGCGATTGGATCAATAGCTGAATAATAAACCTAGGGTTCAAGGCGTTCAGGTTTAAAGGGCCACACCTAAGGGTCTCTGTGAATTTGGGTATAGTGAGTAAATTGTACTGTAAATCTGTGTAGGACAAATCCATGATACTTTATAGGTGCCTAAGAATGCATTAATTATACATTTTGATATCTGCCTGTATATAAGACCACAATACACCACTCTCATAGCTGTACACCACTGTCATATTAGTCAATGTCAGTGTTATAGGCCCCAAAATAGAACCCTGTGGGACTCCACACAAACAGTTACCAAATAATTCCCAATGGAATTCCTGCATTAGGATTAATATCTGAATAATAAACCTAGGGTTCAAGGGGTTGAGGTTTTAAGGACCACACTTATTAATTCTGCAAAAAAATATATACTTTTATTGCACAACAGAAATGATCTTTTCACATATCCCAGCTTGGGTTGGAGCACAGGGTCAGTAGTCATGCTATGGTGCCATATTAGCTGAATAAAGGCAATAACTGCTAACATACTGGGGGCCCATAACTGCATTATTAAGCAGTGCCTGAGATACCTTGCTTCATCATTTACATCATCATTTTTTATGATATCAGAAGTCATACGGAAGGGCATTATAATGGCCCTGTTGTGCCTTTATTAAGCCGTGTTATTAAACTGTAATTGCCAATTAACTGGCTACTACTTACTAGATTAGGGGCTCTGGCTGCTCAGTGCTTAGAATGCTGGGTCATTAATCACACGGTTGTGGGTTCAATACCCACATCCACTAAGCTGCCACTGTTGAGCCCTTGAGCAAGACACCATAATAATGGGTACCTAAAATGGCAGTGTATAAAACACAGATACAAGTGCTCTGGAAAATGCTTGATTGACTCATTCGCCGTAGTTACTGCTTAACTGTGTAGTAATAAGCAGCCAGTTTTTAACTACTGGCTTAATAAGACGTAATAAAGGCTTTAGAAAGGCATTATAATATCCCCTTCATGTGGACTGTTACATGGAAGTCTTATGTAAGTGTAAAAGTGAGGCTAGGTACGGCCTTAGTCACCAGGGAGGCCAGTGTGGAGGTCCTTTGATGTGTTGTAGGTGTGTATGGTGTATGGTTCTTGTTTTTGTAGCATGTAGAGTCCACATGTACCTGGTGGCTCTTGGCATGCATTAGAGATGCCAGTGAGGCTGGGTACGGCCTTAGTTACCAGGTAGGCCGGTGTGATGCTTATTTCAGCGGCACACTGACTGACGATGGGAGGTGCCTACCTGATGACCCCTGTGAATAGCTTGCTACGTGGTGGGTGATTAGAATATGATTGAAGGGAATAGGCTGGGCTCGATCTACAAAACCAGGTATTAGGTGCAGGGCTTTTAGTCACTCTGTAAGACACTTAACTCCTCCTAGCATCATAACATAATAATTAGCAGTCAGTTTGATGACTAATATGAGAAGCCTAGAATTTAAAGGATTAAAAAAAAAGCAGAGCCCAAACCAGACAGAGTGGTACTTAAAGTTAGACGTTCAGAGCTATCATTTAGAAGACACTTACACATGCTTAATTGTGTACATCAACGGCCCATCAAACCTCCTTTCTGCACTGCTAACTTCCATCATAATTAGCTGCTATCCGTCAGCGCTATACGCGCGCTTCCACCCGAAAGAAAGACTCATGCCAGAGAACATGCCAGTATCTCCTCGGGCAGGGCGGGCTGGCAGGCGCTGGTGTGGATGAGGGACTGTTGACAGCTGTCAGGGTCGGGGGGCTGCTGTCTCGGACTCGGTCCTGAGTGTTGAGATAAAGACTGCAGCACACAGCCAGGCTGATCCGGCCCACAGCTATGGGACGAGTCGACAGCAGAGGACAGCCTGACAGCCGTGGGCGGCCAAGGTCAGCGGGACTGTGGGATGCCTCTGTCTGGACGAGGGGAAGGACAGATGGAGGGGAACGAGGAGAGGGGAAGTCGAGGCCTAACTCAGAAACATCTGAAGGAGGTTCCAAGGACTCTTTTCTGGGTAAATTCTGATGGTGTTAAGTTGAACAGTTTGGCCTAATTATGCTGCTGCATTTGTGTACAGTATTATGAGCCTGATATAGCGTAATGCATCGTATCGTGGCGTGAGTGTATCGTCCAACCCCTAGTGAGCCCCCTGCCTGTCACAGTGCACTCAAATAATAAGTGCATGGCGCCAATCCGAGAGACGGCTGCCAGCTATCCTCTGCTAATGCTCATCTATCAAACATGAGCATCGTGAGCGTGTCCTCGTCAACACACTCCTAGGGCTCCACCTCCCCCCGAATGCTGACACCTGTCCACACACCTGTTCGTTTTTTCCTCACTGGTGGGCTGATGCATATAAATGTGCTAGTTTCAGCGTCACTTTGCACTTTTCATGACTTTGCGAGCCCTGTCGGTCTGTCATTCTTCGACGGAGTCCCTCAATATTTAATATTCACTGTAAAATGAAGAAGTCAGAGAAGAAGTTCTTCCACAAAACCATAGAGGACTCCTTTTTGGTTCCGCAAAACCCTCCCAATGAGGGTTCTTTAGAGAACCGTTTTTGAAAATTGAGGTGTTTGAAGAGTTGAAGTGTTGAAGAAGCTTCATACAATGAAAAGGTTCTAGGAAAGGGCTGTCAGATGTTAGAGCACCTTTATATTATGAAAAGTCTTTTTTAATTTTAGATAACTTAACTATGTTTACTCAAAAGTTCTCCTAACTCATCAGATCTGGTGAGATGATTGGAGCTAAAAGTGGTTCTTCTATGGCGACACTCAAAGAACCCCTTGTAGGACCTTTTATTTTTGAGAGTGTAAGGTTCAGGTAAACAGTAAGGCCTGATTTGTACACAGTGAGGTCAATGGCAAATATACATGCTTTAAAATTCAGCTCTGTCTCTGTAAAGGCTGACCGACAACTACCACACAGCCGGGTCTGTATGAAAGCATATGGGAAAGTGCACACAGGCCGGGATTCACACATATGGTTAATCATGATTGAAATCTGTTTCATCAGGAATAGAACTGGGTTTGGCATCTTTCCTATCCTTTGGAGATTTACTGATAGTTTAAATTTAGAGACACGCACCTACAGTGGGCTGGTCAGGTGGGGAGCAGGTGTTTGGCAGTATATGAAGGTCATTCTTGTAGTGAACCCAATACGAGTGGAATTCTCCAGTGAATGCGCCGAGACTGTATCTACTCATCTGTGTCTTCTGCCGAGGGAGAGCCATGCTGGAATGAATTCTCTCCGTTTCCAATAACGGACAGAGCATCGTTTATTGGTTCGAAAGAAACTCATCTTCATCGCTTGCAAATCTGCAGAGCTCCTTGTGAATGGACTCGAGTGCATTCTTCGGTGACAACTGTTGGCAAATCTAGAATAAACCTATAGAATATTTTTTTCAATTCTGTGGAGCTCCTTCAGCCTAAGGAACCCTGCGGAGCATTTCTAGAACTGCGTGAAAGAATCATAAGCGTCTCTTCATGACGACAGTTTACCTGGTTTATGTTCTAAAGGCTGCTTCCAGCATGATAAAGCAGCATGTCATAAAGCAAAACCAGTCTCAAACTGGTTTCAGGAACATGGAATCGGGTTCACAGTCGCTAGATCTAAATCCAGTGGTGCAACTCTTTGGGATGTAGTAGAACTGGACTGAGATTCTCAGCATGAAAGCTCCTCTAAAAAAAATCTGCAGAAAATTGCATGATGGACCAGAATCGGGCCCCGAGTGTTCCAGTGGAATAAGGTGCTGTCACTATAACAAGAGGACTGTCACTGTCATGCTGTTAGCCATTGGCCCAGGGTGGGTGGATGGCACTTTCATCCTACATCAATCCAGTGCGGTGGTGGCCAGCACTCTGTCCACCGAGCATGTTGGTTGCATGGTGGCATTACATCTGCGGCAGTTTGGAGAAAGTGGTGCTGGCTGGCAGGCTGGCGGGCAGGCGACACCTTGGCTTGAAGGTGCCATTCACCCACCCTGGAGAGAGCAAGGCCAATTGTGCTCTTTTGGGTTCCGGCTGCCGATGGCTTGCAGCATGACTGGGATTCGAACTAGTGATCTTCTGGTCATAGTAGGCCTTATTCCACAGGACCATCATGGAGGAGGTGTGTGCCGGTCTTCAAAGAACATCATTCCAGAGAACACCATTCTTCCACTGCTCCACAGCTCAATGCCTGGGGGGGATTGTATACCCCTCTCTAGCCCACGCCTGGCATTAGGCAGCATGGTGCCAATAGGTTCCGAGAACCAAGCATGTTGGTTGCCTGGTGATGTTGCATCTGCGGCAGTTTGGAAAAAGTGGTGCTGGCTGGTGGGCTGGCGACTCCTTGGAGGTGCCATCCACCCACCCTGGAGAGAGCAAGGCCAATTGTGCTCTTTCAAGTTCCAGCTGCCGATGGCTTGCAGCATGACTGGGATTCGAACTACCGATCCTCTGGTCATAGTAGGCCTTATTCCACGGGACCTTCATGCAGGAGATGTGTGCCGGTCTTCACCCTCTATGTAAATCTATGCCACGAAGATTTGAGAGTTCTGAGAGTAGAAGGAGACCCCACCATTACACTGATTTGTGCGCTACATTTTTTCATTAGGCTGAAAGGGATTTCTGCCAATGCTGCTAATCAGCAGTCGCAACAAAACAATGGTGGGCCGATCCATGCTCCACCCACCAATACAGTCTTTCCATTAGGTTGAATGGGACTTTTGCCAACTGTCTGTAGAGCTTGTCCAACCTCATAACAGTGGGAGGAGCAAGGGGCAGGTCAACTGCATGTGCCTGTAAACTGCCGTGAACTGCCTTATCTCGATCTTGTCTTGTTGGCTTCGTTTTTTTGCGCCTTTGCCTGTCTATAGGCACTAGCTGTTATGAATAGCCGTGCCATTACGCCCACAGTGACGGTTCTATTAATACACCCGGCTGACGCCATGCAGAAACACCACGTAATTGAGGAGTCGATCAAAAAGCATACAGAAGTCCACAAACACAGCTAATGCGCCGCAAGTCCATCAGCGATGCCCGACGAGCTGAGGTGCAAATTGATGGTGTTTTTGGTTTGGAGTAATAGTATTCAATTCCCTTGTTCTGCCAGATGGTGTGTGCAGCCAGAATGACTTCATCAGGAAGCATCGAGCAATCCATCCAGCGTTGCGAATGGAAATGTATTGAGAGAGAGAGAGAGAGAGAGAGAGATAGGGTGATTTAATAGAGCTCGATGAGGCCATGACGCGAGCTTATTGAGACAAATAGGCTTGGCAGCTAAAGAAGGGCATGGGGGTTGGTTCACATTTCGGGTCTGGTAACAAGAAAGCACACTTAATTTTAATGCTACCTGCTCATACACGAATCTGATATAGGCTTTTATTGACAAAAGTATTGGGACACCTTATTCGTTGCTTCTTCTGAAATCAAGGGTATTAAAAAAAAGTATGTGCTGCCTTTGTTGGAGTAACTGTTTCTACTGTCCAGGGAAGAAGAATGTATACTAGATTTTGGACTGAGCATTGCTGTGAGGATTTGATTGTATTCAGCTAACAAGACTGTTTGTGAGGTCAGGATGTTGGATGTCGATCACCACCTCCCCATCATCCCCAACTCCAAGCCCAGAAGTACTGGATGCTGCACCAACCATCATTCCAGAGAACACAGTTCTTCCATTGCTCCACAGCTCAATGCTGGGGGGCTTTATACCCCTCTATAAGCCCACCCTGGCATTAGGCAGCATGGTACCAATAGGTTCATGTTAATCTGCTCCAGAGAGTCCTTCTCTTCTCTACAGGGACTAGACAAGCTGTGTGTGTGTGTGTGTGTGTGCGTGCATTTGCACATCTGTGTCTGCAGTAAAGGGCGCAACTTAAAGTAGCTGAATGCATTCATTAGAAGGAGGGGGGTCCACAAACATTTGGACATGCAATGTAGCTATATTTATTCAACACCCGTAAATGGCAATCCCAGCCAACATGCTCTTGTGGGGCACACATGGGTGGTATAGGTGGGTTTTAGGTGGGTTCCAGGTGGGCATGAGCTCTAAGTGGGCTCATACATGCGTTTTCACTGGCACCCAGTGCGCTTGCCCACCTTAATCTCACATGGGTCCCATCTAGGCCCTGTATGCAGTGTACAACCCTGATAGGGCCCATGTTTAACCCATCCTGGTCCCATCACTGACCCTGGTGGGCATCCATATGTGGGGCCAACATGGACATTTCATGTATTTGAAGTCCCTACATTGCCATCTCCATATGGGTGGCATAGGGCATTCATAACACATGCATAACACATACGCACTGAATAACAGTTGTAAGAAGCAATATGCCTGTATTTACACCATAAATGATACTGCATTGATATATCGCTCGTTAAGCTAAAAATAATTAGCATGTGCTCCAGTTATAACAGTATTATAAAGCATCATTGCCAATTAATAGAGCTTATAAGCATGATGTATAAGTTTCATAACCTGGAACTACACTGTTCAAGGCCTCTGACATCACCTTGTGTTATCTGTTCATAAACACTCATTTAGTTTTGCTGCATAAAGTGTTAATTAATGCTTATTCATGTGCTATGACATTTCTATATTGCCAAACTTCCAATAAAGTGTTTCTACATTCTTTTCTGTCTGGAAATGAGCCAATTCTCCCTTTTTTCCCAATGAACCTTGCTGAACCACACATACATAGCCCACTGACCAGTAATGGTTAGTGGGTTTTTCTGAATAGCTCATAAAGACGCTATGTCAGACTAATGTCACTTTATCAGGAAGGGCCTCTTTATGCAGTCAATAGGATCTACCGCCCCATTATACCACAAGCTTTAGCTTTCCGTTGGCCTCTTTGTGGGGAATTTAAGGACCCTAACTGTCCAACAAATGAGCTTCCAGCTGTCTTTTAAAACAATATAGCCGCCAAAATGATCTGGCAGCTCTGGAGCTGATAATAACTTCATTAGGCTGCTTTCAGACACTGGTCATTCCATTTCATGGTGGTGATTTTCATTATCGGGGCAGATTTTCCATTAACAACACTAAGAGCGAACCGGGATGATCATCGTTAACAGGTTATGTTTGGAGAGTCTAATCATGCTTAATCGTCAAAGGGAATGGGGGGTAATGGACCAAAAGGCTTATATGGCCTCATCAAGTTGCATTGTGTGTGTGTGTGTGTGTGTGTAAGAGTGTGTAAGATATATACGTATTGGTTCAGGGTTGCTGCTCCTGTGCCATTAAAGCTGTTCCTGAACTCTGAGCATCCTTGTTGTAAAAGCTCTCATTAATGAGTGGTGAGTAGAAGATCTCCACACACTTGATCTGCAAATTATCCACTGAAGATCCCACGACCTCATTAACGTGTGCACGAATGAAGCAACGCTCAATAAACACCCACTTTGTGGATGGTACCGAAACTGCCGGCGTTTCACATTTCTTTCAGCACTGTGGGAATTTGGTCAGCGTTCCTTCAGCTCTCTATTCGCTGTGCTGAGGACTTTTTCAGCACTACTGATTTTATTCAGCAATGCTGAAGTAATTGGCGGCCCTGCCTAAGATGCTTACGATGCTTAAGATGCTCACAAATTCAACACTACTGATTTTTATGTACTTCGGGTAGGGTTAAAGATTTTTTATTCTACTGTTTTTTTAGCACCTCCTAAATATTTCAGCACTTTATTTTTGCTACTTATTTTAAGCACTTATTACTTACATTTTTTCTCAATGCTACTGAGTTATAAGCTTGTCTAAAGTTTCTATACTGCTTATAAGTGTTTCTTATAATTGTTGTCAATACTAACAGATTTCAAGACACTTTTAAATAACCCTTCAATACTACTGATTTTTAGGCACTTCTAAATAATATAGTAAAACTAAAGATTTCAGTGCTTATTAAGATTTATTTTATAATACTGATTTATTCAGCATTGCTTAAGATTTTCAATACTACTGGTTTATTAAGCACTGTTAGAGCAATACTACTGGTTTATTAAGCACTGTTAGAGCAATACTACTGGTTTATTAAGCACTGTTAGAGCAATACTACTGATTTATTCAGCACTGTTAGAGCAATACTACTGATTTATTCAGCACTGTTAGAGCAATACTACTGATTTATTCAGCGCTGTTAGAGCAATACTACTGATTTATTCAGCACTGTTAGAGCAATACTACTGATTTATTCAGCACTGTTAGAGCAATACTACTGATTTATTCAGCACTGTTAGAGCAATACTACTGATTTATTCAGCGCTGTTAGAGCAATACTACTGATTTATTCAGCACTGTTAGAGTAATACTACTGATTTATTCAGCACTGTTAGAGTAATACTACTGATTTATTCAGCACTGTTAGAGTAATACTACTGATTTATTCAGCGCTGTTAGAGCAATACTACTGGTTTATTAAGCACTGTTAGAGCAATACTACTGATTTATTCAGCGCTGTTAGAGCAATACTACTGATTTATTCAGCACTGTTAGAGTAATACTACTGATTTATTCAGCACTGTTAGAGCAATACTACTGATTTATTCAGCACTGTTAGAGCAATACTACTGATTTATTCAGCGCTGTTAGAGCAATACTACTGATTTATTCAGCACTGTTAGAGTAATACTACTGATTTATTCAGCACTACTGTTAGAGCAATACTACTGATTTATTCAGCACTACTGTTAGAGCAATACTACTGATTTATTCAGCACTACTGTTAGAGCAATACTACTGATTTATTCAGCACTGTTAGAGTAATACTACTGATTTATTCAGCACTACTGTTAGAGCAATACTACTGATTTATTCAGCACTACTGTTAGAGTAATACTACTGATTTATTCAGCACTGTTAGAGCAATACTACTGATTTATTCAGCACTGTTAGAGCAATACTACTGATTTGAAGCACTTCCAATTTTTTTCAATAGTTTTTGTTTTATATTCTACTGAATTCTAAGTGCTTCTAACATTGTATTACAAATTCTAACATGTTTAATACTACTGATTCATTATATTTATGAAATTATATTTGCTGATTCTGTTTGCTTTCACTACTGATTTGTTTCCCCAGTTAATTACTGTTTTCTGTGCTTCATCGACATTTTTTTCAGCACTCATTAACATTTTCAGTTTTCTATTTAAGAAAGATTTAGACCTATTGTTATTTTTTTTGTTGGTTTATGTTAGATCATTTTTATAATTGTATTTTTTCAGAACTGTTGAAGCTATTTTTAGCAACACATTTTAATTTCATATTTTTGTGTTTATCATCATTTTTACAGACAGATGAGTTTTCAGCAGTTTCTTGACAATAGTGTTTTGTGGTTGTTGTTGTTTTAGCACAGTCAGTGCGTGCTTGCGTGTGTGTGTGTGTGCGCACGTGAGTGAGTGAGTGAGTGTGTGTGTGTGTGTGTGTCTCCAGCCCCGCTGAAGTTGTTCCCTCTGCTGACGCTAGGAGCTGTCCGCGGTGCTGAATCCAAGCGCCCACGTTTGTCTTCAGCGCTGAAGAGCAAATCCGCTCACTGCGCGCGCCGCCTCGCACAGCACGGCTGTCAGCTCGCGCACAGCTCGGCGTTCAGACAGACCTGCACCTGCACGGCTCCCCGGCGCGCGCGGAGGGCTTCCCGCGGACACTTCCCTCTCCAGTCTGATCAGCTGGAGGCTGAGAGCTGGACAGTTCCTCAGACCGACGAGGAGGGTTTTTTTTCTTTACTGCGCGAGCCGGAGGGACGACTCCAGCAGCCATGTGTGCGCGAGCCGGCGAGCGGGTGCACGGACTGCTTCTGCTGTGTGTTCTCGCGGCTACAGCGACGAGCGCGCGGGGCCAAGGTAGGAGAAAGAAGTCTCTATGCTGTATTTCACCCCTTTCTGTAGCGCGCGCGAGTAGCGGGAGTAAGGAGCGCCGGTGTGCGGCTGTGGGGGGCTTGGGGGTCGGGGGGGGGGGGGGGGGGGGACTAACAGGAAAGAGTGTGCGCTTTAACTTTTTGGGCTCGAGACGACTCGCGCTGGCTTTCGTGAGGTTGCATTGGGCTTGGAAAGCGCGTGGCGACGTGAACAGCGACTTTGCAGACTCCATGCGTGACCACCAGAGTGAGAAGTTCGCAGGAAATGTCGTTTAAGAGCTCGCGGAGTTATCTAGAACCTCGTGTAATAGCCTAAAGGACACAACTAGCCAATGCAAAACATTAGGACCATCTAGGACTTGCGGGCGTGCCTCACTTTCTTCATGCAAACTACAGTCTGCTGCATAAATAAGCACATTATCATAATCACACCTCCTCCCACTTCCGCTGTAGCCTGTAGCCTGCCTGGTACTCCTCCCTCCGTGCTGAGCAGTTAACAGTTATTTACCTTTCTTTATATATTTATATCCATTACTTATCCGCGCGAGCTCCCGCTGAGATGGAAAATCTCATTACTTTTATGCATCATAAAACAAAACAATTGCAATGAGTAGCTTTAAAGCACGAGCGTTTACAACCCCACATTACACCCACCATAAGGAGGAGTGTGTGTGTGTGTGTTTTGTATTCTCGTGCACTGTGAGTCCGAGTGAGCACTGAGACTTTAATCCGCGCGAGCTGCAGAAGATTAGCGCGTGCGCTCCGGGACACAGCTGGGCTCTGAGGTGGACAGTTTCATAGAGACTGTTTTGCCTGAGCAAGAAGAGTCAGTGCCACTGACTCACTCACTCACTCACTCACTCACTGACTCACTCACTCACTGACTCACTCACTGACTCACTCACTCACTGACTCACTCACTCACTCACTCACTCACTCACTCACTGACTCACTCACTCACTCACTGACTCACTCACTCACTCACTGACTCACTGACTCACTCACTCACTCACTGACTCACTCACTCACTCACTGACTCACTGACTCACTGACTCACTCACTCACTGACTCACTCACTCACTCACTCACTGACTGACCGGCTGTGTTCCAATCTGCCCATCTCTACCAGTACTGGTAACAGGGTAAACACTGGTAAAGTGTTTTAATAACAATTAAAATCATTTAATTAAAACCTTTAATAAATTATTTTTATTACTTATACTACTGATTTTTTTTAGCACTGTGTCAGATTTTTTAGCTCCGCTTAATATTTTTCAGAACTACGGATTGTTCAGCACTGCTTTAGATTTGTTCAGTACTACTGATTTTTAGGACTGCTTAATATTTTAATATTAAGTACTGCTAATTTTTCAGCACTTTTAAAGATTTTTAGTGCTACTTATTCTAAGCACGACTTAAAATATAAAATAGTTTTTAAAAACTGCTGATTTTCAGCTCTGCTTAATATGTTTTAGAACTACTGATTGTTCAGCACTGCTGTAGATGTTTTCAATACTAATATTTGTTTGATATATTTTTTGTACTACTAATTTTCAGCACTTTTCAGCAGATTTTCAGTACTACTTATTTTAAGTAAGACTTAAGTATTTTTTAAAAACTGCTGATTTTCAGCTCTGCTTAATATTTTTCAGTACTACTAATTATCAGCACTTCTTAATACTTTTCAGAACTACTGATTGTTTAGCACTGCTCTATGTTTTCAGTACTACTATTTTTCATATATTTTTGTACTACTAATTTTTCAGAACTTCTTAAGATTTTCAGTACTACTTATTTTAAGGAAGACTTAAGTATTTTTTAAAATCTGCTGATTTTCAGCTCTGCTTAATATTTTTCAGTACTACTGATTGTTTAGCACTGTTATATATTTTTTCAATACTAATATTTTTTATTTTTTGTACTACTCATTTTTCAGCACTTCTTAAGATTCTCAGTACTACTTATTTTCAGAACTGCTAAATGGTTTTTCAGTACTACTGATTTTCAATTATGCTGATTTCAGACACTGCTTAGGAGTCTTTCAGTACTGCTGTTTTGTAGCCGGTTATAGTGAAGCAGATGGGGTGTATGAGGGTACAGGTATATGTGTGGCTGTAGCTTCATATGAACCAGCTTAATGCAGCAGTAATCTGTGCCTGCATTTACACAAGGAGCCTTCTTCCTTTCCTCTTATGGGTTCACATCCCGGACAAGCTCCCGGTCCTGTTATGTCCCAAGACCAGGTTGTAACACTTTTAATAGCTAAAAGTGGAATATACTCTTAAATCCTGCATGAGTGCAAAGAGGACTCACTACAGTACCCAGCCGGCACAGGAGCACATTCAGCAGCTGGCAAGGGGTTTCCTCAATCTTACAGCCAACACCACCAAGGACAGGCCTTTAAGAACTGTATGGGATGTAGGTGTAGACCCAAGGCGAACTCACTGATGGCAACTGAGGAGGAGGAAAACACACCGGCATGCAGATGATGATGCCAGGAATCAATGGGCGAGGTGTGAGTTTTACTCAGTGAGGTCACCCTGCATTTCTGGAGAAACATCATCAACAAAGCAATGATTAAAACCAACAGCATCGCATTTTCATGTCATTTCCAAGCTCTCATGGGTCAATCACTCTCTAGTTGCCAACGGCAACAGGCTAAACTAAGTTGCAGTAAGTCGCAGTTATGTGTCCGTCGTGATATTTAACGTTTCTCTGAGACCCCTGTGAAGATGCTCCAGAAGCTGTGTTGAAGACTATACAGAAAACTTATATATGGCCACACATGAACATGTACCATGAAGGACTGGACATATACACAGATCAGCCATAGCATTAACACCACTGACAGGTGAAGTAAAAAAAAGACCTCGATTATCTTCCTCTACAGGCATCTGTTAAGAGGTTGGGCTCTACATATGATGTGATAAAGGTGTTAAAAGAAGGAAAATGGGCCGGCGTAAGAACCCGAGACAATTTGAGAAGAAGCAAACTGGGTCAGAACATCACCAAAACATCAGGCAGGTCTTGAGGGGTGTTTTCCTGGAAGGACAACCAGTGAACCCAGCGCCAGGGTCATGGTCACCTAAGGTTCATTGATGCAATCCATGGAGGCCCCACCTCACAAAATACAAGACTTACAGAAGGAATCTGCTGCTAATGTTGGTGGCAGATACACAGGTCTTGCTCTGGAGTCCATGCCTTGAATAGGCCGATCTGTTGTGGCAGTGGTTATATGTTATAGCATATATACACACACAAACACACACACACACACACACACACACACATATTATATGTATGTATGCTGATCAGCTATTATATAAATACACCTGCAAGAGCTATTCATGCGCTATTCAGGTCATATAGTGTGTATATACACACACACACACACACACACACACACACATACATACATATCGATACATACCGATCAGCCATTACATTATTACCACCTGTGTGTGTGTGTGTGTGTGTGTATATATATATATATATATACACACACACACACACACACACACACACATATATTATATATATATATATATATATATATATATATATATATATATATATATATACACACACACACACACACACATATTAATATATATATATAGGCTATATGACCACAAAGCAGAAGACACCTGATACCTCAGAAGCCGCCATTAACGCTCTTGTGTGGAGTTCATCTGACAGCATTGTTTTATTATCACCATATACGAGCAAACAAGAGGGAAAGTGTGTTTTCCTGCTCTATGGACGTATTACTTACTGCACTTCAGAGCAATCACAAACCCAACAACTCCAAATTACAGGCACTGGGCTCCGGTTGCCAGACGCAGCACTCCTCAGACGTCGCATGCGTTTGCTGAAGAGTGAATGTAAATTCTGCTCTTATGAGACTGATCAGTGCAGCCTGTCAGTCATTAGACAGAAATCGATGATGCTAAAGGAAGAACAGGCAGGAAAAGCAGCCTGTCAGACTAATGAGGTCAAAAGAGGTCTGATGGGCTGATTTCACACAATCCTGCGTGGTGTTCGAGCAACACTATTAAAAATGGTTCTTCATCGTGAAACGTAGAACCTGAACCTATACATCAGTGGTCTTCAACCCCCCTTTTCTGGAAAGCTACCTTCCTGCAGGCTTTACCTCCAACCCAATCCATCTAGCACACCCCATTCAGCCAAGGTTCAGGATCAGGTGGAGTAAATTAGGGCTGGATTAGAGTCTGCTGGAAGGTAGCTCTCCAGGAGCAGGGTATTGGTTCTAGGACATAGGTATTTGTACAAACGCATTAGCGTTTAGACCCACATAGGCCAGCTCAGTGTTAGGAGTCTTGCTCAGGGACTCCTAATGGAATCAAACCCCAGGCTCCCACTAGCAGGTAGTGGTGCTATCCAGAGCTCCACACCAACTGCTGCTCATCCACCCAAATAAAGACGCTAAGTCGGGTTCATGAGGGCGATACATCGGTTGTTCTCAAAAGTAGTGGGTCTCAAAGCTGTTGTGTGGGACCTCCAAACTTTCGAGTCCTACTTGCAACACAGTAGGTGGACCACCTTGGGGTTCCCAAAGATCTACTTTTGAGACCCAAGTGTGAAGAATGTTTTGAGAAGGTCAGATGAAAGAACTTTTTACTAGAACCACACTCTTCAAAATAAAAAATGATAAGTTTTTAAACTGTGAAAGAACTTCTCCAGCGTTGAAAGAGGCTCCACATAATGTAAAGGTTCTAAGAAGATCTTTCTTTATAAAGGGTCTTTGCTTTATGTGAAGGTTCTTCGAACCTTTGAAAGGTTCCTGACACTCCTGTGCACTCTGGTACTCTGAAAAAAGCTTCTACTAAAGGTTCTTTGAGCGATGCCATAGAAGAACCACCTTTGGTTCCATTAAGAACCATTGTTTGTAATAGAGAAGCGACTTCTAAATTAATATTAATAAAGAACCTTTTTTGGGTCTTTTAAGAAGGTTCTTCATGCTCACACATCTTTGGTTCTTTAGGGAACCAAAGGTGGTTCTTCTATGGCATCACTCAAAGAACCATTTGGAGCAGCTTTATTATTTTTACAGTGTAGGGAACCAAAAATGGTTCCACTATCCTACTTCACAAAGAACCTTATGTGTCACTCTTTTTCTCTACAGAATGTAAAGAGCCAAGAACCTTTGAAGAACCTTTGTTTTAGAAGTGCAGGCCAGGCCCTGTGGTTTCCGAGGTGGAACAAAGCCTGATCCCCAGTGGGTTTGAGTACAAGCTGTTCATTCGAGGCTGATGTAGGATCAGTCAGGTCCTCCTTACCCAGATTCCAACCTCCACCACAAAACCTCGGCCCAGCAACCAAATAAAGCCATCTCCAGCATGTACGGATGAGCTATTCCCGCTTTTAGAACGGTTCTCTTAGCTTTCCTTTCTGCCTACTCGAGCTGAATGCTGATTTCCCCTGATTGTAAAGCTTGTTCAGTAAATGGGACACGCTCACCCACTCGTACGAGCGACAACCGCACTCTCTCTGCGCAACTGGAACTTCTCCATTGAGCCCTATTAGCAGATTGTTGTAATTGTTCCACGTGTCATTATCTCTCTGGCATCTGCGCTTCGCTCTGAGAGGGTGAAGAGCGCATGGAGAATTTTGGGGCAGAGTCGGCACATGCGCCACTGAACCCCATCTCCCCCCGGCCTTGAATGTCTCATTCCGGAGGAGGGCTCGGAAAGTGCTCCGACACCTGTTTTTTGGAATACCGGTGATTAACTTCATCAAGGGCTATTCAGCAGCTGAGCGCCGTCATAATTAGCCTCGATTTCCTTCAGCTTGTCGCCTGTAAATGAGAGCGATCATGGCAGAATGCCCTTATTCGTGCCCGTCCTGGCGCCTGTCGGAAGCTCTTTCGCAGCCTCCCGGGTGGAGGAGAGGGGCCAGCTGAGGGCTGCTCCTTTCGGGCTTGCCATTTATTGCCAGGCACGCTAGTCGCTAGCGCAGGGGTCATTAATTCCTGTCCAGTCGTGGAAGGGCTGGGGTCCAGCACAGTTTGGCAATTTCCCTGCACACCTGACTCAGCTCAGTAGTTAGCAAGTTTAGTTTGTGTGTTAGAGTGGTCAAGCAGCGGACTGGACTCTGCTGGACTCAGATTTACCATTATTTACTGTATAAACACTCGGCAAAGACATGTTTGGTGTTTTAGTGTAGTTTCACTGAAGCTAGGAGGCTAATATAGCTAAAAGATAATGAAAGACAAGGACAGCAGCTCTATTGCTAAACCGTTGCTAGATGGTCACTAAGGTGTTGCTATGGCATAGGTGTGTGGTCAAATGTGGGCTGCCAAAACTTTTACACAAAAAATGATTGGTCCAAAAGATTGATTGGTCCTTTAAATATATTTGGCTTATAGAGCTGTGTCCACAAACTTTTGGCAATGCGCAAGCATAACTAGCTAGTTGCCTGACAGCTCAACTACAACTCAGCTCCTCTACGTAATGAAGAGAAAGGGCACAATGCAGGTCCTGCCCGTTAGCATCTCTAAGGTGCCAGCCACCAGTCTCACCTGGCATTGCCACCATGGCCAGCAGAGGCGCTAGACCTTTAAAAGACAGTCATTGCTCTAAAAAAAACAGACAAGTATAAATAAAGGCAGTAACTAGCAATAACAGCACATTTAGCTATTAAGCTAAGCGTAGTTAGCCAGATAGCTAATCTCTTCTTCATGCTGGAAGAACAGCCCAAGCACCTCAGAAACTGTGGTAATACCTTACTGAAGGTCAGCGGTCATAAGGTTAGCATATATGACATTGACATGTTGTCAGTTTGTCTCTGAACATGTAGTAGTAGGCTGTCGTAGCTTGTCGTAGGCTGTCGTAGCTTGTCGTAGGCTGTCAAGGCCCGGTTGCTTTTGGTATATATGGAAGGACAATGGTCCGGTCATTCTGAATGGAGTGCTTGTTGTAGTAAGCTCTCCTCCTGCTTCTCCTCTCATTTAAGTCCGGCTTTCATAGCCGGGGACCGCTCGTCTTTGGGAGTCGCTAACGGATTAGTGCTGAATGGCTCCACTGTTGAGGCGGTTCCTCTAGCCCTCTCCAGCCCATGATTGTGCCTGTCCTCACTCCCTCTCACTTTTTTTTCCATCCCACTGAAGAGCATTAGAGGCTCTTATGGAGAGACAGACTCTCATATAGAAGTCACTCCACATGTCATGGAACAGAGGGTAGAAAAAATTCACAGCTGGGCATGAAGCCATCACTTACAGGCAATCACTTCAGGGCTTAACGTCGTTCCTGAGGGGAAGCTGGATCTGACATCTGGATGTGAGGAGAAAAGTACGTTTTTTAGAGGTTGGAGAGAGAAACAGTTACACCTCTGGCTCAGGTTTGGTCGGTGCTGGTCATCCAGTGAGACTGTTGTATCACTGATCTGCCCACTTGAAGAGAATAGGAGAGAGGGGGGGGGGGGCACCTGACCATGTAGCACATCTTTGTTTCAGGTCAGACTGTCAGGGGCAAGGCCGGACGCTCTGGGCCTCTTGAGAAAAGCTTACATAATAATATCTGTCAACACTGTCTCCGCTAGAGCCGTGGCCGCTCTAGGACCGTATAACTGAGATGGCCACTGAGTGACCGGTGCCATTTTTGGGGGT
The DNA here is from genome assembly GCF_030463535.1 of Salminus brasiliensis. NCBI lineage: Eukaryota > Metazoa > Chordata > Actinopteri > Characiformes > Bryconidae > Salminus > Salminus brasiliensis. The sequence goes on from NC_132893.1 coordinate 4,921,091, forward strand.
TTGAAATCCCCAAGACAACGAAAGCTGGTCAGCCAAGGAGTCACAATTTCCTTTACTGACTGAAGAGCCTTGCTGAAATGCGCAGAACTGACCCTTTTTTGGCCTAGAAAAGACATTTTCTGGTACTGACGGTCTGAGGACTACATTTAGTTGAGTCTCCTTGCTTGAAATATCATCACAGTGCGAAGACATATTGTGGTATTAATGTACGTATGTGTCAAAGTCTGTAGCGATAACATATCACCTAGCATTGCTGCCGCACCGACTGCTGGCCTCACAGGCCATGTTCATGGGGTCCCCGGCCCTTCAGATCTAAACACTAGTACATATGCGGCCTACATCTCAAGGCTTGACGGCAGGGCTGGAGTCCTTTACCAGGCAGGGTCATGTGAAATGCTACATGCTCAAATGTGGTTTTACAAGCCTGTTTACCACCCTGTTACTTGTCCTGAGAAGTGTTTCTGTTTGTTTCTTTCACAAAACATTGTAATTATTCCATATCCGGTCTTTCTCAACAGTTCTGCAGTCCTCTATTTGTTCTTTTAGAGTGATGTGTTGGAATTGTAGCCTGTTAGCTTTTAGCATTTAGCATTCTCTAGCCTCTACTCGTTTCCCTGGGTTTAACTTTCTTGAACCAGAGTTTGGTTCAGTTTGAGTGGTCCAGTTTGTTTTGGAGGAAGCGAGTGTTAGCTTTTAGTTTAGCACAGATCCCTGATACCCTAGCTTATTTGGCTAATGAAAGATAGTATTTAAGCTAGTGAATTAGCTTAGTAAGCAAATCTAGAGAAAATATCAGTATTGGGCTTCCTTTGTGTAAAGTAACCTTACGCTAAGAGTTTCACTTCATCTACTGGCTACCTAATCTTAATCCATTACCATAGCTTTAACATTAGCTTTCAGTAGCTAAATTAGCTAGCTAACATGCACCACTACAACAGTGCTCTAGAAATCATGGACGCCATGGCTCCATTCCCTTCTGTTCTATAGAAATGAAGCCAAAACTGCATATCAGCATATGCTCAGTAGAGACCAGAGGTGAAGCCAGACTCACCTACGAGTAATAGACCCTTGTTATTTGTCCTGAGAAGTGTTTCTTTCACAAAACACTGTAATTAGCTTTTAGCATTTAGCATTGCCCCTACTCATTTCCCTGGGTTTAACTTTCTCGAACCAGTAGTCAGTCATGGTTTGCCTAATTAATCAGCATCCCATAGGAAGGCTGTGGTGCTGGGGCTAATTCACTGCTGGGGGTCCCATAACCTTCTGGGCATAGTTTGGATAGCAGCAGCAGTTAGCTAGTTAGCTGACATCACTGCATATGAAGACTGTACAGCCCCAGGGCTAATTCCTGCATGTATGGTGGACCATCTGGACGAGGCACACTGAGGTTAAATAGTGTCTATAGAGACAGCTGGTCTCTGTAATTACCTTATATTTATGGCATTGAACATAGAAGCTAACACTGCAGCAGCCAAATTATTATTGTTATACATATGACAGGACCTTTTACAGGAGTAGAAGGAAAGTTTACAAGGATAATGTCGGGGGTGGGGGCTTTACTGATTAAGGTTCAGGGCTGGACAGAACATGTAAATCCCAGACCACCTATACAAAATGTATTGATATAGGGCCATACATATATATATAAGCCTTGGTATAGGCATAGATAATCAGTTAGCGTCCTCAAGACATGCAAATCTGTCTCGGTCATGCAGATTTCTCCTTTTCAACATCCAAAGAATTTGACCTTTCCTCTGTAGAGAGGCCACCCAGGTGCTCGTTCAGTCTCTCGTCACTTCAGGGCTTGATCACTGCAGCTCTCTTCTGGCTGGCCTCCTTTTGCTCACCATCAGGCCCCTGCAGTTAATCAAGAATGCTACAGCACGGGTCGTCTTCATCGTTTCTAAGTTCAGCCATGTTCAGCTCCTCCTCTGCTGCGTTCTCTCTTCACTGGGTTCCTGTAGCTGCTGCCCGCATCCGATTCAACACCCTGACGCTGGCCAACAAAGCCAAGACTGGACCAGGTCCTCCATTCTTGACGGCAATGGTCAAAAGCTGTCTTGTCTCTGTCTGTACAGTCAGGATCACTACAGTGCTGAGAGAGACACATCACCCAAATACTGCCTGCTCTGTGGTGGTCAGTCCTGTGGTGGTCATGTCCTGAGCACTGAGGAACAGCCAGGGTGAACGGAGGCTGATAAAAGAGTATCCAGAGAAGCTGTAGATGGACTACAGCCTGGAACTATAGCACTACACAGTGCCCCTATATGGCGAGGAGAGCTGATAGTTCTGTCCATCATTCCCAACCAGGGGTGGTCATAATTTTCCCGATATGGCTGTATATCTCCAAACCAGCAAACAAAGTTTCCAGGAGAAGGACAAAAACCTTCATAACTTTCAATGGAAGTCAATGTCAAAACATGTTATTCCAAGTCATTTTGGAGCATTTCTATTGGTCCGTTGTTCAGGAAATTTTGACATAATGTAAAGTATAGGTGCCGGATTCAGAAAATGCACGAAAGTGAAAAACGTCAAAAATGGAGATACGAGGTTTTAATTTTCAGTGTATATGTTGTCATATAAACACATATATGTCAATATGGGAGAGGAACATATAGGATATATGTACAGTATAGGGATTTCCATGTATTCTAAAATAGGTCAGATATTTAAATCTATTTATTGCCATATATGAGGTTTCTGTATGGGCAGTCACCCTCCATGGCGTCCCCCTGCATCTGCCAGGTTGCATACACACCTCAGTAACCGGCGTCTGCTGGAATGCTACGTCTCAGCCCCGATTAAGCGGTGGGGCGGCTCCAGCTCTGCCCGCTCGCCTGCGAAATGCCAAACCCCATCTAAAAGGCTCTTCATCTGGGCCTGCAGCCCGCGGACTGCCCATCAGCCGGCACGCTGCGTGAAAGGCCACAGGTAAACAGGCCGGTTAATGGATTTGGAGGAGCCCACTTTGGTATTCACTGGCAGGGTTTGACCTCCAGGCGGGTGCAGCCTCCCCCTCAGCAATTTCCCCTGTAGGCAAAAAAAAAAAGAGATGTAATTGAATTCATCAGGCAGCGTAAACATATTCTAAGTAGCAGCACTGAGATAATGATGGTGTAGGGAGATTGTCGGAGGGCAATTGTGAATAACAAGGACAAAAACAGCTAACAAAAGGAGACTAATAGAATTAAACAGCGGCGGCCGTCTTCCACTGGCTTGTTTAGCCAGCCGGTTGCTGAAACCCAGCCTACTCCAGAGCCTGATTCACAGCGATTGAGAGCGCCCGGCCGCTGAGAGCTCAGAGTGGACATCAAAGCTTTGTTACTGACCTGCACTTGCTGCATCAAGCATAAATGCGCTCGCGCAACAGCCAGTCATCTAATGCACCTTTCAGCTGGAGAGCAAAGATGAAAGGCAAGGACGCTGCTGAAATCCCCCCGGTTATCCTGAAATCCTTAATTTCAGACCAAAAACACGGCTGAAACTAAAGTGACACTGCGCATTTCAGGACAGGCCTTTGATCAGATTCATGTCCCGCATTTAAATCAGTTTTAGCCTCTTAAACCATGGGCTTATTTTTCACTACACATGATTCAGTATCTGCTATAAACGATTCAGTATCTGCTATAAACGATTCAGTATCTGCTATAAAAATTTAGTAAATGCGATAAATGATTCAGTAAATACTTTAAATGATTCAGTAATGACTATAAATGATTCAGTATCTGCTATAAACGATTCAGTATCTGCTATAAACAATTTAGTAACTGCGATAAATGATTCAGTAAATACTTTAAATGATTCAGTAACTGCTATAAACAATTCAGTATCTGCTATAAATGATTTAGTATCTGCTATCAACAATTTAGTAACTATTATAAACAATTCAGTATTTGTTATGAACAATTCAGTATGTGCTATAAACAATTTAGTAACTATTATAAACAAATCAGTATTTGCTATAAACGATTCAATATTTGCTATAAACTATTTAGTAACTGCTATAAATGATTCAGTAAATACTTTAAATGAGTCAGTATGTTGTACATGATTCAGTAATGACTATAAATCAATCAGTAACTGATTTAAGTGATTTAGTTAATGCTCTTAAAAATTCAGCAATAGGTATAAACGACTGAGTAAATTCTTTAAATGATTCAGTAATGGCTATGAATGAGTCAGTTTGTTACAAATTATTTCGTAATCACTGTATATGATTCAGTAACAACTATAAATGATTAAGTATGTTATAAATGATACAGTAAATGCTATAATTGGTTAAGTAATGACTATAATTGATTCAGTATCTGTTATAAATTATTTAGTAACTGCTACAAATGATTCAGTGACTGCTGCAAAAGAATCAGCAAAAACTACAAACGATTCAGTCAATACTGCTATAAATGATTCAGTAATGACTATTAATGATTTAGTAACTGCTACAAGTGATTCATTAGTGACTATAAAAGATCGGGCAACTGCTATAAATGATTCAGTAACTGTTATAAACAATTCAGTAATGACTTATGAATATGTATCTGTTATAAACTATTTAGTAACGGTTACAAATGATTCAGTAACTGCTCTATAAGAATCAACAAAAACTACAAATGATTCAGTAACTGCTCTATATAAATCAGCAAAAACTACAAATGATTCAGTCAATACTGCTATAAATGATTTAGAAGTGACTATGAACAATTGGGTAATTGCTATAAGTGATTCAGGAACTGTTATAAACGATTCAGTAATGACTTTAAATGAATCGGTATCTGTTATAAACGATTTAGTAACGGCTACAAATGATTCAGTAACTGCTCTATAAGAATCAACAAAAATTACAAATGATTCAGTCAATACTGCAGTCAAAATGATTCAGTAGTGACTATACATGCTTGGGTAACTGCTATAAATGATTCAGTAACTGTTACAAACGATTCAGTAATGACTAAATTATTCAGTAACTCTTATAAAACTAAATATGTAACATATTGTTTAAGGGGGAGGAATAGCAGTACGGTCTTACACACAGGCCTTTAGGGCTAAAATTAAAGGTAACTTTCTGGCAACGTAAAGCAAGAAACGCCCCACTTTCTGCTAAAGCCAAAAGCTGCAGGAGACACATTTCTACATTTCTGCTACAGGACAAGTCAAACTACAAAACACACACATACACACACGCGCACACATACACAGGAACAGAGATGGATAGGGCAAGGTACCTTCGTTCTTCTTGTGCTCCAAGTAGTCCAGGCCCTTTAATTGGTCAGCATGATGTTGACAGAGTGTGTTTTGAAAAGCAATGCCATTAATACCTGCGCCGACTTACTTTTCCTCAGATGAGGGTTATTCATCAGTGTACAGAAAGTGCTGGAAGCCCCAAGCATGCTGAATTTCAACTATGTCTCGGTAAAGCAAACAGTGCCTGTTCGAGGTGTTTGTGTGGATTTTATTCATTTTGTAGGGTCAGTGCTTCCAACACGACCCTTCAAAAAGTTTTCAGTTATATATTTTAGCCTTTTATCTAATGATAGTGAGGCTACTGTGCTTTTAGGAGACTGTTATTCGTACAGTGGAAATGATGACCCCCCCCTATTGCAAACAGGAGATTAGGTAAATTAGTAAAATGAACATTTTGCTGTTTGCAATAAACCAATCACACAAGACCATTTTAAATATCTCAACTGATAGAACAATAACAACTAATTCAGCACCTGGACGTGTGTCACACATCTGTCGGACTCAATCTCCCAGAATTCTCCGGGAGATCACATGACTCCTCATGTGACTTCAAGCTCCTATCCATGTTCTCGCTCTCCAGAATTCTGAGGACTAGCACCTTAGCTTGGATTAGTATTTAAGCCCAGGCTTTAGACTAGGCATGTTGCGAGGTATTGTATCCCATTCTGGAGATCTACTGAGCGTCTTTGCCCTTTGGATTATTTGCCTGTGTTCTGATTACGACCCTTTACCTGTATTGTGGATCACGTTTTTTGCCCTGACCATTTTTAGATTCATTGCTCCGTGTGATGTTTGTGCTTTTGCCTTTTATCTGCCTTATGCCCTTGACCTTGGACTGTGTATTGATTACGAACTTGGACTGTGATTATTCCAGTAAAGCCTCCTTTACATTTTACCCCTGCGAGCGCCTGACCCTGTTTGGCACCTTACAAGCTTTCACTAGCTGCCACCAGATTCCTGAGGAGGCAGGTGGACAAATAACCCTGGAGTGACTGCAAAAAAAAGACCTGCATAAGACTTGGTGACAGCAGGCGCGAAGGCTTCAGTTTGCGGAGTAAGGCACACACTAAGCACTGAAGGACTCCAGGCCTGTACACCTCCACTGACCCAAGAGCACAAGAGAAGTGGTCTCCAATCTGTTCAAAACCCATACAATAAGCCACCAAAGTTTTGGGATTCTGTTCTGTGGAGCAAAGAAGCTAAACTGGAACTTTTCAGGCCTATGGATCAGAAAGTGGCTTGGTGATGCTCTGGGGCTGCTTTGCTTCCCTGGCGAACTGGTGAACTGAGGCCACTGCCCATGAGGAATGGGCTAGGATTCCATAGGAACGCTGCCAGAAGCTGATGTCTGGCTGTGCATCATGTTTGCAGCAGGTCATAACAGCAGTAGGGAGCTCTACTGAGTACTAAAGACGCTTGTCATGGGTCTTCTACTACCAAGAAATAGCCCCACTAGTTCCTAAAGTTCCTGTAATTACTGAGTAATATGCCTTAGTGTGTAATCAAGCCTTGTAGTGTTAAAGAAGTTGGGGGGATCTGTCAATAAAGTAGGCAAATAGAGACTGGTTGGCCAGTTGGTAGAGAGCTTGATGTGTGACTGTCTGCTGCTCACCAATGGACAAACCGGCTACCCCAGCCGGAGACTGAACAAGCGTGAGAATCAGTTTTTCCGCAGGAATTGGTTCAGGCATCCACATCAGTCAAGGTAGTCCACAAGACTGGGACAGTGCCAGATCTAAACATTCACTATCAGACACACCAGAGCAAATGTATGTTTTCCTAATTTTAAAACATTTTTAACTCATTTATAAAAGCTGTAAAACACAATAACTGCACAAAAGTATTGGGACGCCTGCTTATTCATTGGTCAGGGTGATGTTGGAGGATCACCACCCCACCTCATCATCCCCAACTCATCCCAAAAGTACTGGATGGAGCACCAACATCCATCACTCCAGAGAACACAGTTCTTCCACTGCTCCACAGCTCAATGCCCCTCTATAGGCCACGCCTGGCATTAGGATACATGGTGCCAATAGATTCATGTTGATCTGCCCCAGAGAGTCTGATTATTTTGGTGGTTCTTCTCCACAGGGACTAGACAGCCTGTGTGTGTGTGTGTGTGCGCATTTGCACATCTGTGTCAGCAATGGGTGCAACTTAAAGTAGCTGAAGTCAAAATCTGTTAAATCCTGCAAGGCCTTGGTATGCATGCACCTCATTCAAAGCTAATGGGAGATCAGCTCAGGTAGCTTCTCATTAAGATGCTAGTTCTTGCATTGATTGATTGATTGATTGATTGATGTAGTTCATTTATGAATTTAATGAAATAACTAAAGTTTAGTAAAATGCAAAGAGCTCTCTCCTGTCCTGCAGTCATACAGTCTTCTCTGAAACACTACACACTACACATACTTGTAGTGTTGGGGCCATGGACTTGGCCCCAAATCCTCAAAATAACATTTGTGACCCTGTACAAGCGGTCAGAAAGTCCGTTAACTAAACGCCAAGTCTGTTTTCTGTGTGCAGCAAAGCCGGGGCGAAGGGCAGTACGCCGGCAGTACGCCGACCCTCGAAAACACCTCTTCCACCATCCTGATAAATATGGCTTTTTTCTTTGGTGGGTAGGATGTGCTCCGTTATTACCCATAAAAAGGCCTGGAAAAACACTGGCCTCTTTACATGCTGGCCACCTGCAGCCAAACAAGCATGAAATTGGGATATTTAGAAGGCAGATTAATGGTTGACATTTTGACTTTTAAAATGCCACATTTAAGCCAATCGACCTCCTAATCCTCCTGCACTGCGTGTGACATTTCATTTTGTAGTTCCTTTGAGTTTCCTGAAAGACTATCCTTTAAAATATCACCAAATAAATGATTGTTTTCACCTTTTAGCCAAAAGTTGTTGATTCTACATGTTCATAAATAAAAGTGGACAAGAACCAAAAATATCAATATTTCTCCCAATTTGGTGCTGGCAATTAACCCACCCATTCGTAGCTCCCCCTTGCACTAGCAATGCTCCCGACACTAGCAGGGTAAGGCCTTAACACATGTCTCCTCCGATGCAATGCCAGGCAGCCGACGCGCTCAGAGAAAGCACTGGGTACCCGGCTTCGCCACACCAGATAACAAACGCTATGCCGGCCGACATCGCTTAAGAGTGATGAGGGGAGAGCGCGCCATCTACCCACCCTGAGAGAGAATGGCCAATTGTGCTCCCCCTGACTCTGGCTGCTGATGGCTGACTTGCTACCCCCAGGCCTTAGTGGCAGCGCATTAGACTGCAGAGGCCATAAAAGAAGCACTTGTGACTTTTAATGGATGCTTCTGTAATTAAGATTTTATATAAACAATATATTTATTCAGTATTTACATTGTTGTTTGATGTGTAAAAGGTAAGTATGGACCTTCGGTCTGGGCAAAAATTCTCAGATATGGTTTTACAGCCCTGTTATTAATGAAACCCTGATTTTCCTTTTACAGTGGGTTCATGAAAAAGAAGCCCTACTTTGATTGGCTGGTTTACATCACAGAGGTTGGAGTGATTGGATTGGTAGCTGGTGTAAATGCATGCTTGGGTATGTTTACACTCGCATTTTTTACGTGGTTTGGCCTGATCCCGACACGGTCCTATAGCAATATGCCAGAAATTGGCCTGAACAGCCTCATTTCAAGGCCACTGTGCCCATCGGCGTAGATATATTCATGAGCACCACTGCTATTTAAACGACGCAGGCGGAAGGAGTGAAAATAGACTGTTGGATTATCTTATCTGCATGATCTTATTTGAAGATCTGCTTAGCGTAGCCTAAACGTGTAGCTTATAGCACAATAACAGTGTCAAAACTTCAATAAATAGAATAATTCCTTTTCTGAAATCTAATTGGCTGAGCCACGTTTGGAGCCCTGCAGCATTACGCTGTTTTGTAAGAGTCTCACCTCGGACCAGACTGATCTTGGTAAAAGAAAAGCAACAGCTTTGTGGGGAAAAATGCCTTTGTATTTTTGACAGCGACCTTTGCTGGAGATCTTTGGTCAATTTTCTGATTTTCCTTATATATAGTCTTCATGACATACAGCTTTATTCCCATTAGTGGGTCAGACAGGTCAGTAAAAGAGTCTAGCAAGGTTACACATCAACATTAAGTGCTGAATTGGACATTGAGGAGTATCCAGGAGGGTTCATGATCAACACAAAGCTAATAAATAGCATGGGCTTGACTGGCCAAGACTGGCAGTGCAGTGAATGGAGGCATTAACCATTGTAATAATGGTTAATGCCTCAATGGGGTCAAGGAGAGTTCATGTGTACACAGAGGCGTAAACAGTACATCATGCACAGATACACAGATCAGCCGTAACATTAGCATCACCTGCCTGATATTGAAAAGGTCCCCCTTGTGCTGCCACAACAGATCTGGTCCGTCGAGGCATGGACTCCACAAGACCTCTGAAGGTGTCCTGTGGTATCTGTCAGCAAGACATTAGCAGTAGGTCCTTTAAACCCTGTAAGTTGTGAGGTTGGCAGGGCCTCCATGAGAATCAGTGAGCCTTGGATGCTCATGGCCCTGTTGCTGATTCACCGGTTATCCTTTACATTTACATTTAAGACATTTAGCAGATGCTCTTCTCCAGAGCGACTTACAACAGTGCTTCACTGTTTACCCAGAAAATACCCTCAGCTAGTTTGAATAGACTAGAATTTAAAGATACCTCTAATCTTAGACTCTACTAAACACAAGTCAATATGGAGACCATAGTACTCTACTATTCGCCCAAGTACTCTCAGAAGAGGAGGGTCTTCAGTCTGGGTTTGAAGACAGCGAGCGACTCCCAGGGGAAGTTCGTTCCACCACTTGAACGCTCGTCTTCCGTAGATTTTAAGGGATGGCGGGTCGAGCCGAGCTGCACTTGAAGCTCGAAGGGCTCTTGGTGCGGATCGGCTTTTGACCATTGATCCTTTCTTGGAGCACTTTTAGAAGGTACTGACCGCTGCATACCGGGATCACATCACAAGACCTGCATGATGTTGTGGAGATGTTCTGACCCAGTCGTCTAGAACATCCCAGTTTGGCTCTTTGGATGCTTCTACTTGCCATTTTGCCTGCTTTTCACCCTTCGCCTTGAATAGCTGTCTGTTTACCTATCAGTGGTGTTAATGTTATGGTTGATGGTTCCCAAACTTGAGTATTTTTCTGGGGGCCAAAGCAGAATGTTCATGGTGGGCCGAGGGTCCAAAAGAAACCAATGATTAGGAACTAAGGGTCGTTTTTTTTTTTCTTCCATGTCTTTCAGCCATGACTGGAAATCCAATCTCATGACATCAAAGCTCCCAAATCCCTGTCGTCCAGCTCATTCCTGAACTGACAGGTGCTCTTCTAGGAAATCCTTCCCCAACACTTAGCTGTCATTCAAGCGGCGACTAATTTTGTGCCAGTAATAAGAAGTGGGTTAGAGGATGCAATAACTGCAGCAGAGCTAACGGCCAAAAAAAACATCAAACCCCAGCCCAGCGTTGGTCCCCGACTATGGGAGAATTTAATTTTACGAATCAGTGAAAGTTTGCATATGTGGCGAACATAATGTGTCCTCGTGTCTGGATCAGGATCAGGCCGGCAAGGTTTAGGATTCGTCACAAGGAGAGAAGTTTAATGGCTATATTAAAAAGCTTCATATCCTCGCTTGCTGAATTGCTCAGTAGGAACGTTCCCTGGGGTCAGTATTTTATCAGTGATAAAATGCGGATTGACGTACTGATGTAGCTGAAGGACAATCAGCTCGGATGAGTGCTTTTCATGTTCATATCTAGGTGCATTTATTTCCTATGTTCTCTGTCCTGGAACTCTTCGAGATGAAGGTCCGGACTCATTATCGGCATTGATGTACAGTTCTCGGGTTCTCGGGTTCTTGGGTTCTTAGAGAAACCATTGCCATCGTGTGGAGGCTCTTCACACTCAAACATCTCACTTAGGAATGTGGATAAGGTTGAAAATGTTCCTTAAATAAACATAAAAAACCTTTTGTCTTTAAATTCTTCAAATAAGGATTATAAGGGTTTTTTTAAGGAATCAGTTCAGTTTAATTCAGTTTATTTTAACAGGTGTGAACACTCCACCTGTACTTGGGTACATACTGAATTTTTGTTTTCTATGATATCGAACACTTTCTAAGATCTGAGGCCTGTTTTTATACCTACATGTGGACCAATGTGGACTTTTTTTTTTTAATTCAGTTTGTTTTGGCAGGTGTGAACACTCCACCCATTTGGATTTGGTACTGTTTTTGAAGGAACCAAAAGTGGTTCTTCCATGACATTGCTGATAGGGTTGATTTTAGCATCTTTATTTTATTCATTTGTTTTGGCAGGTGTGAGCGATCCACCTGTACTTGTTTATCCAGTTGGGTTAATTTTTTAAGAACCATTGGAAGGTGGTCCCAGAGACAGCACAATTGGCCTTGCTCTCTCCAGGGTGGGTAGATGGCGCTCTCTACCCACAGCGCTCCAGTGCGATGCTGGCCGACGCATCGGAGCCGTGTATGTGGCGCTTCCCTCCAGATTTGTTGGTTGGCGTCTGCGGGCCGATGCATCGGAGCCGGGTATGCGGCGCATCCTTTCAGATTCGTTGGTTGGCGTCTGCTGGCCGATGCATCGGAGCCGGATGGGGCAATTTATACGTACAGACCGGGTAATTGCAGATCCAAAGGAAGTGTGAACGGACCAAACAGCGGAACCATGAATCACCTCAAACAAAAGGTCACTTTTTGTTAGAAGGGTTGTCCGGGAATTTGTAAGACGGTCTAGTGAAAGTTAAAATAATAAAACTAGGGAATTTTTGACCTTCTAAAATGGGTCGTATCCCTGAGAAATTCCTGAGCAACAAGTGAACGTCCACTTGTGCTGGAACTTGCAACGTGAGATATAAAGATAAAGACAGCATCGCCACTCCGGTGTGGGCTTTTGCGAACGGGCGAGTGTGAAAACAGCCGCAGAGTGGAGCATCCCACATTCTTAAGAGCTGAAATGCCAGAAATGTGCACATCAGTGCTCTTTGGGCTTTAGCCTGTCATATTTTAGAGAGAAGTGGTGTCCAAAAAACTCTCTCCTCCTGTCAGTCACTGAGGCGCCCCGGCGCTCATCACGCTGCTGCCGGACAGTAGAGGACACAGTGACTGCAACCTACAGACACACCATTACTTCACCAGACTAAAACTTCACTCGCAGCTGTCTTCAGTTATCTCTGCAGTGCACAGACACTTCATTTCTTTGTGGTCAGAAACCACAAACGAACCACTGAGGAAGAGCTAGGTGGACAGCTAACGCCTATTGGGCATCAATATATGGGCTACAGCCTCTAGCCATACAGTGTAGGTAAGGTAGAGCTACAAGGTAAAGGTTTCTGAAGGTTTTGATTTTTGCTTTTGGGTTGGTTCTCTGTTTTGGCTCCCCATGCGCTAGCCCACCCTAGAGGCCAGTTGCCCCAGCTGCATGTTTCAAGTTGGACTGAGAATAAGGTCTATCCTAAACCACATGCTAAATGTAGATACTTTAACACTAGCGGTGAGCAGCCCATTCCAAGCCCATGTGGTGGACAGGACGGCCAGAGATACAACACTACTGATGGAATCCTTTTCACTGACCGGCACATTTGACTCTAAGTAAAAGCTTGCCGCTAGCACTCTGTGCCGCCTCTTTACCTCAATACTCGGAGGAGCTGCTGCAGCAAGAGAGCCTCTCAGGATGCTCCAATTTTGAATGCACCCTTCAGTCAACCAGCAGTGAGAAGTGTTCTACAGCCACTCTTGCTTGTTTTGCGTCTGTGTGGGCTCTCATAGGGCATGAGATAACCAGCTAACTCCTTCATTAGAATACTAGGGGACCTGGAGACCTTTTCCTGGCTGCCCTCTGCTCAGGCTCCTCAGTTACAGTCCTGGAGGGCTGGTGTCCAAACACACCTGGGGCCCTGTTTTACACCCTGGGCAAGGCGCTTTGCAATGCTTATTGCCATCTTACAACCCACCAACACGCCTTCCTGTGCAGGAGTCGTTTACATAGCATGGCCGATGGCCGAGGTGGTCTCGAAATGAGGTGTGTTCAGATCAATTTCTGGCGTACAGTGGAGCACCACTACGCAGACGTCAGCAATCAGACGTTCGTTGCTATCTTGGCAGTGAATTGTCAACACAGGCGCGCGCAGCCCAGCGCTTGTACACCCCCAACACACCCCTACACCACTGAAATAGCAATCCGCCAAAGTCAAACAGACCGCACGTGGCTCTTAAAGGGAACGGTGAGCGACACGCTGATTGGTTTTATTGCACGTTATGCCCAAAAAAACACTGTTTTTATTAGGTCTTTAGCTGATGGTTAGCCTAACGTGCTAATAATTGGTAACCAAGCCATGGGATAAGGGGTTCATTCTAGCCACACCTCCCTTAGCCTGGCTTTGCCCTGTTTTGGCTCCCCATACACTAGCCCACCCTAGAGGCCAGAGCAGAATTCCGAGCCCATGTGGTGGACAGGACGGCCAGAGATACAACACTGATGGTGAAATCCTTTGCACTGACCAGCACATTTGACTCGTTTGGGCACATTTGGATTGGAAACACCATCATATTTTACTCACTGTTACAGGTGTTATTATTATGGTGTATTCAGCCATTTCAAGACAATAGTTGGTAACCAAGCTACTGAGCTTTGGGATAAGTTCTGATTATGGTGACAACTACTGATTACCAAGCTAAAATAAACAGGGTGCAAACATATGCGCACCCTTTAAAACTTACAATAATTCAAATACACTAGTAACACCCAAAAAACCACATGGGAGACCCCAGCAACCACCTGAGACACCATAGCTACCACCTGGGATAGCTACCACCAGCAACTGCCTAGAAACACCCTTGCAACCAATAAGCAGCATCAAAAAACACCTGTGATATCAAAAGAAACCACCTAGCAACACTATAGCAACCACCTCTCAACCACTTGGCAACACCATAGTTTTTATAGTGTTGCATTTCACAGCAAAAGGGAGCCATTAGTGGTTCTTCTATGGTATAGCTCTCGCACCTGTATCTGCAGTTAAAATGGCAGCATCATTCCCGAGACAGGTGAGAGCTGTTTCTGCGGATTCCGTGTCAGAGTTCACCTTAGGATGCTCTCGGAGCAGCGCTGGCTTTCCACGCTCATGTCCGGTGCACATATCGCTGTTTGGCACTTGCAGAGTTTGTGTTGTTCTCTTTGAAGCTGTTCTTGGGTGTTTTATCTGAACACAGTCGACACCGTGTGATAGGTGTGTGTGAGTACGAGTGTGTGTCTGTGTGTGTGGAGACAGATAGTGGCTGTGGTGTGGTGTGCAGCAGCTGGACCTGCTGGTTGGTTCCTTATCATCCCTCTGATTAAGTAATACAAGGACAGAGACTTACGATGGTTTGGGACGGCGGCAGCTTCATGAGCTGCAGCAGATTTCTTTGCATGTGCAGCATCTCTGCATAGTTCTGGAGGCCTTTCAGGGCCACAAACTAAAAAAGAGCAGTGGAGATAACGCAGGCGGGGATACGCTGCGTATGTGCCGTCAGGATTATGTGTATGGCTGATTGGCCAGCGTAAGCACCTTTTAAGCAGGTGAACTTTCCTTGCTCGCTGTCGCAGCTCTACGCCTCACCAGTTAGTTTGGTAAGACTTCATTTGAGCCTCTTAAACTCCTCAGCACCACCAGGGGGTTCCTGGCTTTTCTCCCCACTGTTAGGAACTAACTTAGGAACAGCTCTGCCAGTTTGCATTGCTTTGCATGCAGTTACTGTTTAGTAATGCCTCATAGGCCTCGGTGGCCACCAGGCAGTTATTTCCAGTTATGCAAGACCGGGCTTGTATCTGTATAAATTGGGAGAGGATGAAATACTGGACACTGAAGGTCAGATTATCTTTTTATAACTATATTTTAAATCACTGATAAAATCGGACAAAAATGAATAAACTATTCTGCAATAGTTTAAAGCGTTCGGCCTAAATAGGCTCAAAAACGTGACTTAATGGATTGTTCCAGCTAATGTGCTTGTGCTGATCTCCACATTGAGAGTAGGAGGGAAGGATGCTCCGCTGACTGTGTAATCAGCAAGCTGATTGGCTCATTTTTTTTGAAAGGCAGAACTTAATCCATAAACAGATGCCATGTTGAACCCCCCCTGGGTTTTTAGCATCAACAAGCGGTATTGCGACTAAGTGCTTTGGCTACCACATCTCCGGAGGGTGGAGATGGACGCTCAGGTTTTTAGGGGAAAGGGTAAAAAGTACAGTTGTTTCATTGGACAGCTAGCTTCATGAGCTAATATGCTAGCTAGCTTTTTAGTTAGTCAAGTTATGATTAGACATAGGGTACATTCCCTCGTCGCAGATTGCTTATTAAACGCACAGCTATGCAAATAGCCTGATTTGTTGCTAACGTTAGCAAAACATGCTAATGTAAGCTTGTGAACGCTTCGTCACGCAGCCAAACTGTGGGTACCATGATTTCCAGTGTACTGCTCAGGTCTGTCCATATCAGTAAGCTTTCAAAGAATTGCACAAATACAGACGTAGTGGACACAGAGTACGGACAGAAGGTTCAGTACGTATCCGAATCCATGTCCGATCTTTATCCACATTTATCGTAGAACATAAACGAGCCTTTAAACGTAGCTAAGTGTACGTTTCAGCCGCCACGGCCTTTAGTCTTTAGTAGCAGGGTTACATTCAGGTGGAATATTAGACCGTTGGGTTTTAATGTTATGGCTGTATGATCTGTGTTCTGGTGCACATTCCAGTCAGCTGGACACGCAGCTGTCAGCTCGAGGCTCTGACTTTGTCCTGCCCTTCATCACACAGGTGTGACACGACTTTTCCCCCTATTGCCCACGGCGCAAAAAAGAAACTTGAAGCCCTCCCGTCACGGACCGACACTTCCCGCCCGGGACCCAGGGGCACGCCAGGCATTTGAGATGCGCGGAGATGTCCCTACTCAAGTGAGCCGTGTTGCTCCAATGCAATTACCTCCGGTTAATGAAGAGAGACCCCCTCCGCTGCCCTCCCCGAGAGCTACCCCGCTCCATGCTGCCAGTGTAATCAAACAGTCTGAAGCCTCTGTTCGGGAGGCTGTTTACCTTTGCGCCGCTGTGGATTGATGGGGCAACTGAGGCGCGGCTTGATGCAGAAAACTCTGGTGTTGCTATGGGAGAAAGCTTCTCCCGCCGCTGCGGTGGCAGCTAACTGAGTTTGACAGAACTATGTGTGTGTGTGTGTGTGTGTGTTGTTGTTTTTTTTTGGGCCGCCAGGGATGCAGGGATTCGGCTTGGCCAGGCACCAGACGGCTCTTGTTATTTGTTTCTTGGCTCGGTTAGAGAGACATAGAGAGCGTGTAGATTTCAAGGAGAAGGTGAAAGATTCTGGTGAGTCTGGTTTTGTGGAGTCGGGTTTTTTTTTGTGTGTCCTCTTAACATTCGAGTCATGCCAAGTTCGGGCATGGGGACATGTGCTAGGACTGCTCAAGCTGACTTCAATTACAACTCCAGGAATCGCTGGAGTGAATTCGGAGGGTCCATTCCATCCACCACTGCAATATACCAGTTTCAGTGGCAGCAGAACAGTCCCATGTCATGATGCTACCACCACCATGCTTAACATGCGGACCCCGTGGCAAAGTTGAACGTGGCTTAGTGGACTAAATGAGTGACCTACAGTTGGGCTCGGACGTCCTCGCCCCTCATTGTGGACTGTTTTCCTCCCCAGGAGTGGGTTGGGCCAATTACCCAACCCGCTCGTTAGTACTGTCTCCCATCGTGTGCAATGCTGCCCCCAACATTGGGAGGGTGAGGACTGACACTCACATGCCATGCGTCCTCTGTCACATGCGCAACCAGCCATCGCCCTTTTTTCAAACTGCCGCCGATGCAGCGTTACCAGGCAACCACCAGACTCCAGTTGTGCTCTCTTAGGCCCCGGCTGCTGATGGCAGGCAGCATGAGCCAGGATCTGAACCAGCGATTGTCGAGGCATAGTGGTGAGGCCTTAGACAAGTCTGGGTGCCAGATACCACAGATATCTGTTAGAGAAGAGGTGGGTGGTGTTAATGTTATGGCTGATCGGTGTATGTCCATTTTATTTACTCTTATTACTTTTATTTTATTTGCTTAATAAAAAAAAAGTAAAAAAAAAAAGTCCAAAGCTAACCTGGACACCTGTAATTGCAGAATGGGTTATTCATTTTGTCCACGCTGTAAAAAACGCTGTGCAGACCATTGCTAATAAGAAGGACGTTGTCCAGAAACACAGTGGAATTCTCAATTCTCCCAGCTTGATTAGCCTTCTCCTTCAAGGGTGGACCTATAAGCCGGCCTGTGTTTTGGGAGTGAGGCTCCAGGCGCAGGAAAGGGCTTCTCTCTCCTGGAACAAGCAGATTGGGCCTTACACGGGATCGCGCCTGCCAAGCAAAGTGGATTAGCCACCCGCTGTTATTACGGGTGGAGGTTTATCCCATCTCCAAACTGGTCACGGAGAACGGGGCTGTCAGGGCTTTCAGAGCTTTTTCCCCAGTCCTGTGGAGTGGGCTCAGTGTCTGACCGCTGCTCCTCAGCATTCAGCTCTTAGGAATTTCTGAATGCTGAAAAAGGTGTTTTACAGGACGGGCGAGAACGTTCCCAGCGGAAATAAAGAGCTCCACTGTCTTAGAGCTGCTGTCTTCTCCGATTCCACTATTCCTCCACCATTTGTTTCTAGACTACTTGTTGTAATGGGGCACATGCAGAATTTTGAGGGGCGCAGCTGCACCCCTGGTTTAGTTTTGTTGTTATTACTGTGTTACTGATGTGGACACTCAGCTATTTGAAGTTGCACCCATTGTTGACACAAATGTTAGGGGCACAGGTGTCCCAATACTTTTGTCCATAATGTGTAGATGCCAGTAAAATTGGATTCTCTAGAGCAGATAAGCATGAGCATATTGGCACGGTGCCTAATGCCAGGCATGGGCTGGAGGGCATTGAGCTGTGATGCAGTGGAACTGCGTTCTCTAGAACGAACGAAAGACTCCATCCAGCACATTTGGGAGGAGTTGGCGAGTTGGAGATGAGGTAAGGTGGTGATCATCCAACTGTTATGAATGCAATCAAATCCTCACAGCAATGCTTCAAAATCTAGGTAGAGACGGTTCTTCTAGCAAAAGCAGGTTCTAGTAACCTTGATTTTGGATGAAACAACGAATGAGCAGGTGTCCCAATACTTTTGTCATTTCCAGATTAGTGCATCGGGGGGCTCAGAGGTGGGTAGAGGACTGGGTTATTGGCCACAAGGTTATGGGTTCGACGCCCACATCTGCTAAGCTGCCACTATTGGGTCCTTGAGCAAGGCCCTTGACCCTTAACCTTTTCTTGTAACCCTCAGAAATGACAATATTGTATCGTTGCTCCAGTATTGAGCGCTGTGTTGTGTTGTTTTCCAGCCCTGTCAGAGTGACAGGGCCACTCAGGTCATAGCACTGTGAGGTAATCGTGATTAGGAGGTTGTGTGACTTAGATGAAGAAGTTTCCGTTCTGCTGCTCTAATCAGGGAAGGCCAAGCAGCCTTCCGAGAAGATTGCGTAACCACTTCTAATCCCCACCGGCTAATCCAGCGCATCTGAGAAAGAAGCAGAAGTCTCGTCCACTCAGATGCATCTGCAGCTATTTATAGCTAATCATCTTGATGTAATATCCTGAACTATTTGATCATCATCATCATCATCATTAGGTTGCTGCACGATACCTCAGGGTCATAATGCATGGAAGCGTCTACCCTCCCCTTTCTATAATCCATAGGCCTGTGGAACTTCTCAGTAAATCAAGCCGCCTCTGTAAGCATGTACTGTGCTAATTTTGGAATGTGCTGCTCTTCTCTATTTCGGATCATTTAGCTCTAATAAAAGACAATGCTGTAGCTCCAGAGTGGGCGGTGTGAGCAACGACAAAGCAGCGCAGGTGCTGAACCTGCAGAACAGAGAGAAACGAGCTAAATGTGAAGCACTGAAGGAGAATTAAAAGGTCTTTCACTTCATTTCAGTGCTCTTTTCATTCGCCAGGCTTGCTATACTAACATACACCATAAGGACAAAAGTATTGGGACACCTACAGGCGCTTTTATGCGATCCCAGTTAAAAGGTCCCCCTTTGTAGCTCTAGCAGCAGCAGGTCTGGAGCTCTGCAGTTATTGGGTCAGCACCCCGCTCTGTAACTTTACGTGATCCAACACTCGGTGGCTGAGCTGCTCTCTTTGGTTCCTCCTAAACCGAAATAAATTTCACCAGCTGATCCTATCCTGAACAGAACCACGCTGGAGTTTAGTGAGCTTCTTAGAACCATCCATTCCTTCACTAATTTGTGTGGAAAGCCAGACTGCATGGCTAGGTGCTTGAGTTTATACAGCTGTGGCAATGGGACTCAACCAAACACCCGAATTCAAGGAGGAATTAAGAAGTGTCCCAATACTTTTGTCCATAGAATGTAGTCACAAACGCCTGCTCGCCCAGAGCTTCTTCTATAACAGGGAGTTTGTTCTTCTTGGCAGCAGTGACCGCTTCTCCTCAGCTCAACCTCTGCAAAGGTTTTCCACTATTGTTGTGAGGATTTGATTGCGTTCAACCACCTCAGGATTAATGAAGGGCTCTGTGCAGAACACTGAAGGCAGAACACTGACGGATGGAAATTTCTACTAGGCCAGTTCCTAACAGGGTTTCGCGAAGGGCTGCAGACATGGCTCGGGCTTGAATGAGGAATAATTGACATCTGCGCCGCTTTGTCTGAGGGCGAACTGACCATTAAAGTTTCATGAGCTCATGTTCGGGCGCGAGCGGCAGGAGGGCTTGCTCTGGGGCCTGTGAATGCCTGTGAATGCCTGTGCTTGGGCCCCGCTGATTGCGCGCACACAAGGGTGGCTGATGAGAGCCCTGCTAAATCAAGCTGTAGCCAATGGACTCAATAGTGCCTGTCGAGTCGACTGCCGCTGCCTTGCAGGAGGAGAGAGATGTGTGCTAGGAGATGGCTGCAAGTACACATTTGTTCTGAGACCAGGAGAGCGAGGGGCAGAAGGGGGTGGGGGGTGCCCTGCCCTGCCCTGGTCATTTTGACCGATTTGTAAATGCCTGTAATTTTGCCAAACAGCCTGGAACTTTCGCTACTTTAGAAACCCTGCAAATCCACGTTGCCAAGGACATAGCAGGGCGTAGTGTCCTCTTGTAATCGCCGCCCGTCCGTTGCCCTTCCCTGGATGACCCAATTAACCTCCTCTTGTCCATGCCTGGGGGGGCCTAGGCTGAGAAAGGGAAGGGGTATGTTCTTTTCATTTTTTTTTTCCGCACGTCATGTTCTTCAGATCATTATACCACGTCTTTCAAGAGGCAATAAGAGGTACAAGGTGTTCCCAAGTTTGTGGCCCGAGTTAAGGTCACCAGTTTTTCGTGATTGCAGAGCCGTCTTTTGTATGAAGGCTATTCTCTTACTCCTCAAACTCGCTCTCTCTGACCAATTTCCGCCCAACACTCGCTCCGCTATCCCTCATCCGAGCTGTATTATTGCTCCGACTTGACCTTTTAAGCTGTTTACATGTTATTATACATTTTAAACTACGCAGCAGCAGCCGCAGCAGCAGCAGGAGCCCGGCCTCGCGAGAGTACGCACTACGTATCCAATTAGCATTCAGCACAATTCATATCTAATCTCTTCAGACGTTCCTTCCTCCTGCGCTGACCCAGACAGACAAGGCAGCAAAGTCTCTGGGGGAAAAAAATTATGTATAAAAAAGAAAAAAAATCCGCATATTCATTATTCATCGCATCGATTGAGGAGATCCTCTGGGACGGGTCTTAAAAGTTTGTTTCCATGGTAATCCGTGGGAGAGTTCTCCCCAAACGGGCCCCAGCGGGAGCGGGTAAATAAATCGCAGAAAAACTTGAGAAAGTTAACAAGGCGCAGGGGGGGATCCAGTCTCCGTCATTAGCGGCACCCGTTCCACACGACTCCCTCTCTCTCGCGCGGTGAGGAAAGTGAGAAAAGTGGTTTTGATGATGAAAGACAGAAGACGTTGGACCTCAGGCATACACTGCAGCTATGTGTGAGAGTGTGTGTGTGTGTGTGTGTGTGTGTGAGAGAGAGAGTGTGTGTTAGAACACAGAGGAGAAATCTGTCAAGCCCACCACTCTGAACCTCTGAAGACGACTGTCTGTGGGTCTGCAGTGGGTTGGCAGAATGGGCAGGAATGTGAGCTGGAGGCTGGAGCTGAGGGCGCTCTGTTTAACTCTACAGGCTTGTTTGCTTTTTGTATTTTGTTTATATTACTTTAAAAGTTATGTTTGATTAGATTTTTCACCCTATTTTTGGTACTGTCAGTTGACCCACCTGTTCGTAGCTCCCCCTAGCAGTAGCAGTGATCTTCCATTAGATGCAAAGCCAGACACTGCCTCTTTTCATCCACCCATCCCGAGAGAGAACTTGACCAGTTGTGCTCTCTCAGTCTCCGGCTGCTGATGGCAACGTGGAACGGCTTGGGCTTTGAGCTCGCACTCCCTGGGTCGTAGGACCAGCGTAGTAGATGTTTAACAATGGTCACGAAGAGTGTGAAAGAAACTCTCAGGAAACAATTTCAGAACAGTCAAACATCAACAGTCAGCTGTAAAAATAATAATAATAATAATAATAATAATAATCTTATGGAAAACTACTTTAAATATATTTATTAATTGTACACAAAAGCAGATATTAACAATATTATTATTAATAATGATCATTATTATTATTCCCAAAATACATTCATAAAAAAATACATTTGTTCAGATTTTTAGATTACATTCAAATGAATGTAAACATTACACAAATTACCTGAAAGACGTGGCTAGTTATATCAAGGTTTATGTCCATACTAACAATTTAAGCTTTTTGATTTGTAATTTCATTGTAATAATAAAAAGAAATCAGTAAATAATCAGATAATAAATCATAATCTTTTTTTCACTTATTTTTACATTTTAATTTTAAAGGACATTGGACTTTAATTTTGAGGGTTTTTTGTTTTTTTTAGCAGCCATTTATTATTATTATAATTGTTTTTTTAAGTGTGAACAAGGCCATTCTGAATTGATTACCAGCTATAGTAGAGCTGATAGAGCTCTGGCTCAATTTTATTTTTATGTAAATCCGAGAATTACATCTCTTAAAAAAAGATGCCACCAAGGATTTGTTGAGCAATGCTGTAAAACAATAATTTCTGGATCCCTGAAGAATCTTTAACTGCTTGAAAATTGCCTTCATTTAGGAATCCTAGAACTTTTACACTATGTGGAGATTCTTTAAAGTTCTTAATGTTCTCTGCAGTCACACAACTCATTTACAGAAGCCGTTTCAAAAGAACCATCTGTTGATGGCAGTGATTCTCAGACTGATCCTCAGGAACCCCCAGACGGTCCACATTTTTGCTCTATTCCTATGTGTTTGAACTCTGGTGGTTCCAGAGGACAGGTTTGAGAACCACTGCTTTACACCACCAAAAAAGAACCCTTTCAGACAGCTTTCTGTAGGAGCCGGAATACTTCCAGGAGGCTGGTGTTGTGCACAGTGCTGTGATAAACCGGGATGCGTCCACTAGGCTTCGGCCGAAAGGAGAGTGGTGAAGGAGGTTTCAGTGTATTTGCTCTCTCTCTCTCTCTCTCTCTCTGTGGCCCTTCTCGCCAGTTTCGGCAAAATTTGGAGACAAATGGGGCCCTTGATCTTAGGGATTAGACTCTGAAGGAGGCCTGAAGATCAAAGTTACTCCCTCTACCTCTCCGGATCCCCCTCTGATTCTGCCATCAGGGGGAGCGGAGAGAGGGAGTGGGATGGGGGCTGAGGAAAGAGCATTATGAGGGTTTGGACTTGACAGCAAAGTGAGCAAGTGGACAGCAGTGAGACAGGCTGGAGATTACTTCAAGGGCAGTGGGCAGACAATATCAAAGCCTATTCCCACAGCAGCTCTCAGCATTAGAGCAGCCCGGCCTGGTCAGGTGCTGGTCAGGGGTGGACATGAGTAGGCCTTTGGACTCGGGCCTGAGAGAGCAACAAAGACATTTGTCGCTTGTTGCAGCTGGATAAAAATGCTCTGCACTGTGTCTCGAAATGATTTTATTGACCAGTGCTGGATGCCAAAATCTTGCTTCAATGGATACACTTTACACATGCATTTCTGGACAAGCTGAGTGATACACAGTAATACATGTTATTCTCAAATGAACCAGGCCAGGCCTCAGATCATGGAGGAAATATATATTTCTAGCCATCTCCTAGCACACATCTCTCTCCACCTGACGACTCCACAGGCAGTATCGAGTCCATTGGCTGCAGCTTGGTTTAGCAGGGCTCTCATCAGCTGCTATTTTAAGGTAAACATGCTACTTAGCCTTGAGGCAATATTCAGCCTCAAGCCGCGGGCACACTAGACTAGCAATTTGCGGGTCCCTTCAAAATGGCCATGGCGAGACTGCTCACCACACTCTTACAGACCTCCTTACACAGTAATCCAGCACATATCAAACCCATCTCCAGATCTCACCGCTGGAGCTGGCATGAGTGACCTGGAGGAGCAAGAAAAGGCCTTGAGGAATGCTGCATTTGTCAGTGTGCCGGTCCCATCATGCACATTTGCTCTGATGCAAAGCAAGCTGCGTGTCTCGGTGGGCGCTACATTATTCATCTGCCTCACGTATTTAATTTGTGGACAAACAATCGAATACGAGATAATTACTGCGCCCACAACATGGCGCTGCAGATGGCAGCCCGGGCCGCTGTGGAGACCAGCGATCTGTGACAACCTGAGGTACAACAGCAGTCTGACATCATTCACTCTTAAACAGATGCAGCTTAGAGAGAATTTCAGGATTGTATGGCTTCATCCTCTCCTTCACCACCATTCTGCTGCTTGGAAATTCATCCGCGCCGCAAATAAAAGGCAGCCTTGCCAAAAGCAGAGGGTGTCCTTCATTTAAAAAAATAGCCGTGTTCCTGACAGACACCAGTGTGCTTACAGAAAGGATTAAGCCCAGCGAACACAGCGCAGAAATCATTCCATCAGGCCCGCAAGCTGTGTAGCTTCACTCGAACAAACATCTGAGTCGTACTTTAACTCGTCTCCTTCATCGTTTGCCACCTTGCTTGCACCGAAGGGACTTAAAGTGGCCCTTGGACAGGATTCATTCAACTTATTTGACTTATTTGATTCATCACATTTAGTCGTTTCGTTTTAATTTAGGTTCATGAAATGGAAATCCTGAATGAGTCAAATGTGTTTCAGACTGTGAGTTATGGCTATCACCACTGTGGTGGTGAGGAGGCGAGGGATGCGTGGGCCAGCCCCCACTGTCCCGGAAGCAAGATAACAGGGTGGTAAATAGGCTTGTACAAAATACATTGGAGCATTTTCACCCCAACTAAAGTCACATACTTAATACTTGTACATCAAACAACAGTAAATATGAAATGTACGCTATTCAATGGTGCCATTAATACGTTTAAGCTTATATATATATATATATATATATATATATATACACACACACACACACACACACACACATATATAAAGATATATAAATATAGCACTTTTGATACGCCGAATGCAGAACAATACAGCAGCAAGGCAAGCAAAGAGAAAAGAACAAAAGACAAAAATGACAAAAATTGTCAAATGACAAAAGACAAATTATTAACAAATTAAATTATCTACATCAAAATAGATATTTTAAAGGTATGACAAAATAAAGAAATACAAAATTTACAAGATACTCTGTCGGCAACTTGCAAAGAACTTCATTAACAGGGTAAAGGCTTAAACGGCCATCAACAGTCATTAAAAAGCACATTCCAATATACTGTACAATATATATATATATATATATATATATATATATATATATATATATATATATATATATATATATATATAATAAACTAACCAATCCTTTGATATACAAATGTAACACATTTGTTTGAACTTGCTTTTAAAAGCTTCCAGTGGTGAGTACCTGACAAACATTTTTTGCTAAAGTGTTCCAAAGTGACAAAAAGCTGATTCACCTGTCTTTGTACATCTGTATACTCATGTGAAACAACTGATAAATCCTCAGGTATTGCTTCATAAAATGTTTGTAGTTCTTATGAAAGCCCTTATGAAGGTAGATCTCAAATATATCAACCAAATAGTGAATAATGAAGCCATATAAAGCATCTGACTGGGAACTCAGCACACCCTTACTGTAACTCCAGAACTTCAGTACTGAGTGTGTGTTGATGACTAGATGTGTAAATAGCCTGAGTTCTGAGTGGACATTATGTGAAATGTAGCAGTCTAGGCTGAAACACCCCTTATAACTTCCGCGCGAGTGGGCGGGGCTACACTGCTGTAGGCCGAGGGGCAGGTGGACGTGATTGCATTGGTTTTTTTGTGACGTCACAATGCTAACGAATGCAAACTTAGCTGTTTTTGCTGCCAGGTCACCATAACAATATTTACATACGGCATCGACTGATGCGGGGCCTTTAAGCAGTCTCTTAAAGTCGCTTTTCATTGGTTGTAAGTTTTTTTCCCTAGAACTGTATGTTTAATTCAAGAACAATTTAGGAAGCTTTGCGGGGGAAAGAAAGGGGAGCAGTGAGCTCTTTATTGACTATATCTGACTGCAGAGAGCGAAACATAAAAAAGACAAAAACCCACTGAAAAATAACAAAATCTTCAGCAAGACTGACGAGCGTCCCGACTTCAAGGTGCTCATTTTGGATTCCGTCAGTTGACTGAATGTTTTGTGTTTTTTTCGCTGTGTCTTTCGCGGTTGGCACTAGGTTGCGTCAGGTTAGCGCGGCTGACACCGCCGAGATTGCCGTGCCAGATTGTGTCCCTGACAGATTTCATTCTTTCAAAGTCGTTGCAGAATTCTCGAGACCTTGTGAAGTGCCAGCCGCGGCCCAAAGCCGGCGAGATAACGCGCAATCAAGGGAATGTATGAACTCTGAGAAATCCCAATAAGTAAAAGTGAGAAAGGCAGCGCCTGTGGATCGCTGGCTTCTATCTTCCGGCTTACCCGAGCGTGACCTGCATCCCTCCGTGGGGGCCGGCGGCCGCCAGAAGCCGTTAAGGTGGCGCTTGGCGGTCTGGAACACCCGCTCCTTCGCCTCATCACGCCTTCCTGAGAGGCCTGACACAGCCTGGCCCGGACAATGCTGCCGCCGTCTGTGGGGACAGGGCGGGGTCTGGTATTGCTGTAATCTGGTGCTCGGAGCCCCGACATTGGACATAAGACATAGGTTTTGATGTAGTACACTGCTGCTGCTGCTGTTTTAAACACTTCGCTGGAGGCAATGCTTGCAATTTTTCTGTCGACTGCTCTGACTGAGCTGCCGGTGAGGAATAAAAAAAATATAGAAAAATACGAAGTGTCATCCAAGGCCGTCGGATAAGTTTAAACAGCTGATGATGGTTCAGTTCTGCGGGCCGCGGAGATAAAAATAGGCCGGTCAGCCGGGTTTGAAGCACAGAAAAGCTTGAGAACGTGTAAAATGAAACACAAGCAGGCCTGACGGAGCGCTTCCGTCTCCAGGGGGACATGAGGAAGGAGGGCGAGGGGCCGACGGGACTGCAGCAACAGAAATATGTTATTGCTATATGTTAGTGCTAAAAATAATAATAATAAAAAATAATATGAATGATCTGGGCATAGTATTAAGATGTCTGTGTGGTGTTTGTATTTTTATTGGAATTTATATATATATATATTGCTTCCAGCGAAGTGTTTAAAACACATATTTATATATATATATATATATATATATATATATATATATATATATATATATATATATATATATACACACACACACACACACACACACACACACACATTTTAACTTTACATAGCAGGTTTTTATTCACAGAAGAGAACAAACAAATCAAATAGTTAATAAACATTTAATTATGACAAAATTAATATTAATTGTAGTAACATAGTAACAGAGATTAAATTAAAAACATTTGTAATAAGAAAAAAAATAAACCATATTAGATGCAAAATATATATAATAAAAGGTATGAAAAATAATCATATGCTAATAAAACAAGATATATGTCAAATAAACGAACCCTTTCTATAATACACACCAGATATGTGTTTCATTGTTTTTTTAAAGCTTCTGGTGGGGGGTCCCTGACGAATATCCACTGGTAAAGCAGGAGAAGCAAAAACCCTTCCTAACTTTCAATTGAAGTCAGTGTGATTGGAAGATTTATTCCCTAATTTATTTTATATTTATTTCAACTCATTTTGGAGGATTTCTATTGGTCCATTCGTCATTAAAGTTCGACACAATGTAAAAAACAAGTGCCAGATTTTTTTTTGTGTGTAACAGCAACAAAATATTTTTACAAAAATTCTTTATTTCTGCAAAGTTCAGAAAAGATGTTTATACAGGTCATTTTAAAGCATTTCTATTGGTCCATTTATCGTGCAATTTTATACCAATGTAAAGAACAACTGCCAGTGAAAAACAGCAAAACTGGAGATACAGGGTTTTCGCAGGACAGTAACACTCTGCAGTTTAAATCATCCCTGAATCAAAATATCTTCTGGTGCCCCTGGCTGTTTTCTCTCTCTCTCTCTCTCTCTCTCTCGTTCGCTCTCTCCATCACTCGCTCCCTCATGGCAGTAAAATGATAGTCCTCAAAGACGCATCAGCAAGACGGCTAGAGGGTCACGTGAGTCCTGAGGTATGACCCCCTCCGTGGTCCACTGCTCAGAATATTTCAGGCTAATTAAGAGCCAGTATGAATAAAAAGCCTCTGATTATTATGAACTGACCTGGCCCTCACGTCCCCCTGGCACCGTTATTAACTCTCCTCGAGGGCCCACGCTGCACACACCTTTTGTTTCTCATTTCTGTCTTTTTGCTCATTCAAACGAATGGAGAAACTATAACGAGAGTTCAGATTCAATCTTTAATCCATACTGCAGCTACAGATTATGAGCAGAATGTAGACATTATTGATTCATTTCATTTAGATTAAATTACGAGTATATAGACTGCAGTAAAATAATGATATTATGTATTATATTATATCTTATTAACTCATAAATGAGTGGTCCTTTTTGGGGGTGGGTCCCAGATAAGTCTTTTTTAATTCTGTTTTGAACAACAATTATATATATATATATATATATATATATATATATATATATATATATATATATATATATATATATATATATATATATTCCATTCTATATATATATATCACTATTCTATTATATAAATATTCTTATTCCCTATTGTTCACTATTAAGAATGCGTGAAATTCCCCGCAAATTATTGATTGTCTTTGGCTCCCGATTCAAACATTAAATTCTAATTTCTCATTTTTTTGGTTTGCTCTATTGACAGTTATGAAATCATTGAAATATTACATACACAAATATTTATTTTCTGTGTAACATGTAATTTGAGTACTTATTAAAATATTTTTTATCATCACTGGTCATCATTCTGGTCAGCTCTGTTACCTCTGCATAAATTGTTGAAGTTGAATTAATATATAATTATTTAATTGTTAATATTAATAATAGATAATAAATGAATACATTTTAGAATTAAAGAAACAAGGTTTGAAACTGCATTATGGTTGTTGACTGTTATAAATCATACAATGAACTAAGAAGTAACGCAAATGCCCTGAGCAGTCAGAACACTTCCCAACCAATACAACTTCCTGTTGTATAAAATCATTTTAAATGTTGCTACATGCATCAAAATTTACTGTGGTTCTTTAAGTGTGTGTGTTTGAGGTCAGTCCGGATATTGTTTAACTGGTTGAACTATCGGAGGGTCTGGTTGGGGTTGGACTATCGGAGGGTCTGGTTGGGGTTGGACTATCGGAGGGTCTGGTTCAGGTTCAAAAATTGGAGGGTCTGGTTGGGGTTGGACTATCGGAGGGTCTCGTTCGGGTTCAAATATCGGGGGTCTGATTTGGGTTCGAATATTTAAGGGTCTGGTTCGGGTTTAAATATCGGAGGGTCTGGTTCGGGTTTGGATTATCGGAGGGTCTGGTTCTGGTTCAAATATCGGGGGTCTGATTTGGGTTTGAATATTTAAGGGTCTGGTTCGGGTTTAAATATCGGAGGGTCTGGTTCGGGTTTGGATTATCGGAGGGTCTGGTTCTGGTTCAAATATCGGGGGTCTGATTTGGGTTCGAATATTTAAGGGTCTGGTTCGGGTTTAAATATCGGAGGGTCTGGTTCGGGTTTGGATTATCGGAGGGTCTGGTTCTGGTTGGAATATCGGAGGGTCTGGTTCTGGCTGGAATATACACACAACATATTGCACTGGAATTAAATATGCAATAGTCAGCAGTGCCTTGCTATTGCTCGTGTATGATTACTTGCCTGTGTAATAACTACAGCTACATATAATCCTTTGAGTATTAAGCCTAAAGCGGAAGCATATGTAAATGTAAAAGCTTTAGACTTCTAAAAGGTTTTATTTTGAAGGCGTGTGCCGTCGGTGAGCGCAGCCCGTGTGCACGCTTTAGATGCCCTCTCTTGATTAAATGGGCACACATGTTTTATTCAGCTGCGTCTGGGGCACGGTGTGATGAGGTGGGAGCGCTGCCAACAGCAGGGTCATGCACCGGGTGACACTGGACCACATTAAAGCATGGGTCAACAGTCAATCACGCACCTCGCACCTGGAGCGAGGAGACATAATCTTCAATATAGCGGGAGGGCAGCCTGTCCACCGTGCAGCGACTGCTAAAGCACTTTGGCCCCCCCCCCCTTTTTTTTTATACTCCAGTATATATTTTACTGCTACTGTCTAGAGGCCTACAGCGCTACAGCGATCAGCAGTGTTTTAGAACTGGTCTTGGAACATGTGTGTATGAAGCTTTTATTTCAAAAGCAGACATTAGAGCAACACACTGCGCTGTGTACCTACATATACCGTCACTATCAGGCACGAATCTCAGGAAAATCAGTAGATATCAGAAAAAGTCAGAAGATATAAGTCATTTATATTATAAGCTTTTATATTTTGGGCCAATATTCATGACATTCTCATGTAACATAAATGACAAAACATTCGGTTTTAGACAGAATTTTGATGGGCTGGAGTGGGCTTGAACAGAATTCAGTCTGGAGTTGGGTTTTATCAGAATTCGGTCTGGAGTTGGGCTTGAACAGAATTCAGTCTGGAGTTGGGCTTGAACAGAATTCGGTCTGGAGTTGGGTTTTTATCAGAATTCGGGCTGGAGTTGGGCTTGAACAGAATTCGGTCTGGAGTTGGGTTTTATCAGAATTCGGGCTGGAGTTGGGTTTTTATCAGAATTCGGGCTGGAGTTGGGTTTTATCAGAATTCGGGCTGGAGTTGGGTTTTATCAGAATTCGGGCTGGAGTTGGGTTTTGTCAGAATTCGGGCTGGAGTTGGGTTTTATCAGAATTCAGTCTGGAGTTGGGTTTTTATCAGAATTCGGTCTGGAGTTGGGTTTTTATCAGAATTCGGTCTGGAGTTGGGTTTTATCAGAATTCGGGCTGGAGTTGGGTTTTATCAGAATTCGGGCTGGAGCTGGGTTTTATCAGAATTCGGGCTGGAGTTGGGTTTTGTCAGAATTCGGGCTGGAGTTGGCTTTAGACAGAATTTTGATGGGCTGGAGTTGGGCTTGAATAGAATTCTAATGGGCTGGAGCTGGTTTTGGACAGAATTCATGGGCAGAAGTTGGGCTTGGATAGAATATTAATGGGCTGTAGTCGGGATTAGACTGATTTTTAACTACAGTTGGGCTTGGACAAAATTGTATTTGGCTGAAGTTGGTTTAGACAGAATTGTGTTGGGCTGAAGTTGGGATTTTATACAGTAATTTGTTAAGTTATAGTTGGGCTTGGACAGAATTTTGATGGGCTGTAGTGGGGATTGTATGCAGTAATTTGTTGAGGTGGAGTGGGGCTTGGCCAGATATTGGTTGGGATGGAGTTGGGTTTTTGACAGAGTTCGGGTTGGAGTTGGGATTAGACAGAAATTTGTTGGGCTGAAGTTGGGCTTGGACAAAATTCTGCTGGGATGAAGTTGGTATTTTATACAGTAATTTGTTGAGCTGGAGTTGGGCTTGGACAGAATTTTGATATGGTGGAGTTAGGTGTTTTGACAGAATTCGGGCTAGACTTGGGATTAGACAGAAATTTGGTAGGCTATAGATAGCTTGGACAGAATTCTGATGGACTTTATTTGGGATTAGACAGAATTTTGGAACATTCACATTGTGGAAACAGTAAAAAAACAGAGACCTATATTCACATTTATATAAAGATTTACATTTAAATGAATAGGAATATTTGCCCACCAGTCATTTTTCTGACTGAAAGCAACTGTCTATTTTCTGTAGCAGCTCACTAAGAGGAAGAAGCAAGGGTACCAATAATGCTGATGGTTGCGGTACATGTATTTCATTAATTTATACAAGCTCATCTTCACTCAGCAGACAGTGTCAGTTACTATAGTGTTCGACATCCTTTGAGTTTTCCTCCATAGACGCCCATTAGCTCCAGTCCACCACTGAGAGCTGAGTTTGCCCCAAGCTGTCACTGATCACTCCACAGCCTGTCATTCTCCCCCGCCAACCTCCTCACTGTCAACATCTGTGCTAACATCCGCTAGCACAGCCCCACCAGGGGGACTTAGGCCTCCCCACCCAGAACCATCTGCATTATGGATGGATTCAGACAAGGCCATTCATCAAAACGCCCAAAGCAACCCACCACCCCACCCTCCAGCTCCTGGGGAGGACCACTTTTAGGTAGAGGTAGAAATATCTGTCTGAAGCCAATTGTACCTGACTGTTCTCAGGGTTTAGTTAGGGGTCAGATATCGTTTCTCAATGATTTGTCACACTGGGGTCTGGCTGGAGTTGGGTTTAGACAGACCTTTGTTTGTTGGGCTACCATTGGGGATGTCTGCTTCTTAGTTTGTTGGGCTGCAGTCAGGTTCAGACAGAGCTTTCTCAGATACAGTCAGTCAGGCTGGTATTTGGTTGAGTAATAGTCAGTATTAGATTATGTTTTACTGGGATCCTCTGAAGTTGGGGTGGAATTTTAGTATCTGATTGGGTTTGGGCAGTGTTGCTGGGCTAGAGTTGGGTTTAGACCAAATTTTGATGGGCTGGAGTTGGGTATGGACAGAGTTTTGATGGGCTGGAGTTGGGTTTAAAGAGAATTTGGTTTGGGCTGGTGTTGGGTTTGGAGAGAATTTTGATGGGCTGACATTGGGTTTGGGCAGAATTTTTATGGGCTGATGTTGGGTTTGGAGAAGATTTTGTTGGGCTGGAGTTGGGTTTGGACAGAATTTTGATGGGCTGTTGTTGGGTTTGGACAGAATTTAGTTTGGGCTGGCGTTGGGTTTGGACAGAATTTTGATGAGCTGGCGTTGAGTTTGGAGAGAATTTTGATGGGCTGGCGTTGAGTTTGGAGAGAATTTTGATGGACTGGAGTTGGGTTTGGATAAAATTTAGTTTGGGCTGGTGTTGGGCTTGGACAGAATTTTGATCGGCAAGAGTTGGGTTTGGACAGAACTTTGTTGGTGGGCTAGAGTTGGGTTTGGATAGAATTATGCCAGGATACAGTTGACATCTGGTTTTTTTTATACAGTAAGATTTGGATAGATTTTCTTTAGTATGTAGTCGACAGAGCAGACAGAATCACCATTACGTTTGTACAGTTTCTGTCAAGTTCAGACAGAATTGGAACAGTGTCAGATTCTTAACTTGTATTTGGTGGGTCAAGTCAGGTTAAATATGCTCTTTTTATATTCTGGTCTCAATCAAAATCTAATATCTGATTCAAATTCCACTCCAGCACGCAGCAGGAATTTGTATGTCTGATTGTTGTAACGAGGCTGGCCCTCGAGCACGGTTTACGGTGAAGCCTCCCTGCCTGAGTTGCATCACTCCCCTGCAGTTCAATGCGGGAGATGTCAAGTTGAACATGCAGATGCTCACTCAAATAAAACATAATTAGTGGAACATATGTAGAGTAGAATTGCCTTTGAGGTATTCTGTAGGCCAGATGTCTGGGAGAAGACCTTTTTGCACAGTCCATCTCTTCTTATTTTGGTCATGTAATGCTTTCTCTTACATTTAGCGATATTTGAAGGGTGGACCACTCTCAGTACT